>NC_082641.1:151506507-152156144 GCF_028023285.1 Balaenoptera ricei | reverse complement strand
GACAACATTAAACGCACCAACATTCGAATTATAGGGCTCCCAGAGGAAGAGAAAGAGAAAGGGATTGAGAAAGTACTTGAAGACATTATAGTTGAAAACTTCCCTAATATGGGAAAGGAAATAGTCAATCAAGTCCAGGAAGCACAGAGAGTCCCATACAGGATAAATCCAAGGAGAAACATGCCAAGACAGATATTAATCAAACTATCAAAAATTAAAAACAAAGAAAAAATATTAAAAGCAGCAAGGGAAAAACAACAAATAACATACAAGGGAATTCACATAAGGTTAACAGCTGATCTTTCAGCAGAAACTCTGCAAGCCAGAAGAGAGTGGCAGGACATATTTAAAGTGATGAAGGGAAAAACCTACAACCAAGATTACTCTACATCAAGGATCTCATTCAGATTTGACAGAGAAACTGAAACCATTTCCTCTATGATCAGGACAAAACAAGGTTGTCCACTCTCATCACTATTATTCAGCATAGTTTTGGAACTTTTAGCCACTGCAATCAGAGAAGAAAACGAAACAAAAGGAATCCAAATTGGAAAAGAAGAAGTAAAACTGTTGCTGTTTGCAGATGACATGATACTATACATAGAGAATCCTAAAGATGCTACCAGAAAAATACTAGAGCTAATCAATGAAGTTGGTAAAGTAGCAAGATACAAAATTAAGGCACAGAAATCTCTGTCATTCCTATACAATAATGATTAAAAATCTGGAAGAGAAATTAAGGAAATACTCCCATTTATCACCGCAACAGAAAGAATAAAATACCTAGGAGTAAACCTACCTGAAGAGACAAAAGACCTGTATGCAGAAAACTGTAAGACACTGATGAAAGAAATTAAAGATGATACAAACAGATGGAGAGATATACCATGTTCTTGGATTGGAAGAATCAACATTGTGAAAATGACTATAATACCCAAAGCAATCTACAGATTCAGTGCAATCCCTATCAAACTACCAATGGCATTTTTCACAGAACTAGAACAAAAAATTTCACAATTTGTATGGAAAGGCAAAAGACCCCGAATAGCCAAAGCAATCTTGAGATCGAAAAATGGAGCTGGAGGGATCAGGCTCCCTGACTTCAGGACTATACTACAAAGCTACAGTAATCAAGACAGTATGTTACTGGCACAAAAACAGAAATATAGATCAATGGAACAGGATAGAAAGCCCAGAGATAAATCCACACACATATGGTCACCTTATCTTTGATAAAGGAGGCAAGAATATACAGTGGAGAAAAGACAGCCTCTTCAATAAATGGTGCTGGGAAAACTGGACAGCTACATGTAAAAGTATGAAATTAGAACACTCCCTAACACCATTACACAAAAATAAACTCAAAATGGATTAAAGGGAGTAGGGGCAAGATGGCAGAAGAGTAAGACGCGGAGATCACCTTCCTTCCCACAGATACAGTAGAAATACATCTACACGTGGAACTGCTCCTACAGAACACCCACTGAACGCTGGCAGAAGACGTCAGACCTCCCAAAAGGCAAGAAAATCCCCACGTACTTGGGTAGGGTAAAAGAAAAAAGAAATAACAGAGACAAAAGAATAGGGACGGGACCTGAGCCAGTGGGAGGGAGCCGTGAAGGAGGAAAGGTTTCCAGGCACTAGGAAGCCCCTTTGCGGGCAGAGACTGCGGGTGGCAGAAGGGGGAAGCTTCGAAGCCGCGGAGGAGAGCGCAGCCACAGGGGTGTGGAGGGCAAAGCGGAGAGATTCCCGCACGGAGGCTCGGCGCCAACCAGCACTCACCAGCCCGAGAGGCTTGTCTGCTCACCTGCCGGGGCGGGCGGGGGCTGGGAGCTGAGGCTCGGGCTTTGGTGCTAGCCGGGAGGGAGTCCGGGAAAAAGTCTGCAGCTGCCGAAGAGGCAAGAGACTTTTTCTTGCCTCTTTGTTTCGCGGCGCACAAGGAGAGGGGATTCAGAGCGCTGCCTAAACGAAATCCAGAGACGGGCGCGAGCCGCAGCTAACAGCGCGGATCCCACAACAACAGGGGCGCAGAGGGAAAAACGGAGAGATTCCCGCACAGAGGCTCGGCGCCGAGCAGCGCTCACCAGCCCGAGAGGCTTGTCTGCTCACCCGCTGGGGCAGGCGGGGCTGGGAGCTGAGACGCGGGCTTCGGTCGGATCGCAGGGAGAGGACTGGGGTTGAAGGCGTGAACACAGCCTGAAGGGGTTGGCGTGCCGCGGCGAGCCGGGAGGGAGCCGGAGAGGAGGTCTGCAGCCGCCGAAGAGGCAAGAGACTTTTTCTTGCCTCTTTGTTTCATGGCGCGCAAGGAGAGGGGATTCAGAGCGCCGCCTAGACGAACTCCAGAGGCAGGCGCGAACCGCGGCCATCAGCGCGGACCCCAGAGACTGGTAGGAAACGCTAAGGCTGCTGCTGCCGCCACCAAGAAGCCTGTGTGCGAGCACAAGTCACTCTCCACACCGCCCCTCCCGGGAGCCGGTGCAGCTCGCCGCTGCCAGGCTCCCGTGATCCGGGGACAACTTCCCCGGGAGAACACACGGCGCGCCTCAGGCTGCTGCAACGTCACGACGCCTCTGACGCCGCAGGCTCGCCCCGCCTCCTCCTTACCGCTCCCTCCCCCGGCCTGAGTGAGCCAGAGCCCCCGAAGCAGCTGCTCCTTTAACCCCGTTCTGTCTGGGCGGGGAACGGACGCCCTCAGGCGACGTACATGCAGAGGCGGGTCCAAATCCAAAGCTGAACGCTGGGAGCTGTACGAACAAAGAAGAGAAAGGGAAATCTCCCCCAGCAGCCTCAGAAGCAGCGGATTAAAGCTCCACAAACAACTTGATGTGCCTGCATCTGTTGAATACCTGAATAGACAACGAATCATCCCAAATTCAAAAGGTGGACTTTAGGAGCAGGATATATTAATTTCCCCTTTTCCTTTTTTTGTGAGTGTATATGTGTATGCTTCTGGGTGAGATTTTGTCTGTATAGCTTTGCTTTCACCATCAGTCCTAGGGTTAGGTCCGTCCATTTTTTTTTTTTTTACTTAAAAAAAATTTTTTTTTCCTAATATATGTTTTCTTAATAATTTTTTCCGTATTTTTTATTTTTAGAAATTAAAAAAATTTTTAATAAGTTTTTTCATATTTTTTATTTTAAAAAATTGAAAATTTTTTATCTTAATAAATTTTTTTCTTAAAAATTTTTTTCTTATTTTTTACTATAAAAAATTAATAAATCTATTTTTAAAAATTAAAAAAATTTTTTCTGAATACGTTTATTCTTAATAATTTTTTTTCTTATTTTTTATTATAATAGCTTTATTTTATTTTATTTTATCCTCTTTTTTTCTTTCTATTTTTTTCTCCCTTATATTCTGAGCTGTGTGGATGAAAGGCTCTTGGTGCTCCAGCCAGGCATCAGGGCTGTGCCTCTGAGGTGGGAGAGCCAACTTCAGGACACTGGTCCACAAGAGACCTACCAGCTCCACGTAATACCAAACGGCAAAAATCTCTCAGAGATCTCCATCTCAACATCAAGACCCAGCTTCACTCAACGACCAGCAAGCTACAGGGCTGGACACCCTATGCCAAACAACTAGCAAGACAGGAACACAGCCCCATCCATTAGCAGGGAGGCTGCCTAAAATCATAAGGCCACAGACACCCCAAAACACACCACCAGACGTGGACGTGCCCACCAGAAAGACAAGATTCAACCTCATCCACCAGAACACAGGCAATAGTCCCCTCCACCAGGAAGCCTACACAACCCACTGAACCAACCTTACCCACTGGGGACAGATACCAAAAACCACGGAAACTACGAACCTGCAGCCTGTGAAAAGGAGACCCCAAACACAGTAAGATAAGCAAAATGAGACGACAGAAAAACACACAGCAGATGAAGGAACAGGGTCAAAACACACCAGACCTAACAAATGAAGAGGAAATAGGTAGTCTACCTGAAAAAGAATTCAGAATAATGATAGTAAGGATGATCCAAAATCTTGGAAATAGAATAGACAAAATGCAAGAAACATTTAACAAGGACGTAGAAGAACTAAAGAGGAACCAAGCAATGATGAAAAACACAATAAATGAAATTAAAAATACTCTAGATGGGATCAATAGCAGAATAACTGAGGCAGAAGAAAGGATAAGTGACCTGGAAGATAAAATGGTGGAAATAACTACTGCAGAGCAGGATAAAGAAAAAAGAATGAAAAGAACTGAGGACAGTCTCAGAGACCTCTGGGACAACATTAAACGCACCAACATTCGAATTATAGGGGTCCCAGAAGAAGAAGAGAAAAAGAAAGGGACTGAGAAAATATTTGAAGAGATTATAGTTGAAAACTTCCCTAATATGGGAAAGGAAATAGTTAATCAAGTCCAGGAAGCACAGAGAGTCCCATACAGGATAAACCCAAGGAGAAACACGCCAAGACACATATTAATCAAACTGTCAAAAATTAAATATAAAGAAAACATATTAAAAGCAGCAAGGGAAAAACAACAAATAACACACAAGGGAATCCCCATAAGGTTAACAGCTGATCTTTCAGCAGAAACTCTGCAAGCCAGAAGGGAGTGGCAGGATATACCTAAAGTGATGAAGGAGAAAAGCCTACAACCAAGATTACTCTACCCAGCAAGGATCTCATTCAGATGTGATGGAGAAATTAAAACCTTTACAGACAAGCAAAAGCTGAGAGAGTTCAGCACCACCAAACCAGCTTTACAACAAATGCTAAAGGAACTTCTCTAGGCAAGAAACACAAGAGAAGGAAAACACCTACAATAACAAACCCAAAACATTTAAGAAAATGGGAATAGGAACATACATATCGATAATTACCTTGAATGTAAATGGATTAAATGCTCCCACCAAAAGACACAGACTGGCTGAATGGATACAAAAACAAGACCCATATATATGCTGTCTACAAGAGACCCACTTCAGACCTAGAGACACATACAGACTGAAAGTGAGGGGATAGAAAAAGATATTTCATGCAAATGGAAATCAAAAGAAAGCTGGAGTAGCAATTCTCATATCAGACAAAATAGACTTTAAAATAAAGACTATTACAAGAGGCAAAGAAGGACACTATATAATGATCAAGGGATCGATCCAAGAGGAAGGTATAACAATTGTAAATATTTATGCACCCAACATAGGAGCACCTCAATACATAAGGCAAATACTAACAGCCATAAAAGGGGAAATTGACAGCAACACAATCATAGTAGGGGACTTTAACACCCCACTTTCACCAATGGACAGATCATCCAAAATGAAAATAAATAAGGAAACACAAGCTTTAAATGATACATTAAACAAGATGGACTTAATTGATATTTATAGGACATTCCACCCAAAAACAACAGAATACACATTTTTCTCAAGTGCGCATGGAACATTCTCCAGGATAGATCATATCTTGGGTCACAAATCAAGCCTTGGTAAATTTAAGAAAATTGAAATCGTATCAAGTATCTTTTCCGACCACAACGCTATGAGACTAGATATCAATTGCAGGAAAAGATGTGTAAAAAATACAAACACATGGAGGCTACACAATACACTACTTAATAACGAAGTGATCACTGAAGAAATCAAAGGGGAAATCAAAAAATACCTAGAAACAAATGACAATGGAGATACGACCACCCAAAACCTATGGGACGCAGCAAAAGCAGTGCTAAGAGGGAAGTTTATAGCAATACAAGCCTACCTCAAGAAACAGGAAACATCTCGAATAAACAACCTAACCTTGCACCTAAAGCAATTAGAGAAAGAAGAACAAAAAAACCCCAAAGCTAGCAGAAGGAAAGAAATCATAAAGATCAGGTCAGAAATAAATGAAAAAGAAATGAAGGAAACAATAGCAAAAATCAATAAAACTAAAAGCTGGTTCTTTGAGAAGATAAACAAAATTGATAAACCATTAGCCAGACTCATCAAGAGAAAAAGGGAGAAGACTCAAATCAATAGAATTAGAAATGAAAAAGGAGAAGTAACCACTGACACTGCAGAAATACAAAAGATCATGAGAGATTACTACAAGCAACTCTATGCCAATAAAATGGACAACCTGGAAGAAATGGACAGATTCTGAGAAATGCACAAACTGCCGAGACTGAACCGGGAAGAAATAGAAAATATGAACAGACCAATCACAAGCACTGAAATTGAGACTGTGATTAAAAATCTTCCAACACACAAAAGCCCAGGACCAGATGGCTTCACAGGCGAATTCTATCAAACATTTAGAGAAGAGCTAACACCTATCCTTCTCAAACTCTTCCAAAATATAGCAGAGAGAATAACACTCCCCAACTCATTCTACGAGGCCACCATCACCCTGATACCAAAACCAGACAAAGAGGTCACAAAGAAAGAAAACTACAGGCCAATATCACTGATGAACATAGATGCAAAAATCCTCAACAAAATACTAGCAAACAGAATCCAACAGCACATTAAAAGGATCATACACCATGATCAAGTGGGGTTTATCCCAGGAATGCAAGGATTCTTCAATATACGTAAATCAATCAATGTGATACACCATATTAACAAATTGAAGGAGAAAAACCATATGATCATCTCAATAGATGCAGAGAAAGCTTTCGACAAAATTCAACACCCATTTATGATAAAAGCCCTGCAGAAAGTAGGCATAGAGGGAACTTTCCTCAACATAATAAAGGCCATATATGACAAACCCACAGCCAACATTGTCCTCAATGGTGAAAAACTGAAACCATTTCCACTAAGATCAGGAACAAGACAAGGTTGCCCACTCTCACCACTATTATTCAACATAGTTTTGGAAGTGTTAGCCACAGCAATCAGAGAAGAAAAAGAAATAAAAGGAATCCAAATCGGAAAAGAAGAAGTAAAGCTGTCACTGTTTGCAGATGACATGATACTATACATAGAGAACCCTAAAGATGCTACCAGAAAACTCCTAGAGCTAATCAATGAATTTGGTAAAGTAGCAGGATACAAAATTAATGCACAGAAATCTCTTGCATTTCTATACACTAATGACGAAAAATCTGAAAGTGAAATTAAGAAAACACTCCCGTTTACCATTGCAACAAAAAGAATAAAATATCTAGGAATAAACCTACCTAAGGAGACAAAAGACCTGTATGCAGAAAATTATAAGACACTGATGAAAGAAATTAAAGATGATACAAATAGATGGAAAGATATACCATGTTCCTGGATTGGAAGAATCAACATTGTGAAAATGACTCTACTACCCAAAGCAATCTACAGATTCAATGCAATCCCTATCAAACTACCACTGGCATTTTTCACAGAACTAGAACAAAAAATTTCACAATTTGTATGGAAACACAAAAGACCCCGAATAGCCAAAGCAATCTTGAGAATGAAAAATGGAGCTGGGGGAATCAGGCTCCCTGACTTCAGACTATATTACAAAGCTACAATAATCAAGACAGTTTGGTACTGGCACAAAAACAGAAATATTGATCAGTGGAACAGGATAGAAAGCCCAGAGATAAACCCACGCACATATGGTCACCTTATCTTTGATAAAGGAGGCAAGCATATACAGTGGAGAAAAGACAGCCTCTTCAATAAGTGGTGCTGGGAAAATTGGACAGATACATGTAAAAGTATGAAATTAGAACACTCCCTGACACCATGCACAAAAATAAACTCAAAATGGATTAAAGACCTAAGTGTAAGACCAGACACTATCAAACTCTTAGAGGAAAACATAGGCAGAACACTCTATGACATACATCACAGCAAGATTCTTTTTGACCCAGCTCCCAGAGAAATGGAAATAAGAACACAAATAAACAAATGGGACCTAATGAAACTTAAAAGCTTTTGCACAGCAAAGGAAACCATAAATAAGACCAAAAGACAACCCTCAGAATGGGAGAAAATATTTGCAAATGAAGCAACTGACAAAGGATTAATCTCCAAGATTTACAAGCAGCTCATGCAGCTCAATAACAAAAAAACGAACAACCCAATCCAAAAATGGGCAGAAGACCTAAATAGACATTTCTCCAAAGAAGATATACAGATGGCCTACAGACACATGAAAGAATGCTCAACATCATTAATCATTAGAGAAATGCAAATCAAAACTACAATGAGATATCATCTCACACCGGTCAGAATGGCCATCATCAAAAAATCTAGAAACAATAAATGCTGGAGAGGGTGTGGAGGAAAGGGAACTCTCTTGCACTGTTGGTGGGAATGTAAATTGATACAGCCACTATGGAGAACAGTATGGAGGTTCCTTAAAAAACTACAAATAGAACTACCATACGATCCAGCAATCCCACTACTGGGCATATACCCTGAGAAAACCATAGTTCAAAAAGAGTCATGTACCAAAATGTTCATTGCAGCTCTATTTACAATAGCCAGGACATGGAAGCAACCTAAATGTCCATCGACAGATGAATGGATAAAGAAGATGTGGCACATATATACAATGGAATATTACTCAGCCATAAAAAGAAATGAAATGGAGGTATTTGTAATGAGGTGGATGGAGTTAGAGTCTGTCATACAGAGTGAAGTAAGTCAGAAAGAGAAAAACAAATAAAGTTTGCTAACACATATATACGGAATCTAAGGGGAAAAAAAGCCATGAAGAACCTAGTGGCAAGACGGGAATAAAGACACAGACCTACTAGAGAGTGGACTTGAGGATATGGGGAGGGGGTGGGGTGAGATGTGACAGGGTGAGAGAGTGTCATGGACATGTATACGCTACCAAATGTAAAATAGATAGCTAGTGGGAAGCAGCCGCATAGCACAGGGAGATCAGCTAGGTGCTTTGTGACCGCCTGGAGGGGTGGGATGGGGAGGATGGGAGGGAGGGAGATGCAGGAGGGAGGAGATGTGGGGACGTATTGTATATGTATGGCTGATTAACTTTGTTGTGAAGCAGAAGCTAACACACCATTGTAGGGCAATATTGCTTCAATAAAGATATTTAAAAAAAAAAAATGGATTAAAGACCTAAATGTAAGGCCAGACACTATCAAACTCTTAGAGCAAAACATAGGCAGAACACTCTATGACATAAATCACAGTAAGATCCTTTTTGACCCACCTCCTAGAGAAATGGAAATAAAAACAAAAATAAACAAATGAGACCTAATGAAACTTAAAAGCTTTTGCACAGCCAAGGAAACCATAAGCAAGACCAAAAGACAACCCTCAGAATGGGAGAAAATATTTGCAAATGAAGCAACTGACAAAGGATTAATCTCCAAAATTTACAAGCAGCTCATGCAGCTCAATAACAAAAAAACAAACAACCCAATCCAAAAATGGGCAGAAGACCTAAATAGACATTTCTCCAAAGAAGATATACAGATTGTCAACAAACACATGAAAGAATGCTCAACATCATTAATCATTAGAGAAATGCAAATCAAAACTACAATGAGATATCATCTCACACCGGTCAGAATGGCCATCATCAAAAAATCTAGAAACAATAAATGCTGGAGAGGGTGTGGAGAAAAAGGAACCCTCTTGCACTGTTGGTGGGAATGTAAATTGATACAGCCACTATGGAGAACAGTATGGAGGTTCCTTGAAAAACTACAAATAGAACTACCATACGACCCAGCAATCCCACTACTGGGCATATACCCTGAGAAAACCATAATTCAAAAAGAGTCATGTACCACAATGTTCATTGCAGCTCTATTTACAATAGCCAGGACATGGAAGCAACCTAAGTGTCCATCAACAGATGAATGGATAAAGAAGATGTGGCACATATATACAATGGAATATTACTCAGCCATAAAAAGAAATGAAATGGAGGTGTTTGTAGTGAGGTGGATGGAGTTAGAGTCTGTCATACAGAGTGAAGTAAGTCAGAAAGAGAAAAACAAATACTGTATGCTAACACATATATATGGAATCAAAGAAAAAAAAAAAAAAAGGTCATGAAGAACCTAGGGGTAAGACGGGAATAAAGACACAGACCTACTAGAGAATGGACTTGAGGATATGGGGAGGGGGAAGGGTAAGCTGGGACAAAGCGAGAGAGTGGCATGGACATATATACACTACCAAACGTAAAATAGATAGCTCGTGGGAAGCAGCCGCATAGCACAGGGAGATCAGCTTGGTGCTTTGTGACCACCTACAGGGGTGGGATAGGGAGGGTGGGAGGGAGGGAGATGCAAGAGGGAAGAGATATGGGAACATATGTATATGTATAACTGACTCACTTTGTTATAAAGCAGAAACTAACACACCATTGTAAAGCAATTATACTCCAATAAAGATGTTAAAAAAAAAAAAAAGAACCTAGGGACAGGACAGGAATAAAGACACAGACATAGAGAATGGGCTTGAGGACACAGGGATGGGGAAGGGTAAGCTGGGACGAAGTGAGAGAGTGGCATGGACATATATACGCTACCAAATATAAAACAGATAGCTAGTGGGAAGAAGCTGCATAGCACAGGGAGAACAGCTCGTGCTTTGTGACCACCTAGAGGGGTGGGATAGGGAGGTTGGGAGGGAGATGCAAGAGGGAGGAGATATGGGGACATATATATATATATATATATATATATATATATATATATATATGTATATGTATAGCTGGTTCACTTTGATATAAAGCAGAAACTAACACAACATTGTAAAGCAATTATACTCCAATAAAGATGTTAAAGAAAAAAAAGAAGTTTACTTGCCACTCACTGAATTTGATGGATAAATATTTAAATGGAAATGCTAATAAGATCTCATCTTTTTGAATCTTTTTTTTTTGCCATGCATAAAAAATAAAGGTCAAGGGAACCCCTCTCCGTTTTAACATTCTCATGAAACAGGAAGATGTCTCAATTTGAAAGAAAAGTTCAGGATAATCCATCCTTCTAAAGGACTCTTCTTTATTACTTTGACAAGTTTAATTTAGTTCTGGTTGCTGTGATCACATCCTGGGTAAAGAAACACACTCAGTGAGAGCAATGAGGTCTTGATGAATCAGGACCCCCCAGGAGCCCTTAGTAATGGAATCAGCATGCAGCAGTGAGGTAGAACTGCTGGGATTCTGATAGAATGACTGGATCTGCAGATTACCATGGTGAGAAAGACTTCAAGCCTGCTGGTACATTTTTCACTTCCAAAGAACTTTTCAAGCTTTTTCTAGTTAGTTCTCAGCCTATCTGCAGGGAATATGAGATAAACTGAGGCATGGAATGACACTGACTCAATCTAGTATTCCATCTACAAGATCCCTGGCACCTTTTGTGATGTAGTACCTGACCTGAGAAACTGACATTCAAGAGATCCTTTCTTCCCTGGATGAAGGAACTGGTATCTGAGTACTCACTGTTTAGGAAAACAGAAGTTTCATGCAAGAGATAGACAGCAAGGCAGTGAAGGGAAGAGAGGGCACCACGTTGACTGAATAGCCAATGGCCTTAAGAAACAGAATGAACCTTTAAATTCTCACATATACAATTCAGTGATAGAAAATATTTCAAGGATGTCACCGTAATGACTTTTGGAGAGTATGATTTGGGGGATCAGAGAGAGAAAGAGCTTTTACTTTTCATTTTATATACGTTTACTTGTTTAAATGTTTTTTACAATGATTCTGTATTCCTTTGGTTATCTTAAAAATTTATAAGCTAGTTTAGCTTTTATTATTAAAGCAAGTGGTATGATCAGATATGTCTCTTTCTCATGATAAAACTTCATTAGAAGATTCACTGGCCTGGAACTGCATCTCTCTCAGGGCCCCATACAATAATTATACTTTGGAAATGTTTTTTAAAATGGCAAAATGATTATAACAAGTAGCTAAGGCAAAAAGAGGTGACCTGGTGTGTTCTCTTTGCTCATTTTGGAAGTATTTGTGAACATTGTAAACCTTAATTTTGAACATTGTAGCCTTTGCAAATCAACATGACCCCAGAGTTGAAGAGTAATCCAGATAGTCCCAAAAAATTAAAACTACACAAGTGGAGACTTCACTTCTGGCCATGATGGACTAAAGGGGACCAGATCTACCTTCCTGCCTGAAACAACTATGAACTTGGACAAAATACATGAAACAATGATTTTCAAGACATTGGACATCATGCAAAAAAGATAGTGACCCCCAGCAAGACTGGAAACAAATGAGATGAGCCTTATGATTGTCCCAGCTTACTGCCTTGAGGGTATTACAAGATATGGCATAGGGAGGGAGAACAAAGCAGAGCCCAGAGGACCCTGAGTTTAGGAGATAAAGCTAAGAGTATAGGAAGCTAGAATTTGGAGAGGAGAGAGCTGTATAGAGAGAACCCCAGAAATCTGCAAAGTGTGTCCATGAGTATTCAGCAGAATACTGATCAGTGTATGAAAGTGAAGAAACTACACAAAGCTGGGGAAAGAACACCAAAAGAATTGGAGGGAAGAGTGCCTGTTACAATCAGCCAGACTGGAAAACCTCATAGTTCAAGGGGTACTGGGTCAAGCAATAAGAACAGTCCTGACTGAATAGTGGAGAATAATGAGCCCTAGACACAATGCTGCTCTGGTCAGCCTAAAAGAAGTTTAAAAGCAAGACCTGAAAGGATCAAACTATGTCCAAGTGACTTAACCTCATCCCAAAATAAAGTTGAAAAATATTTATAGAAATACAAAAATATCCAGCAACCAAGAAATTAAAGTTCATAATGTCTAGCATCCAATCAAAAATTACCAGGCATTCAAAGAGGCAGGAAAATATGGCCCACAGGGAGTCGAGAAATCAGTTGAAACTGAACCAGAAACGTCACAGGTGTTAGAATTAGCAGATAAGAACATGACAACAGTTATTATAACTGTATTCCATATGTTCAAAAGTTTAACATTGAATGTGTTAAGTAGAAACATGGAAAACACAGAAAAAGAGACACAAATTAAAAAAATCTTGAGATGAAAGCTACACTGAATGGGATTAATAACAAATTAGACATTGCAGAGAAGATCAGCAAACTTAAGACATAGCAATAGAAACCATGCAAAGTAAAACATGGACAGGAAAAATACTTTAAAAAGTGAATGAAGCATTTTTGAATTGTGTGACAACCCCAAGCATCCTTGGAGTTGAAAATATATAAATTGAATCCCAAAGGAGGAGAATGATAACAGAAAAAAAGTACTTGAGTAAATAATGGTAAAACATTTTCCAAATTTGGTGAAAAATAAAAGCCCACATATCTAAAAAGCTCAACAAACTCCAAGAACAAGAAATATGAAGAAAACTGCTTCAAAATACATCATAATTCAACTGCTCAAAACTAGTGATAAGGATAAAATCTTACAGCAGCCAGAGGAAATGAGATACATTATATACAGAGGAACAAAGATAAGCATGACAGTACATTTCTCATTAGAAATTATGCAAGCTAGAAGATAGGGGAGGAACGTTGTTAAAATACTGAGAGAATAAAATAACAAACCTGTCAACCTAAAATTCTATACCTAGTGAAAATATCTTTCAAAATTCAAGGAGAAATGAAAACTTCATTCAAAAACTGAAAGGATTTATCACCAGAAGTTCCATGCTATGAGAAAAGTTAAAGGAATACTTTCAGAGAGAAGGAAAACAGTAACAGATGGGAATATGGATCTATACAAAGAAATTAAAAAAAGAAACCACTGATAACTCTGTTGATAAATATGAGATTTGGTAACTCTGTTGATAAATATGAGTTTTTTTTCTTAATACTTAAAGTCTTTTAATTGATTATTTAAGCAGAAATAATAACATTGTATTGATGGGTTTATAAAATGTACAAGTAAAATGTATGAAAACAATATTGTAAAGGCTGGAGAGGAGAAACAAAAATATACTATTGTGAGATTCTTATAAGAATGGAGCAATGTAATATCACTTGAAGATAGACTATGATAAGACACAGATGAATACTATAAAGCCTAAAGCAACCACTAAAATAACAACAAAAATAATAGGTAATAGCAAACAAAAGACATAAAATAGATAATAAAAAGTACTCAATCAAAAAGAAATCAGAAAAGGAGAAAAAAAGGAACAAAAAGAATACAGGAGACAAGAAAATAAATGGCAAACTTGTAGATTTAAACCTAACCATATCGATAATCACATTAAATGGAAATGATAAAAATATCACCCTTTGAAAGGTAGGAATTATCAGATAGGCTATTTTTTAAAGCAAGACAATTATATGCTGTCCACAAGAAACCCACTTTAAAGATTGATTGATTGATTGATTGATTGATTGCTATGTTGGGTCTTTGTTTCTGTGCTAGGGCTTTCCCTAGTTGCGGCAAGCGGGGGCCACTCTTCATTGCGGTGCGCGGGCCTCTCACCATCGTGGCCTCTCTTGTTGCGGAGCACAGGCTCCAGACGCGCAGGCTCAGCAGTTGTGGCTCGTGGGCCCAGCTGCTCCGTGGCATGTGGGATCTTCCCAGACCAGGGCTCGAACCCGTGTCCCCTGCATTAGCAGGCAGACTCTCAACCACTGCGCCACCAGGGAAGCCCCAAGAAACCCACTTTAAATATAAAGACCCAAAGAGGTTAAAAGTAAATGGATGGAAAAAGTTATACCATGCTAAAACTAATTCTTAAAAAAAAAGCTGGAGTGGCTATATTAATATCAGACAAAGTACATTTCAGAGCAAAGGATAATACCAGAGACAATAAAGCTCATCTGACAGCAGTGGCATACACATTCTTTTCAAGTGCACATAAAACATTTACCAAGATAGACCGTATTCTTGGCCATGAACCAAACCTTAATGAATTTAAAAGAATTCAAGTCATATAATGTATATTCTCTGACAGCAGTGGGATTAAATTAGAAATGAATAACAGAAATATATCCAAATACTTGGAAACAAAGGGATACACTCCTAAATAACTCATGAGTTAAAGAATAAATCAGTTGAGAAATTATAAAGCACTTGAACTAATTGAAAAGCAAAAATACAACAAACCACAATTTGTAGGAGGCAGGACTTAAAGGGAAATTTATAGCACCAAATGCCCAAGAAGAAATGTCTCGAATCAGTGACACCAGTTTTGATCTTAAGAAACTAGAAAATAAAAAAGAGTAAATGAAACCTAAAGTAAGTGGAAGAAAAAAATAATGAAGATCATTACCTAAACAAATGAAACAGAAAATATAAAATCAATGAAACCAACAGCTTTCCTTGTTCCTTGAGAAAATAAAAATAATAATAAATATCTAGCCAGACTCATCAGGAAAAGAGAAAAGACACAAATTACCAATATTAGGAACGAGAGGGGTAGCATCAGTACAGATTCTACAGATATTAAAAAGGTAACAAGAGAATTTTGAACATTATGCCAATACTTTCTACAACTAAGAGGAAATGAACAAATTCATTGAAAGATACAAACTACTAAAACTTATTTAATAATAAATAGATACCCTGATAGCCCTATACCTAAAAAAGAAATTAAAGTTTTAGTTTAAAACCTTCACACAAGCAAGCCCCAGGCCCAAGTGGCTTCACTTGTGAGTTCTACCAACATTTAAGAAAGAATTTATACCAGTTCTACACAATCTCTTCCAAAAATCAAAGATGAGGGAACACTTCCCAACTCATTATATGAAGCCAGCATTGCCCTGACACCAAAACCAGAGACATTACAAGAAAAGAAAACTAGAGACCAATATCTCTCATGAGTATAGATAAAATAATCCTCAATAAAATATTAGGAAATTGAATCTAGCATTATATATAAATAGAATCAATGTAATTCACCATAATATCAAAAGAAAATCAATATGATCATCTCAATAAATGTAGAAACAGCATTTGAAAAAAATCCAACCAATATCTATTCCTGACAAAATCTCAGAAAGCAAGAGGAAATTCTGCCAGCAGATGGCCTTCAGACTTGAACTGTAACCTGAGCTCTTTCCTGGGTCTCCAGCCTGCTGACCCATCCTGCAGATTTTGGACTTGTCAGCCTCCACAATTGCAGGAACCAGTTCCTTAAAATATATCTTTCTCTCTACATATTCACATCCTATTTGTTCTGTTTCTCTGGAGAATTCTAACACACAACCCAAAAGTATTTCAACTGGTGAATGGATAAACTGTGATGCATCCAATAATGGAATTCTCCTCCTAATAAAAATGGTAGACTACAGTTAAACTCAACAACGTGGATGAATCTCAAATGCATTGTGCTAAGTGAAAGAAGCCAAAGTTAAAAATAACCTTTCCTAGATCACAGAGTTAATAAACTGTTATTCTTCTTTATAGCACAGATGTGATCTTACTTATTCCACTGTTTATTGTAGACCTCCCACACTGAAATGAAAGCACCACAAAGTTAGATTTTTGTCTTTTTCACTGCTGGACCCCAGGCGTCTAGAACAGTTGCTGGCACAAAGTACGCAGAGATTGGTTGAGTATTAAATGAACAAGATTCAAACTCAGATCTGGCTCCAAAGCCAACTTTTTTCACAGCTCCAGATTGTCTCATATCTCCTTGGATGATAGTGAGGAATCCTCTTACAGGCTGGATTTGCCCTAAGCATCCCATGACACGTGTTGTTGGCACCATGCATAAGCCAAGATCTACCAGAGTCCTACTTGGTGGCAGACAGAGCTATATTCTTTACAGAGGTTACCTCATTCAGTCCCACCATACACCTGTGAGTTGGGGACTATCACCACTGTTTGGTGAATCGGAGAACTGAGTTCCAGAGAGATTACATGCTTACAAGGTCACAGATTGAGAATTGTCTGGCTCCAAAGTTTTTTTACATATTTCTTTAAAAATCACACACTATAAACAATTTAATTATTCCTATGAATATTGTGAAACCTAGAACTAGATTTGGGGTTTTAGTCAGACTATGTCAAAAACTGAAAAATGGGCATTTGGTCATTCATTATCATTACAACATATATTTTGAGCACCTACTACATGCCAGGTAACATGCTAGGCATTGGGAACAGAGTGTTGAATAAAATGGTCCATGTTCCTTTTCTCATGTGTGTGTTGTGACAATTGATAGAGACCTTAGCTCAAACTAGCTTAAACAACAAAAGGAATTTTTGGTTTATATTACTATTAAGCCCAGAGATAGGTCTTACTTCAGGTATGGCTTGATCCAGCATCTCAAACCAACAAGCCAATTTCTTTCTTTCTTTCCTTTTTCTTCCTTTCTTTCTTTCTTTCTTTCTTTCTTTCTTTCTTTCTTTCTTTCTCTCTCTCTCTCTTTCTCTCTTTCTTTCTTTCTTTCTCTGTTTCTCTCTCTTTCTTTCTCTCTTTCTTTCTCTTTCTTTCTTTCTTTCTTTCTTTAACTCTATTCATCCAGCAGTCTTTCTCTTGCAACTAAAACTATCTCCCCTCTTGGTTGCAAGATGATTTCTGGGACCTACATGCTTTCTTAATATGTCTAAATTGAGAGAAGCATCCTTCTTGGTAGTGAGGACACTTAGAACTCACTCAGCACCCAATTTTTTTCCACCCATGGCAAACTTTGAAGAAACCCCATACATCAAAAGGCCTCCCCCCCCCCCGCCCCCCCCCAACCTTTTTGGTATTGCTGATCTGTGTGGAAACTGAAGCAAAGGAGACTTCAGAGTCTGGTTGACCCTTGCTTCCTATTTTTTGTCATCATTGGCTGTCAGTATGGAATCTGCCATGGCTGAGATATGTGTGGCTGTGGAATCAGCCCAGAACTGAGCAGAAAGAGACTTGTTTGAGTTCCAGCTAAGCCACTTCACAGCTCTGTGGTTTCTATAAATCACCTCAAAGCTCTGAGCTTCAGCTTCCTCTTTGGTAAGCAGATAACAATATCTACCCTTGTCAACTTCACAAGATTGTTGTAAAAATGCATTTCATTCATCTATTCATTCAATAACTATTTACTGGTAGCCCACTCTATGCCAGACATTGAGCTAGATTCTAAAGATACATCAGTGAATAAAACAAAGTTCCTCTGTCTCAAAGCTTATGGTAGAGGAAAACAGACTGTAAATTAATCAAAAAATGAATATATAATATATCAGGTGGTAATGAGGGCTTTGGAGAAAAATGACACAGGGTAAAGGAAATGAGGGCTTCTTTGATATTCTATATAAGATGGTCCATGAGTGACTATTGGAACAGAGATATGAAGGAAATGAATGAGTGAGCCATGCAAAGATATTAGGGAAGAGAAGGTACAGCACATGCAAAGGCCCTGAGGTGACGGGATGATTGGTATTTATGAGGAATAGCAGGGAGGTCAGTTTGGCTGAAGCAGAGTGAATGAGGGAAGGGTGGTAGATGGTGAGGTCAGACAGGTAACATGGAGCTAAATCAATCAATTCAGGGCTCTAGGCCATGGTAAAGATGTTGGCTTTTACTCTGATTAAGATAGAAGGCATAGAATGGTGTGAGGTGATGTGTGCTTTGTAAAGATCATTCCAGCAGCTATGAGAACACGCTTCATGGGAGCTAGATTGGAAGCAAGGAGACCAGGTAGGAGGCTATTGCAATAAAGCAAGTGAGAACTGACAGAGGCTTGGATCAAGCTGATAGCAGAGGAGGTGGGGAAAAGTGGTCAGATCGTGGGTATATTTTGAAGGTAGCATCAACAAGCCTTCCTGATGGATTGGATATCAACTGTAAGAGAAAAGAGAGGAGTCAAGAATGATCCCCAGTTTGGTGCCTAAGAAGTGAGAAAATGGAGTTGTTACTTATTGAGATGAGGAAGACTGCAGACAGAATAACATGGAAGGTCTCAGTGTACTAGGACCTCAGTTTTGGAAACATTAGTTTTGAGATGCCTATTAGACATCCAGATGTCTAATACATACGTATTTGGAGTTCAGGGAAGAAGTGTAGGGTGGAACTATAAATTTGGGAGTTGGTAGCCTATACAAAGCCTTAAGAATGGATAAGATAACCTAAGGAATATGTAGAGAGGAAACAATTCTGAGGTCTGTGAAAAGGAAACTCCAATATTTAGAAGTCTGGGAAGAGAGAGAGGCATGGCAAAGGAAAACAAAAATAAGAAGCAGACAATGAGGTAGAAAGAGGAACGAGAGAGAGAGAAGTGAAGAAAATGGGTAAGGAAGGAGGGGCTATCATTTCCATTTATTATCCAGTAGCTTGGATGAGTATCATGATGGTAGATATAAACCAGAATATATCAGTAATTACATTAAGTGTAAGTGGATTAAGTAGTTTAATTAAAAGTCTATAATTATAAAAAATTAAAAAACAAAATTTAATTTTGTGCTTCTTACTAGAGATACACCTTAAATATAGGACATAGAGTAATTAAAAATTAAAGATCATAAAGGATATACTCTGCAAGAATTTTCCAAAAGAAAGCTGGTATACTATACCAACAGCAAAGTAGACTCAAGGCAAGAAGCATAATTAGGATAAAAATTAAAGTTTCATAATGATTAAAAGGATTAACTCTCCAAGAAAACATTAAATTTCTCAATTTATATGTACACTAAAAACATAGCTTCAAAATGCACAGAACAAAAATTGACAGAATTATAAGGAAATATAGGCAAATCCACACTCATAGTGGGAAACTTTAACACTGGGAATTTTTTTTTTAACATCTTTATTGGAGTATAGTTGCTTTACATTGTTGTGTTAGTTTCTGCTGTATAACAAAGTGAATCAGCTATACGTATACTTATATCCCTATATCCCCTCCCTCTTGTGTCTCCCTCCCACTCTCCCTATCCCACCCCTCTAGGTGGTCACAAAGCACTGAGCTGATCTCCCTGTAACACTGGGAATTTAAAAACTTTAACAATGAGAAATACTTCTCTCCATAAAAGATATAATAGGCAGAAAAAAATCAGTAAGGATATATAAAATCTAAATAACACAATTAACAAACTTGATATATTGGCATGTGCAGAACATTGTGCGCAAAAGAATGTCCATTCTTTTCAAGTGTACATGGAACATTTATGCTGGCCATAAAAGAAGTTTCAACAAGTTTCAAAAGATTGAAATCACTCAGAATATGTTCTCTGACCACAGAAAATTAAGCTGGAAATCCATAAAAAAAAAAAAAAGTAGAAATTCCTCAAATGCTTGGAAATTTAGCAATATACTTTTAAATAGGTCACAGAAAAACTTTTCAATGGCAATTGGAAAATATCTTTAACTAAATGATAATGAAAATATATCAAAACATGGGGAATATGACTAAAGCCCTGCTATGAGAAAAATTATAGTCTTAAATGCATATATTTAAAAAGAAGAAAGGATGAAAATAAAAAAATCTAGTTACCTATCTCAAAAAGAAAAGAACTGTAAATTATATCTAAAGAAATGAGAAGGAAGGAAATAATAAAAACTAAGAGAAGAAATTAATGAAATACAAAACAAACATTCAGAAGAAAAAAGCAACATGCCCAAAAGCTGGCACTTAGAAAAGAATGATTAAAATGTTAGGTTTCTGATAAGAAAGAAATAGAGAAAGCACAAACTACCAACTTGAATGAAAAAGAGGACATCAGTCCAAAGCCTACAGATATTTAAAAGATAATGACAATATGTTATGAACAACTTTTTATTAATAAATTTAAAATTTTAGATAAAAAGAAAAATCCTCAGAAAAACAAAACTAACAAAAAACTGACACAAGAAGAAATAAAAAACCTGGAATAGTCCTATATATATTAAAGATATTGAAGCTGTAATCAACAACATCTATACAAAGAAACCTCCAGGCACAAATGGCTTTCCTGTAAGTAAATTCTTCTAAATATTTATGGAGGAAATGGCACCAATCTTACATAAACAGTTGAAGAGACTAAAAAAAAAAAGAAAATATTTCCTAACTTGTCTAATGAGGCCATTGTAACCTGGACACCAAAAACTGACCTGAAATGGAAAAAATTTACAGGTCAGTGAGTCTTACGAACAGAGATACAAAAATACCAAACTAGCAAATTAGATTCAATGAAAGATAAAAATGATAATAAATCATGATCATGTTGGATTTGTTTCAGGAATGAAAGGACAATTTCATATCAAAATAAATTACTATAATTCACCATATTGACTGAATAAAGGAAAAAAATATGATCATCTCAGTAGATGTATAAATAGCTTTTGATGAATTTCAACACCCATTCACGACTAACTGAAAAATCATCCTTGCACAGGAATAGAAGGAATAGAAATTAAGAATCTTTAATCCAATAAAGTGTGTTTACAGAAAAACCTACAGCAAGTGTCATTCTTAATGATACTACTGAAAGCTTTATGCCTGAGAATGAAAATGAGCAAGGATGCCTGTTTTTCCATTTTTATTAAATATTGAACCCGAGGTTCTAGTCAGTGCAAAAGGGCAAGAAAAAGAAAAAGTATACAATTCAGAAGAAAAAAGTAAAGCCATCATTATTTGCAAAAAATATGACTTTGAACCTGGTAAATACAAAAGGATCTACAGACAAACTATCAACATGAATAAATGAATTTAGAAAGTTCATCATTAATAAGTGAATTTGACAGAGTCCCTGGGTATAAAGACAATTGTATGTAAAAATCAATTTTATTTCTATGTAACAGCCAAAAGCATGTGGCAAATAAAACTTCAAAAGAATACTATTTATATCAGCATAAAAATATCAACATTAATGATAGAAATTAAGGAAGACTAAATAAATACAGGGACATACCATATTCATGGGTCAGAAGACTCGATATTGTAAAGACCTCAATTTAACCTCAAATTTAACTACAGATCCAATGCAATTAATATCAAATTCTTAAAAGTTTTTTGTGGAACTTGATGAGTTAAATCTATGTGGAAATGCAAAGGGCAAAATGCCAAGACAATCTTAAGGAGAGAGAGCAAAGCTGGGGGGTCTTCAACTATCAAATAACAAGACAGTATGTTGGCTACTATCAAAAAGACAAGAGATAATAAGTGTTGGCAAGGATGTAAAGAAAAGGGAACCCTTGTGCACTGTTGGTGGGAATGTAAATTGGTGCAGCCACTATAGAAAACGGTATGAGGTTCCTCAAAATATTAAAAATGGAACTACCATCTGATCCAGCAATTCCACTTCTGGGTATTTATCCAAAGGAAATGAAAACACTAACTCAAAAAGATATCTGCATCCCCTACGTTCATTGCAGCATTGTTTACAACAGCCGAGGCATGGGAACAAGTCAATCAATGGAAGGTTAAATAAAGTGTGTCCCCCGACCGAAGGACCCAGCTCCCGCCTGCCAGGCAGCCTTCTGCATCCAGCCTCCCTCCCTGGGTACTGATGACTGCCTCATACATTTGGCATCAGCTGCCAGCTGAGACCAGCATCAGGACCCTACAGCATCCCATGTTTCTCAAAATTCTGCCCCCACCTTTATAAATAGCCCCTTAATAAACTCCTCAAATGACCCGCTTTGACTGCTCCCTGTTTCCTATCAGGACCCTGATGGATGCACAAGATAAATTTCAGCCAAGGAGAAAGAAGATGAAGGAAAATAAAGCAAAATGAGGCGATGAAAAGCAGCAGGTAGGAGGGGGTGACTCTAGATAGAGTGGTCAGGGCAGGCCTCGCTGGGAATGGAGACATTTGGATTGGGAGCTAAATGACAAAGAGAAGCTGGTCATGAGAAGAGCCAATTAAATAGGTCTATTTCTTTTGATATCCTGATCAGACCCCAGGGTTAAACACTTCACTGCAGGACTTAAAGCCTTGAATGTGCATGCCCTATAATTCTCCAGGAAGGTGTAACTAAGTAGCATTTCCCAAACCACACCTTTGACCCAGATCCTTTTTCTCTAAAGCAGCGCTGTCCAATAGAAATCTAATGTGAGCCACCAGTGTAATTTTAAAACTTTTAGTAGCCACATTAAAATAAATAAAAAGAAAGTGGTGAAAATAATTTTGATAATATAGCTTATTTAATACAATATATCCAAATATTATCAATTCAACACATAATATAAAATTATTAATGAGATATTTTCCATTCTTTTGTGAAGACTAATACTAAGGCTTTAACATCTGGTGAGTTTTGTATGCTTCCAGCACATCTCAATTCAAATCTAGCCACATTTCAAGTGCTTGGAAGCCATATAGAGCTACCCTATTGGACAGTGCAGCTCTAGAGAATTGTGTGGATCTTCTGTTTTGCAGGGCACTCTTCAGGAAACCCTTCCCTGAAGAGGAACCCGTGGCTAGAACCTATCCTCACGGCAAAGAGCTAGGACATAATGATCTTGGAGAGGCAGCAGTGAGCGGTGGTGTGAAGCTAGATCTTAATTCCCTGCCCAGGAATTGAACCTGGGTAGCCTGGATGAAAACCAGGAACCTTAGCCACCAGACCAGCAAGGGCTAGAGGCTAGAAGCTATTTTTCCCTGGCTCTTGCTCCCACTGAAAAATGCATTTCTCACGGAGGGAAAAACTGTAAAAACAGATACAAAGTTTATTATTAGAGACATAGCACAAGAAGAAGTGGGAGAGCACACAGAGAACCAGTTTGTTTAGTGAAGACAGAAGCAAGGCAGAGATGCACACCTGGAGAGAAAGGGTGTGGGCATCCTCCTTAATGAGGAGGAACACAGTAAAGAGGCAGTTAAATCATTTATGTAGGTCAGTTCTTCCGGGTCTTTGTTTACCTTTGGCCAATTATCTGGTTCTTTTTCCACACCTGACCTGCCCCAGGGCCCTCCCCAACATGCGTGCGCAACTTTTTTCCAAGATGGATTCCAGCGCAGAGGCCTATGGGGCAGCCTTAGTATCACATATTATGTGAGGGTGGTGCCCCCTCCTTTTTGACCCCCAACGAGCCTTTCTGTGCATGTGCAGTGTCTTCCTTGCCCCAAGGATGGGAAATATGTGACCTCTTGATCCTTTCCTCAAACAGGGTTTAGCCCCTCTCTGTTCCTGCCATGACTGTTATCTTAAGGTGTCCACAGGAGACAAAGCCTAGCTATTTACCCTGTTTCTGTTGTTACTTCCATTTCAGAGAGCAAAGAGGTGGCTGATTGTAAATGCCTAAACTGGAGCCCACCTAGCTCCTGTCTCAGGAAATGCAAACAGGAGGCTAGTTGCAAGTGTCCAGGCTGAAGCCCATCTTTTTCTCGCCCCAATAAACGTAAATAGGAGGCCAGTTGTAAATGCTTAGCCTGGAGCCCACCTATCTCCTGTCTCGATAAGCTTCTACAGAACAGTTTAAAAGGGGTCATCCCAGAAAATGTGTGAAGCATTTTGGGAAACATCTCAACCCGTGGAAGAATAAAAAGCAAATAATGATAGGACATGGAGTCAAATCTTTCTTTTTGTACGATGCTGTTTTGGTTATCTTTTGCTATGTTAATAAATCATCCCCAAACTTAGTGGTTTAGAACAACAAAGATCATTTGTTTATTTGCTCATGATTTTGCAGTTGGGTGGAGCCTGGTGGGGACAATTCATAACTACTCCAAGTGGCATCAGCAGGGTCAGTTTGGCAGGAGCTGGAAGATGCATTTTCCAGATGATTCACTCACGTGGCTGGGAGTTCACCTGGGCTATCTACAAGTGAAGAATCATGGGCTTCTCCACGTGGCTGCTTGGGCTGCCCCACAGCATGGCAGCTGGATTCCAGAAGGGAGAGAGCAGAAGAAGCCAGTCTTGTCAAAGCTAGACCTTGCACTGGCACAGCATCATTTCTGAGGGTGGAGAAATACAGCCCACTTCTCAGTGTAGACAAAGAACTTGTGACTATCTTCGATCCAACATATAGATGCTGTAGTCCTTTCACATCCATATTTTTTGGGAGGTGGTGGGAGGTGGTTTAAGGGAATTTTTTAAATCTTTTTTTTTATTGAAGTGTGGTTGATTTACAATCTTGTGTCACTTTCAAGTGTACAGCAAAGTGATTCAATTATACATTTTTTTCAGATTCTTTTCCATTATAGGTTACTATAAGATATTGAATATAGTTCCCTGTGCCATACAGTAAATCCTTATTATCTATTTTATATACACACACATATTTTTAGTTGATCCACCCAGCAACATTTTTTCACCTTGAATAATTTATTTATTTAATAAGCTTGAAATAAATACGACAAAATCTTAACTGTATATGCATGCGTGGAACACAAATGTTTGCTATCATCATCTCTGCATACTTTTTCTGTTTTCTTTAAACTTTTAAATTAGTAGGCTTTATTTTTTAGAACAGTTTTAGATTTACAGGAAAAATTGCAAAGGTTCTACAGAGTCCTCATTTAATCCTCCACTCCACACTCACAGTTCCCCTGTTATTGGCATCTTACGTTAGTATGGTACATTTGTCGCCATTAATGAACTAATATTCACATCTTATTATTGAATTTCATCATTTATTCAGAGTTCCGTGGTTTTATGTTGTTTTTTTTTCTGTTCCAGGATCGCATCTAGGATGCCACATTACATTTAGCTGTTCACAGCGCTTTAGGTTCCTCTGGGCTGTGACAGTTTCTCAGACTTTCCTTGTTTTTGACGACCTTGACAGTTTGGAGGAGCACTGGTAAGGTACAGTGTAGGATGCCCTATTATTGGGATCTGTGGGAAATCTAACCATGGGAAAAACACCAGTGGTTTTCTCATGGTTAGATTGAGGTTATGGTTTGGGGGAGGAAGATCACAGAGGTAAAGTGCTATTTTCATCACAGCATATCAAGGGTACATGCTATCAACATGATTTATGATTGCTGGTGTTGACCTTGATCGCCTAGCAGAGGTATGTTTGTCAGGTCTCTCCATTGTAAAGTTCCTCTTACTTGGAAGGAAGTTGCTGTGTGCAGCCCATACGCTTCCCTCCTTTAAGATGAAGTATCTGCATAAATTATCTGGAACTCATCTGCAAGGGAGATTTGTCTCTTCTCCCTTATTTATTAATTTATCAATCATTTGTTTACGTCAGTACCAACTCATGGATATTTATTTTATACTTTGGATTATAATGCAATACTTACTTTATTTTGTTGCTCAAATTAGCTGCCAGTGGCTCTTTCATTTGTTCAGCAACATTTTGTTTTGGATATTATCATTGCCAGGAGAAAGATAAGAAAAAGGCAGTTCATCCAAGTGATGAGACAAGCCCAAGACATGGCAGCCCACCTCTGACTTCCAAATCTCCATTGTACCTACTCAGCCCACCAGGGCCCTTTGCTGTTGCCCAAAGGACTGGCTGAGATCACCAGGAAGCTCCTCCTAGAAAGTCAAGCAGGTTACCGCTAGTTGTAGGAGGTCCTTGTGTGTGTGGCCTCTCCACAGTCTGAAAGTTCATAGCCAAGGGAAGGGTAATTATATACCTCAACAGAGAAACAAAAAAACCATCTGAACAGCACTGGGTCATAATGAAGCGGTTCAAGGCTCCATAAATAGTGCTGCCCTAGTCCTCAACCATCTCTGAAGCAAATTAAAGCTTGCCTTCATGCTTGGCATGAACTTGTTGCCCTGCCCCACCCCCGGGTCTACACGGGTCTTCACCAGGAGCACCATCCATGAACAGTGGACCGAGATCTGAGAACACTTACACAAGCCCGACATACAGGAGTTGAGCGTGCAGTGACCCCCTCTCGACATATAGTGATCTGGAACCCCACAAATCATCTCCACATGGGCTACCCACCCCCAGGCACGAGTGCCCTGGCCATGGGCAATGATTGCACAAGTACTTCTCTTTGTATCCAGCGGGGAACAATCTTGAGAAATAAACTAGCTCTAGATGGAAAGTATAAAAATACCACCATAAAGAAGGTCTCATTTGAAGAAACGTTCATACCCTTCAAGGGTCTACATTGTGTCTGCGGCTCAGACATGTGGCTGTGTTTGGAGGAAAAGGCTATTTCAACCTTGATCTCAATGATGTGTTCAGGAAGTCATTCAAAGGCGAGGCGTATTTCAATACCCAAGTTCCCGTCCACATAGAGCAAATCCTGTATAGACTGCCATTAAAAACTTACCTAACACAGAAAATGCTTTTAAATCCAACACCTCTCTTTGCCAGTATTTTTTAAAACAAAGCTGTAACGGCCAACAGGCACATGAAAAGATGCTCATCGTCACTAATTACTAGGGAAATGCAAATCAAAACTACAGTGAGGTACCACCTCACACCGGTCAGAATGGCCATCACCAAAAAGTTTACAAATAATAAATGCTGGAGAGGGTGTGGAGTAAAAGGAACCCTCCTACACTGTTGGGAATGTAAATTGGTGCAGCCGCTATAAAGAACAATATAGGGGTTCCTTCAAAAACTAAATATAGAGTTACCATATGATCCAGCAATCCCACTCCTGGGCATATATCTGGAGAAAACTCTAATTTGAAAAGATACATGCACCTCAATGTTCATAGGGGCACTATTTACAATAGCCAAGACATGGAAGCAAACTAAATGTCCATCGACAGATGAAAGGATAAAGATGTGGTATATGTATATATATAATGGAATATTACTCAGCCATAAAAAATGAAATAATGCCATTTGCAGCAAAATGGATGGACTTAGAGATTATCATATTAAGTGAAGTAAGTCAGACAGAGAAAGACAAATATCACATGATATCACTTATATGTGGAATCTTAAAAGATGATACAAGTGAACTTATTTGCAAAACAGAAACAGACTCACAGACTTAGAAACAAAACTTATGGTTACCAAAGGGGAAAGGCAGGGGAGGGAAAAATTAGGAGTTTGGGATTAACATATACACACTACTATATATAAAACAGATAATCAACAAGGACCTACTGTATAGCACAGGGAACTATATTCAATATTCAATATCTTGTCATAAACTATATTGGAAAAGAAAAAAAGCTGTATTATAAGGTATTCCAAACATATAAGCAAGTCTCGAGAATACACATGGCTTTTAACTTTTAACCAAGCTTATCGTCTTAACACTGTGCTATATTTGCACAGTTCTTTATTTTTTTAAAGAAAGAAAACATTGTAGAAGCCCTTGCAGTCTCTGTGTACATCCCCATTTCTTGTCCCACTGCCCCTCACCTGCCCTTAGCTAAAGCTGGTATTCTCGGCCATTCACACCAGACTCTTCTCTCCTGCCACTCACAACCTGTCCACTTGGTCAGGAGCGCAGCGCTAGGTAAATGCATCAGGAAGTGTGCATTGGGGGGACTCACTTATCAGAACTGCTCAGCTAAAGAACGGGACTGCTGAGCGCAACCGTCAGGAAGAGGAGATGGGGCCTTGAGGAGAGAATGGACAAAAAATACGGTGTAGAACTTGAAACACATTTCAACCTCCTGAAGGCAAAACAGGCTGCATCAGATAATATTATCTGTTTTGCCTAAACTCTCCTTTGTTTTTCTTAAGTCACTGTGCCCGTGATGAAAATGATTTCACATGCCAACATTAAAAAAAATCTTATGTTCTTCATTCTCTTAAGAACTGAGGGAGGAGGAGGAGACTCAGAGCTGGAGGAGCAGGGAAGGGCAGGGCAGGGCATTGGGAAACGTGGGTGAGGTCAGCATTGATCCGGCTACATAACACTGTTAAGGTCCAAAGACATAGTAAGTGTTATCAGACTTCTAAAACATGTTTGATAGGCTAGGGGATGTTTGAGCAGGCTAGTGGGTTCCAAAAATCTATTTCTGCAAGATCTCTGCTGACTGAGTTAAGGCTCTATGGATGGGTTCTTTCAGGCACATCAACTGAATCAAGATAAAAACAAACAAAAGCAGGGAGACTCCAAACCATACTTACTTGCTAAATTTCCAACCAAACTAAATTTAAATTTTGTTAGTGAACCCTGAACTGAATCCAACCAAAGTGTTTTCAAAACCCCATTTGCCAGACTGGTTCACACTAGAAGTTTCCAGCACTGTAGACCCAGACCCCAGTCCAGCCTCTGAATTGCTGTCACTTGAAGGGAAGGAAATGGTCAAGGGTCTGTTTTGTGCCAGGCATGGTAGTGGATGTTTCACTCTCTATAGCTTATTTAGCCCTCACAAAACCCTCTGAAGGACGGCATTAACCCCATTTGATAGATGAGGACATCGGGATTCAGAGAGGTTAAGCAACCTGCACAGGGTAACACAGCCAGGAAGTAGTTTATCTGGGTGGCCCTCGGATTAAACACAACCATATGTAAGCTCCTGTTTTTCTACGGTGGTCCCACTTGTGCTGTGTGTTGGTTGGGCTGTTTTCAGATTGCAGGGAGCAGAAAGGTGTCTGGGTTCTCGTTCTCTTGGGACTTGGGAGATGAATCGTAAGAATCCAGAAGAAGTGAAGGAGCCCAGGAAACAAACGCGATCATATTAGTAGCCGGACTCAGGCTTCTTGGAGAATGAAACAGAGACCCATCCTCTCAGCGGGAGCAATGTAGCTGCTGATTCTAGTGACGCTGCCCCGCTCAACATATTCTCTCTCTCTCTCTCTCCCTCTGTCTCTCCTGCTCTGCTTGTCTCATGATTTCCGCCACATGGCCCCATATCTCAGTTCCCACCAACACCCTACTCAGTGTGTGTGTCTCCCTTTTTCAAAGGACAATTGGTAAGAGGCCAGGCACCTCATGGATGGACATCCTCACATGACCAGCTAATCCTTGGCCCCATCACGTGTGCTCAGGGTAGCAAGGTCACGTGACACAAATGTGGTTAATCATACAGAAGATACCACTGTTCTTCAGAAAGGAGGTATGGGGGTGGCGGGCCCTTGGGGTCCCAGGGACTTCTGTATCAGCTTTCCGTGGCTGCCATCACAAATCATCACAAGTTGGTATTTATTCTCCCACACGGTTCAGGAGGTTGGAGTCTGAAATTAAGGCATCAGCAAGGCTGTGTTCCCTCCAAAAGCACCATGGGAGATTCCTTCCTTGCCTCTTCTAGCTTCTGGTGGCCCAGGCATTCCTTGGCTTGTGGCTGCTTCACTCCCATCTCTGCCTCTGTCTTCATGTGGCCCCCTTCTCCCTGTGTGTCTCTGTGTCCTCCCCTCTTATTATAAGGACACCAATCATTGGATTTAGGACCCATCCTAAATCCAGGATGATTCCATTTCGAGATCCTTAACTAGGTACATCTGCAAAGACCCTATTTCCACATAAAGTCACAGTCTGGATTTCCAGGTGGACATGAATTTGGGGGTACATTATTTAAACCATTACATCTTCTTTATGGTACAGTGTAGTGTTACACACACCCCCAAAGCACACCAGGGGCTGCGAGAGAGCAGGGGTCATGCCTTTGCTACTTCTTTTGGACCTGCCCCAGCATGGCGCCAGGTAGTAATTAAATGCCTACTGGCTGGACCAGAAAAGACCAGGAAAAAAATTCGGAAAAATCAATTGATGCATCATTCTATCAAAGTCCCTACCTTCTATAGGTGGCTGTGCCCAGCTTTGGCATCCTCTATTCATCACGGCTGGCTGGTAAGCATTTTCTGGGCCACCATGCCGCACAGCACCCTCCCCAGAGACGTGGATTTGCAACTCTGCCCTGTCTGCTGGACAGAGACCTGCCACTGTCGCTTCTCCATCCTGGAGTCGCTCTAGTGCCATCTCTGCGGACCGAACCATGCCTTCTAGTGTTTTCCTGCCCATGAGCTGACTGGCTCCAAAATGCACACGAGGTTTCCTTCCCATTGCCTCTCAGTCACTGGAGAAGACAAACGAGTCCTGTTCCGGTTCAGCCTTGTTCACTAAATGTTCTCTGGTGGGAAAACAAACCAAACCAAACCCCAGAACTCGTTTGGTTCTCAGTGATATAAAAAAATATTTGGATTTGGTTCGAGGTTGAGCAAACTGGTGCAGTTTGTTCCAGCTTCTGGTTCGTCGTTCAGGCCAAGTCCCTGCTCCAGACAGAAAGAATGTCCCTGGAATGCGTCTTCCAACAAGAGCTCAACAGCTGAAAGGGCTGAACGTCCGGACGGAGGCCGCCTGCTCAGCAGGCGCCGAGGGGCTTCCCTGTGGCTCTCAACGCTGGTCCCGCGGGCCTCGGGGTCAGGGCCTGGCAGCGCATCTGGCCGGATTCTGCAGGGAAGGCCATGCCACCTTCCACGGACCGGAAGAGAATGCCAGGCCACAGTGCCGCTGAGCCCACCCTCACCCCAAGGGACCCAGAAGAAGAGTGCGGGCAGCTGGGTGGTGGGGATCGCGGTGTAGATCAACCGCCATCTCCACACAAGCACAGCCCCGGGGATCTCCATCAGGCAGGGGCCCAGAGGAGGACCCAAAGAACTAAGTCAATGTTTGGCTGATCAGGAGACAATGGGGAGTGTTGGGTCCTGGGGCAAGCGGGCAGAGGCATTCAGATTCAACCTGTTTTTAGGCTGGTGTTCCTTCTGTGCGGCTGGCTGGTCTGAGAAACCTGCAGAGGAACGCTCCATACCTTCCTGTTCGACAGGTGTGGATTCAGAGCCCAGTGTCTAGGGCCTGCGCAGCTCTCTCCCTCCCCAGCCAGGAAGCAATGCAGAGCCAAGGACAGGCCATCAGGATACTCATCCGAAGGGAGCCACTGCAGGGGACGGAGCAGCTGGGGGCATTGGGGACATCCAGCAGTGAATCATCAATGAGGAATTTTGAAAGGAAAACACATATTTCCACTCTAGTCTCCCTCCCACACGGATCCACATATCAAAGGGGTCCTGAGACAGAGGAACTAGTCAGCAGGGCTGATCGGGTTTGCCCTGAGTGCTGGAAACCCGAGCGCTGGGACCAGAAGGCAGATCCCTGAGGGCCTGCCCCAACTCTGCGATGTAGGGAGAGACACACCTAGGCCACCACGCAGGAAGCTGACAAACACCGTCAAGGGAAACGGAATGAACGCTCCGAGAAGTGGTCTAGTCCAAACACCTCTATATCTCAGAATTATCTTTCCTAGATCCTTACCCTTCAAATAATCAACCAAAGGGCACCCTTATCAAAGGCAAGTCGGGTGTTCCCTGACTTAGTTCGAAGCCATTTTTATTCTGCCTTGGCTACGTGAATGGTGATCGTTGCCTGAGACATAATCCAGAAACATTTCTGAGTGCTGGCTACCCGGACAGGATCAGACCCCTTGCACGGACCCCGTGCTCTTAGCTGGCTGTGCGTTCTGTTCAACGAAGCTTGCTACGTGCTGGGTTCAATTATAGGTTTCCATATACTTACATCTTCATTAGTTCTACATTGCCGAGTAGATGGAATGTGCTGTCAGCTTTAAAAAAAAAAAAAAAAAAGTGTTATGTTTTTTTTCAAGGATTCAACACTGTCTAGTCCTATTTAAAAAAGAAAGGAAAAAAAAATAGCTTGGCTGAAGCCTATATTGCTAACGGGCATGGAATTGATTCACAAGTTCCCAACTCTAGTTATATAAAAGTAATTACTGCAACCTAGAGTAATTGGTTCCATATCCAATATTCGCAGAAGGTTGTATATATATGGATTTGAATTGGGAGAGAAAAAAAATGAAAAAAATGTATCAGAGAGCATTTAAACTACATATATATATATATATACACCCTTAAAAACGTCTTTAGCTGTGTGGGATACAGATCTTTAAAGAAACAAACGAAGCAGAACTGGCAGAGACCAGAGCCCTGAAGACCCCAGAATTCCAAGACTGGGCAGTGGGTAGCCTGGGCACTGGAAGTCATGAAGACCAGAGTCTATGGCGGCCTGGAAGGCCCATTCCACAGCTGGCAGCTTTCAGCACGTGGTGGCCACCTCTTGCTCAGGGGCAGAGCCCACTCCACAGCCCTGGCGAAGCCTTTGCCTGACTCCCAGTCTATGGATTTTCATATCTTACTTGTGGCTCTGGGAACCCAGTTCCCACTCTGTCCCCCAAGTGGGTTCCTTAGAGCTGGAAGGTATTGGCATAAGAGGACACGGCATGGGGTCAGATGCAACATTCCCATATGGCTTCAGAAACCACTTCGGCAAGGAAAGATATCCAGTGGGGAGGTCTGTGGACCTGAGGAACCTATATGGGCAAACAGAAAGCCCCTCAGAGTTGGAAACTCAGGAAGGGAGTTAAAGGCAAGCCTTCCTCAGTGATGTGAAGATGATGGAATTGACTTCATGGGTGTAAAGTGAGATTTAACATTGATCTCTGTTACGTTTCATGCTTGGTTGGAACCTAAGATCTTTTGGAGCTTTCTTTCTGCCACCTACAGAATTGCCTTTCTATCCTGTATCCTGGCTTTGTTTCGTCTGTAAATGTAATAAGCCTACGTTACATATCTTTTACATATCATTAATAAAAATGCTAGAGGGAATTCCCTGGAGGTCCAGTGGTTAGGACTGTGCACTCTCACTGCCAAGGGCATGGGTTCAATCCCTAGATCCCACAAGCTGCGTGGCACGGCCAAAAAAAAAAAAAAAAAAAAAAAAGGTAATCAACAGCTCAAGTCACGATAAACTGATTTTAAAAAAAAATTAAAATGCTAGATGATAAGGGAAGCCCTCAACCACCCAGGGACCTCCATGCAGATGGGCCCCCACCGGCTTATCAAGGTTCAACCAGGTGCACGCTCACCGACCTCCTCTACCCTCCCTCACACAGCTCCCCAGCTTACCTGTAAGGATAACGCCCGATCTGGGGAGTCGAGAGGAAGGCACAATTCAGGTTGCCAAGGGTGTCTCCTCTTTGTTTGGGTTCACAGAGAGTTAGCAAACATGGTGTGCTAACATGACCCTGTGGGGCACGCAGGCAATTCTGTGGACGCTGGCCCAGGCTACTCCTGCAAATTCCACACCACAACTGGAGAGGCTTCTGGCTTCTCCTCCCTGTTATCTCTGGCCAGCCTCTGTGGATTCTCAGCCTGGCAAGAGAGGCCGGTTTCTAAAATTCTGGCAACTACATGGGGTCTGTCACACGCTGCCTTTGATTTGGAGGTCTTGATTTAAGCTCAAACCACGTAATTTTCATGGGGTTACTGTTCATGCCTCCTTCTCACCTCAAATTTGGTTCATCAAAGTCAGTCTTCCAGAAGGGTATGAGGGCCCAACAGTCCCCAGGGGTGTTTCCTTGAGATACACTCCATAAGAAATGTCAGGAGAAGCAGAGACACTCTTGTTTCTCCTTCTTGAGGTTCAGCCCAAGGACATGAGATATTTTTAATTAAGAGGATGAAAAAAACGAAATGTTTGAGATAGATGATTGGAAATCCAGCTAACTCATAATCAAAGTGCATTTAGTCACTTGAGAGAAGATAATGTGAGCTATGGGATGCTCCGTAGGCATAAAAGTGTTTAAATTCAGAACAGCTGGACTCAGCAGAGTCCCATCAGCGTTCCAGAGACCTGGCCTGAGGCGGAGCCGGGGGATGATGGAAATGCTTCTCCCCACGATGGTGCAGGGCTTTCTGCTCTCCCCATAGACTGGTGGAACTGCCACGTGTTCCCATTTTACACACTGACAGCAGTTATGATTAGAAAAGGTTTTGCTGCCAATTTGAGAATATATAAACCAGCAGGACGAGAGAATAAATTTCAGTTCCTTCTTCAGCTGGCCGAGAGGCAGCTGCGCATTTGGAATGTAAAGGGAAGGTCTGGGCTGAGAAATTAGAGGAGAGATATCTGCCATCAGTCTTTCAGAGGAGGGGGAAAGGACTGTCCAAAGGTATATTCTTTCAGAGTTCTGGCTTCGGTTTCCTTCTCTTTCAAATGCTAGAGCTCTCGGGCAGTTGTGAGGATTTAGTAACATAATAATGCAAGTGGGAACACTATTGGGAAAGAGGGGAGGAGAGAGAAAGAAGGAAAGGGAAAGAAAAAAGGAGAGGGAGAGAAAGAAAGAAGCAGAGATAGAGAAGACTTTGACTCTTCACCCACTGATCTATATACTGACTGAGGCCAAACCAAACCACAGAGAAATGCAGAGCTGAGATAATTTTGTTCATTCAAAAAATATTTATTATTCTAGATACTGTTCTAAGTGCCTTGGTTACATCAGTGAATGAAGCAGGTGAAAATGCCTGCCCTCATGGGCAGAAGTAGTGCTGAAGCCTGATCAAACTGTGCCTGAAGCCTTGCTATCCCTAGACACTTATCTGAGCCAATGAATTCCCAAAGCTTTTAAGCCAGTTTGAGTTGGCTTTTTTGTTACTTGCAAAGCAAAGTATCCTCACTACTACCACCATCCTCTAGACATGGTGGTACCTGACCAAACCCTGGTCACATTTCACTCCACATTCAAATTAAGGGGGGACACAAAAGATAAAATGTACATGTCTCTGTTTGAGAAACTGGCCACCTCTGGGTGGCATACAGCTCTTATAAGTAGCCAGGAAGCAGATTCAGGCTGGAAAGGAATTTTAACAATTTCAAAAAAAAAGATAAAAGGGAAAGAAAAAAAGGGGAAGAATTCCACAGGAAATTGAAGGGGAATTTGGGAGATAGAATGCAGCAAGCATCATTGGACCATGGCCAGAACAAGCCTCCCCTTATTAGAAGCACCAGGAGAGCCTGAGTGTCCAAGAGCACTAGGACCATCCCAGAGTCTCTCACTGGAGAGATGTTTAATGAATGGTATTTCAGGGTACAATTTATACATGTGAATAAGCATCCTTTGTTCATTTTGTCCCCTAAAACTCACTTCCACTTGGGAAAGATAATGCTCTGAATTTCAAGAATCTCCAAATAAATTCTTTTTTCTTTTAAACAAAAGTAGTGTTTTGTTCTCCACTTTTGTAGGGTTCGTGAAATAAACCCCAGTTGTCTTGAACTCTAATGGGATATGTCACCCTAACTGAGGAGCAGGGCTAAGGATTATGGTACAAATGTTCTCAGAAAGATTTGTAAAAGCGATACACATCCTCCTTCCCTTCTACTAGGAAGTAATCTAACAGCTAATTGTTGCCTTTTAATAAACCCTTTCGATGTTGTAAGTTGCCATGGACATTCTGCTATTTCTGCCTCATCGGCATCTACTCATCCATCTTTTGTTAGCAACACCCAATTTTCCTTGGGAAGCCAACCTTCCTCTACTTTCAGGCCTTGTGGTTCAGTTAAGTCTGACTCCCTGCTTTAGGGGAGGACAGGAGACCCAGACCCAACCAATCAGAGCACCACACCCTCCTGGCCACATGATAATTGGTTTGAGGATGGTCACATGGCCCAAACCAAGCCAATGGGAATCAGTCCAACAACTCCAGTTGAAATTATTGGGAAAGACACTGTCCCTTTCTACTGAGGCTGCTTAGCTGATAGGATGCAAGTCCAGAGTTACCGTGGTGCTAATGGGAACGCAGCAGGACTGAGAGATAGGGAGAGATGGCACATCTGGACCTCCAGATCCAGCTATACCTGATGACAGGCTCTATCTATGAACTCTTTAAGATATCTGAGCCAAAATTTTTCCTTTTTTGCTTAAAACAGTTTAAGTTATATTTCTGTCATTTAAACCAAACTTCTAGCTACTTCATAAGCAAAGGCTGCCTGGGTATTCCCTACCAAGCTTATCCTGCACAAGACACATGCTAACACGGAAGTTTCGAGTAGCTTGGTCCCCACCATCTACCCCTCGGGCGTCTTCCAAACGCAGCTTCTCTTTCAAAAGATGAAGTGTTCACCATGTTGCCCCTCTGTTCATTCTCCCTACTCACCGCAAACTCCACTTGTTCTCAAAGCTGTGTTTGCAGACCCCTCCTACCTCCACTGACCCCATGGACCTTTAAATCTGATGCAATTGCTGCAGCCCAAGATCTTTTCTGAGAGGAACCCCAACTCCAGTTGCTGCATATAATGTTCTTGTGGTGGCAGACAGGAGAGCACAAACTGGAGTCCTGGTCAATTTGAACTTACCTCGGCCTTTGGACTAAAGTTCGACTTGGCTTCAGAGAAGTAAGGATGCGCTCAGGGGAAAAAGCAGCTATAGCACCATGGAGACAAAATCAAGAGGCCTTCCGTCACGGGTGTCTCTGAATTCTTCCCAGAGAGCTTGCTGCAACCCGGCTCCCTGAGTCCTGAGTCCTACCATAATTACTGAGTGCTTGCTACAAAATCTCATGATTACACTTCTGTGTTCTTTTCTCAAAAGGCCTTTAAAGACCTCATTACCCAGGTACATGTGGCACTCAAACTGAGTGGTATTCACATGGACACAGAGAAAGGCTGGCCACCAGCCCTGATTACTATCTACCACCTTCCAGAGAGAGAGAGCTGTGGGCCAGGGTTCTACGAAAGGGCAACCCAAAGGGCAACGGCAACCCCCTGCCCTGAGGGGGCACGTGGTAGGTGAATAATGCCTCCCAAAAGAGGTCCCTGTCCTAATGCCTAGAACTTGTGAGTGTGACCTTACACGGCCAAAGGGGTTCTGCAGCTGTGATGAAGTTAAGGGTCTCGAGATGGGGAGATTATCCTGCATTATCCGCGTGGGCTCAATGGAATCACAAAGATCCTTATAAGAGCGACGCGGGTGGCAGTGAGAGTCGGAGGAGAAGGCCACGTGATGACAGAAGCAGATGTTGGAGTGATGCACTTGGAACAAGGGGCCACCGGCCAAGGGATGCACGTGGCCTCTGGAAGGTAATAAAAGGCAAGGAAAGGAATTCTCCTCTAAGGCCTCCAAAACTGGACTCCTTGAACTGGAAAACCTTGACTTCTGGACTCCAGAACTGTAAGAGAATAAATCTGTGCTGTTTTAAGCCACTGTGTTTATGGTACTAGGAAACGAATTCAGGTCACATGGGTCAAGATGCCAGCAACAGCTCCCTGGTTCTGGTCCTTGTGGTGGGGAAGAAGCTACAGGTGCATGATAGCCTCCCCATCCCGTAGTTCCCAGGACACCCTGGCCCTTCTCCTCCCGTGGAGGAGACCCCTGAGCTCAGACGCAGAACCCTGCTAATCAGACAAAACTGGCTGCAGTCTCTGAGGAGCAGGGAGACACATTCCTCCACTAGGCACTGACTTAGCTATAGCTGCATGGGATGCGGCATCTCCCACTGACACTTCCCTGCCAGAAGCACTGTATAAACAAAGGATGGCTGACATCTCAGAGAAGATGTGCATCAAAGATGTGCTGACTGAATGCAGGAAAACCGTGCATATTAGTTTCCTGGGGGGGCCACTGTAACAAATTACTGCAAACTTAGTGGCTTAAAAAAAAAAACCCAGAAATTCATTCCTTTATACTTCTGGAGGCCAGGAGTCTGAAATCAGTCTCACTGGCTAAAGTCAGGGTGTCAGCATAGTGGATCCTTTGGGAACCACTGAGGGGAGCACCAACTATAGAAACCAGTGGTTATTTTGCGGTCATTACAAAAGTCAATAGAAATAACTGCAAGCTAAATCAAACCTACCAAACAGAGTAATCTATTTTCAATGCGGAGTTCTCTCTGGGCGAAGCCAAGCTAGTTTCTTCTGGCCATTTCTGTCCTTTATACTAATGCTTTATTGGCGAGAATTCTAGCAATCTGCATTCAAGGTTGTGTGCTCATGTGTCCCCTTCCCTCCACTGGACCTGCTGAGACTTAGACTTAACTGTGTATCCATGCATGGGCGCCAGGAGGGAGAGCGGCTTCTACTGGATGTAACCCAATGGGTTAGAGCCTGTCCACACTGGCTTTTACCCAATCTAGAAAGCAGCCAAGTGCCCAGAGCTGCCCTCCACTCCTACAGTCTTATCTTATGACCAACAGAACAGAATGTTCCCTGTCCCCACAGATCAAACAAAGACATAGGAAAATGGTGGCCTGAGGGCATGGCCGTTAATATGCCAACGGATCGTGCCCTCAGGCAAGATGTTCCCATGGGCGAAAAATCCAATACAAAACTTCAAGATACAACTCATCTTTCTCCCTAAATTAACATCAACACCTGAACAAAGAGCCTACCTTAGAGTCCTTCCATCATCATCATCATCACCATCATCACCACGTGGGCTATCATTTATTGAGTACTTATACATACCACTCTGCATATACTACCTCATGTAATCCTTTCAAGTTAAGTATTATTTGTATTCCCATTATACAGATGAGGAAACTGAGGATCAGAGAGATGGAGTAATTTGGCCAAGTTCATTTAATTCAGTCCTTACGTTCTTTCCAACAACTGCCGTCCGTACAACACGTTGCTACATCCATGTAGAGTGGGATGTTTCATCAAAAATACTCACGAATGAGGGTTTTGTTTGGTTGGTTTGGTTTGGTTCCTGTTGTTTTCTATCACCCCGTGATGATTCCCCCATTCATGTAGCAACCAGGGTGTTCTACATTCTCTACCCCAAGATGACACCGCATAAAGAATCTTTTCCTGTTTTGACTTTCAAAAGTCTAGTCCCTTCAAGACCACAAAGGGCCTATTTGCAGAGACAGCACAAAAGACTTAGGCGAAGCTGTGATTAGGAAGAGCAAAGCTTCCCGCCAAATCCATGTCAAGGTTCCCCAGACTCAGGGGAGGGAAGAGGGATGGAGGTGACTTAAGGGATGAGAGAAGGGGACCCTGTCTCCTACCGCTGGACTTGGCCCAAAGAGGATGGAGAGGGAGACAGAGGTCCCAAACGTCAGTCATTTATGTGTCGACTCTGTGTATTTTTGCTGTGACTTTTCACCTGTGGCAGCATTTACCTACTATTTCTCTTTAAATCAACTTTAAAATAACTCTTTTTTAAAACTTAGCTTCCTCCTAAGCAATAGTAGTCTTAAAAATCAGAGATTTGATGTGCTAATTGTATTTTTCTAGTACTCATGAAAATAAATACATAATAATTAACATTTTAAAAAATGCTTGTGCATCACCTAAATGCTAGCTCCACTTGGGGAAATGCTGTGTTAATGTTACCTCTCCCAGGGAACATCGTTTCACTTTCAGATCTGAGTCCTGGGGAACTGGGCATATGATGAGGGTTGCCCTGGGCAACCATGAGGAAAATCTGGGCCAGGGTAGGGTAGGTACTGAAGATGGTAAGACAAAAGTTGACAAGGAAAAGGGAAGGAAGAAAAAGCTGACAGCCCTAGAGACAGCCACAGCACTCGCCAAAGCACCATGCTCAGTAAGACCACTGGTTTGTGACATTCTGGGAAATAAACACCTTCCAAATATTCCCTGGGTACGTACCTGAGCTTACTGTCAGGAGCACACCCTGACCTTTGAATCTCATAGATAGCAAATGACCTGAGTTGTGGCTCCCCTCTGGAAAATTAAAAGAACTTGCCCCCAACTGAGTGATTTGGTTTTGCTCTGTCTACAAACCCACATGCCCACAGGGGCCAGGGAGACCATGAGTGAAATGGGCCTGGTATCAAAAAAGCCACATTGCAAGCAGGATGAGAAATGGCCACTAATGCTTGACCTCAGAAAGGGGCAGGCAAGAGGGAATGGTGGGGACTGTGGAGAACTGGGGAGCAGGCATCAGCTTTGCCTCAGTGCCAGACAATTGCTTCATGCACAGACAGGGACTCACTTTGGCCAGATGTTCAGATTTTTTAAGGTAAGCTAGAAAAAGAGATTGTTATGTGCATGCTCTTAATTTTTTTTCTATTTTTTGGCCACGCTGCGCGGCACACAGGATCTTAGCTCCCTGACTAGGGATCGAACCCGTGCCCCCTGCAGTGGAAGCACAGTGTCTTAACCACTGGACCGCCAGTCCCATGCTCTTAATTTTTAAGTGTTGACAATCCGAATCAAAAGAACAAAACTCTCTGGCAAACACTATGTGGATCAAAATTGGTCCAGCGGCATCCAGTTGTAGCCTCTGTGTTTGGACCGTGAATGCAGGGACCACAGCTTACTTCCCTCTGGAGAGAAAACTTTACACATCTGCCCTCATGGTCCCAATAGCACCTGCGGGGGGAGGAGGGGCTGGTAATCCCCAGGGTGCAGAGGCAGTGATGTGGCACTGCAATTAGGACAACAGGCCCCAGTGCCTGGGTTCCTCAGCTGTGTGACCTTGGGCAAGTTACTTCATCTCTCTGTGCCCCAGTTTCTTCATCTATAAAGCAGTTCAAAGATAATGGTAAGGTGTTGGGAGGGGAAGTTAAATGAGATTATATGTGTCCCCCACCAGGCACATATAATAGTAAACATTAAAAAAACATTGATTCTTGATAAGTGACTTGCCTGAGGTCACAAGGCTCTTATACGAAAAGCCCAGGTTGGCTGACTCCAAAACGTGCTCTTTCTACCAGACCACACGTCTCCCTGTCACGTGAACAGCAAATCACATCATCTGCAAACCCCTGGCCAGTTTAACATTGTGCCCAAATAAAACTTCCTAGCAAGTTACTCTGACACATTTAGTGATATGCGTAGTCACTATTTCACAGCCTGGGAATTCAGCTCAGGTGAAAGCTCTGTGGAGCCACGGGAAGAGCTCAGAGCATGAAGCCACACAGGCCTGGATCCAGACCCAGGCCACAGGACCTCCCCCCTCTAAGCCTCAGTATCCCCCTCTGAGAAATGGGTGTAATGGTTATAATAGCTACCCCACTGAGCTGCAGGGAGGTCTCAAATAACATGACGGCAAACTGCAGAAACTGAGAAGTACCTCACAACCGCTAGCATGGTAGCTGATGTCTATAATTATTTAACTATCACATGGTAACAGAGTAAGCATTTCTGGGTTTGGCTGGACAAGGCCAGGCTGCAGCAGAGGAGCCCAAGAAGTGGCTCTGGGCACTCTTGGACCAAGGGTTGGAGGGAAACTCAGGAGAGGTCTACATCCATTGCCAGGAGGTTGAGAAATCAAATTGGATGGGAATCAGGGTGGGGAAAAATTACTTCTCCTCAGTAAAGAATAGAGGAGCCTAGGCCTCTGACTTCCAAATGGGGAGTACAGAGTAGTCACCTGGCCATTGTTATTTAATAAATTAATTAACTGCTAAGGAAGAAAGTGTGGAAATAAAAGACTAAAATAGATATGCCATTGAAAAAATCAATATCTAAAAATAGTGTGCTTAAGATGTGTGCATTTATTTTATGTTCAAAAAAACTGTAAGCAAAGAGTGAGGGCTAGTTAACAACACACATGCTGAAGTATGCCAGGTTTGTGTACAGCTTTCTGAAACTTACTCTGAAATGCACCCCAAAATTACTGATGGATGTAGAAGGAAGGGCTAGATGGAGAATACATGATCAAAACAAGTAGAGTAAAATATTAATGCATATAGAATCTAAGTAGTAGGTATACGAGTGCTCCCTATAAAATTCCTTCAACTTTTCTGCATTGTTTGAAAATCTTTTATAAAAAGATTTTCGAAAAATAGTTTAAATGACAAGAAAAAATAGTTACACTATAATGTTAAGCAGGAAAAGCAAACCACGTGACTTCAATTATATGACACAGCTCCTCTACCACCATGATGCGACTTAAGGCATTTTAGAAAAGACCCCCTTTTGAAAAAAAAAAAAAAATCTCGGCTGAAGTATTATCATTGGAGATTCATCTGCAGCTCAAAGGCTTCTGACCTTCCAGAATCCTCTTTTATGTTTAGGGAGTCCTTAAAGAAAATATTCCTTAAGTTTTCGACCTACATCTAAGAGGGAGAGAAATTGACAAGCAGCTGAGAGTGAAATAGATTTGGGGAGTAGCCAGGTAAGAGGCGACCCCTACAGAGATGGGAGCAAATGGGGTCCGGTGAGGACAAACCCCTCTGTGGAACATGGTCTTCTCCCAGCTGCATCATAACATTTGCCGTATTATGTCTTACAAATAGAGAAATTGAGGCACAAAGATGAAAGGAGACCTACCTCAGGTCACAGAACGCTTCATAAATATGAAAGCTGGCAGCAGTATCTTCACCATCTCAGCCACGGGGTCTGCTTTACCCAGTGCACCTGCCCTAGAGAACAGGAAGTCGGAAGCCGGGAGCCGATGTGCTCAGGTGAGGTGGCGAAACCATCGCCAGAACTGCATGCACGGGCCTCCTCGGGGGCCCCCATTTCATCCCACTACTTCCAGGTGGGCAAGCACCACTCTGATTCTCTGCCATTGCTCTGCAGGTGTCGGGGGAAGAAAGAACAAAGCCAGGCATACTCCATCATTTTCATCCACCACCAATCCTAAGGCAAATCTTTCTGCCACCATATTCACCTGTCACCTTCCTGAGGAAGAAACCTGCAGGCCTGGTGGCATCGTGGGAGGGCAGGGGAGGGACAACTGTTTTCTGAGCATGTCTGACCCCTGAGTGAGATGACCAGAGCCTCTCCACATGACCCGCTGAAGACACTCCGATGAGAAGGCAGCTTGGAGACCTCAATTCCTGAAAATGCTAGTCGAACCGCCTCTTAACTTGGCTAGTCACTCAAGCATAGAATTACTCAGAACATCTTCGCCCATTAAACTGCCCCCATTTTTTTTTTCTTTACAAAATCTGGCTGCTCTTCCCAAAATGTTTTGACTGGAAATTTTTGAAATGCCTGGAATATATTTATATGCAGTTCTTTGAAACAAGGGTGATTTCAACCACCGCTTTGCTCAGAGAGCTTGCCCTACTCTGCACTGCAGTGTGGAGCGAAGGCCTGGAGTCAGAGCCTCACAAGTCATAAAGCTCGAACTACAGTAACGCCATCCGGAGGCCAGAGACACAAAGCAAGCATGTCACTCACCTCTGACCAATGGCAGGGGCCTCCGGAGACTGGGTTCAATCTAAGAAAATAACCACTGAGGCAGAAGAGGTGAAAGGAGCTGCGTTTGGGGACAACTAAGAATCTATCCAATGAAAGTTCAGCATCATTCCATTGACAAGCATTTATTGAGCATCTATTATGTTGGAGATTCAATCAGAGAGCAAGAGAAGGTGTGCATAACCAGAGCCATGCTGGGTGGTAGAGAAGACCATGACTATATGGGGGCTGGAGAGCCCAGGTGCAAAGCAGAAAGGAGGTCAGTTTGGGCTGCAATTAATAACCAGGACAAACCCACTTTGCAGCCCAGTTCACAAGCTTCCCTTCCGGGGTCCTCACAGTGGCTATATGACAGCTTCCCACAATCCATTTTGCTCACCTGAGGTTATCACCTCCCTGAGAAACCTTCTGTCCTAACCACTCCAAGACACTCAGCATCCACACCCCTAACTCAGGAAACACCACTCTGGGTTCTTCCCAAGAATTCCGCCAGTTTGCCAGCTGCATGGACATCTGTGGGACCCTTTTAGAAAAGATGTCCCCAAATCTCTTGATTATGACACTATGTCCAATTGGCCCACTCTTCTCCACAGAGCAGGGAAGAGGCCAGCTTGCAAGAGGTGGTTTCGCTTAGCCCGGCCTCTCTACCACCTAAGATGTGAGCTGTGATTCTCTGGAGTCTGGGAAGGATGTATTTGGACTTCTTGGAACACAGCAGGCTCCCTGGCTTCTTGAACTTAATGAGGAGTGAGACGCTTTGCTTTGATCTCTGCCCCAAGCCATAGAAGATCAAAATACTCTGGATTTGTATTTACGTAGGTAGCTCCATTTTTAGGCAAAATTGCACAGAGGGACTTAAGCAGTGTTGGCACCCCCCAGGTGTAGTATCCCTCCGCTGCCCACACCCAGCCTTGTAAGTCTGTGCCTTGGCTCTTCAGCCCCAAAGCAGGACATTAAAGGCTTATTGAGCTGCATCTTTAATAATATTTTTTTTTAATGTTTAAGAACCGCCATAAAAATCCATTGGATGGCATTTTTTTTTCCACTTTGGCAAAACTAGAGTCATAGTCTATGTTATTACAAACTCAACCACAAGAGAAGAAAGTCAGCCAGTCACAATTTAGAAAATCACATTCCATTAGCACTGGAAGGGCATAATAGCCGAGCAGAGATGTGTCCAGTCACATCTGTCTTTTTCCATAGACACTGCTCCCCCCAGGCCACTATTGAGCAATTTGTCCCCTTTCCAAGCAGCCTCTGCGTGCTGGAGACTGACCTGAAGTGAGTCTCTGTTTTCTCAAACCTACAGACAGAGAGGCCTTAGACTTAACATAATTTGAGAAACCCCAAAGGAAGACCCCTTGACACTCCCCCACCCTGCTCTGCCAATTTAGAGATTCATTGGAGGTTCTGTTAACTCCAAAAAATCCCTTACAAATGTAAGCTCTCCTGGAAGAGATAATGCATTAAAACACATAGCCATTCACACTTTAGTATGATGTTTTCTGATAATAGCTATTATTTATTGAGCATCTAATCTGGGCCAGGCATTGAAGCAGGCCCTTTAGACAGTCACTGTATCAGATTTTGAAGGAATTAAACATTGTAAAATTTTGGTGAGGGAAAGTTTGGACATGTCTGATTAGCAAGTGGTTAGGATGGATGTGTTAAGTATATGGACATGATTGACACCACATAGAGAGATAGAAGGCCAAGGGGGAAGTCATGAACTCTAATGGAGAACTCAAGATAGGCTTCAGAGGTGATGTTTCAGTGGGATTTTGAAGGATGAGAAGCAGTTCATCAGGTAGCCAAGGTGAAGAAGGGAATTCTTGTAGAGGGAATAAACATGGGAAAGGGGTACAGGTATATAAAATAACGTTATGTCTCTCTATCTATCTATCTATCTATCTATCTCTGTCTGAGTTCCAGCAGGAACACTCAAATAAGAGAATTCAAGAAGGATTTAGCAAACAGACTATTGACAAAAGTGTGGACAAGATACAGGAAAACCACAAAAGGTAGTGCGGGATTCCAGGTGCTGTACCACCCCTGGACCCAAAAGGATGAAGGAAGGCATCAGTTACCCAGATGCAGAAAGAGAAAACTATGTAGAGAAGGCCACCTTAAGAGGATGCGAGACTTCTAAGTCACGTGGCCAGCCTGAGATGACCTCACAGCGGGGGAGCCAGAGGAATAAATCCCCCCACCTCTCTCTCCCCTTCCCCTACCCCCAGAGCTGCTGTGGGGCTCCCCATAGGCCCACACCAGCAGGAAGCCAGAGGGCGAGGCAGGGGAGCCTGGATGAGGCACCCCTAGTGGTCTGACTCCTGGGGCTCAGAGCTGGGCAGAGGAGGGCGCAGGGGGCTCTGGGGTGGGGACAACTAGAAAGCACCCAAAAGAATGTATGAGATGTGGCTGGAACATGGAGTATGGGGGGCGGAGGGGGGCGTGACAGAGGGACACAGAGCAGAAATGCGACTGCAATGGAGCTTGTCTGTCAGGCTAAGAGTGAACGGGAACCATGGACCTGACGTGGTCATAGAGACCCTGGCCACCGCTGGGCCCTGGGAACAGGCTTCCATCAGAAGGCACCTGGCAGCCAATGACTCCTGAGCTGAGCCAACACCTTCCTGAGCTTCCCAGGCTGCCCTCTGGAAGCGACCCCAACCAGCCTTGTCTCTTGGAGCCCGTGACACCGCAAACCAGAGCCTGGGAACACAGAGGGGTGCCGGCTGCCAGTGGCTACCGAGAGCGCAGCCCGTAACATCTTGGACCAGTTAAAACTAGTCTATCTCTTTTATTTATATTCCATTCCACCTTTTCCCCCTCCTCGTGTGGAAAGAGAGCCCGGGGATCAGGAGCTCTGAGGAGCAGTTTTCCCAGAAAGACAAGAAATGCCTGTCCACTCCCCGCAAGGGGCTGCTCCAGGCGGCCAGCCGGGAAGCCCGGTCAGTCCTGCCCTGTCAGGCCTCAGGAAACAGACAAGTGCCAGCCTCTCTCATCTGGGAAACATTAAAAGCAATCTCTAAAGTGATTCATTAAAAGTCCTCCAATGGCAGAAGACCATCACCCAGATGTGAAAATAAACACAGAGGGAAATTCCAGCATCAGAATGGTTTCAAGTCTTTAAACAAATGCGTGGCTATTTCAGGGAAGGGAAGAGTCTTTTGACTGTCTTTCCAAGCCCCCAGAATCCGATTCAGACTCTCTCCATCCAGCAGGCCAGGCAAATTCCTACAATGCCAAACACAGAAAACTGTGAAAACACTCACTTGACTCCCTGGGGCCCTGCCCACTTGAAATTCCCAGCGTCCCACCAGCCAAGGCCAGTCGCCCAAGCTTACCAAGCTTCTGGCGGTGCAGCCTTCGGCTCAGCCTTTGTAAAGCGCCGGAAATTAAAGCCGAAGCAATTGGTCCATTCTGCCCTGAAAAAAAAAATCAGCATAGAAAATAAATGGAGAGTAAATAAGTATCAGGCAAAACTGAGAGTGTGTATACACTGATAAAACATAGTAAAAAAGAAAGAAAATAGGAGTACATTGGGGCACAGATCACATGTTATCATGTCTATTGTCTGGCAGAGTGAGTGGCACATGGTAGGTGTTTGATAAACATGTCAGGAAAGAGAGAAGGAGGGAAGGAGGGAAGGAAGGGGGGAGGGAGGGAGGGAAGGAAGGAAGGAAGGAAGGAAGGGGGAAGGAAGGAAGGAAGGGGGAAGGAAGGAAGGAAGGGGAGGGAGGGAGGGAGGGAAGGAGGAAGGAAGGGAGGGAGGGAGGGAAGGAGGGAAGGAAGGAAGGAAGGAAGGAAAGGGGGAGAAAAGGGGGAGGGAGGGAGGGAAGGAAGGAAGGAAGAAAGGAAAGAAGGAAGGGGGGAAGGAAGGAAGGAAGGGGGGAAGGAAGGAGGGAGGGAGGGAGGGAAGGAGGGATGGAGGGAGGGAGGGAAGGAGGGAGGGAAAGAAGGAAGCCCACGTGCAAAGATAATTAAAGAGGTAATACTACAGTTTAAAAGTGTAACAGATTCAGCATTGTTTAATATTACACTTCATAATTCACATATATAATGTATATGTACCATACATAGCATGATAATACAACTTATAATTCTTAGTAATACAGGCAACAAAAGCAAAAATAGATAAGGCTACATCAAACTTAAAAACATTTATACATCAAAGGATATAATCAACAGAGTTAAAAGGCAACCTAGGGATGGAAGAACATATTTGCAAATCATACATCTAATGAGAGTTAATACCCAGAATATATAAAGAACTCTTACAACTCAACAAAGACATCAAATAAGTTGATTAAAAGATGGGCAAAGGACTTGAATAGATATTCTGCAACAATATGCAAATGGAAAACAAGCACATGGAAAGATATTAACACCACTAATTATCAGAGAAATGCAAATCAAAATCATAAGATATCACCTCACACCCATGAGGATGGTATTATTTGTTAAAATAATATATGTGTATGTATAACTAAATCACTTTGCTGTACACCTGAAACGAACATAACATTGTTAATCAACTATACGCCAATATAAAATAAAAATTAAAAAAATAAAGCGTATACAAGCCATGTTTATCATTAAAAACAAAACAAAACCGAACCCTCCCTATTTCTTCCTCCAGCCTGGGGCAACCACCAGTCTCCTTTCTATCTCTAAGAATCTGACTACGCTAAGTGCCTCATATAGTGGAATCATACAGTATTTGCCCTTTTGTGTCTGGCTTATTTCACATAGCATAATGTCTTCAAGGTCCATCCATATTGTGGCATATATCAGAATGTCCTTCCCTTTTAAGGCTGAATAATATTCCATTGTATGTATATACCACATTTCGCTTATCCATTCGTCCATTGATAGACACTTGGGCTACTTCCACCTTTTGGCTAATGAGAATAATGCTGCTATGAACATGGCTGTGCAAGTAACTTTTGGAGTCCCAGCTTTTGATTCTTTGGGGTATATACCACTGGGATTTCTTTTTAGTGATGAAATTTCCCCTGAAAGCTGGAGGGTGGAGCGGGGAGAACCCAGCATTCGCTGAGACTGGGTAAATGGTCTAGCTGTCAGATGGTGGAGAACATAGCAATTGTGAACTTACTCATATTTAGATTAGACTTCTAACTCTACCGTGAGTACAGACAATTATGAATCTGTGGAAACCCCACTCGTCATCACAGCCAGCTGCACATTCCCAGGGAAGATCAGTGCAAAGGGGAGAGTTTGGAAACCTGAGAGACCAGGGTTCAAATCTCAGGAGGAGCCCTTATTGGCTATATGGCTCGAGCAGGCCAGAGACCCAATACCCAAAACATGAAAGTGATAAAATGCTCTTCACATAGTTGACGTGAAGACTAGTGAGAAAGTATACACTGTGCTGGTGTGTCGTAAGCACTCAATAAACACTGTGTTTCCTCCACTCTGAGGTACCTCCCCTTTTTTTTCAATGTCACAAGCTACAATTACATTTCCTAATTCAGGGTGTGCTTTACCAGATACCAGCTTTATCATTGCCTGTGAATGGAGTGAACTCAGCCAAACTGCTCTGGAGAAATCACAGAATTTTCCCAAGAAGAAGCTGGTGTAAAAGACCCCAAGGTGAGAATACCCAGCACTCAGGGCTGGCATGTTCACCTGTCAAAGGTCCCTGTTCACCTCAGATGAAAGAAGAGTTTCCAAAGAGCAGGTCCTCGGCCAGTGCTATGTAGCAAAACTGTGAGTCACGTGGCTGAGGAACAGACCCAACAGTGGAGCAAAAGGCTTGAGGATGAAGGTTCTGGAATTAGCAGTACTGGGTGTGACCCTAAGAAAGTCACTTCATTTCTCCAAACCTCAGTTTCCTCATCTGTAAAATGGAGCCAATAATAGTATGCCTCCTAGGGTGGCTGTGAGGAGTAAGAGGTGGGTAGTGTTGTAACGTGCATGGCACAGAGCCCACACTGGGCAGCTGTGGAACCCAGATGAGATGAGCCAGGTCCCCTCTCCCCTCACTCCTCAGGCATTTCTGCAGGAAAGGGGGTTTAAATGGGAAGTGTGCTCTCTGCTCTGCCCCTTCTCCAAACTGTACCATCAGCACCCTCCACATTTTCTTTCATCACCCTTAAGCCCTTGATCATAAAGTTTACGAGAAGTAAACAGTAGCTCATCTACCCGTCCATCCATCCACCCACCCATCCATCCATCCATCCATCCATCCACTCATCCATCCATCCACCCATTCATCCATGTACTCGTCCAACATTGATTGAGTGCCTGCCCTATGCCAAGCCTGACATAGCCATTGGGAACCAAAAGATGAATAGAACAGGCGTCTTCTCTACAGGAAATCACAGTGGAAGTGGGGGAGGAAAAAAAGTAACGACAAGAACAGCAAACACTTATTTAGGGCTACATGCTAGGCGCGGCTTCAAGTGCCTTTGCATAATACATTTAATTCTCCCAACAGGCCTATGATTTTTAATAAAGCTGGTAAGTAGCAGAGCTGGAATTTGAACTTGAGCCCTCTGGCTGCAGAGTCCATGCTTCCAACTAGACTGAGAGTCAAAAAACTTTAACATCAGGTCTGGTACAGACACCAACACATCAGGACAAATGTCAGTGATTTTGCGATGCTCTCAAATGCCAGCCAAAAACCAGCCAGCCCTCCTTGAACCGCTTCTAACCTCCAGACTGTAGGACCCTAACACTAATGGAGTCTTGGGCAGAGGTCACGGGATCGGGCTTGGGGGTGTGAAGGAGGGTGTCCAACAGCTCCCCAGAATCAGCAGGCAGCCAAGTGCTTGTGGCGCTTGAACGCCCTGAAGGTTGATGAGTGGTGAACATGTAAATTACACTCCATCCCTCACGATTCACTGAGCGCTATTCTCACACACATCGGCTCATTTAACCTTCAAGAGAGCCCTGTGAAGGAGATCTAATTGCTGTCCCCACTTCACAAAGGAGCAACCTGAGGCTCAGTGTCCCCAAGCGGGGGACACCCAGCACACCTGTCGAAGGCCCTTGTTCAGCTCAGATGAAAGAATTATTTCCAAAAAGAACATCTTTGGCCCAATTCTACATGCTTGCCAAAAGCAAAGGAGTTGGACCTGCATTCAGTTTCTTTGCCTCCCACCAATAACCAGCCAGATGTCAGGGGGTCCCTTCCTTTATTCTCTGCCCTGCTGTCCCCTCCTCAAGGCGTCACTCTGACTGCACTTCTAAAACATCACCCCATCGCTCGCCACTGCCTGTCCCCGTTGCATTTTTCTTCAAGACACTATGGTTATCTGGTATCATAGTAGACTTATTTGCTTAGTGTTTGTTTCTCCCCAGCTAGACTGTAAGCTCCATGAGGGCAGGAAATTTGTCCATTTTACTCTTCACTGTATCCTCAACACCTAGAACACAACCTTAGTGCATTGAAGATGGTCAATGTGGTTTAGTTCAATGACTGAATAAACATATGAATGGAGGTGGGTTGGAGAATTACCCCTTGTCTAGGAAACCAGAACACAAGGGCCAGAAATTCACCTGAGCCCCCTGTCCCACCTCTGGGTCTAAGGTTCCCCCCACCCCAGACTTGGCCTCAGGGCTAATAGGAACACTTGGCCCCTTGTCCTCCCTCTCCCAGTCTTCTTCCCTTTCAAGGACACTCTCCTAGGTGTCATGCCCATAAGGGGCCCTTTTAGATGACACCCCACAGCCTCACTCCAGGTCTTTCTTGCTCACCCATTGCCTCACACATATGCATACTCCCCTATTTCCAAACCAAATCAGTACCAGACTCAGTTCATTTTGTCAAGTATCTTGAAATACTGTAAACTCATTCATGTGAAGGTATTGATGAATGGTAACCGGTGTGATTTTTAAAGGGGGCCTTCTATTTGGATAGTATAATAACACACTAGAATGTTATCATTATAGGAGTTTCCAGTATCCTGGAAACTTAATATGCCTCATCATATACAGAATATTACCTGAGGATGACATTCATTCATTCATTTCTTCATTTGGTATCCCAGCCAACATTTACTGAGTGCCTTGTACCTGCCAGGAAATGTCATGTGTGCTGAGAACACAACAGTGAGCGAGACAGTCGAGGTCCCTGATCTCAGAAAATCCACTGTGTAGCTGAGGAGACGGAGCTGTAAGCAAAGACCTTGCCAAGGAGTTTTCATTCTCATTCTTAGGATTATAATAAAGGGTGGAAACTCATGCAGGGATCAAGGCAGTCAGGAAGGCCTGCGGGGAAACTGCAGTCTCTGCTGGCCACTGATGGGTGACTGGGAGCTCGCCAGGCAGCAGAGGGCACGCAAGCACTCTGGTACCTGCAATTGTGCAGAGTCTGAAACGGCACAAGCAAGGCTGGCCCTGGGCCCACTCATTTCATGAGACCCTTAAAAGGGGCTGAAGCTCAGCACAGCCAAGGCATTTGTGCCAAGCAGTAGGTAAAAGCAACAGGGCAGGGTGTCCTTGGGACTGAGTAGATGGCAGCAGTTATGTCCCTCCCTTTGGAATGTTAGAAATAGAGTCTGTGTTCCTGGGGTTCTCGGTTCCCTGTGAAATTGCCCAAGTTGATGATCGTGACAACACAGGAGGCAAATCGGCTGTCTCTGCACACCATCTGCAGTGTCTCCCTGACCCTGGCATATCCAAGGAGCTGTCTCAATATTCAGCTGCCCTTTCCCCTGCCTGTCAAGGGAAAGAAAGGCTTCAGCATTAACCGTGACAACGATGGGTGACCTGAGAGTTTTCTTTGACCTGCCACCTAAGGTAAGTGGCTTTTTGCAAAGATCCCAAGACTTTGCTTTTAATTCAGCTCAAACCCAAGTTTCCCTCCCAGGCACTATCTCCAATGTGCTGGGTTGCCCAGTGAAAAGAATCATAGCCCTTTCCTTTTCTGGCTTTCTCTGATGCAACAAGCCTCCAGCGACCGTCAGAAAAGAGGGCAAGTAACATCCGTGGTGGAGACAAGCCTATGAAATTAGTTCAAACATACAGCGAGGCACTGTACTTACTGCAGAGAGACACATGCTCTTCCGTGGACACAGGCCTATTCGTGAATCACCAGGCATAATGGGGCATTGTTGAAAGTGTTGGAAACATGAGAATTTCCTCACTGCCCAGCTTAGGTAATGTTGGAGTTACATTTGCCTCCAGAAATGAAGTCAGAGAGACTCGGCCCAACTCCCAATTGCCAGGCCCAAACCGTGGGGCCACCATGATTTTAGGCTGACTTGTGTTCATAGGAGTCACCCCAGGTTGTGTTTAAGGATCGACTTCTCATCTGCATACACAAGAGAAGTGAGTGCTTTGACAAAGGACGTGCACGGAATTCTGGCCAGAGGGTCCTAGGCCAGGGGGAAGGCTATTTTAAAGACACACACACACACCAGGGCTCTGTCCTATCAGATAGATTGGTGGGAAGAGGAAAAACTTGCCTATGATTTGGTGTGAGGAAGGGATATGGCAGGCATGCAGGCAACAATCTATCTAGAATAATATATCATAGCTCTCATTTCTTGAGTATATTATGGGCCAGGCACCGTTCAGTGCTGTATGTGTATGACTTCATTTCTTCCCACATCCCTAAGATCCAAGTGGGTCCTGCCAACCTCGTTCACAGAAGGAACTGAGAGGTGACAGAACACGCCTATGTCACAGAGCCAGTGATTCGCACACCTGGGATTTGAACTCAAGTCTGAGGGTTACTAGGGGTGGTGCCCTTTCTTAACCACTATACTATGCCACATGATGAAATTTAGGGGGAGGAAATTTGGTGGCTGAGTGTCATTTAATTGCTGGGAGAGTGGCATTTTCTTAGCCCTGGATAAGGGGTGGCACCGGGATCCAGTTGCACAGTCCCAGACCCTGAGCTCCTGTCTCCCATGATCCTTTGCACCTGTTTCTATCACAGCCCTGTCACACAGCTCAACACCAAGATGGCTTGTTAGAACACTGTCTCCCCACTAGATCCAAGTCCCCCAGAACAGGCACGCCATTGTATTCTCTGCATCTGCCACAACACCTGGAGCTGGGCTCACACTCCAAACATTTTTGTGGGTCCACATGAATGGATGAATAGAGGGTCACCCACATGCATGAATAATTCAGACAAACTGGGCTTGAGTCCAAGCTCAGTCACTGGCTGGCTGGGTGGCCTTGAGCATGTCACCAGGCCTCAGTTTTCTCATCTGTGCCATTGAGAGGTTCAATTACAACTGTATCTACAAAATGAGAGACAGATCCCACAGGTGGAATGCAAAAATGAAAGTTCTTTGTTTTTATTATTTTATTTAAATTGATATTTATTTTCTCCATAGAAAAATATAGCTAGTTCTTCAAGCCTCTGAAGTTTTCTTTTAAAATAAGACTAAGTGAAAAAAAAAAAAAATAATAAGTAGATCATCTTAAGAGTCTATTCAATCTTGGACCCCATCCAGGTCTCTCTGTGTCATGTGCACACCACACCACTCTTTCCCATGTCTGCCCTCCAGCCCAAGGACCCTCCTGTGGTCTAGGGTGGAGAGAGGTCCTGAGGCTTTTCCTTGATCTTCATTCTAATCCTATGTTACAGAGAAATTGTGCCTGTTCCCCTCAGGCCCCTACTCTTGATTCACAAAGGCCCATTTTGGTTGTCTCACCACTGGACATGGATTCAGGCTGGAGAGCAAGTAGTTAAAATTGGGTTCGGGAAGCAGCCCACCCGAGCTTGAATCTCACCACATTCTAGCTATGTAACTCAGTCTGGTTTCTTAACCTGTCTGTGCTGAATCCCTTCCTCTGTAACCTGGAGGTCCTAGTGGCAGTTATCGTGTGAGGAGTCAATGAATTCACAGACATATGGCTCCCAGAACAGGGTTTGGCATGTGGAAAGCAAAAAATTTTAAAATTTGTTTGGAAACACAAAAGGTCCCGAGTAGCCAAAACAATCTTGAGAAAGAAGAACAGAACTGGAAGAATCATGCTCCCTGACTTCAGACTATACTACAAAGCTACAGTCATCAAAACAGTATGGTAATGGCACAAAAAAACAGACAGATCAGTGAAACAGTATAGAAAGCCCAGAAATAAACCCACACACTTATGGTCAATTAATCTATGACAAAAGAGTCAAGAATATACAATGGAGAAAAGACAGTCTCTTCAATAAGTGGTGCTGGGAAAATTGGGCAGCTACATGTAAAAGAGTGAAAGTAGAACATTCTCTAACACCATACACAAAAATAAACTCAAAATGGATTAAAGACCTAAATGTAAGAACAAGTAACTATGAAATGCCTACAGGAAAACACAGGCGGAACATTCTTTGACATAAATAGCAGCAATATTTTTTTGGATCCGTCTCTTAAAGGAAATAAAAGAAAAAAATAAACAAATGGGACTGAATTAAACTTAAAAGCTTTGGGGTATTATTTCTTCCACTTTTTATTCTCACAGTTAAAACCCGGCTTCTCCTGAAGTGTGGCGGCCTCTGTCTGACCCAAGGAGAGGTTGCATATGAGAAACTGGAAGGAAAGAGAAGCACAGAGGTGGCACCTGAAAGTCAGACTATCCTGACAGCCAGCATCCAACAGGGAGGAGCGGATGCCCATTCAGGACTCAGGGACGCAAGAGTCCCAGGGCAGGAGAAGCCCAGTGACTCAGCCCAGAACTCCCCAGCTCACATGGCCACAGAACTGGGTCAGCAAGTTCAACACGACCTCGTCACACAGGTCCCAGCTGACATCTGAGACACTTTATGACCACCTCAAATGTCATTCCTCACATGTAAAATCAGGATGGTAATAATGTCACCCTTGAGGAGAGGTTGTGAGAATGAGCTGGATTAATACACATAAAGAGCTTAGAAGGGAGCCTACGTATCAACTTTCCCAAATGTTAGAGCTTATTGTTACCTCGGTTAATTCTTATTTTCTTCTTTGTGGCTTTCTGCATGTTCCTTTTTCCTATGATGGGTATGAATTACTTTTACAACTAGGAAAATGTGGAAATAGGGAAAGGATCTGTTTTAAAGAAAAAAAAACAATGATTAAAGATAGAATAGCAGTGTTGATGGCTGTGAGGAAGGGAGAGGCTATGTCTAGTTGGGGGTAATTCCGGGTGGGCCTCACAGAGGCAGCAGCATTAGAGATGGGCTTTCAAGCATGGGTAGAATCTCATTTAGTGGTGAGGGGGCTCCCTGGTGCACCATTATGAGCCAAGGAACAGGGAAATTTGGTGCTAATGAAAAAGGTATGAGGAGAGAAAACCCAGCAATGCCAGTAGATGAGATGGGAAGAAGATCCTGTGAGGAGAATATTTTCCAGAATGCCTAGTTTCTGGGCAATAAGGAGGCCAGAGACATAAAGTGAGGGCAGTCTTTAAAACAGAGACACCATTCTTTGTTACTGATCCAGGGTTAGAATTGTTGCTGGAAAACACAAACTGATCATTTACAAGAGAAGAAATAAAAAATGATCATTAAAACCATGGGGAAATTGTGATAAAGTATCCATAAAATAGGCCAATATACACAAGGAAGGTTAGAGGAAGAAAGAGAGGCAGAAAAAGGAAGGATGTGAAGATTATTTTCACACCTGCAGAAGTAATAGAATTAAATTCAATGCTTCCTGAGACAATATAGACTACCACATTCTCTTCAGTCTCACCTCCAAGGCCCTTCACTAAATGAGGTTCAGTGACCCCCCCCCACTCACCTCCCTGGGCCCTGGCAGCCCACTGCTCTCTGCTCTGCTGAGGGAGCCTTATATGGGTAGAGGATGAGGGTGTGTGTCCGGTCTTTATAGAAGCATCAGAAAATGAAATGAAAAGCCAAGCCAGCTGGCATGGGCAAGGAACTTTTGAGCAAACTTCTTCCAATCTTTTTTTAAGAGCTCCTCCAATTACACATAAGCAAATCAATAGACAGTGCTGCGGCACTTCAGCGTTGGGTAGGAATCCCACTTCTGCCACCTCAAAACAACTCCAGGCAAGGGGCCTTCCTCCTTGGGGCATGAGTTCCCTCATCCGTCCAGTAGCAGTGATGACACAGACCCTGCAATGTGGCTAGGAGCACGAGAGAGAGGAACGCATGGCCAAACTCTGGCCTTAATAAAGACCACCTTGTCAAACAGTCAGAGAGAAGGGGGAGCATGCACAAAAATGCGCAGTGGCTCCTCTTGGCTGGAGAGCAAAAGCTGGAACTGAGGCATGCTGCTGAAGTCCTTAATTCCTCTGATTCTCTGCTACCAAGTGCCCTGGCCAGGAACAAGCATTCAAGTTGTTAAAAGTCTCCTTTTCCTAAGATGCATAATAGGAATGGGTTGTTCAGTGCAGAACTGAGCATGCAGACTTATGGGGCTGGTGGCCCACAAGCAAACCTTAAGCAGTTTTTATGGTCATCTGTTGGTACTGGGCAAGAAGAGATTGAAGGCATCCAACTGCAGCTTTGAACTAAGATAGGGGCAAACATGCCTACTTCAGGGCAGCTAACAGGAGATTCAGGAGGCTTCTAATTCAATGGACTAATTCTACATGAAGCAGAGATTATTCAAGAAAATGCTGCTTATTATCCCAGACTGTTGAGAACATGCCCTGGTTCTCCCTGGCCCATCCTCCTCTTCCAGGTCACAAAATAAGCATACGAGCCTGACATTTGAGGACTAGCCATTTGATTTGGGAACTAAAAGGCTGCTTCTACTGACTCAAATAAGGAGCCCCACTGTCTACGCTGCGTCCTTCTTGACTCAGTAACAACCAGGAAAATATTTCCTGCAATATGGGCTTTCTTTCACTCATCTTCCTGCCTAGAGTCACATACTGGGCAAGGCAGCCAGGAGTCAAGTTCTCCCTTCATTTCACCATGTAAAATGCTGCCAAAGTAGCACCAATATATTCCATGGTCTCTGCTTAATTCCATCTTCATTTAGCAAAATCCACTGGCACCGTCAGTCTGCTTTGAGGCTCAGCAGGGCAGAGTAAATGAGCCACTTACACAAAACTAAGTTAAGATGACATTAGGTGGGAAGGGAATAAGGCCACTGCTGACAGTGACCAAGCACTGTGCTTGCCATAACCTATGAGACTAGTCCAAGGGTAGAGTGCTGAAGATACTAGCAGCTCAGGAAATTCAAGTTTAGGATAAGTAGTAGACAGCAGAGCTTGTCATAGCGAGCAGGTAGTATACACGGGAGACAGTCAATGCTTTCTAAATGTTTAAATAAATTCATAAAGGACAGATCCAGAAGGGATTGTGAAAGGAACCTAGAACAGGCAACATGTTTATGACTCAGAAGAACAACTAAAGCAGATGGGCTTCTCTCTCCCCTGCAAGAACAATATTGCCATGGCAAGATTAGGAAGCATTCCTAACCCTGAACTTCACAATAATTAAATCATAAATATGACTCTGAGTACGTCAGGAGAGCAAAGATAGCGCAACCATAAACCTTTATAATATTTTACCGTGCTAAGAATTTACGTGGCCTGCCTGGTAAATGGGCATTGCTTCATCAATCACATTAATTATATGAAAGGTCCCGTCTTACTATAAAGTACAAGGCAACTGCACCACCAACTTGACTTCAAGCCGATGTGTCAGCTATAATACACATTAAATTAGCACCAATTTGACTTGCCTTCTTAAAATGTGAGAGATATGGGAAGAATGATTTCAACACTCTTGGCCTCTTTTGAGGCCCTGACAGTACAAGAAAAACTAAAGAGATGCCCTGGTTTTCTTTTGAGAAGCTATCCAGCAGCAGGGAGGGACCTTCAGCATCAATTCCCTGCCTCAGAGTCCTGCTCCCACTTTTAAGTGGTCTGAGAGTCCCAACCCTAGTGGTGGGGGGCATGCCAGCAGCAGTGACTCTCTTCCCCCTTAGAAATCTCCTTGCTATTCCCCAGCTTTAGCTTGGATGTTTCAAATGCTGGAGCACTCACTACAAGGCAGCTCCTTACCTCAAGAAGATATCTAGTTCCCCCCCAGGTTCTAATTCTGCTTTCCTGGAGATAAGGAAATAAAGTTAATCTTCCTTTTATAGACCAGGTTCTGCCAGTTAAAAGGGTGTTAGCTTCAAGAAAAAGAAAACCCAGCTCAAAGGGGATGAAACAATAAGGAGATTTATAGACTTATCTGAAAGACAGCCCCAAATTAGGGTGGGCTTGCCGCGTGGAAGGGCAATTGATCTAGCGGCCTGGCCATCTCCCAAGGCTGGTTGCCCTTGTGGTCACCGGATGGCCGCCAATAACCAGCAAGACTACCTGCTTTCTGCCTACTGTTGGGGGGGCGGGGTGGACAGAGAGAGGGACCCTTCCTGAACCACCTCATTAAAGTTCAGAATGACTTTCCTAGACACCCCTACTAAATCCTTCCACCTTCCATCTCATTGGCCTGAAATGTCTTCGATCGGCCCATCTCTGAACCAGTCACAGAGGCAAAGGGATGGGACTTTCCTGATTGGCTTAGCTATGGGTCAACCAGGGCCCATCCAAGCTGTGGGTCAATCTGCCAACCCCCCACTGCTGTTACATAGTGGGAGAAGGGTACATGGATGTTGGAGGGGCAACCACCGTGTGTATTTCATGGTCCTTCTCCTTTCCTGCTTAGAAAGCCCAGCCCCTTCCCCTGATCCTCCAAAGGCCGGATCCCTGGGCCTTTTCTGGATAGCCTGCCCTCCCCAGCACTCAGCACTTGGGGAGCTAATCTATGTCGGGGAGCCCTGTGTTGATATACTGGGTGTCTAGGAACTCTCGCTAAGCCCAACCTGTGGCTTTTGCAACCATGTCATGCTAGGAGCTTATACTGGACAAATCACCATGAGCTTCAGTGCAAGCCGGATTTGGATTCCTGCTCTACCACTTACTGGATGAGTAACCCTGAGCAGCTTATTTCACCGCTTCATCCATGGTTTTCTCATCTGTAAAATGGGAATAATAATAATAATACCTATTATACTGGGTTATTTTGAATAAATTAAAGCCTTCACTGCGTGGTGCGCAGTAAGTTCCTCATAGATCTTGGTATTATTATTATTAAATGATAACAATACATTGGTTATCTCCCACCTGGTACCAGTATCAGCCTCCAGTTGTACAGGAAAGTAAAGGCTTTCTGCTTCTTCACTCACACCGGATCCAGAAATGTGATCCTTTCCCTCTGGGGGCGCTCAGTTGTGCAGAAAGCCCTGCATTCGCTACGGGAGAAACTCGCTCTCTGCCCTCCCGGAGCCCTCACCGACCTCCCTCCACTTGCTCTGTTGCTGTTCCCCTGCCCCCTGCCCCCCAGACCCTTGCTATGTAAGAGAACTAAGCAGAACAGCTCTGTCACAAGAGAAATACGCATTTACAGTAACTGCGTGTCTTTTTTCTGCAGTTTCAGTTGATACTCTGGGCCTCCAGTTACTCAAATGTAACAAACCAACTTCTGCATTACAAAAGTTAATTATAAGAAAAAATATCAGAGCAGCTGGGAAGATGATTTCAGTAGCAACCATTCATCTGGTAAAATACTCAGCTTACTCCAGGAGCTAAAAAGAAAAGTAACTTTCACACTATGTTTCTTTGCAAGTGTTTCTATTATAAGCTCCTCACACCAGCATTGGGAAGTCATGCAAATAATTACCCATATTGATATTCTTAAGCAGTTTGAAGAAATTTGCCAAAGCAGGAATGAGAAGGAAAACTGACTGTCCAGCTACTGTTTCCTCCTTGGAGTGAAAAGCAGTGAAGGAGTAACTCATGTTCCAGATCTTAATACTTCCTTCCCTCCCAGGCTGAGAATTCCGATTGTTCGAGAACTTTCTTGAGCTCCCCCCCCCCCCCCCCGCAATCTGTCCAGCACTCTGTTGTTTTGGCTTGGTCCCCTGGGCTCCGTCCATTTGCCCCGATTTGATTTCATTCTGCTTAGCCCTCTGGATAGGCACCTTAGCCAGACTGGCCGCCTGGCTGTCAGGGTGGCTCTTCCAATTCACTTTCGGCCCCAGGCCCTGCAGCCATCTGGTCGGGTCTCTCCTGGCCCTGCGCTCAGCCGGACCCTTGTCCTGATGACCTGATATCTCCCTTGTCCAGCAGGGGAGTCCAGACAGGTAATATGGAGACCATCCTCTTACACACTCTGTGGAACAATACTTGAGGGGGTTCAGGGTACATATCTCAACCTTGATTTTGATCTCAAGGAGGAAACTCAAGTTCTTGCACAAAGCATCTCCCTTATCTGAAAGACTGGATGAATCACGAAGCTGTTTCTGTGTGAGAAGCCTGATATGGATGAGGTCTCACAAAGAAAACACATGGCGGATTGGATGGCTGTTCCCATTTCTTCTCTCTTCCCTCTGCCACATGGCCTTGCAGAGCAGGGAATGCAGAGGATGCACTCCCACTGCACCGACACTGGGCTTGGTTTGCTTTGTTTTGGCCAAAGGAATATTAGCAGACGTGATGTGAACTCTTCCAGGCTCACACAGTTTTGCATGTCCTTGACGCTTGCATGATCCTCCACGAGAAAGGTAGGCCCCAAGTAGCCACCAGTCCAAAGAGACTTGGACCCAACCTGCAGCTCAGAGCCAAGCCCGACCAGTCCCAACCAGGACACAGTCAACCCCAGGTCCGTGAGCAAGAAAGTAAATGTTTGTAGTTGTTTGTACACAGCAAAACGCAAAGCAGAACTGCCATTGCCCAGAAACACCATTACTGGCATCCTGACCACAAGGCTCCTGATTGCCCCAAATCAAGTCATGGCTGCAATCAACAAAATGAAAAGGCAACCAATAGAATCGGAGGAAATATTTGCAAACCACGTATCTGATAAGGGGTTAATATCCAAACTATGCAAGGAAATCATACAATTCGATACCAAAACTAAAAACAAATAACCCAATTTAAAAATGGACCAAGGACCTGAACAGATATTTTCCCAAAGAAGACATTCAAATGGCCGACAGGCACATGAAAAGATGCTCATCACTGGTCACCAGGGAAATGCAAATCAAAACCACAGTGAGATATCACCTCACACCTGTTAGAATGGCCATCATCAAAAAGACAAGAGATGACAAATCCTGGAGAGGGGGTGGAGAAATGGGAACCCTCCTACACTGTTGATGGGAATGTAAATTGGTGCAGCCACTATGGAAAACAGCATGAAGGTTCCTCAAAAAAATTAAAAATAGAGCTACCATATGATCCAGCAATCCTACTTCTGAGTATATATCCAAAAGAAATGAAACACTATCTCAAAGAAATATCTGCACCCCCATATTCAGTGCAGCATTATTTACAATAGCCAAGAACTGGAAACAACCTATGTGTCCATCAACAGATGAATAGATAAATAAAATGTTTTATATATATATATATATATACACACACATATGTATGTATATATGTGTGTATATGTATTGTATATTATTAATATTATAATAACATTAATATTATTCAGCTTTAAAAATAGAAGGCAATCCTGCCTTTTGAAACAACATGGATGAACCTTGAGGGCATTATGCTAAGAGAAATAAGTCAGCCAGAGAAAGACAAATACTGTATGATATCACTTATATGTGCAATCTAAGAAAACCAAACTCATAGAAACAGAGAACAGGGTCAAAGGGATGGGGGGCAGGGACGTGGAATGGGTGAAGGTGGTTGAAGGGTACAGATTTCCGGTTATAAGATGAATAAGTTCTAGGGATCTTGCATACAGCATGGTGACTATAGTTAAAATACTATTATATTATATATTTGAAAGTTGCTAAGAGACTAGATTTTAAAAGTTCTCACCACACACACACCCACACACACACACACACACACACACAAATTGTGCCTATATGCAGTGATGGATGTGTTAACTAACCTTATTGTGGTAATCACTTCACCATATATACATATATCCTATCATTACATTGTATACCTCAAACTTACACAGTGTTATATGTCAGTTATATCTCAACAAAGCCAGGAGAAAATTAAAGGATGATAAATATTTTTTAAAAAGACGCAACTACAAGCCTTGCAGAAGAGAAGAGAGAAGAGCGGCCACTCCATCAATAGCCCCCAGCACTCTGCAGTGATGATGGACCAAGAAAATCAAAAGAATCCTGGATGGGACCTGGCTTCTGCCTTTCTTCACATGCCCCATGTGGTGAATGATTGTGTTTGCCTGCCCCACATCCCCTTCTCCTTCCTCTGGCACCAGGCCCAGATGCCCTGTGGGGAGCTGCTGTACCTTTACTATCAGCCCTGTGGTGTAGGAAGGCTCCCCTGCTCTCTGACTCCAGGTGTGGGTTCATGGTCCTAGCATAGCCATTCAGCATATTCCATTATCCTGGCCACAGTGAGTGGGTCAAGGATGGGCACATAACCCAGGCCAGACCCAAAACAGGCAACCAGGGGGCTTTTGCAGGAAGTATTAGGGAGGAGAAACTCTCTTTCTGGTAAGATTTGAGCCTGGAGCTGCTGGAGCGCCACACACAGACCGATTGCCCAAGAATGAAGCAAACACAAAGGAAAACCAGGGCTGAAAGATGGAAAGAGACAGATGTAGAAATACTTTGTGTGAGCACCTGGATCCAGCTGTGCCTGAAGTCAAACTATCCTGAGCATCTCAGATATATGAGCCCATAAATTTCTTTTTGTTTCTTCAGCCAGTGGAGTTGGGTTCTTTCCCTCCCCCACGGACAGGGTCTTAACTGAGACACTCCCTTTGTTAGCTGCCCTGTGCAGTTGCTTCTCTCCATCCTTTTATCTTCAACGTCTAAATTTAATGCGAAGAAAAGGCATAGAATTTTCATGCTCCTCCACTGGAATTTCTGTTGTTGGCCTCCATCATTGTTGAGCTGGTGACTCCAAACATTTGAGCGTGGCAAAGTCCATCATTGTTGGTCAGGAATACTGCATAGCATGTATTTATTTATGCATGTATTTATTATTTTCTCAGCAAGTGGTTAACCCTTCATTTTTTTCTTGGAGAAAAAAAAATTGAGCATGTCACCACCTCATTTCCCCACCTCCCCCAGGATTCAGGGATATGACAGAGCTGAATTGGATATTTCTGAACTTTAGAGTTAAAAACAAACCAAACCATCCCCCCTTCCAAAACGACAAAGAACTATTTTGTCACAGAGGGTCCTTTCCCCTTAAAGGCATTCCAGAGCAATGCCACAAATGCATGCATCAGGCCAAATGCCATCGGCTGCTGATTGAGGGCCATGTGAAGAACGTCTTCCCCTTCCGGCCACCCCCCAACCCAGCTGTCAGGGCTCCCCACTTGGAGTCCTCGAGTTCCTGAAATGATACGGGCAGTGCAGATGTCACAGGGCTCATGGAAGGCATGAGCGTGGCCTTGGCCCTTGAGTGCTCCCCTGCTCAGCTGTCACAGCTGATTGGGCTACTGACCCAACCAAGGGCTCCCTCGGAGAGCTTGCAAGACAAGACCCACTTTCCCCTGCAGTCAAGCTCCTGATGTGCCAGGCTTGTGGCTCTCTGGACTGCCAGTAGTAACCTCTCTGAAGTCACAGCCTTTACTGTCATTTCTTTTTTTTTTTTTAATTCTTTTTTAAATTGTGATAAAATACCCATAACATAAAATTTACCATGTTAACCACTTTTAAGTGTACATACAGCTCAGTAGTTCGAAGTGTATTCACATTGTTGTGTAATCAGTCTCATGCTTTTATCTTGCAAAACTGAAATTCTGTACCCATTAAGCAATCATTCCTCCCCCACCCCCAGCCGCTGGCAACCACCATTCTACTTTCTGTTTCTATGAACTTGACTACTTTAGGCACTTCATATAAGTGGAATCATACAGTATTTGTCTGTTTGTGACTGGTCTATTTCACTTAGCATCATGTCCTCAAGGTTCAACCATGTTGTAGCATGTGTCAGAATTTCCATCTTTTTAAATGCAATATAATATTCCGTTTTATGTATATACTACATTTTTTTTTTCTTTTTTGGCCGCACGGCATGCAGGATCTTAGTTCCCTGACCAGGGATTGAACCTGTGCCCCCTGCAGTGGAAGCAGAGTCTTAACCACTGGACCACCAGGGAAGTCCCTATACTACATTTTCTTTATATATTCATCTATTGATGGACATTTAGGTTACTTCCATATCATGGCTTTGGTGAATAGTGCTGCAGTGAACATGAAGGTGCTAATAACTCTTTGTTAGTTTTTTTGGATGCATACTGAGAAGCGTGATTGCTGGATCCTATGGTAATTCTATTTTTAAATTTTTGAGGAATTGCCATACTATTTTCCACAGCAGCTATATCATTTTACATTCCCCAGCAATGCTCAAGTGTCCCAATTTCTCCACATCCTCATTAACACTTGCTGTTTTCCAGGTTTTGTTTGTTTATTTATCTGTTTGTTTTTTATAGTCTCCATCCTGATGGATGTGAGATGATATCTCATTGCAGTTTTCATTTTAACTGTTATTCTTGTTGTAGTGGCCAATGCTGCAACATTCTCCTGTCTGTTTTCTTTTCTTTCTTTCTTTCTTTTTAATGTTTCAGAAGTGGGTTAATTTCACTTTAAAGTTCAGTGCCTAACCAACTTGCTACTGTCTTCTAAGATAGAGATTCTGCTGCAAAATCACAGGGGCCTGGAGCTCCTAAGTGATTAGCGCCATCCTCCCCTCTACGGAAGAGGAAACAGAGGCTCCCAGAGGGATACTGCCGTGATTAAGAAATCCAAGATGGGCAAATCCAGAGGGAAAAGCTGGCGCTGCCACTCACGAGCTGCAGGACTGCAGGATGCTGCTTCGCTTCTCTGAACCTTGTTGGGGTTCTTTTCTGCAAAATGGGAATAGGAACAGTATCTGTTTCACAGGGTTGCTGGGAGAGTTCAGCTAGATAACACATGCCAGTGCCAAACGCAGTGCCTGGCACACACACAGTGCTCAATAGATGCTAGTGGCTGTTGCGGATATTGCTGTATTATTCTTATTAAATAACTTGCCCAGGTCCTGGGACCAGTGAATCAGGTTTCCTGATTCCCAGTTGATGTTCCTGCTGTGATGACTCATGACCCCACCTTCCTCTGTGGACATGTTCACTTAAACAGCCCTGTGTCCGTTACGTGACTGCAAATGATTGCCATGATTCTAAAATGTACACTGAACCCAATCCCTCAATGGAACACCCCATCAATGCCATGCAGGAGGACAGGGGACAGCTGTGGGAAGCCCCTGCTGGTTGTCACTGCAAATTCTCAACAGTCCAAGGTAGCAGAAGGCAAGGGCCAAATGACAGAGAGGGGGCACGGGAAGTGCTCAAGGGATGGGGTCTTCAAGACCTTTGACCTCAAAGAAGTTCACATGAACTGATCTGACGCTATTCCTAAGTCATCGGGGAGCTGCTTTATCTTTGTCTCAATTCCATCATGCTTGTGTCTGATACTTCACACTTTACAAAGATTTCCTCATTCAATAAATAGTTCTTGAGAACCTACTCTGATCACGAAAGATGATGTGTAAGGTGCTGGGACACACTGAAGAGCAACATCAGAGGGTCTGGGGAGCGAGACAGACATTCAGAAAATTGCACAGAGCGATGGACAAGGAAGGGAGGAGAGGCAGTGATGGGTGAGCTACGCCTTCAGACAAATGGAGCTAAGTCCTGCTGGGCACGCTTCAGAAGCCATGTGCAACATCCTCAGACTAGGTCCATTGGAGGACGGGGAGGCTGGAGCATTTACCCATTTGCTCTCATCCCCAACTGGTTGAGGTTTTCCCCTAGAGGCATCAACACCCCCCAGAGAGAGCCCCCCGGGTAGCTGGAGGTGGGAATCTGTCAGTGTGCTGGATACTGTCGACCTCAGCTGCAGGTGAACTCAGATAGCCAGGTGGCTGTAAAACAAGTGTCAACAGCATCTGCTATAGAATCTGTCACCACCCACCATGAGATTATGGAGTGACTTCTAAAATAAGTGTCCTTATTGGTCAGGGAGAGGACTTGTGCAAACAAGTCACTGGGACTCAGGAAACATAGATTCTGTGACAGCCACAAATACATGCAGAAATACTACCAAGAGCTCAGGCTGTGGAAGACTCTGATTCACTCACTCAACAGATATCTACTGAACACCAACTATATGCCAGGCACTGTGCTAGGCTCTGGAATAGAGCAGTGGACAAAGCAGACATGGTCTCTGACTTCAAAGGGCTCACAGGCTAGCGGATGAGACCAGCATTCAACAAGCACACAACGAAATAAGTAACACTTGTGGCAACTGGTTTAAAAGTGCAAATCTTCTGCCTGCAGATTCAATGGGGAGGAATGCATTTTCTGCAGAGAAAGACCATCTGAGAAAGTCCAGGAATCTATAGCCTTTGACAAAGCTGTAAAAGTCACCGTGCATGGTCCCAGGATATAATGAAGACAGAGTAGATTAGTCTCACGGACTGAATGTGTGTGTCCCCCCAAAATCTATATGTTGAGTCTCTAATGAGATGGCATTCAGAGGCGGAGCCTTTGTGAAGCAATTAGGTTTAAATGAGGCCATGGGAGTGGGACCCCTGTGATGGGATTTGTGCCCTTATAAGAAGAGAGACACCAGAGCTCTCTTTCTCTGCCATGTGAGGGCACAGCAAGAAGGTAGCCATCTGCAAGCCAGGAAGAGAGCCCTCACCAAGAACTGAAACTGCCAACACCTTGATCTTGGACTTCCCAGCCTCCAGAACTGCAAGATATAAATGTCCGTTGTTTAAGCCACTCAGTCTGTGGTATTTTGTTACACCAGCCCAAACAGACTAAGACAATGGTGTTAGAAGTGGTTCTGAGCACGACCAGGGTACTCCTTCACAGAGAAGCTCCCTCATCCATGCAAAGAGTGGTACAATAGGATATAGGGGCCTTCCTACTAGTCAGACAGAACAAGAGTATCTCCCTAAAACTGGGCTTCTATAAGGAAGGGTCAATATGGTTCCACCAGAGATCTGGTCATTGAAATGACTGTTCCAGAAAGCAAGAAATACAACCAACACCCTAAGGATGGTGGATTGCCAAGAGAGAAAAGTCTGGGCTCCTTGGTGACATTGTTGAGCCCTTGTGCTAGCTTTGGAAACTCACCTCCAAACTTCTTGTTATGTGAGCTAATTAAAAGTCTTATACTGCTTGATCCACTGTAAATCAGGTCTGCTATTACTTGAAGCCAAAAGCATCCCTCACTGACATAACATACCATTTTTCTCAATACCCTTCATGAGAACTGTTCTTCGTCCCATGAAATAGTTAAGGAAACTGATACCCAGAGAAGTGAACTGATGTGTCTAAGGTCACACAACTAACGGAGCTGGAATTAGAACTCAGAGCTTCTCTGAATCCATGCTAGTACAAGATGCTACAGTGAATATAAGCCCTGTTTGTCCCCCATGGAGTCTCTACCACATGCTGTCACCTTACAGAGCTGTTTTTAGTCTCCAAATGCCATGAGGCACTGCATCACCAGCCGCTGCCTCCTCACTCAGTGCCATTGACATGACGTGTCAGCACAGTGGCCTTTGCTGTTGTGCGTGACCAGAGGTCCCATGGGCATTTTGCATCCTTGCCTTGACAGTTTGTACTGTTCACTCCCTTCTTGGGACATTCTTTTCTACCAGCTCCCCTAGAACTCCATTATGTCAGCACATACACACATTCTTGCAATATTTAAAATACTGGTTATGAAAATTATGGAATGACCTTAAAACATTATATGTTAAGTGGAAAAGCAGAATACAAATTGCATGCACAGAGCTATGAAAAAAAAAATACACAAGCACATAGAAAATGAAAGCAAAAACACAAGACTGATTGCTGCGATTGTGGTGGTGTGGTATGATTGTGGGTGATTTGTTTCTTCTTTTTTGATTTTCCAAATTTTCTGTTATGTACTTACAATGAAAAAGTAGGTTAAAATGGTTTTTTAAAATATGTCATTGTTTATCTGGCCCCTCTCCTTCGAGGCAGCAGAGCAGAGAACGCTAGTTAAAAATATGAGCTCTGGAGCTTCACTGCCTGGGTTCAAATCTCAGTCCCACCCTTTAATAGCTGCATGACTCTCAGAGAGTTCCTTAACTATTCTGTGTCTCAGTTTCCTCATCTGTAAAATGGGGCTAATAAGAGCACTTGTCTCATAGGGTGGTTTTGAGGATTAAGTAAGGTAACATTTGTAAAGTCCTTAGAACTGTACCTAGTATACACTGTAAGTGCTATGTAAATGTGTGTTAACTACAAGCCATTTTGTCGTGCCTTCTCCACTGGGGAGCGTCTTGGAAGGGACTGTGATGTAGAAGCAGGACAAACCTCATGTTGTTCAGAGGGACCCAACTGGTAGAAGTTTCAGAGAGATGGATTTGTGCTCAAAATAATAAAGAGCTATCTCATAACAAGCAGGCTGGAGGTGAACACCTTAGCAATTCAGCACTGAATACGCTCTGATGCTTTATGGCTCAAGAAGTATCCATACATATGGCCACCTGAGAATTAAGTGCAGGGAAGATGAGCAAATCTCCCCCAGTGCAGAAAGGCCCTGAACAAGTCTTCCTTTGCTTAAATAGGATGAAGTCCTCTAGTGGCCAGGAGGTGACATTACAACTCCTTATCTGAGTCCCAGCATAGGATGCCCAACGGTTGCTGGCGACCCTTAGCTGGGTTTGGCTTTACCAAGCATATCAAGAGAGAATGCAAGGCTCCTTCTCTCCCCTTGCAGTGGCCGGAAGAGCCAAAACACATTTCTTAAGATAGAGTACCTGTATGTTTGTGGTATAAACCCACTTTATGCAGCTGATCTCTAAAAAGGAGGTCCCCTCCCTGGGCACATTTGATGGTGTGTGCCACTTGTGTACACATTACATCTGCTTAGAAGCAGAGGGCTCTAAAAAGGATGGCTTAGAAAGTGTTAGAGATGGAATAGACCTTAAAGTAAATCCTCTCATTTCAATCCCTTCACTTTATAGATGGGGAAAATCCCAACATTTAGAATAGTGCCTGGAACATAGTAGGTATATCATATATATCATAAATATTTTATGAGAACTTGGTGTCACTTTTTATCTTTGTCATTACTTTAAGAGTAGACCTCATCAAAAACTCACCTGATGATACCTTAACTGTTCTTTCTTTCACAACTTGGCATTGGTAAAATGCCCGTGAAAACAGGATGCTACATTAGGAGTAATCTTCCTTTACTGTTATATTTTATATATTATCTTATGGCTGGTAGAAAGAGAAATAAACAGGTAAGAAGAAATAGACATATAAAAAAATAGTCTAGTGTAGGGCTCAGCAAACTTGGAGTAAAGGGCCAGACGGTAGATCTTTTAGGCATTGTGGGTCAGGCAATCTCTGTCATCACTACTCAACTCTGCCATCTGTAGCATGAAAGCCAGCCACAGACAATACATAAGTGAAAGGGCCTGGCTGGAGTCCAGTAAAACTTTATTTACAAAACCACCAGTGGGCTGGATCTGGCCTGCCAACCCTTCATCTAATGCAAGAATGAGGAAACTCCCATTCTTCATATATGACAGAAATGGTTAATGGATCGTGGTGTCAATTTATTGCCTGAGTCCAAAACCCAGTTCCAGGCCCTTACTAAATGCACAACTTCAGGAAATTTGTTTAACCTCTCCACGCCTCAGTTTTCTCATGTTTAAATGGAAACAATAATTCTATGTAGCTTGAGGGATTGCTGTGAGAATCAAATAAGACCATGCTGGCAAATGCTTAGTACAGAGACTGGTACTGAAGAAGCATACTATAAACGTTAGCCGCCTTTTTATGATCTCTGTTTTCACCATCATCATCTGCTTCTATTGACGGACAAAGTCATGAACATTAAATGAGATACGGACATGAAAGTGCTTTGATATGACTGCCCTAGGCAAATTGGAGGCATTCTTCACGGAGTGCTCAAATGCATATCAATAGCCCGTGCACTCACTCCCCACTGCTGACATGCCAGGGGAAACTGGATATATTCTTGTGTCAGTGGAGTAGTGAGGGAAACTGAGGCTCTGGAAAACTCAAAAGAATCATTAAAAATGGCAATTTATTGACTTGGCAAAGGGCCCCCATTCCTTGCCTACTTTTCAGCCTCTTATCAGCAACTTTGGGTTCCAGTGACCATACTGGGCCTTGTTTGTTCAGAGATCTGCTCAGGAAATAGATCCTGAAGTTCTTTCAGATCTGCTCTCCTACCCTCCATCCTCCTGTCACCTCCACCTACTGATTTCTGGTCTTCGTTATCTGCGCTTGGTCCATTGTGACAGCCCCATAACTGGTCCCTTTGATGAGGATGGATTTCTTTCTGTTCCATCATCCATCATCCATCATCCACCCGCATCCTGGGTGATCTTTAGAAAGCAAAGATCTGACTCTCAGGCTAAAGGTCTGCATTGTAAAAAATGCACATGGTGCCCTTCACCACCTGGGTACCCACCAGTGTACCAGTCGCCGCTCTAGTCCCTCCCAACCCCCACCCATCCTCAGGGACTTTGACTCCAGTGCCAGGGACAGGCTCACCCTTGGCTCAGCTCCACAGCAGGGACCCACATGCTCTTGGGAAGGCAGCCCCTCTGCCATCACCACACACACATATCAGCACTCTTCATCTCAACATCACAGGCTAAGAAATCTTCAAGACCAATTCCACCGTGCCTTAGTCACTACCCGGAGCCCATGACTCCCATCCGTCCCCCATCACCTGGTCTCTCCTCCCCAAAGAGCTTTGTACACTCTGCTGTGACCCAGCTTACGACCCCTCCCAATCTCCCAGCCTTGGGTCCTGTGGTTCTCAATGTCCATTCTCAGCAAAATTCTCGATGTTCATCTTCTTCCCTGGATCTTCCCTTCACCAAAACCCAGCTCTCTCCTGAAAACTCTGCTACCTCTGCTGTCTGCTCAAAGGTGGCTCTTCTCTTTCCCAAACTCCATGTGTTCCTGGCCCAGAGATGGAGGAGACATCCTTCTTGCCATGTTCAGGCCTTTATCTCTCCCACTTCCCTAAAAAAAGCTCATCAACCTTTAGAAGCTCACGCCACTAGACTAGACCACCAGCCCCTCCCTGCCCCAACCCTGTGATGCTTTACATTTATAAATTCATTAAACCTCTCAAAACCCCATGAGGTAGGTATGATGATCAGCCTCATTTTCCAGATGAGGAAACTAAGGCCCAGGCTGAGTAGTTTGCCAAAGAGCACACAGAAAAGATTCAAACTCAGGAGCTCGCACTAGAGTCCAGCTTCTTAAGCACTCCACCCACTCACCCCCAGAGACAGCAGCGTCCTCCACCCAACCTTATTCCTTAAAGATTTTAGCACCAGCCTCACTGCCTCTCTTTCCAAAAACCACTCCTGTCATAACACTTAGCAATTTCAGTTCCATGAAGACAATTCTCCCATACCTTTCCCACTTAGTTCCTCGGCCTCCTTGCCTCCAATTATCTTGTTCTTCATCCTATAACCTTCAATGCTTAGGCTGTGTCATTGTCAATAATTGCATGTTATGGACTGAATGTTCAAAAGTCATGTGTTGAAGCCCTAATCCCTGATGGGATGGTATTTGGAGACGGGGATCTCAGGGAGGTAATTAGGGTTAAATGAGGTCATGAGGGTTAGGTCCTCATGATGGGATTAGTGCCCTTATAAGAATTGACACTAGAGGACTTGCCATCTCTCTCTGTCCCTCAGCGTGACAGAGGTCATGTGAGCACATAGCAAGATGAAGGTCTCCTACAAGCCAAGACAAGAGGCCTCAGAATGAAACCTACCTCGCCAGCACTTTGATCTTAGACTTCCCAGCCTCCAGAACTGTGAAGAAATAAATTTCTGCTGTGAAGCCACCCAGTCGATGGCATTTTGTTACGACAGGCTTAACACGCTAATATGCTCCACTCTGTCTAGAATCCCAATTTCAAACACCCCACTCACAGACCACTATCGCTTGTCTTTCCAGTTTACACCCCTTATGAACCCAACTCTAATCATCTTAAAAACCCATCAGCACTTCCATCAGTGACCCAGCCACTAAGAGAACCTGCCCCCCTTGCCTGGTTAGATTCCAGGGTCATTACTCCCTTTCAGACATGCTCAGTCCCAGTACCCATAGTTCCTTCTTCTTGCCCAGGAAAAGCCTAATGAAACCCAACCTCCTGCTTACTCTGTGCCCACTCCTAGCAACTGAACGTGGCTGGAGAGACACACCCAGCTGTGCTGATGGACTCACCTCAACAATCACAATCTCAAATATCCCTTGGCCCCGCCCAGTAATCCCATATTTCCCTACTCAGATTCTCCCCCGCTCACCTGGGGACCATTCTCTGTGACTTCTCCTCAAGCTTCCAAACCTCCTCCCCGTTGCTCACTCTCAACTGATAACCTTGCTTTCATTACTCCGTGAGAAAATAGTAGTAGTCAGGAGAGGAATTCCACACGCAAACCCATTGGATCTACTCACCTACCTGCCCCTGTCCCTTCTCCCTGCTTTCCTCCTGTCACTGAGTGGGCTCTTTGCAAAGGCCAGCCCCTCCCCAAGCCCTGGATGCCTAGATGCCATCACCTCTCACTTCCTCTAGGGCATTATAACAGCAGTGAACTCCCTTGGCTCCTGCATATTCGGTGTTCCCCTCTCTGCTGAATCTTCCCCATCATCTTACAAATATGCTGCTCTTTCTTCTCTCTAAAAAATACTTTTCAACGACTTTGACCTCCACCTCCCCCTCCAGCTACCTCCATATTTCTTTGTTTTCCTTCACAGAGTAGATTTTCTGAAACATTAACTAAACTCGAGCTGTCTAGTTTCTCTCCTCTCATTCTCTCTTAAATCCACTCCAGTCAAGCTCTCAGCCTCACCACCCCCTGGAAATGGCTCCTTCCAAGCCCACCAAAGATCCCCATGGTGCTCAATCCAGGGGTCAATACCCAGCCCTCACTGCCTTGATCTCCAGCAGCATTGACAAAGATGACACGCCCCCCTCTTAAATTACAGCGTGATCCAAAAAGAATCAAACACTTTCAAAAATGTATTGCTCAGTAACTGGATTATACAAACAAGTAGTCAAAACCCATTCTTCAAGGAGCTATCATTTTTATTTCCATCGTCTTATAAACCTTCCACATGTGCCCCTTGTCTCCCATGGCCCATGTTGATCCTGGGTCTGTAGCCCAGACCTGTGTAGCATATCCCAGATGGATGATTGACATGGCAGTCATGATACATTTCTTCATGTCCTCAAGGATGGGAGAAAGAGGTGGTATAAGCCACAATTCTTGAGTAATACAATTTTTATTTTGATTACTGAAGGATGAAATTATGTCCAGTTTGTCTTGAATAGACCTGTACTTCCTTCACTTGGCTTCTGGGACACCATCCTTCTCGCCTCCCTGGCCTCCTTGGTAATACAGTGTGTCCAAAAGCTCCTCCTCTATGTCTACTCTCACTCCTTGGAGCAAGTATCCAGGCTCTTGGCTTTAAGTACCATCCATATGTCCATGACTCTCAGATTTCTATTTCCAGTGCAGGTAACAAGATCATATATCCAACTACCTACTTGACATTGTCACCTGGGTGGCATCGAATACACATCTTCAACTCCTGATCTTCCCACACACATTAACCTGATGCTCCCAGTCACTTCTTCTGAAGACGTCCCTTTCATTCTACAGTTACTTAGGCCACAACTAGTTTACCTTCACAATAGGACACCCTCTGGCCCTTCACTGCTCCCCCCCCCCCCCCACCCAGCCAAGGTAACTTCGTGTTTCACCTGAATTATTGCAATGGCCTTCTTCCAGATGCCCTGCACTACTCTTTCCTCTCGCATTGGTTTCCCGTGGCTGCTGTAACACATTTCCTCAAACTTGGTGCCTTAAACAACAGACATTTATTATCTCACAGCTCTGGAAGCCAGAAGTGCCAAGTCAAGGTGTCAGCTGGGCCATGCTTCCTCCAGGGGCTCTAGGAGAGAATCCTTCCTTCCCTTGTCTGGCTTCCAATGGCTGTGAGCATCCCTTGGCTTGTGCCTGCAGCACTCTAAGCTCTACTTTTGTTTGCACGTGGCCTTTTCCTCTGTGTCTGTGTTTTCTCTTCTTTCTCTTACAGGACATTTGGCGTTGGGTTGGAATAGGTCCCACCCATATAATCTAGAGTGATCTCATCTCAAGATGCTTAACTTAATTACATCTGCAAAGACCCTTTTTCTAAGTAAGGTCACATTCACAGGTTCTAGGGGTGAGGATGTAGACATATCTTTTGGGGGGCCACCATCCAACTCCCTAAACTTTTCTAGAGTCTTTTTTTCCATACAGCAGCCAGTGGGAGCCTTTAAAACCATACATCCAATCATGTTGGGCTTTAAACACTCCATAGGCCCTCATCTCATTGCCTAGAAGACCTAGGATATGGTCCCCACTAACTCTCTGACCTCACCTCCAGCCCCTTGGCCCCTAGTCCCTCTGCTCTAGCCTTCCTGCCTCGTCCCAGCTCTGGGTCTTTGTCCTTGTTATTCTGTCCACCTGGAGCACTCTCCCCACTCCTGGCTCCATGCTTCACCCTCTCACTTCCTCCCAGGTCTTTTCTCCACCATCACCTCCTAACACAGGTCTTCCCTCTGCTCCTGCTACTCTCTATCTGCCACGCTTTATTTTTCTTCACTTTATTTTTCTTCTCTCCCATCATCCATTGTGTATTGCTGGTTTGTTCATTGTCTGCCTCCTTTATGGAATGCAAGATCCACGAGAGCAGGGGCTCTGTTTTGCTCAAGGCATGTTATGAACTGAGTGTTTGTGTTCCCCCACCACCCCTGCCCTCAAATTCATATGTTGAAGCCCTAACCCTCAGTGTGGTGGCATTTTAAGATGGGGCCTTCGGTAATTGGTTTAGATGAGGTCTGAGGGTGGGGTCCTCATAATGGGATTAGTGTCCTTATAAGAAGAGACCAGAGAGTTTACTCTTTCTCTCTCTCCACAATGTGAAGACACAGCAAGAAGGAAGCCATCTGCAAGGGAGCCCATGAGAAATAGTGTTTTTGTATAAGCCACCCAGTAGATGGTATTTTGTTATAGCAGCCTAAGCTGACTAAGACTGACTGTCCTATCTCCACTACCTAGAACAGTGTTTGGTGGGTGATGATGCCCCATAAATATTGTTAGTTAAAACCTTCCCACAGTCCTCTGGGAAGAGCCTATATCCCAATGAGGAGGCACTTTGCTTCTTTTACTGAAATAATGGGAGGCAACATGAGGCTGCAATCAAGCTCTGGAGTCCTTGTCACTCTATGTACACATGTCCATGCTCCATCCCAGCACAGATTGTGCCAGCCTGTCGTGACATGATACATCTGTCTCTTCCACAGACTAGGAACTCTTCCTGAGATGAGCGGGAATTCCAGAGTAATGTTTCCTGAAGTATTTTGGGTAGCATGATTTATCCCAGAGCAGCGATTTTATTAGCGGGTGTTTCCAGTAACAGAGCAGACCAGGAAAGGACACTTTGGCTGGGTGGGTGTAATAGTGCACATTATTTTCATTTCAAGTAACAGAAAACCCTACTCAGGCTCAAGCTTTAAAGGGAACTAAAGATTTTTGGAGGTAGTACAGGCTTCAGGTATGGTCTGATCAAGTGGCTGAAAAATGTTGCTCAGAATCCGTTTCCTTCCATCTTTCTGTGGACCTTCCTCAGCATGTCTTCATCCTAAGGCTGACTCCTCTCATGGTCACGAGAGAGCTAACAGGGTTCATCTTCCTCATTTGTATCTCAAGGGGAAGAGAGTTTCTCTTCTCCACAACCTTAAAAGAACTCCACACCACATTCCCACTCCTGAACCAATTCACTGTAGCAAGAATTAGGTTAATTGTCTTCAACCAATAAAAGTCCACTTCTGGATCTGCAAACCACATGCTGGGAAATTTGGGATCCATTTAGGAAGAAGGAAGGGAAATGGATGCTGGAGAGGTGACCAATAATTCTCAGCACAGTGTGAGTCTTCCAGAACATCAAACCCTCCCAGGTGACCGCTGCCCCTGTCTCCACACAGGATTAGTTTCTGGGTGTCCGCAGCCAAGTTATGGCTTTTATGAGATATGAGCGAACCTAACCATGGCTTTGGAACGTCTCTTTTAGAAACTAGTGGTGAGCAGGCCAAGCATACAATTAGTATTGAATTTTTCTATAAACACACAAACACAGATACACACAGAACAGGACATGGCATTAAGCCCTCCACACAGATCCCTTTCCCACCAGCCTGTCTTGTGCTAAAAGACCTCTGGTTAGAGAATGTGGCAGATGATGGAATTGAAATGTTCCATCATAACTGAAGCAGATTCTCGGCAGCAGCTTTGCCCTCTGAACAGCACGGAATGCCTTTATGTAAGTGCATATCTATATATGATGACCCACAGCATCAGTCTTGCGGGTTCTTGATCTCTTTACTCTCAGTAAGATACTATATTATATATACTATATAATATATACTTACTATATATTATATATAATATATACATATAGTATACTATATATAATGTATGTATCTATTATACAATATATAGTTATACTATACTTATATATTATACTATATATTTTTATATATTATACTATATGTAATATAGAGAATATTACACTATATACTATATATAGTAATAGTATATACTATACTATATATACTATAGTATATAATATATACTATAAATACTATAGTATATACTATTACTATATATACTACAGTATATATTATACTATATAGACTATATATAGTATACTATACTGTATATACTATACTATATATATAGTATAGTATATACTATAGTATATTATATACTATACTAGTATATACTATATATATAGTATATCATATACTATACTATATATACTGTATATATACTATATATAGCAGTATGGTATACTATAGTGTTAGACATCCAAACCCTTGCCATTGCTTCAGTGGGTGGGGAGGAACCTTCCCTGCCCTTGACTTTGGACTTGACTATGTTATTTGCTTTGGCCAATGAGATGTTAAGAATGGCTTGCAACATGCCTGTGTGACTGGCATTGCCCTCTCGCGATCTTGCCTTGGCTTAAGGAACCAACTAGTATAAGGAGGAGCATGTGGAAAAGACCTGGATCCAGCCTGCAGCAGGAGCCCAACCCAGCCAAGTTCCATGTAGATCAGGAAAACCCCAGCTGACCTGTGGACAGGTGAGCTGAACACCCCCTGAGATTCTGTGTTTGTTTGTTACACAGTCACAGCTGAGTGTGTAGTAAACACTCAATTCATATTACGATTGTTGGCATGAAAAATTGCATATGGCTCATACAACCAGGGTATTCATTTGGAATGTCAGGTTTGTGATATTTGCTCTCATACTAAAAGTTTCACTGCAAGCTCTCAAGGGCCCATTTGGGGTCTGAGCCAGTAGGCATCCCATGGTGTGGTTGACCAACGGAACCATTAACACACTTCCCCTCTGATCTGCACCGGTGTTTTTCCCCAGTTCTCTACAGCATCGCCACATTCTCCATTCACCCATTTGAGCAATGTTTATCAAGTGCTTTCCACACTTGCTAGGCAAGAGCACAGACCACAATGAACAGGGCAGACGAGGCTAAGCCTGCAAGGAGCCACATTCTAGTAGGGGAGACAGGTAACAGACACACATGAAGAAACAAACAAGTACAGACTGATGAGAGCTGGGAGGGAAATAAATGGCTAAGGAGCCAGAGAGTAACTGGGAAGGCCACTTACCACGTGGTCAAGAAGGGGTGAAGGGCAAGTACAAACTGCAAAGTGTCTGGGGAACCGAAAGGAGCCATGTAGCTTGAGAGGAGTGCAGGAGAGGCGAGCGGGAGAGAGAGTCCATCCACATTCCTCTTTCCCAGATTTCTTTGTCACCAATTTTCCAATCATGTTCCTTCCAAGTCCCTGACCATCCAGCCAACCATTGGCCACAGCCCATGAATCAATAGTTCACTGGCCACTTCTCCTTCCAAGCAAAGTGAACCACCAGCTACACTGCTCAGAGTTCTGCCCACTGGGAGGATTTCCCTACACCACGTCCTCCAGGGATGTCCCAGACAGGGACTGTAGTGCTGCAGCCGTCCACTTTCAGGCGGTGCCTGCATATCGTGCAAAACCACCTGTAAACCAGGCCCCAATCTTCTTTCCTTCTGTCAGCTGATCATAGGGAACTCCCCATGAGGCCATGGTGCAGGCTGGGAGACAGAAAACAGTGTAGTAGGAGTGGGGACCATGGCACTTGGGCCACTTCATCATGTAATTTACTTGTGTCTTCAAGGCCCAACCACGTATATATCACTTCCATTTTGAGTATGAAATATTGCTATGCACACCTAATTTTATGACTTGGTAAATCAGATAACACCCAGTTCATGACAGACAGCTCAGGTCTTATAGTAACCTGGTGGCCCAAAGTTAAGTGTTCAGTCTCTACTAAGGCCCAGGGGTAGGCCAAGAGCTGTTTCCCAAAAGCAGAGTAGTTATCTGTGGATGATGGCGGGGTCTTGCTCTAAAATCCTGAAGGCCTGTGCTGGAATTCCCCGAGAGGGGCCTGCCAAAGGCTCACAACAGCGTCCTTAGCGCCACTAGCACTTCAGGCAGCATTGGAGTTCCTGGATCCTGTGGCCCCAGTGGCAGACCGTCTTGCACAGCAGTCTGGACCTATTGTTGAGCCTTCTCTTCTTCTGGATGCCACTCAAAATAAGCAGCTTTTGGGGTCACTCAGTAAATGATTCAGAGCAACACCCAAATGAGGAAAATGTTGCCTCCAAAATGCAAAGAGATACCCGAGATCTTGTGCCCCTTTCTTGGTTGTAGGAGGAGTCAGAGGCAACAACTTGCCCTTCACCTTAGAATGGATATCTCGACATGCTCCACACCACTGACCTCTAGAAATTTCACTGAGGTAGAAAGCCCCTGAATTGTAGTTGGATTTATTTCCCACCCTCTGACACACAAATTTCTTCTCAGTAAGTCTGGAGAAGTTGCTACCTCTCGCTCACTAGGTCCAGTCCCCATGGGGTCATCAATGTAATGGACCAGTGTGATATCTTGTGGAAGGGAAAGGCCATCCAGATCCCTGCAAACTAAATGATGACATAGGTCTGGAGGGTTGATACGCCCCTGAGGTAGCAGAGTGAACGGGTAGCACTGGCCTTGCATGAAAGCAAATTGCTTCTGTTAGGCCTTATGGACAGGGATGGAGAAAAAAGCATTTACCAGATCAATAGCCACATGCCAGGTACCAGGGGGAGTGTTATTTTGCTCAAGCAATAAAACCACATCTGGTATTTCAGCTGCCACTGGAGTCACCACCTGGTTAAGCTTAGGATAATCCACTGTCATTCTCCAAAATCCATCTGTCTTCTGCACAGGCCAAACAGGCGCGTTGGATGGGGTATGGATTATCGTGCCAGTCAAGTTGACACATAAAATTAACCATCACGGACAGTCAGGATTTTAGCCTCTAGGGAGCCTTGCAGGCAAAAATATGGGCATCTTGAAGAAACTACTGGAAGCATTCAGAGCTAATGTGGAGGACCCTTCATAATGAAAACTAGCCCAAGAAAGAGGCACAGTCTTCCGCCAGGGTGATCACTTCATATGGAATAGGGTTAACTGCCGGTAACAGGAGGAATACACTTTCCTCATGGGAAATGAAACTGTGTAGTCTCTGTGGAAAAGGTAGTGGTCATGGTGTTATTTTCTGTGGCCTGCATGATGCTAAGGGGTGTTTGCCCTTAGAAAATTAAAAAGAAACCAACCACAGGTCATAAGGAGAAAGTGGTTTATGGTTGAAATCACCCGCTGTCTCCCCATGTGGTGACTACTTTGCACCCCGTCGATTTAGCCAAGCTGAAATGATCTTTCCCAGAGTTCTCTTCCATGCACATAGAATTCTGGGCCACAGGAGAAATCTGTGCAGGATTTGGAAGATGGACATGAAGCCGCAGCCACGTTCAGGCTCAGAATCCACATTCAAGGTCAAGGTACAGCTTGAGCGCATCGTCACTCACCTTGTTAGTGTCAGGCAGCAGCCAGGCCTCAGCTTCCTCGGCCCCCACTGGATGTCCTCTTTCGGCTTCTCTGGGTCCTGGGCAGGAGTGCTGCTCCGCGACAAAGCGCACCAGCTTCTCCTGCAGGGCATTTGTGTCCCGTAGGTGGAGTGTTTGCAGGTGGATGAAACTGATGCGGGTCCCAGCACCTCCTTGTGGGTCGCAGCTTACCCTGGCTTCCCCCACTTCACAGCCACCTTCTCACCAACTGCCAGCCCTTCTGACTTCAAGCCCAGCGCCAGATGCAGAAGCAACGGCCTTACGGAGGGTTGTACCAGTTCCCACGAGTGCATACGGTCAGATCCCTAAAATCAATCCTTCATTCTATATCACAGACATTCTTCATTCTATATCACAGACATTCTCTTTCTCTGGTAGAACCTGACTACCACACACCCCTACATCCCTTCTCTAAAGCTTGAGCAGAGGAAAACCCCCTTCCCATCTAACTGGAGTCTATAGTGTCTGCAGACTCATGAAAGAGTCGACCTTTCTCTATGTGGAGGGTCCCAAGGAGGAGGCGGTGACAGACAGGAGAGGCACAAAGACAGAGCAAGAAGGGTACATAGAGGGGGATGGAAGAGAGGGATGTCGGGAGAATGAGAGACATATCTGTGGGACTTCTCCAAAAATCTGCCCCCCAACCCGTGCATACAGGGAATAAATCAGCTAAAGTCCTCTTTACAGAACCCAGGCCTTGACCTGTGCTTCTGAGAAAGTTCGCAGAAATACTTAAGAAAGGAGGAAACTGCCGTGACATCTTAGTCTGGGGGAGGTACCACACCTGGGAACTGGGTACCTTCTGTACCTGACTGCTGGTAAGACACCGGCCTCCCACATGGATGGCGAGGCAGAGAAGATGGCCAAAGGCAGAGGGGTCCCCAAGGCTGAGAGGCCCTCAGGCCTGTTGCCCCGTAGGGCGTATGGGATAGCCACACGGAACAGGAAAGAGGACCTTACTATGTGCGTTACATTTGTAACCAGGAAACTGATGCTTCCTCTCTGTCTACAGAGATGCTAGAGCAACACCTCCTTAAAAGAGCAGGGACCCTTGTCAGGTGTGAGTGATAGTGATCTTTCATCCCCCTGTCTCCCGTGCCAATCACTGTTGCCCCGGCAATGCCTACTCCTGGGCTCTCCTGCCTGTAGAATTCAGGCGGTCACTGACTTCTTCATCCCCTCTTTGTTTGCAAGTAATTGGAAGATGAACAGAACAACCTGCTTAGACCAACCAAATAATAAGAGGCCAGGTGTGACTTCGAGTGATGGCTTTCAGTTCTGCAGAAACTATAGAACTGACTTAAAACATAGAGTCCCCAGGGCAGGGAGAGGAGGATATCATCTCCCCAGCAGAACCCCATCGTGGGTCACTGGGGATTCTGTGACCAAGGCCAGGAGAGAGCGGGGTCAGCAAAACCCTGAAAGCCAGCCAAGGCTGCCACAATCTGGGACTTTTGCTTCCCTAATGTGTATAGTAACCCTGTAAGGTCCAGTATGACGACGTATTTTTAAATCATTTCTCAAAACGAAACCTTTCTGAGAAACCAAACATGAAATGGTTCCCCAGAGCTGAACTGCTCTAAGTGAAGTACCGATGCTGGGCCTGGGATGTCCCACTGCACAGCCAAGCCCTCCAAAGCCCCCCATGCACCCTGCATCCTCCCCAGAAGCCCCTGAGTTGCCCGTGAGGAGCCCCGGACTCCTCAGAGCACAGAGTGGAACTGTATATCAGAAGAAGCCCAGAGTGAGCCCCACTGGGTGGCAGAGCGACCACTGGGTGGCAAAATGCCCACGGCATTGGTGTGGCGGAGGGAGGGAGCTAGGGCAGGGGGCCGGAGGTCAGATTTCATAATGCCAATAATAACTACAGACACTGTCTATTATATGCCCGTAATATGCCAGCAAGCCTTGCAAGGTGAGAAATACTATTCCCATTTATAAATGAGGATTCTGGAGCACAAAGAAGCAACTTTCTGAGTCTCACACTCCTGAGATTCAAACAAAGGCGTGGAAGCTCCAAAGCCCATGCTCTTTTCCGCTGCGACTGCTGTAGGGCCATTATCGCCTTTGTCTTCCCAGCACCCTAGTTCCTTTGGGGAACCTCCCTTGCCTGTTCTGGTGGGGTGGCCCATCACAGCGGCCTGCCCCTCCTCTCTCTCCCCTGGTGCCACTCGGAAGGGTCAGCCAGCCCGGCTGATGACAATACTCCATCTCCTTGGCAACAGTGCTCGGGCCACAGGGTTATGGATGATACCGTCAGGACCAATCGGAGCCGAGTGCAGGAAGGACCTAGCTTCTGGCCGGCTTTGAAAAATCTGCAGTGACCGCATAATGGCTCCTGCAGCCCCCGTGGAGGTGAGGTGCCAAGTGACCCCCAGAACTATTCTGGATGCTTCTCAGTGGACTCCTCCATCAACCCGGCAGTACAAGAACAAGGGGTTTTGTGGGGCCAGAATTTGCGGAATTAGGGTAACCCACTTCTCCCAGTCTGGCTGGAACTTTCCCCGTTCTGAAACTGGAAGCCCTGTTTCCCAAGAAACCCCTCCATCCTGGGCAAACCGGGGTGTCTTGTCAGCCCAGACAGCGTTGAACTATGCAGCTGAAGATGGGGAAAGAACCTGGCTCGTATCAGGGCTGAGTGCAATCTTGATGGGAAACAATAAGAATTCAGAGCGATTTGCTCATGAAGTTTATCGAGAGACTGTCTCAGGGGAACTGGCTCTGCCCAGCGGATATGGGGAACAGGATGTGTCCACAAGCGGTGCAGCAGGGAAGTGTTCCTCTGTTATCCATCTGACCAAAAATAAGAGAAAATATGCATGTGTTCCCTTTGGAGCCTTCTTCCAAAGTCTCTCCGTCACGTGAAGAAATTCCACTTATTGCCTCCACGGCTCGGCTTCTGCTATGGGTTCTGCAACCATTGCAGGCCAGCGAGGAGAAAGCAGAAAGGGAAGCCAGGGCCCAAGAATCCCAAGCGATCGTCAGAACCTGCATTGCCCTTTCTCACCTGGAAGCCGAGAGGACTGAGGTGTGACCCTCACTGAGGATGCGGAGATGAGTCCAATCCTCCCCTCCATACAGTGTCACCTCCTGTCACCCCTCAAAGCCTGCTGTCAGCTGTGTAACTCCTGGGATAATCCCCTCCACCTTATCTGCCTGTCTGTCCTTTCGGAGTCAGCCACACCTCACCTCCCCCCTGGAAGCCTCCTGTAACCCCTCAAACAGAAGTCCGTACTGGCCCCCTGTCGGTTTGCACTTTCTACACCCCTCCAGAGGACATGACATGAGTTTGAGATCATCCAGCTGCACAATCCTCTCCCCACCAGACTCTACCCTCCTTGTTACCCACCCACAGGGCAGCAGCCCACAAAGGGCTGAGCCCAGAGGAGATGCTGCCTCCAGACAGGCACGCAGAAGGGAGGGAGATCTCCATGGTCTCAGGAAGTGAGCAGAGTGATCTGAGACATTTTAGCCTGCAGAAGGTAAACCTAAGTACCCAAGAGGGCACCACATCAAAGGACAGAATAAAAACCCATCCATTCCTCATACGGCTCCAGTCCTACCCACTAGAACACAAGGGCACTCTGAGGAGTTGAAGAGCGCGAGATGGAGAAGCGCTGAAGGAAAAGCCTTTAGGTGCATCCCAGAATCCACTTCTGGGATTCCATGTACATGCACCATCGCTGACGTTTTCAAGACACGGGCGATGTTTGGCCGTTAACGCCAGTGCAGTCATGCGAGGTGATGCAGTTATTTGGAGAAGCAAAATGTCAGGCTTTGGTTCCCGCCCCTGGGGGTGGAGGGCTTGCTGTTGCTCCAGCCCAGCCCTGCAGCCCAAGGGACTGCCCCCCCACATGTCCACAGGGGCACAGCCCCCTTCCTCCCCTGCAAGGCCAGCTCAAAGTTCTCTCCTGCAAAAATCCTCCCCAGAACCCCCAGATGGGAGTGGAGTGGGTTTTCTGAGTGCTTGGGGCACTGGAGGAGACAGAGTGCAGCTGTGCTTTGGAACCATCCTGCCAGGGTTCAAATCCCTACTTCCAGCTCATTATCTGTGTGCCCAGGACAGAGTCACTACCTCTCTTGATTCAGCTTCCTCACCCATAAAGCACAGATGGTAATAAAACCCACCTGCTGCGGGCACTGTAACAATGAGTTAATACATGCAAAATGCTAAGGACAGAGCCAGACTTGAAGGACACTGCTAGAGTTTGATGATACCACTATCATTATTATTTCTCTTAGGATAAAGATCACATTCTTTCTTGCAGAATCGCCACTGATGTACTCTAGACTGGAGGTGTCTCCAGAGAAGAAATCATTGACCCAAATCTTGGTTTTGCTCTCAGCCCTGTGTGGCTTGCACAGAGTAAATATAAATCGGTAACTATTTCCTCAGTGAGCATGCAGGTGCATTATAGGGAAGACACTCTCTGGCCCACTGCCCACACTAGAAAAATTAAATCTTGACACTAGGAATATTCAGCAACACTTTCCCCCCCCAGGAACTTGGACCATGACAGCAAATGCATTCAGAGGCAGCAGGTGTCGGTGGCCTTTTTAGCCTCTAATTTTCCCTACTTTTTTCTTGTCCTTCTCAACCTCCTTTCCCACAAACACAAAGGAGATGGGTTCTGTAGAAGCTATACAGCAGAAGTTAGGAATCTGTGGTCAGTGGAAGAAAGAAGAACCACACGGCAGAGCGAAGAAGTCTGAACACAAAGGCAGGCTCTACTGCCTTGGACAAGTCAGTCCGAGGCTCTGTGCCTCAGTATTCCTCATCTAGGAGATGGGGCTAAGATATCAACGCCCACTCTCAGGGAGGAATGAGCGAGATTGCATATGGAGTGCACGGCATGGGGCTTGGCACCTGGAAGAAGCTCTGGGTTCTGAGGGCCAGGAGAGCATGGGGTGTCCAAATCCATGTTTGTCTGCAACCGCCAAGCCCTCGAGGGCAGAGGGAGCAGCTAGTTTAGATTCACCTTGGTTTACTTTTCCCAACAGCCTGGTACATTGCTGTGGGCATACCATGGCACTGCACAAATATCTCAGAAGAACTGGGAGCCTCTGGCCTCTTCAGGAAGAAGGAAACTTAAGCACTTAGTTGGGGGACTCAGGGCTAAAATTCAGATTTCCTGCCTCCAGGTACGGAGTTGGAGACTCAAGACACTGTTTTTACAGCCAGTGGCCACACACAAAAGAACAAGAAATGTCTGAGTGTGCCAGGGTCCCAATCTGGCTGGCCACGAACGACCAGGTTTTCAAGATGGAAATAAAATAAAAAGAACACCCATCAGTAATGTGAAATGTTAAAACAAAACTGAGAAAAAATGCAAGCCCTCCCCAACATCAGCAACTAGAACGAAGGGAAGAAAAAAGGAGGCAGAACAAAAAAGAGATGGAGTGAAGGAAAACAAAAGAAGAAAAAGAGCAGGAAAGAGAAGCAGGGAAGAGAGCTGGGAAGGAAGAAGGACGTTCCCTGAGAGTTGCAGTAAGACAGGCAGCAAAGCCGCTGAAGAAAGAGCCAGGGAGGGTGTGGGTGCAGAAGCTCGGATCAGAATCCTCCAACAAGCAGCCGTGGACAGACCATAGCTCATTCAAATAACTGAAGTGTAACTCACGCTCAAGAGCCAGAAGCCTTAAGCTGGAACCTGGGACAACTGCATTGCAGCTGAGATTGAGTTTAAAGAAATGGTAGCAGCGGGGAAGACAAAGCCAGGCTCTGCTGGGCTTTCCAGTCTGGCCCTGAGCAGGGAAGTGAGGAACATTTCAGCAACACGGACAGGGTAAGCGCTTCCCTAATTTAGGGATTGCTCCTGCTGAGACCTGGTTTGTCCTTGGGCAGTGCTAACTAGGGGGACAAAAGGACTCGGGTCCATTCCAGCTCTGGACCATATAACATACTCAGTGGAGATGGGTTATTCTGGATGCCCCAGCATGCATTCTGTTTCTCAGGAGCAGCCCTGGACCTTTAGTCCCATATCCATGCCTCTCCCAGGTGCCTGGGGGAAACTGATTCCACCCTCCTACTCTATGGTTGGGGGCCTGGGTTGGGTCAAAGTTAATTCATATAATTCTACCGTCCTGGTCACAAAAGTGCTTCATGTTCCGTAAACTGGTCCAATAAGAGTAAAACCCAAGATTTTGTTCAACAGTTGTAGAAAGAGATATTTTCTTCTCTGCTGGATATGATTAGGAGTAATCAGCCCCAGGGCCAGGGGCAGGTATAGGTAACCATCTTGGGACAATGAGGAGAGAATCCATATGAGATTGTAGCCAAGCCAGAAGAAGCAGAGTGGAGATTTTGATCTAGGTTACATTACTTCTGGATCCAGCTGCTCCTGAAGGCCCTCAGTCAGATCATTTGAGTGAATCAACAAATTCCCTCTTATGGTTGATCCAACTGGAGTTTTCTGTCATATGCAATGGAAAGATTCCTTACACAATGTCTTATTGATTTCATGCATGATCACCTGTGTTACCAAATAATAATAATAATGTAAAAATAAAGATAAGTGCTAGAATAAACACATGTGGGAAACAAATGTAAGCACATTAAATCATTTAATTTCCTCAAGGGCTTGCTATACACCCATCAGAATGGCTAAAATTATAAAAAGTGACCATATCAAGTGTTGGTGAGGATATGGAGGAACTGGAACTCTCATAGACCTCAAGAAGGTTAGTGTTATGTATAATAATTATACTGGTGCACACCTATGTTCACTGTAGCATTCTTCACAATAACCAAGATATGGAAATAATTTAAGTGTCTGTCAACAGAAGGATTGTTAAAGAAGATGTAGCATACATATACACAATGCAATATTATTCAGCCATTTGCAATAACATGGATGGACCTTGAGGGCATTATGCCAAGTGAGAAAAGTCAGAAAAAGACAAATACTTTATGATTTCATTTATATGGAACCTAAAAAAATTCAGACTTGTAAAAACAGAAAGTACAACGGTGGTTACCAGCGGTTGGGAGTGAGGGAACTAGGGAGATGTTATTTGAAAGTACAGACTTGCAACCAGCAGATAAATTAGTTCTGGAGATCTAGTGTACAGCACAGTGATTATAGTCAACAATACTGTATTATAAACTTCAAAGTTGCTAAGAGACTAGATCATAATTGTTCTCACCACAAAGAAATGATAATTATGGGACACAACAGAGGTCTGTGTTAGGTAACATCACAGTGGTAATCATATTGCAATATATAAATGTATCAAACCAACACCCTGTACACCTCAAACTTACACAATTTTATATGCCAATTATATCTCAATTAAAATAATAATAATAACTATACTGAAAGTAATAACCATACTGGGAGTGTGAACACCGTTCACAGGGAATTCATGGAGAACCATGGGACTCCAGAGGCAGGAGGGACTCCATGAACATAGGTGAGAATAGAAATAATCATAATGAGAAGAATACTGCCTTCTACTTGGTCCTAAGTCCCCCTAACTCCCCTTTTCCCCCTCCCTCCCCACCCCACTTCCAACCACCAACGTCAACATCCATCCTCACCATCAACACAGGCTGTGCGTTGGGCTGGGCATGTCTTCTGCTGTGAAGTGGGAATGATACCCTGAAGGCAGGAGGCTGAGAATGGTCAACAGGATGCCTGCCAAGGCTGCCTTATCCCTAAGCCCCTGCACTGCCCTGGAGCCGGGAAAGGGTCCTAACCACAGACAGCCTGTTTCAGGCTGAGCAGCTCCCTCTGGCTCGGCTTGACATAAGAAGAGAAACCACATCTCCTCCAGTAGGACTCTGACCGGGGACATCCTGAGATGTTGGGTCAGCAATTGGTGGGAGCTGAGCTAAGTTATAGGGGCTCATGGTGAACCCAAACCATGGCGGCCAAATATGTGAATAAACAGAAGTATCAGAGAGATACACAGAGCAGAGGGTGAGGCCTCCAGATAGCAGTGAGGGAAAGCACAGGCACCTAGCAAGAAGCAAGGACATTGTGGACACAGTAACCTCAAGAGATACAGGGAGGGTCACAGCCAGCCCCAGGGCCACCTCAGCCCCCAAAGCTTTCCTGGTCCCCCTTTACCCTTTTGTGTTCTTTACAACTCACGCCTCCTTCAAGGGGCCTTGATGGTTCACCAGGTAAGCCAAAGATCTCCTCCACCGACCACTGCAGATGGACGATGTCCTGTAGGAGAGGGCCCTGTGACTTCTCGTCTCTTATCGGTTGAGGCTCCTTCATTTCAGTGGCTCAGTTCTTACTGACTTTATAGTTTCAGACCCAGGAATTCAAAATCCATCCTGGCAAGATGACTTTCTTGGACCTCCAAGTCTATCCTCAAAAAGGTAAAGAGGAGCTGAGAATCCCTGTGTCCTCTAAAAACATCTCAGAAGACAAGGAACCAAAAAAGCCCAAATGAAAAGATGGATTGAAAGTTATTTCTTTGACCTACAAGATTACAGAGAGACCAATTGTGAGTGTGTGCGTGTGTGTGCATGCATGTGTATCCGTGTATATGTGTGTGTGACCCTTTAATCCATTCACCTAGTTAACCCTCCATGAATCTCTAAGCCTGGACAGGAAGGGACCCTGAGGCTGAGAACATGGAAGGATCATGGTCAGGGGAGGGACAGGTGTGCCCATAATAGGGCACTAGAGAACCTCCTGGAGTAATGGAAATATTCTAAATCTTGATTTTGGTGGTTCTACAAGTAAACATATGTGGTTCTACATTTAGTGGTAAGTAAACATTTAGTGGTTCTACAAGTAAACATATGTAAACTGTCATCAAGTTGTACATTTAAAATTGGTACACCCAGATTAGTTCAAGATGGCAGAGTAGAAGGACGTGTGCTCACTCCCTCTTGTGAGAGCACCAGAATCACAACTAACTGCTGAAGAATTATCAACAGGAAGACACTGGAACTCACCAAAAAAGATACCCCACATCCAAAGACAAAGGAGAAGCCACAAAGAAATGGTAGGAGGGGCACAATCACAATAAAATCAAATCCCATAATTGCTGGGTGGGTGATTCACAAACTGGAGAACACTTATACCACAGAAGCCCACCCACTGGAGTGAAGGTTCTGAGCCCCACGTCAGGCTTCCCAACCTGGGGGTCTGGCAACAGGAGGAGGAATTCCCAGAGAATCAGACTTTGAAGGCTAGCGGGATTTGATTGCAGGATTTCGACAGCACTGGGGGAAACAGAGACTCCACTCTTGGAGGGTACACACAAAGTAGTGTGCACATCAAGACCCAGGGGGAAGGAGCAGTGACCCCATAGGTGGCTGAACCAGACCAACCTGCTAGTGTTGGACGGTCTCCTCCAGAGGCAGGGGGTGGCTGTGGCTCAATGCAGGGACAAGAATACTGGCAGCAGAAGTTCTGGGAAGTACTCCTTGGCGTGAGCCCTCCCAGAGTCAGCCATTAGCCCCACCAAAGAGCCTGTAGGCTCCAGTGCTGGGTTGCCTCAGGCCAAACAACCAACAGGGAGGGAACAGCCCCACCCATCAGCAGACAAGTGGATTAAAGTTTTACTGAGCTCTGCCCACCAGAGCAACACCCAGCTCTACCCACCACCAGTCCCTCCCAACAGGAAGCTTGCACAAACCTCTTAGACAGCCTCATTCACCAGAGGGAAGACAGCAGAAGCAAGAAGAACTACAATCCTGCAGCCTGTGGAACGAAAACCACATTCACAGAAAGATAGACAAAATGAAAAGGCAGAGGGCTATGTACCAGATGAAGGAACAAGATAAAACCCCAGAAAAACAACTAAATGAAGTGGAGATAGGCAACCTTCCAAGAAAAGAATTCAGAATAATGATAGTGAAGATGATCCAGGACCTCGGAAAAAGAATGGAGGCAAAGATCAAGAAGATGCAAGAAATGTTTAACAAAGACCTAGAAGAATTAAAGAACAAACACCTAGAAGAATTAAAGAACAAACAAACAGAGATGAACAATACAATAACTGAAGTGAAAAATACACTAGAAGGAATCAACAGCAGAATAACTGAGGCAGAAGAACGGATAAGTGACCTGGAAGACAGAATGGTGGAATTCACTGCCATGGAACAGAATAAAGAAAAAAGAATGAAAAGAAATGAAGACAGCCTAAGAGACCTCTGGGACAACATTAAACTCACCAACATTCGCCTTATAGGGGTCCCAGAAGGAGAAGAGAGAGAGAAAGGACCCAAGAAAATATTTGAAGAGATTATATTTGAAAACTTCCTTAACATGGGAAAGGAAATAGCCACCCAAGTCCAGGAAGCACAGAGAGTCCCAGGCAGGATAAACCCAAGGAGGAACATGCCAAGACACATAGTAATCAAACTGACAAAAATTAAAGGTAAAGAAAAATTGTTAAAAGCAACAAGGGAAAAATGACAAATAATATACAAGGAAAATCCTATAAGGTTAACAGCTGATTTCTCAGCAGAAACTTTACAAGCCAGAAGGGAGTGGCACAATATATTTAAAGTGATGAAAGGGAAGAACCTACAACCAAGATTACCCTACCCGACAACAATCTCATTCTGATTTGACAGAGAAATCAAAAGCTTTACGGACAAGCAAAAGTTAAGAGAATTCAGCACCACCAAACCAGCTCTACAACAAATGCTAAAGGAACTTCTCTAAGTGGGAAACACAAGAGAAGAAAAGGACCTACAAAAACAAATGCAAAACAATTAAGAAAATGGTCATAGGAACATACATATCGATAATTACCTTAAATGTGAATGGATTAAATGCTCCAACCAAGAGACACAGGCTCACTGAATGGATACAAAAACAAGACCAATATATACGCTGTCTACAAGAGACCCACTTCAGACCTAGGGACAGATACACACTGAAAGCGAGGGGACGGAAAAAGACATTCCATGCAAATGGAAATCAAAAGAAAGCTGGAGTAGCAATACTCATATCAGATAAAATAGACTTTAAAATAAAGAATGTTACAAGAGACAAGGAAGGACACTACATAATGATCAAACGACCAATCCAAGAAGAAGAAATAACAATTATAAATATATATGCACCAAACATAGGAGCACCTCAATACATAAGGCAAATGCTAACAGCTATAAAAGAGGAAATCAACAGTAATACAATAATAGTGGAGGACTTTAGCACCTCACTTACACCAATGGGTGTAAGTGCACAGGGAACATTCTCCAGGACAGATCACATTTTGGGTCACAAATCAAGCCTCAGTAAATCTACGAAGATTAAAATCATATCAAGCATCTTTTCCGACCACAAAGCTATTAGAAATAAATTACAGGGAAAAAAAACCTAAAAAACACAAACATATGAAGGCTAAACAACGTTACTAAATAACCAAGGGGTCACTGAAGAAACCAAAGAGGAAATAAAAAAATACCTAGAGACAAATGACAATGAAAACACGACGATCCAAAACCTATGGGATGCAGCAAAAGCAGTTCTTAGAGGGATGTTTATAGCAATACAATCTTACCTCAAGAAACAAACCAAAAAAGTCTCAAATAAACAACCTAAACTCACAGCTAAAGGAACTAGAGAAAGAAGAACAAACAAAACCCAAAGTTAATAGAAGGAAAGAAATCATAAAGATCAGAGCAGAAATAAATGAAATAAAAACAAAGAAAACAATAGCAAAGATCAATAAAACTAAAAGCTGGTTTTCTGAGAAGGTAAACAAAATTGAAAAACCTTTTGCCAGACTCATCAAGAAAAAGAGGGAGAGGACTCAAATCAATAAAATTAGAAATGAAAAAGGAGAAGTTACAACACACACCGCAGAAATACAAAGCATCCTAAGAGACTACTACAAGCAACTCTATGGAATAAAATGGACAACCTGGAAGAAATGGACAAATTCTTAGAAAGGTATTACCTTCCAAGACTGAACAAGGAAGAAATAGAAAATACGAACAGACCAATCACAAGTAATGAAATTGAAATTGTGATTAAAAATTTTCCACCAGGGCTTCCCTGGTGGCGCAGTGGTTGAGCGTCAGCTTGCCAATGCAGGGCACGTGGGTTCGAGCCCTGCTCTGGGAAGATCCCACATGCCGCGAAGCGGCTAGATCCGTGAGCCACAACTACTGAGCTCTGCGCGTCTGGAGCCTGTGCTCCGCAACAACAGAGGCCGCGACAGAGGCCCGCGCAACGCGATGAAGAGCGGCCCCCGCTTGCTGCAACTAGAGAAAGCCCTTGCATAGAAACGAAGACCCAACACAGCTAAAAATAAATAAATAATAAAAATAAAGGAATTCCTTTAAAAAAAAAAAAAAAAAAAAAAAAAAAAAAATTTTCCACCAAACAAAAGTCCAGGACCAGATGGCTTCACAGGTGAATTCCATCAAACATTTAGAGAAGGGCTAACACCCATCCTTCTCAAACTCTTCCAAAAAATTGCAGAGGAAGGAACACTTCCAAACTCATTCTACGAGGCCACCATCACCCTGATACCAAAACCAGGTAAAGATACTACAAAAAAAGAAAATTACAGACCAATATCACTGATAAACATAGACGTAAAAATCCTCAATAAGGGACTTCCCTGGTGGCACAGTGGTTAAGAATCCTCCTGCCAATGCAGGGGACAAGGGTTCGATCCCTGGTCCGGGAAGATCCCACAAGTCGCGGAACAACTAAGCCCATGCCACAACTACTGAGCCTGCACTCTAGAGCCTGGGTGCTGCAATTACTGAGCCTGCATGCTGCAACTACTGAAGCCCACACACCTAGAGCCCATGCTCCTCAACAAGGGAAGCCACCGCAGTGAGAATCCTGTGCACCGAAACAAGGAGTAGCCCCCACTCGCTGCAACTAGAGAAAGCCAGCGAGCAGCAACGAAGACCCAACGCAGCCACAAATAAATAAATAAATAAATAAATTTATTAGAAAAAGAAATCCTCAACAAAATACTAGCAAACAGTATCCAACAACACATTAAAAGGATCACACACCATGATCAAGTGGGATTTATCCCAGGGATGCAAGGATTCTTCAATATACACAAATCAATCAATGTGATACACCATATTAACAAACTGAAGAATAAAAACCATATGATCATCTCAATAGAAAGCAGAAAAAGCTTTTGACAAAATTCAACACCCATTTATGATAAAAACCCTCCAGAAAGTGGGCATACAGGGAACCTACCTCAACATAATAAAGGCCATATATGACAAACCCACAGCAAACATTATTCTCAATGGTGAAAAACTGAAAACATTTCCTCTAAGATCAGGAAAAGACAAGGATGTCCACTCTCACCACTATTATTCAACATAGTTTTGGAATTCCTAGCCACAGCAATCAGAGAAGAAAAAGAAATAAAAGGAATCCAAATTGGAAAAGAAGAAGTAAAACTGTCACTGTTTGCAGATGACATGATACTATACATAGAGAATCCTAAAGATGCCACCAGAAAACTACTAGAGCTAATCAATGAATTTGGTAAAGTTGCAGGATACAAAATTACTGCACAGAAATCTCTTGCATTCCTATACACTAACAACAAAAGATCAGAAAGAGAAATTAAGGAAACAATCCCATTCACCACTGCAACAAAAAGAATAAAATACCTAGGAATAAACCTACCTAAGGAGGTAAAAGACCTGTACTCAGAAGACTATAAGACACTGATGAAAGAAATCAAAGATAACACAAACAGATGGAGAGATATACTATGTTCTTGGATTGGAAGAATCAATATTGTGAAAATGACTGTACTACCCAAAGCAATCTACAGATTCAGTGCAATCCCTATAAATTTACCAATGGCATTTTTTACAGAACTAAAACAAAAAATCTTAAAATTTGTATGGAGACACAAAAGACCCCGAATAGCCAAAGCAATCTTGAGGGAAAAAAATGAAGCTGGAGGAATCAGGCTCCCTGACTTCAGACTATACTACTACACTACAAAGCTACAGTAATAAAGACAATATGATACTGGCACAAAAACAGAAATATAGATCAATGGAAGAGGATTAGAAAGCCCAGAGATAAACCCACGCACCTGTGGTCAACTAATCTATGACAAATGAGGCAAGGATAAACAGTGGAAAAAAGACAATAAGACTCTTCAGTAAGTGGTGCTGGGAAAACTGGACAGCTACATGTAAAAGAATGAAATTAGAACACTCCTTAACACCATACACAAAAATAAACTCAAAATGGATTAAAGACCTAAATGTAAGACCGGACACTATAAAATTCTTAGAGGAAAACATAGGAAGAACACTCTTTGACATAAATCACAGCAAGATCTTTTCTGACCACCTCCTAGAGTAATGGAAGTAAAAACAAAAATAAACAAGTGGGACCTAATGAAACTTAAGAGCTTTTGCACAGCCAAGGAAACCATAAACAAGACGAAAAGACAATCCTCAGAATGGGAGAAAATATTTGCAAATGAAGCAACTGACATAGGATTAATCTCCAAAATTTACAAGCAGCTACTGCAGCTCAATATCAAAAAACAAACAACCAAATCCAAAAATGGGCAGAAGACCTAAATAGATATTTCTCCAAAGAAGATTGCCAACAAACACATGTAAGGATACTCAACATCACTAATCATTAGAGAAATGCAAATCAAAACTGCAATGAGGTGTCACCTCACACTGGTCAGAATGGGCATCATCAGAAAATCTACAAACAACAAATGTTAGAGAGGGTGTGGAGAAAAGGGAACCCTCTTGCACTGTTGGTGGGTATGTAAATTGATACAGCCACTATGGAGAACAGTATGGAGGTTCCTTAAAAAAACTAAAAATAGAATTACCATATGACCCAGCAACTCCACTACTGGGCATATACCCTGAGAAAACCATAATTCAAAAAGCCACATGCATTACATGAAATTTCTAAAAATCATATTTGTATTTGTATGGAAATATGTATGGAAATATGTTAATATAAATGTTTCAGACATTAAAAAAAAAAAAAAAAAAAAAAAAAGAAAATAGGGATAGTAACCTTGGTAGCTGACAAGATAGAATTCAGACAAAACAAGATCAAAAGTGACAATGTAGCATAACTTATAAAACTAAAGTCTACAATTTGCAGTGAAGATATCCAGGCATACCTCTTTTTATTGTGCTTCATTTTTATTGCATTTCATAGACATTGGGTTTTTTTACAAATTGAAGGTTTGTGGCAACCATGTGTTGAACAAGTCTATTGGTGCCATTTTTCCAACAGCATTTGCTCACTTCGTGTCTCTGTACCACATTTTGGTAATTCTTGGCAAACTTTTTCACTATTACTATATTTGTTATGATGATATGTGATCTTTGTTGCTACAATGATGTGCTGAAGGCTCAGATGATGGTTAACATTTTTAGCAATAAAATATTTTTTAATTAAAAAAAAAAAAAAAAAAAAAAGCCACATGCACCCCAATGTTCACTGCAGCACTATTTACAATAGCCAGGTCATGGAAGCAACCTAAATGCCAATCGACAGACGAATGGATAAAGAAGATGTAGTACATATACACAGTGGAATATTACTCAGCCATAAAAAGGAACGAAATTGGGTCATTTGTAGAGATGTGGATGGACCTAGAGACTGTCATATAGAGTGAAGTAAGTCAGAAGGAGTAAAACAAATATCATTTATTAATGCATATATGTGGAATCTAGAAAAATGGTACAGATGAACCGGTTTGCTGGCAGAAATAAGAGACACAGATGCAGAGAGCGAAGTATGGATACAAAGAGTGGAAAGTGGCAGGGGTGGTGGTGGTGGTGGGATGAATTGGGAGACTGGGATTGACATATATACACTAATATGTATAAAATAGGTAACTAATAAGAACCTGCTGTATAAAAAAGAATTAAAATTTAAAAAAAAAGAAAAGAAAAGAAACACATGGAGTACTACAAAAATAAATAAATAAATAAATAAAATTCAAAAATAATAATAATTTAAAAAAAAAGATTGGTACACTCTACCTGGCAATTCCACACCTAGGCACATATCCAAAAGAATTGAAAGCAGGGACCAACAGATATTTGCACACCAATGTTCATAGCAGCATTAGTCACAACAGTTTAAAAACAATCCAAGTGGCCATCAACAGATTAACAGATAAGCAAAATGTAGTACATACATACAATGGAATAGTACGCAGCCTTAAAAAGGAAGGAAATTCTGACGCTTCTACTACATGGATGAACCTTGAAGACATTATGCTAGTGAAATAAGTCAATCACTAAAAGATAAATACTATATGATTCCACTTATAGGAGGTACCTAGAGCAGTTAAACTTACAGAGGCAGAAAGTAGAATGGAGATTGCCAGGGGCTGCAGGGAGGGGGAAATGAGGAATTATTGTTTAATAGGTAGTTTTAGTTTTATAAGGTGAAAAGAGTTAAGGAGATGGATGGTGGTGATGGCTGCACAACAATGTAAACGTACTTAATACCACCGAACTGTACACTTACAAATGGTTAAGATGAGAAATTTCACCGCAGTAAAAACAAAAACATTGGGGGAAAATGTGGCATATACATACAGTGGAATACTATTCAGCCACGAAAAGGAATGACATTTTGATCTATGCTTCTTTTAGTTCTGAGACTTAATTTCCAACATGGTGGGGTGGGGAGCTCCCTACACCAACAAGCAATTCTTGAGACACCAGCTGGCTGTCCTACAATTCAACTCAGTTCTAACTCGTCTACCTGGAGAGAGCATCAGATCCCACAGGTTAAGGGCTCAGTCCCAGAGGACCATCTCCCCACCTCCAACTTCAGATGCCAGTTGCAAGTCCAGGTTGTTACCCGTGCTTCTGGTAAACTGACTATAAATTAGAGGTTCCCACGACCTCCTCCTTGGATTCAATTAATTTGTTAGAGGGGCTCACATAACTCAGAGAAACATTTTACGTACTAGATCACCAGTTTATTATAAAAGGATTTAACTCAGGAACAGCCTGATGGGAGAGATGCAGAGGGCAAGGTATGGGGAAAATATCGGAGCTTCTACACCCTCCAGGAATGCACCAAGCTCCTAAAATCACATGTTCATCAACCCAGAAGCTCTCTGAACCCCGTCCTTTTGGGTTTTTATGGAGGCTTCATTATATAGGCATGATGGATTAAATCATTGGCCATAGGTGACTGATTCAACCTCCAGCCCCTCTCCCCTCCCCGGAGGTCAGGGGTTGGGGCTGAAAGTTTCTACCTTCTAAACACAAGGTTGGCTCAATGACAACCAGCCCCTGGTTCTTCAGTACCTTCCAAAAGTCACTTCATTAACATAACAAAAGACACCTTGATCACTCTCAACACTTAGGAAATTCCAAGTGTTTTGGGACCTGTGAGCCAAGAACTGTGGCTGAAGACCCCATATATACAACAAATATATTTTGGTCATCTGAACAACCAAATATATATTTCTTATTAATCACAATATTGCAACGCTACAACACGGATGGACTTTGAAAATGTTATGTTAAATGAAATAAGCCAAACACCAAAAGACAAATACTGCATGATTCTACTTTCGTGCAGTCCCCAGAATAGGCAAATTCAGAGACAGTGTAGAACAGAGATTACCAGGGGCTTCAGGGGAAGGAGGAAGGGGGAGTATTGTTTAATGGGCAGACAGAGCTGTTGTTGGGGATGATGGAAAAGGTTTGGGCACAGACAGTGGTGATGGCTAGCCCGCATGGTGAATGTATTTAATGCCACCGAATAGCGTACTTACAAATGGTTAAATGAAAAATGTCATGTGTGTCTATTCTACCACACAAAAAATTTGTTACACTTTATTCAATTAATGAATCTAATTAATTTAAGATATGGAAGAAGCATAATTAGTCCCATTGACACTAAGAGTTTTAAATATCTTTTTCACTTACAAGGCTCGTCCGCATCCACACTTTGCTAGCCAGTGTGGCAGTTGCTGGATTCAGTCTCAGGTCTGTGAATCCAGAGGCCAGGAATAAAGATTCCCGCACCCATAAAGCAACCCCTCTCTAATAAACTGGTCAATCCAGTTCTGCTTGGGCTGAGGACGGCCTCCCTCCTGCCGGGGAGGGCTCAGGCTGCTGACCTCTCTTTACCAGTGTGGGTCAATGAATTGAATAACAATCTGGGCAACTTCAGGCCGGCGTCCTTCCTGAGCTTGTGCAGGGCCCCCTTGGTGTCTGTGGAGTAGCTTTGCCTGCAAAAAAACACCCCAGCTCCCTTGTCTACAAAAGGTGACTAGCTCAGAAGGTGTGGCTGAAACCAGCCAACAACAAAACTTCCCAAATCAAATGATGAATTTAATCCCACCTGGCATCAGAAAGCGTGGACATGAACCATCCCTTCCACCCTTCCTACTCTGAGGCAGAATAAATATAGATGCCCATGACACCAACTTTCCATCCTTCATGTATGTTGCCCTGTCCTGCTCTGCCAGGCGGGCTAGAACAACCTGTTTGGAATAAAGATCCCACCTTATATTCAATAACATCAACAACCTTTGGATGGGGGTGGGCACATCTCCATAGACTGTGGATTTTAGAGTTTAAAGCATCCTTTGAGGTCATCTCACCAAATCTCTTCATTTTCCCAGAAGAAGAAACATAGGGAGGGAGGGGTGAGGATCACTGAATTTTTGAGCTAGAGCCCTGGATTTGAACTTGACTTTGACACTTACTTTGACATTTATATGGTCTTCAGCAAGTTGAGTTATCGTCTTTGGACTTTAGTTTGCTCATCTGTAAAATGGGGATAATAGTACCAATGTTATAGGGTTGTTGTGAGTATTAAATAATATATGTCAAGAGCCTGGCACATGCCTCTTTCACAGTGGTTAGTATTCTCCTCCACCACCATCACCATCACCATCATCACCATCGTCACCAACATCATCATCACCATCATCTGTATCATCATGAAACTAAGACCCAAGGAGATGAAGGATTTCTCCAAAATCGTACAACTGTGGCTTGTGGCAAAACAAAGTCTTCCACACCGGTGGGTTTTTCCATTTCATCATCCTGAGACAGCACAATTTCCTGGCCCTAAAAATTTACAGCACTTCATAGAAAATATTTGAAATTATATGGCTTTTCCACATCTCCAAATTAGAAGTCCAGCTTGATGTCCAAGAGTCTTCAGCACAGAAACAAACTTTTCAGAGTAAAGATATTGAAACAAATAATGTGAGCCTCCTTGCTCTCTGCCTCCACATCTGAAGCTGGAATGCTCAACGAGGATCGCAGAGGAGATGGAGATGGTCCAGGGAGCTCACCTAGAGGGTGGGTACAGGGCAGTTGCCCAGGAAGATGACCAGACTTCTCTTCAGAAAGCTAAAGGCTGAACGGAGAGTTCAGCAGAATTGTGAAGGGAACAGATAATAATGATCACGATGACAGCACCAACTGAGCACTTAAGCACCTACCTCCATTACCTTTTTCAATCCTCTAACCCTATGGAATAGACAAGATTATTTCCCTCATGAATGAGGAAGATGAGGCCAAGGGAGCTTTACAAACTTATTCCCCAAGGAAGGCTTTCCAGGTCCCATTACTAATTACTAGCCATACCAGGATACCCACTCCCCAAACCTCTGAGCTCAGGCTGTCTCATACCATCTTTCCATCTCCAATGCCTTTCCTCATCTCTGTTTGCTGCAATCCTATTCATCCTTCAAGATTTAGCAGGAATGTTATCGTCTCAGACTTTCCCATGTGTAATTATCCATTTTGCCTTCTGACTCATTCGCCTACAAGTTCATCACTTACCATATTGTATTATAGTTTGTGAGTGTGTGTGTGTGTGTGTGCACTTCTACATTAGGTGTGAAGATCAAGAAGGTGTCAAGATCTAAAATCGTGTTTCATTTGCCTTTATATATTGCTTAATATATATAAAAGATGGTCAGTAAAGGTTTGTTGGAATTCTCAATCCCCTTGGTCATACAGCTTGTCCTTGGAGAAACTAGAACACCTTCAATATAGACTTGGCACTCAACTCCAAGAGCTCATGTAGATTTGAAGGACATTCTCTCCAAAGCTGATGATTAAAGTAGGCACAGATACACAGCTTCAAACTAGTAACTTGCCCTTATGGGTTCACTGAACAAGTGGACAAAGATACATACACAAGGATATTCATTACAGCCTTGTTTATAATGGAAAAAATGGAAGGAACTTAAATGGCCAACCAGGGAGAAATGGTTAAAGATATCTCCGTAAGGATATTTCAGTGCGTATCTCATTTTCACCCAAAATGAAATGCTATGTTACTTTAAAAACGATTATGTACATCTCAGTGTAGAGATATGGAAAACTATCTGGGATGTATTCCTGATTAAAATTAAAAGTAGGTAACTTAGCCACATCATTAATATTATCTCATTTAGGATAAACTTACGTAACTACAAACATCTGTGCACATGCTTAAGGAGGTTTTGAAGTGAGTTCACCAAAATTAACAGGATTATCTCTGTGTGAAAATATTTCAGGTAATTTTTACTTTCTTTTTTTATATTTCTGTATTCATTAAGCTTTTTGCCTTTGAGAATGTACGGTTTATATAATCAGGAAAAAACATAAATACATTTTCATTTGAAAGGAAAAAATGTACGTAATCTCCAAAGAGGTTTTATAAATTCATGGGTAACAAGGCTTCTTAAATATGGAGGGTAGTGTCTTCTGTCCAGGAATCCTAACTTCTCCAACAGGGAAATGGGTGCAAGTCATGCCCTGCCTATCCCACAGGGCTGTGGCAAGGAGCTACTGTGTTTGAAAGTCTTTTTTTTTTTTTTAAACATCTTTATTGAAGTATAATTGCCTTACAATGGTGTGTTAGCTTCTGCTTTATAACAAAGTGAATCAGTCATACATATACAATATGTTCCCATTTCTCTTCCCTCTTGCATCTCCCTCCCTCCCACCCTCCCCATCCCACCCCTCTAGGTGGTCACAAAGCACCGAGCTGATCTCCCTGTGCTATGTGACTGCTTCCCACTAGCTATCTATTTTACATTTGGTAGTGTATATATGTCCATGACACTCTCTTACCCTGTCACATCTCACCCCACCCCCTCCCCATATCCTCAAGTCCATTCTCTAGTAGGTCTGTGTCTTTATTCCCGTCTTGCCACTAGGTTCTTCATGGCCTGTTTTGTTTTGTTTTTTTTTCCTTAGATTCCGTATGAAAGTCTTTTGAAAAGTAAAAAGTACCAAATAGATGCAAAACACAGATCATCCTAATAATTTGATCATTGCTTATTAAGAATTTGCAATAAACTATGAAGGCATATTCAAGAGTTGCAATCTCAAACACCACCAGGAGCCAGGCAGGACAGAGATGAGCAGGGCCTCTGGAGTCCAGGACCAGTGATCACTCAAGAGAAGACTAAAATCTAGATTATTATGTGAACTCTCTCAATTTTTTAAATGTTGGCATCGCATTTAAAAAATGTCAAACATCGTGCCATCAGTATAAACATAGCCCCCAAATCACATGCTTGCAATTTCTGGTAGGTATTCCCCTAACTTAACAGAAGGTCCAGAATTGACTAGTTTATCTCTAGTCCACTGATACAGCTGCATTCATCAGCCCAAGACTGAAGTACCTCTTGAATTAAAAAGAAAGATTCAGTTATGCCTGCTCTAACTTTAGAGTAAGATGTTTTATTGCATTCTTGTTTATTTGTTTGTTTCCTTATTCTGCTTTTTTTTTTTTTTTTTGAAGTACAGTTGATTTATAATGTTGTGTTATTTTTAGGTGTACACATTCTTGTTTTTTGCTTTTTGGGGGTTTTTTATTTATTTATTTTTGGCTGCGTTGGGTCTTCGTTGCTGCGCGCGGGCTTTCTCTGGTTGCGGTGAGCGGGGGCTGCTCTTCGTTGTGGTGCACGGGCTTCTCATTGTGGTGGCTCCTCTTGTTGTGGAGCATGGGCTCTAGGCGCATGGGCTTCAGTAGCTGTGGCACACGGGCTCAGTAGTTGTGGCTTATGGGCTCAGTAGTTGTGGCTCACGGGCTCTAGGTGCACAGGCTCAGTAGTTGTGGCACACGGGCTGAGTTGCTCCGCGGCATGTGGGATCTTCCCAGACCAGGGCTCAAACCTGTGTTCCCTGCACTGGCAGGCTGATTCTTAACCACTGCGCCACCAGGGAAGTCCCACATTCTTGTTTTAATTGATAGCTTTGATATGACATAAAAAGTAACTTGTGATTAACTATAACATTTGACAAAACTAAATAGCCCACAAATCCTAATCATGCCAAATGACAGAATTCTAAATACGTGTGTCTTATATTAACCTTTGCATATATATGTGTATCTGTGTGTGTACATATATTTGCAGATATGTATGGTCAAAATGTCTACAAAAGAGTATGTTTCAAAGCCAAAGAAAGCCTATTCGTCCTTTGGAAAAAATCTCTGCTTTTTATTTTTAATCTCAATTTGAAAGATATGAGCTAAACATGGTTGGATAGAATATTAATGAGGTTCAGCCTCTAATTAAGGTTAAAGCTTGATTACTTCCAACATCATATTGAGATACAGGAAAATACTCCCAAATAATTATATTTGGATGGATGGACAGATTGAATGATTAATGGATTTGAAGAAAGCTTATAAAAACATATTTAATGTAATAAAAAAGAGAGTGAAATCATAGATACAGAAAAGAAAGGCTGGGCAGTAGGATAGTGTCAGGGAAAGTTCACACACAGAGACTCAAGGTGCCAGCCCTACACAATCATTGACTACAGGCTGCAAGCTCAGCTCCCAGCAGTCAAAACAAAAGCGATGCTATTCATCACTTATTCCCAGTGTGTCATGATTACAATCAACTGTCTTTGCTCTCCTGGTGACAAAACTAAACCAAATAACGTCTCTCCTATGACTCCAAGCTCAAGATGACAGATCAACTAAAACTATACTGAAGATAGTAGAAGATAAAAGGCCAAGAATCTTGCTATGTTCCTTTATCCAGCATTCTGAGATTGTCTGTACCCAGTTATAGAACTGTCCACTGATTTATTTTTTACCCCAAGACAGGCTCTTGCACACAGACACTAATCATCCACCCTCTTTCAAAACTACAATTAAAAAAAAAAATAGGAAAGACTCCATTTTAAACTAGGCCAGCCTTTAATACGTGCAAAGGACAAACAGTCCCAAAATACTACCAGCCACACCCCTTCATCTCCACGCCCACCAATTTCAGGAGGCTTTTTGTTCTGTTCACATTTTCCAGGGTCCTAGGACTGATGAAAGCCGCTTTGCCGCTTCTACCAAAGCGCGTGCTCTGTGGCATCTGTCTGGAGTTCAGGTACAGGGAAAGGGAGTGCCAAGCAGGAGAGAAGTCTAGGAAGTCTGGGGCAGTGGTGAAAAGCCCCTTTCAGGGAGTATTATGGGCTGAACTGTGGAGGCCAAAATTCATATATTGAAATCCAAACCCCCAGTACCTCAGGATGTAAGGTATTTAGAGATAAAATCTTTAAAAGAGATAATTAAGGTAAAATGAAGTCATTCTGGTGGGCCCTAATTCAATATGACTGGTATCCTTGTAAGAAGAGGAAATAAGGACACAGACACACACAGAGGGAAGACCACGTGAAGACACAGGGAGAAGGCAGCCATCTACAAGCCAAGGAAAGAGGCCTCAGAAGAAACCAACCCTGCCAACACCTTGGTCCTGGAATTCTAGGCTCCAGAATTAGGAGGAAATAAATTTCTTTGTTTAAGGCTTCCAAAGTCTGGGGTACTTTATTATGACAGCTCTAGCAGACTATTACAGGGAGATTTTAAAAAGACAAAAAACAAAAAGAAACTTGGTATTGGGGAAACCATTTGATGAGAGACCCTTATTGACCCTTAAGAGAACTCTTGAAGGAGAAAGATGGCCTCCTGCACATGGGGGCTGTTCATTCTCAATCCAAACTTAAAGTTTTGCTCTATTTTAGTGCCTTTCATTTGAAACTCGTTTTGTTTGTTTGCGCAGCCTTAGATGTCTGCTGATTGAAAAATCACTGGTCATTTCCCACCATCTTGATGCTGACTATTTCAACTCAAATGCATGTTCCACAGAAACTGGGCTGGTGAGAGGGAAGATGGGATGGGGTGGCGTGAAGAGGGAACTGGTGAGAGTGTGGTGGCCCAGGTGCTGGGCTGTGCACCTGACATATATCAACTCATTCGATCATGTCACGCTTCAGGTTCAAAAATGGACATGGCAAGGTGTCATGGTTTGCCCAAGGCCACATACTAAGTTGTGGTAGGGCAAGATGTGATTCCAAAGCCTATGCCCTTAGCCCCCACCTCTCAGTGAGCTCCCCTCCTTCCCCAAGGGGCTTCACTGAACGCAGGACAAGTTAGGACTCTCCCAGCTATGACAGGAGTGCGGCTGAACCTCTCATAACTCGAAAAGTGTGGTGGATCTCGAGGCAGCATTAAATCCAACACTCTAATGAAACATCGGGGCGCTCCATCTCTCTTCTCTGCTTCCCTCTGAATGTTGCCACATCTGTCCTACCAGTGATGGGTCCCCTCCATGTGATGGGTAAGATGACCATGAAATGACCAAGTTCACATCACACCAGCATGGCAAGCCCAGAAAGGGGCAGGAGGCCGACATTCCCATCAGTGCCGGGAGGAGAGGCCTGGCCAGCTGGAGTCACATCACCATCCCAGAACCAATGACTGTCGTTTGATTGTCCAGGCCTGGGTCATATGTCCACACCTGTGGCCAGGGCTGCAGTGGGAGAGCAGGTGGCAGGGTTTGTTACCAGGAAGGGGGAAAGGGGACAAGTCGAATTAGCTCCCATAAATTCAAAGACCTGAGTCACTAGTGAAGCGTGACCCGGACAGGTGAAGGGGTTTGCCCAAAGTGTCACAGCTAGGGATGGGGAGAGCTGGGCGTCCGGACTGCAGGAAGCTATTAAAGAAATACTAATGTGAGGAGTTGTCCCAGTTCAGAAGGCTACAGAACGCTAATACCTTCTGTGTAAGAAAGGAGAGAGATAAGAGTGTATATTCGATTTGTATTTGAATAAAGAAACTCTGGGGCTTCCCTGGTGGCGCAGTGGTTGAGAATCTGCCTGCCAATGCAGGGGACACGGGTTCGAGCCCTGGTCCGGGAAGATCCCACATGCCGCGGAGCAACTGGGCCCGTGAGCCACAACTACTGAGCCTGCGCGTCTGGAGCCTGTGCTCCGCAACAAGAGAGGCCACGATAGTGAGAGGCCTGCGCACCGCGATGAAGAGCGGCCCCCGCTCGCCACAACTAGAGAAAGCCCTCGCACAGAAACGAAGACCCAACACAGCCATAAAGAAAGAAAGAAAGAAAGAAAGAAACCCTGGAAGCACCAAAAAACTAGGGGTTTTTGATGACTTATAGGCGGTGGGGTGAACAGAAACCAGAGTGGATGTGAGACTTCTCACTGTACACCGTAGGATGTTGTTTTTATTTTTTAACCATTTGAAAATATTACCAGTTTTTTAAAAAATATTTATTTATTTATTGGGCTGCACTGGGTCTTAGTTGCAGCACGCGGGTTCTTTTAGTTGTGGCATGCGGGATCTAGTTCTCTGACCAGGGATCGAAACCGGGCCTCCTGTACTGGCAGCACGGAGTCTTAACCGCTGGACCACCAGGGAAGTCCCACCAGTTTTTTAAAATACAAATTAAATTTAATTTAATTTAAAATAAAGCTTAAAAATTATCCATAGAAAAAGGAAATAGGCTGAAATGATAACAGTGGCTGTCTTTGGATGTTAAGCGTAAGCATGATTTTTTCCCTTTGAACTTATTTACCAAATTTCCTAAAATGAACATGTACTGTTTTTCACAATGAAAAGAAAGTGAACTTTAAAACGATCTGAACTGAAAGTCACATGACATATGAAGCAGAAATCATAATTCTGACAATATCATCTAAATTTATTTTTCATTCCCTGTAAATCAAGTTGCCCTGCAGCCCCCATACCCCACCCACCCCACCCCCAATGCTCTGAAGCATTGCTTCAGAGGGCCAGGCAATTGTTGTGCTTCGAATTTCAAACAAGATTTGTAAGCGCAAGAAAGTAGTTTTGAAAGTCAGGCTTTGTTGAGAAAAGGCTATTTCTAAATTCCAAACTGCTTCCCTTGCAAAGAACACCACGTGGTGGTCTGGACATATTAGCTACATCGAGAGAAAAGATAGGATTTAACAGGAGGGGAGTTCTCTGGGCTTCCTCTCCTCAGGTCTGAAGGATGGTGCTGAGGATACAGGGAGATACAGACCAAGTGGGATGGTGACACCCTTGGCCTGGCCTGATCTCTGAAGGACCCAGCAATCCTACCTTGGCCATCCAGCAAAAAAAAAAGAGAAAGGTACATCCATCAAGGTACATCAAGGGGAAGGGAACTGTTCTAGACTGTATGTAATGTGTTCCCCCAAATTTATATGTTCAAGTCCCAGCCCCCAGTACCTCAAAATATAACCATATCTGGAGATAAGATATTTAAAGAGGTGACTGAGTTTAAAGAGAGGCCATTAGAGTGAGACTCTAATCCAATCTGACTGGTGTCCTTATAAGAAGATGAAGAGTCACCAGGGTACGAGTTAATGGAGGGACAGCCATCAGCAAGAAGGCCTCCATCTGCAACTCAAGGAGAAACCAACCCTGCCAACCAACACCGTGGTCTTGGACTTCCAGCCTCCAGAACTGTGAGAACATAAATGTCTGCTGTTTAAGCCACCCCATCTGTGGTATTTTTTTATGGTGGCCTGAGTAAACTAATACAGAAACCATCTCAAAGAATGTCCCCACAGCAAGAGTGAGTGGCCAAGCAAGTGGGAAATGCCACCTGGCGTGGTCAGGTGCTCCTAGGAGGGTGAGTATCCGTGGGCCCACAGAGACCTGTGGGGGTGGGACCAGCCTGCATTCAAACACAGGACCCTCACCACCAAAGGAAGTGGAGAGATCAGAGACTTCAGTAGTGGGTGCTGCTGTGACCCACACACAGACAGAGACGGGTGAGCAAAACCACCCTTACGCACACTATGGGATGCCAGGGACCAGGCCAGACCAGCCACAGCATGGCCCACGGCGTGGCCACAGCGAGAAGTACCTCCCAGTGCCACGATGCTAGGTAAGCATCCCTGGCACCCAGAGGCCCCCGGGGAAAGGGAGGGAGCTCTGAAAGACTATTTTCCCCAAAGAGACTGTTTTCATTCAGAAGCATGTCAGTTTTTAAGCACCTCTGACTGACTAGTTGTGAGGTTTTCCACCATATTTTTTTGCACCTCTGAACTGTGGTGGATTCATTTCCAACCAAACCCTGGTGTGACTGATAGTACGAAGTCATCTATAAATGAGACAGCAAGAAAAATGACCTCAGCTTGGTCAAAGCCCTGAAGAAGCTTAAGGCCTCCTAGCATGGAATTTGAACTGTCTTGAAGTCTGTTGAACAGGACAGAATTCCAGGAGTCTTGATGGGGCTTGGGTAGCACGAGCCCTCTCTTGAGATGTGGCACAGACCCCAGGAGCCATATTGTATGAGGTTCTGGTCTGTCTCACCAGAGGGTGAGTTCCAGTCTAACGGCTTGGAGGTCTTCCTGCTTTTCTCCATTTTTAAAAGAGCAGATGTTCTCCTGGGAAAGAGATATTTAGCTACCCAAGCAAATCAGAGAAGAGGAGGAATGGAAATAAACCAGGCATCTGCCTGCCACGGTGGCAGTGCCCAAAGAAATCACATTAGCTGGAGGGGAACATCCGGCCCCAGGGACGGCTGCGCAGCTTGGCACCGTTCCGGTCCCGAGGGAGCGACAAATACGACTGTCTTTGTTCTGGTTCTCGACGTGAAGGACGGTCTGTGGGGTTATTTGTCTAGTTTGTTGACTCTCATAAAAGACATTCATAAATTTATTCTTAGTGCCAGGGGTGCTTACCGGTGTCAAAGTGGAGTCTTTTCAGACAGTCACTCTGTGTTAAAACAAGCCACTCAGATGCATCTATAAATAATTGTCTGGGCTTCGCTTAGCTAGCAAACGGTTTTTTTTCTTCTCTCTCTCTCTCTCTCTCTCTCCCTCTCTCCCTCCTCTCTTTTTAAAATCCACTCTAAAATGATTTCATAAACAATGGGAGGAATTTCCCATTAATATTAAAGTGTGTCTGGGTTGGCCATTTTAATAGAACTTTCCAGAGGGAACAAGCAGTCCTTCCATCTTGTCCATGTGAAACCTATTCCCTTTTCAGAATAAGACATTTGGCAACCCAGCCTCACTAGGACCAGTCATAGCTTCCCCTCCCCACCATCCTATGTCCATCTCTTTCACTGCTTTGGCCAAAAAAGGAGGAGTACAGCGGGGCTGTGGACAGCAGCAGCCTGAGCCAGTCAGGAGAACGTGTCACCACCCCGAGGCCTCCACGTTTCTACTCTGACCTCAGATCTCCAGAATTTTACTTTTCAGGCTACCACCCATCTAGGCTAGAAAGGTAGAGTTATGGCTGTATCGGTTCCATTGATATAACAGAACTCCCCAACAGCCCCCTGGAAATAATAGTGACTTAAAAGAAGACAGACATTTATTTCTCTTTTCCATAAAAGTAGTCTAGAGATAGACAGCTTAGGGTTGGTGTGGTGGCTCCACAGTGTCACCTTCTGTCTTTGTACTTCACCATCCTTGGCATGTCATCTCATGGTCCAAGATGGTTGCTCAAGTCCAGGCATCACGTCTGCATTCCAAGCAGCCAGAAGAAGAAAGAGGAGATGAAGTGTATTCCATCCCATTTAAGGTCAGTTCCTTTAGTACCACATACTACTCCTTCTTCTACTTCCTTGGACAGAATTTAGTCAGATGACCTCACCTAGCTGCAAGGGAGGCTGGGACTAGCCAGACAGCAGTGCTACTTGAAAAGGAAGAATGGACATTGGGAGGCCACTAGTCATCTCATCCACACGATGACTGCACTTGATCACTTCCCATAGAGTCTTCCAGGGCCTACAGTTCCAAAGCCCCACAGAGTCCTGCCACTGTCCCTCTTTTTTTTTTTTTTTTTTTTTAATTTTCAGTTTTTGCATCTCTCCTCCTCAAAACTCACTTTCTATCCGTCACTCTTTCTTTCTCAGAGTTGAGATTCTGAGAAGTTGCACTGCCAGACTGAATTCAAGCTTAGTTCTGACCAGGTCAGGACCACATGTTGCCTTAAACTGCTGCCCTGTGGGCCTTCTCCTATGCTCTGAAAGTCTTAAGAAGCCAGGCATGGAAATCATCCCAAGAGGATCCCTTCAAGTTCAACTTGAAAGCAAAACTTGAGTCTTGCTTCATCCCTGCTTCACTCAGGGAACACAAATCTTCCAGCCTTTATGGTCCACACTAGGGAAGGTGCCAAAAGCCACGGGGAGGGCAGAGCTGCTCCGGCTGGGAGCAACAGTGAGCCCCATTGATGGATGAAGCCACTGCCTGGACAGACCTGCTCACGTCGTGGACAGTCTCCTGCTCCTTGGGTCCACCCTGGATTCTAAAGACCAACCACAGTGAGGACCCCACACCTCGTTTGAGACCCAGACGCTGCCCCTGCCTTGTCACGTGGGGTTTCAGCAGACCATACATGGCGTGTATTCGCTGCCCTCCTACTGCCCTCCTGCCCTTCTGGACCACGCCACCAGTCCAGCTCAGCACCTACTCTGCTCCACACCAACTTCATTACTGCCAGAGACAAATGCTGTTGAGCGTCAAGTGTCAGAACAACATGCTCCACGTGAAATTCACCCACCCACCCTGCATGGATCACCTGAGTAGAGTGAGTACTAAAAGGATACTCAGCAGTTGTCAGAGAAAGATGAGGTCTGAAAACTACAAGTAGGAATGGCAAGGAAAAATAAGCCACAAAGCAGCCTTACTTAAACTGCATTCAATGACATACCAGTGCCATGCAATGTTGAAAGGTGTTTCCACCCCAAAAAGCACAGTCAGCTAAGTTTGGAAATTGCTGCCACTAGAGATTCATACTTTAGCAAATTAAAGGCTCTGAGAAGTCCTGCAGTAAAGAAAGCTGTTTATTTCCCTATTTAGCCCAGCCTTTCCTAAACCGTTTAACTACCCCCTTTTCCTTCTGGAATGTCTATTACTGTCTCATGAAACCAATGTTCATCAGAATACTGGATGATACTGTAATGTACTGAGGGTCACAGCTACCTCTCTGGCTCTGGAATCAAATCACCGGCATTCAAATCCTTGCTCTAGCAGTTTTTAGTGATGTGACCTTGGGCATGTTACTAAGTCTCTTTGTGCTTTGATTTTCTCATCAGTAGAATGGGGGTAAGAATAGCATCTGCTTCCTAGAGTGGTTGTGAGGATTAAATAAGTTAATGCATGTGGAATGCTTAGAACAGTTAGAATAAATGTTAGTGGTGATGAGGATGATGATGATGATGATGATAATGATGATGAAGGAGGGGAGGAGGAGGAGGGGTGGAGAAGGAGAAAGAGGGGGAGAGGGAGGGGAAGGGGAGGGGAGGAAGAGGAGGAAGAAGAAGGCAATAACCCTGTTATTGGAAGGCTTTCCACAGTTTACAAGAATGGTTTATTTGTTAGTTGATTGTTTATTGCCTGGACCCCATGAAAATGTAAGCTCCACCAGGGCAGGAATCTTAGCTTTTGATCACCAATGCATCTCAAGTGCCTACAACACACTCCTGATCTAACAGGCACTCAGTAAAAATCATGTTAATGGACACACAGATGGGCGGGCTCAAGGCAAGAAGTGACAAGTTACAATGTAAGGAAGATGAGATTTGGGAATTCCCTGGTGGTCCAGTGGTTAGAACTCGGTGCTTTCATGGCCGGACCAGGTTCATTCCCTGGTCAGGGAACTGAGATCCTGCAAGCTGCGTGGTACGGCCAAAAAAATAAGAGAGATTTCTGAAGTCACAAGAGAGAGGGGCTGGAGTGATTTCATCTGGTTATTAAAGAAAGAGGTGGAAATTTGGGTCACTGAGATGGAGAAAGGGGTATCTAGAGAGTGATACTCCCAAAACCGACTAACGGTGATTTTCTTTGGGGCTAAGATTATGAGTGATTTGCATTTTATATTTTATATGTTTTCTATTATATATGTAAGTATAAATATAAATATATATAGTAATAGATAATATAAATATTTTTAGACATTATATATTTAAAAATATATTTTTATACATTATATATTGTTTGAATGTTTATAATACGCCTCCATATAACTTTTGTAATATTAAGTTGAAAAAGTAAAGTGAATAAATGCACACAGCAACACAGTCCAAGCCAGAAAGGAGACTCTGGCCCCTGAGATCTGAACCCCTGGTTCCAGCCTCCCAAGTCAGGGACAGGTCACATGAGCATCAAGGGAGGACGAGACATCTTTGTGGTTCTGCCACATGGCCCGGAATGCCTGACTTTGGGGCCCGAGCCCCAGCCTTAACCTAGTCTCCTCTCCTAGTAACAGAGCTCCAGTGTTCCTTGGGAAAGTTTTACACACACACTCACATACACTACTCCAGGGGTGAGGTGACCCAGACCTGGTCACTCACAGCATCAGAGAGTTTTCAGGGGAGGGCATGACCCAGTCAGAATTCATCCCAGGGCCCTTACTGGAAGCCTACTTCCTTACTGAAAGTTTTCCATTGGACGTAAGTCTGCCCAGTGCTGCTGGAGGCCGTCCTGCCCCCATGAGGAGAGCACCAGCCTGAAGATGGAGCCGGCACAGAGAAAGGCAGAGCTAAGAGACAGTGAGAGCTCCTGATGTGTCATTTAGACAGCTGGGTGCAGCCATGCCTGAAGCCACCCCTGTCCTGGTCATTGTGATGAGCTGATTGCGCTTAGTTCAGTCTTCTCAGATCCAGTTAATACAGAGGCTTGAGTGCTTCCTGGACTGTTCCCCACAGGGAAAAATTCTGCTCATGCGTCTCAGCAAGAACACATGCAGTGGAGTTTTGTGAACAGAAGACACTACTGGAATAGACAGTGCCCCTGCTCCATCCAGACCACACTCCCACCCCAGTGCCTTTTGCTGTTTCTGGTGCCCATCCCCCCACTTTCCACATGTTTTTGTTTCCAAAAGCCTGAACCTTCGAGAAGTGCTTGGAGTTCATGTCCCTCTGGGTGGCCCTTGGCCGATAACTGAAAGTCGTGAGAGTATGAAAGGCCAGCTCTCTTGCTCAGCACCAACTCTGAGAGGTGAGTTACACCCTAGCAGAATCAGGCTTAAGCCACCCTCATGGGCTCTATCTAAAGCCACCCTCTTGCTTGGTTTCATGTCTTCTTCCCATCCCTGACCACCTTCCCTTGGAGCACCCACTTCATACATCACTGCACACAAATCCCCTGAGGGATATAACTGAAGACACCAGGCGCAAACCGGCCAGGCCAGGTGGGCTCTGAGCACCCCCAGAGAGCAAGGGGCAGGGGAGCCTGGAGGTGATCTCCACCAACCCCCAGAAGACTCCACACAGCACACAGGCTGTTACTTCTCCCCTCCATCCTGGCAGCCACAGACCAGAGAGTAAGCTGGCTCGGGAATACCCAGCACCCGGGTTGTGACATGGGAAGGGAAACCAGCCTGGCTCCTGCTGGAGAAGAAGGACGGCAGGGGTGATAAGGGACTCTCAGGCACGAGGTCTTTCCTCCGCACTCCGAGCCCTGGACTCAAAGTCAGCCTGCACGATGCACTCAGATCTTCTCCTTTGTCTGACCACACTACCTCCGGAAGCTGCAGCGATCACCAGTACCATGGTCCAGTGCCCTGGCACTCTAATAAGCAGCTCTCCAGACCCGTCTTGGATGGGCCACGCCATGCCCTGTGCCAGGACCACACCTTGGGCCCTCCAGTTTCTTCTGCTCCTGGAGACATGGGCAGTCAGAGCTGAATTTCTAGTTCTTTTGCTGCCACTAGATAAGCTTTTGTTCTTGGTGGTGGTGACTCTACAGTACCTCTCCTGACTTTGTGGATAAAATGACCACGAGGAGTGTGTAGACCTTGTCCCAGCATCAAGTGGGTACTGTAGCTTTTGTTTTCTCAGGAGCCACTCCCCCTCCCACCAGTAAGAACCCCCAAGATCGGGTCACTTTGAAGGCTTCTATGATGAGCAGGTGGCATGACAAAATAAATACACACCTGGGCCACAGTGATTGGCTGCAGGCAGACCCATGACCATAGGAGAAGACCTATGACCCATGACCAAGGAGACCTGACGGTGGACTTGGGGGAAGAGAGATGCTTCCTCTCCGTTGGATGTGAAGCTGGGTTAAGCCTGGAAAGGCCAGAAGTCACCATGGGGAGGGTTTGCTTAAGAGGGAAGTCAATGCATGCTCTTCTCTGTTGTTGCTGGGTTTTGTTGTGGTGATTCTTTTCTTCTGGTTTTCTGCTTAAGCCAGTTTGATTCGAGTTTTCTGTCACTTGCAACCGAAAACATAATAACCAATAGCAACACCGATGGATAAAGTACAAGAGAGGAAACTGCCTCTAGCCCCATATGGCTTTGGTCAGGGCTCTTAACATCTAAAACAAAGGCAGTGGAGAGGTGATGCATGCATCTGGGCTCTGGGCAGAGCACACCAACTTTGCTTTGCCTTCACCTTCCTTTCCACGGAATTCTCCTTCAAAGCCCAGTTCAAACCTCCAGGAAGCCTGCCCTTCTCTCCCCAGCCCTTGGGGACACATCCTGCTTTGAATTCCTGCAACATTTAACCTGTCTGTGCCACCCACTGTTCTTATACCAGCTTGATATTTTCGGGTCACAGTCCGTGCATATGTGCTGTGTCCCCCCACCCAAAACTCCTAAGAGTAGCTAAGCACATTACCAAATCCCAGGTACTGTGCTAAGAAACCCATTATATGCAAATTGCTATAGATGCTCACAGCCATCCTGCAAGTTGGTATCTCATTCTCCCCGTTCGAAAGACGAGGAAGGGCAGCTCAAAGAAAAGAAGTCACCTGCCAGAGCTCACCCAGCCAGATGTGCCAAGACGGGGATTCTTTAAGATGATAAACTTCTAGGTCATACCACGCTGCTCTGCAGACACGCACCCTCAGCCCAATGGTGCGTTTATCGCACATCAGTTCCTCCCAAGCATCTGTTGATGGATTCGTCTGTTGTGAGAGGATTTCAGGAAGGCGCAGGTCAGGCAAGAGGAAAGACCAGTGGCATCTGGGGGCTGCCTCTCTGGGCAGCCCAGGTCTGCAAGTGGAGGAGTAACTCCCTGCCGAGGTTCCCCCTGTCCGCCACTCCCACCCATCTGCTCTGCCCAGCTCCATTCCCTGCACAGAGCCCCATTCACTACCTGGCCAGGTGAGGTATCCTTCCCAGGGAATCCTGACACACGTCTCAGGCGCTGTGACGGCAGCCGGCTAACAGAGGAGCAGTTCTCCCCTGGAACAGAAGAAATTCAGTCGCATCAAGAGCTCACACTGTCAATCCGGGACCAAAACAACCCACCCCCCCACTAGCCAGACCCTGAGCTGGACCCAAGCGTTAATTTTGTTACCAAGCAATGAAACACACAAAAGTGTTTTCTTCCCAGAAAACAAAAATAGCAGACCAGTTTGAACCTGAGCTTAACCTGTATATTTTCAAAGACTACTGAACAGGTACAAAAATCAGACATCAAAATGTTCTGTGAATGAAACCAATATTCATCCAATCCAAGTTCTTGACTCAAATCAAGAAGGAAGGAGCATTTTACCTCCCTGTGTGGCTCCGTGGGGTGTGTAATAGTGTTCTCGGGAACTTTGTGTGAAGAATAGAGGCTGGCTTCTTTTAAATGTGGTTTTTTAAAATGTTATTTTATTTTAACCTTCCATAAAGATGAATCAGAAATTTTCAGAGCATTCAGTGCCCCTTGTATTGACAAAAGCATTTCAGGATGGATCCATTGTAATAGCGTAGCGTAAAAGCCTCAGGGAAGAGGACAGAGCCTTGAGTCCTGGGTCCAATTGCCCAGGTGACCTCAGGCACGTTACTCTGAAGCTGTGGTCACCAGAAGTCAAGGTCAGGCTCTTGAACAGCCTGACTCAGCTCACCTGACGCTGGGTATGGAGGGGCCCCTTGGGCGTGTCCCCTTTTGGAAGGCCTGACCCACACGAAAGCATCTGATTCCAGATCTCACGCGCCAGAGGAGAGCACACTGGGCCAGCTGGACTGTCCCGTTCTCATTCCATCCCAGCCTCTGGACAAGCTGCTTACCGGGTCCCAGAGCAGCAACCAAGAGGCTGAGAGCCCCCCAGCCATAAACACACGCAGACCACACCAGTCCTAGGGCCTGGAGAAAGAGAATACCGTGCAGAGGATGGGGAGCTGACGCCACTACCAACAGCTCGATGCACCACCACAGCATAAACAAGTGAAAATGGTCGTTCCATTGACCAAAGATCAATTACTCCTGTTTTATAAAGACCAAGGGCATCCAAATGGCTAACAGTAGTTACTCTGGGGTATAGGAATGGAGAGCAGGAGACAGAACCCTGCTTTCCATTTTACACTCGTATCCATCATTTGGACCCTTCATAAGGAGCGTGTATGCACTGCATTTATAGCGTTTAAAATAAAGGCTAAACGCTAAGCATATGATAGAGGCAGAAACCACAGAGGGAAAGACTTATGGACTCCACTGCACAAAATTGAAAAACTTATGCGTAAAAAAAGAGAAATTACCTTAAATTATATTAGGAGAGGAAAATATTTACAATATTAATGATAGTAAATATTTACTAGCTTAACATATAAAAAGCACTTGGGGAAAAACCACACTGTAATAAAAATGAGGAAAAGACATAAATAAGCAATTCATGAAAGAAGAAATACAAGTGGCTAATAAATATAAAATTTGCATCCCCACTAATAATTGAGGACACACAATGAAAAGTCAGATAACATTTTTGCCTATCAAACTAGCAAATATGTATCCAAAAAAATGTATAATACTTATTGATAAGAGGACAGACAGGTAAAGAACCTCATACACTGTTCATAGGAGGGTAAACTAGTAAAATCTTTTTGGAAGGCAATATTGCAAAGTCTATTAATAATTTTAAAAATATGCATAAACTTTGACATAGTTAATCCACTTTTAAGCATTTATCCCTAAGGAAAATCATCATGGCCAAAGATACATGCATTTGGATGTCCAGTGAAACATTGTTTATAAAAGCAAAAAGTTGGAAATAGCCTCACTGTCCAAACAATGAACTGGTTTAATATATTATGGCATTATACACAGGGAATAACTATGCGGATATTAAAATGATGATAGAGAAAAATACGAAACAACATGGAAATGTTCATGATATATGAAGTGAAAAACACTGGTTACAAATGGTTTGTACAATATGAACCCACTTTTATAAATAAATATAGCTATATATCCACATTGAATTTTTAAATATCTGATCATAGGCTATTTAAATTTTCTCCTTTCTGCATTTTTTGGAATTAAAAATCTGTATTTTTTAAATAAAAAATATCCAGTGCCAAAACGCATCCAAGAATCATTTTCAAGTAATCAATTAGGAAACAAACATCTTTAACTCAACAAGTTAAGAACCAAAGACATATCAAATAAGATAAAGTAGTATCAATTGTTCCAAATAACCCCTCCAATTAATCTTCTATGTCTTTTTTTATAAGACCACAGAATCTGAGTTCATACAGATGAGGTCATTGCGTTGCAAAACTTGTTGGACGAGGACAACATTCTAAAGTCATAACCTACTCTTACCCACAGGAAAGAAGACAAGAAGCTTGCTCCCTTATTTTCTTAGAAGAAAACAACTGCATCTTGAAAACTCAAGGTGGAAAGGCTGAAGCCAGAGTTCATGGGTTCTAGGACCAGGATGGTTTTGTTCTCCAATAACATTGCTTCATGCCAGTGTGAAATTCAGATTTTCAGAGAAAGAAAGAGGTATACTTAAAGAGAAAATGCTGTTTGCAAGCTGCAAAATGCTGATGTGCAACGCTAAGAAAAGAGATAAAATAGCAACGAGGGAGAATTAGAGATCCTCAGTGCCCTGCCTAACTCTTCTGATGCTAGAACACACACACACACACACACACACACACACACACACACACGCCTGGCACATAGGAGTTGCTCAGTAAATACTGACTGGCTAATGTTGGAGGTGAATTTCATTAGTATTACAACTCCTATTTGACCACACCTCCTTAGCCAGAAATATCTTCCCTCTCAGTGCAGGACAGCACAAAACATTTAGGCTACAGAACTAAGACTTTCAGGACAATACAACATTGCAATTAAGGGGAAAGTTAGACATAAGAGAAAGTGTAAACAGGATGCTAATGGATTAATCCACTAACATCCCTTCTCCACTGTCTCTAAGGAGATCCTCCTAAGCAGGTGCTAACTTCCAGAAATTGCAATTGGCAAATCCATTAATACTCCTTGTCAGACACATCCACGTGCTGGAAAGAAGGTCTCCTTAGTTCATGCAAGTCTTTGGGGCAAGTCAGGAAGACACTGTTTTCATTCATATGTGAATTTCTATTGTAATCTTTTTTTATTATTATTGGAGTATAACTGCTTTACAATGTGGTGTTAGTTTCTGCTGTACAATGAAGTGAATCAGCTATATCGCCTCCCTCTTGGACCTCCCTCCCACCCCCCCCCCGCCCCATGCCCCCCATCTAGGTCGTCACAGAGCACCGAACTGAGCTTCCTGTGCTTTATAGCATGTTCCCACTAGCTAGCTATTTTACGCATGGTAGTGAATGAACGACTGTCCACACTCCAGAATCACAACATCCCCTATTATTGTATTATTGATCTTTCCCCGAATCCAGACAACAGCTCCTTTTGATCTTTGACCCAACATGTAGAGAGAATTTCATTTCTAATATATCATTTTTTTACGAATAATGGTACTGTAAAAGAAATTTATCTTCACTGGCTTTTAACCACCCTGGGGATTTTTTTCCACTGTTTGCGCATTTCCTACCGACAAAATCACAGATTGTTCAGACCGCTGATGAACACAGTACATCACCTCGCTTGAAAATGATCTGCGGCAAAACCTCTCTTAACCATAATACTCGTAGAAGGGGGGGTTCTGTTTTCTTTTAGAGCCCTGCTTGGCAGAAAGCTAAAGAGAAAATTTCCCAAGGGGAAGTTTTTGTACCCAAGGTGGGCTTCAGAAGGTCTTTGGAGGGGATCAGATGAAAGTTTCTCCAATGTGAAGATGTTAAGACACTATAGCCAGTAAATGTTTGCTGAATGGGATTATGCTAGTATATTAAAGGTCTTAGTCTTGAGCAATGGTATAAAGGAAAAGGACAGAGAAAGGCCTTATGTCCAGAGCAGGGGGAGGACACTCAAAATCAGACTGACTTCAGAAAGTCAAAATGCATCCACATCACTCTGTCCCAAATCGGGGTGCCCATATTTAGCGATCAGACTGGTTTGGTAAGTAAACAACCATTGATTGTAAACTGTTTAAAAATCATTTTACTAAAAGAATAGGGTTTGTTGTATACATGTTCTTTGTCAAACCCATGATGCTTGCCATTTTTGGCTGGAAATCTGGTTTATGCTATTTATACAGAGATTTATGTAACTTTCAGATGACTTTTGTATATATTTGTGTGTGTCTGCTCCCTCTTGTTTTGCATATGGCCAGCACTGAATGTATGTTTGCTGCAGAAAGAGATAAATGAATGGCTGCCTTTGGAAAGCAAACATTTCCAAACATTTGGCCACAAAACTGGGGGAAATGCTGATGATCTGATAGGCTATGAACCTGATCCACTCTCATACAACCTGAAGGATCCCATCTGGAAACAGCCCTTCAAGAAGACCAAAAAAATACATAAACAAAGCAGAAAAAGAAGTGGACCCACTGAGGAGTTTTCAGAAATTGGGAATAACGCTCAATTTCTTCCAGCTCATATCTAGAAGTTTCCCTGAAGCTCTCCCCCACCCCACACTGCACTTCGTGGGCGGCCTGAGTGAATGGGTCAGCCCTTCACTGACACATCAAGCCCAGGACTGTGGTGTTTCAGGGCCAGGCTCATCATTGGACAGATGCAAGATCATTTTAGGTGGGGCTTAGTTGCATATTTACTGTTAAAGCATATTACTTAGTTGCATATTACTGTTAAAGCAATTATAAATTATATTTATATTATTAATTTACATTCTCTAGGAAAATTATAGCCAATCCAGGAAACACTGCTTCAGAAGAGTGCCATCCGAGGTGACACCCCACAAGCATCCCTTTCAAAAATGAGTTTGAGGCCAAGGTGCAGCTGGGGAACAAAACGGTGCAACTCTAGCTTTGGGGCTTTGAGGTCTTTTTTGTTTTCAGTCCTCCCCCTCCACGGGACCCCCAAGATCCTACAGACAGCACAGAGTTAAACTGTTACATAGGTTTTGGAAACACTGCAAACCATAGAGGTATAAGTGCAGCAGCCCATGAAAGGTTCCAAGAGTGTTTGCAGTTTACAAAAATAGCCCTTTTACCTTGGTTTCACCTTTGTTCACATCTTGTATATTATTATCCCACAGGACACACCTTGCAAGCAACTGCTCCACATTTTCTAAATTTTACTTTTGGGTAAAATCTGACCATGAAAAAGCTGAATGTTTGGGCCAGAGTGTCTGGGGTTCTTGTACAATCATATTTATTGGATGGGCCTTGCTTACATGGCATCTGCCTCCAAGGAGGGATTTTTCTGGTGAGGCTGATACAACTCACCCCGCCGTGTATGGCAGCACTGGGGTCAGGAAGTCCTCAACTTCATCCATGAAAACTTAGGGAAGAAAGCAGCCCAGCCTCAGTTCCAGTAAGTACCGTGCTTCTGCTAAGCAAGCTGACGCAGGTTCGGCTGATGGACAGTGTGGGTCCTCTTGTGGCTCTTATTCCCCTCTTTGCTTTGGCCGCCACTAAGCTCACAGCCAAACCTGTAGTCCACCTTCAGAAACTGCACAGGACTTTAAAGCCCAAATGTCTTTGCACAAGTCTACCTCGGATACGTTCTTATTGTCTTACCCTCGCTCTTCTTCACTCTGGCATCCTTATTTACATAGGTTGTCCTGCTGTTTTCTATGTGTTTGCTACAAGGCGCCCTAGATGGAGGAGGGGTGGATTCATAGATGTTTGGGCCCTCCTTTCACTCCATGAAGACAGAGCAGGGAAGAGCATCTGGGCCACAGGATGGGAAAGGCCTGTCTGCACATAGGAAAACAAACATCCTGTTTGTTCCATTTTGCATTTTTACGGGGTTTGCTTTTTATACTTTTGGTAGATTGTGGTTTTCTGAAATTATTTGTTTGGGTGTAAATCACTGAAAGTGGTGTTTGTACATTGCTTGTCTATTTTAGCTTTAAAAAAAAATGCTTGAGTACTTAAAGCCTGGGTCTATATGTGGCCCACCTGCCCTCCAAATAAAAAAAGTCTGCCTACTTCTCTGAAAATCTCAGAAGCCAATCTGCCCCCTCTTCCCTACTCTCAGCTGATGGCAACATCTGACACAACTGGATGGTGGTTCACAGGCTGAGGCCAGCATCTTCCTGGCCTTCCCTTCTCACCAGAACCCTTGCTGCAATCTCCCAGCAACAGTAGCATTTTTACTATTTATGTACTATTGCATAGACATATAAAGGAAGACACTGTAATCTTTTATGGCATCAATAGACTAGTATTTCCTTACAGATACTGTGCTTGGTTCCATCCATGAATAATGGTGAGTATAGTTCTCTCCATTTACCAGCTAGAAAATCCAGACTCAGAGAGTTCAGGAACTTGAGTTTGCGTTTCATCCTTCTGGCAAACCCTCAGGAAGTGATGGGGAAGTTGGGAAGAGTGAGAAACTAAAAATTTAGCTCAGAATTCAAGGAGCTCGGGCAGAAAGGCAGCCTGAAATTAAATCATGGAATATTTCTTCAATGTCCTGCCCCCTCCTTCTTTAGCTCCCCTCTTCCATTCTAAAAACCCTCTTTCTACTCCATTTTCCCTCCCCAGAAATCTGCCAAGAGGCCTCTACTGTTACTCTTCTCCATGTACTCCAGACCTCCTAATGCTTCTTTCTCTCTCAGCCCCAGTCCCTGTCCTTCTTTTCCATCCTCTGCTTCAAGGTCAAGGGCCCTGGGGGCGGGGGTGGGGGGTGGAGAGGAATGTGATAGATTAATTCACTCTAAGCCTACTACAGTGGTCCTTTCTCTTTTTTTCCTAATATTATTTTATTTTACTTTAAATTTTATCGGAGTATAGTTGATTTACAGGGTTAGGTTAGTTTCAAGTGTACAGCAAAGTGATTCAGTTATACATATACATAAATTCATTCTTTTTCAGATTATTTACCCATATAGATTACAGAAAAAACAACCCAATCAAAAAATGGGCAGAAGATCTACATAGACATTTCTCCAAAGAAGACGTACAATGTCCTTTTCTTAATGTATTCCTTCTCTGTGAAAGAGTTGCATTTTTTTTAATAGATTTGTTTTATTTATTTAATTTTTTTTGGCTGCATTGGGTCTTTGTTGCTGTGCGCAGGCTTTCTCTAGTTGCGGCGAGCGGGGGCTACTCTTCCTTGTGGTGCGCGGGCTTCTCACTGTGGTGGCTTCTCTTGTTGCGGAGCACGGGCTCTAGGCACGCGGGCTTCAGTAGTTGTGGTGCGCAGGCTCAGTAGTTGTGGCTCGCGGGCTCTAGAGTGCAGGTTCCGTAGTTGTGGCGCACGGGCTTAGTTGCTCCAGGGCATGTGGGATCTTCCTGGACCAGGGCTCGAACCCGTGTCCCCTGCATTGGCAGGCGGATTCCCAACCACTGCACCACCAGGGAAGCCCCAAGAGTTGCATTTGTAAAAGGGACCACAGCACCCACACCTTGACGCAAAGGAGTAAAATTTCTCACGCCGGAAATTCAGGCAGTAAGCAGGAAATCGGGGAAATATTCCAAGTTGCAGCAGGCTTCCAGACACCCGGACTCCCCTTGCCATGGGAAAGCCCGAGGCCCCATATGGCAGTGCGGTAAAAGAAGAAGCCCATCCCCATGTCCTCCACCCGGCGCCCAGTTACCTTTTATGGTTGGCCTGTGACAAAGGACAGAGCCATCACGGATGGGGAAGAGCCCGGGGATGGGGCGGCAGCTCAGGACTGCAGTGGTCGCAGCCCAGAGGAGCTGCCCTCACTGGCCCACCTGAGCCACACTGGGCCAGACCCACTTGTTCATCCTTCACCGAGAACCAGACCTACCGCTAGGAGGCAACCCATCAAAAGGCCTGGCCCCCTTCGGATCCCTGTGGCTCAAGGAGTCCTCTGAAACCTCCTGGTTTCCTTGCCGGTGAGTTTCCTGCAAGCAGCCTCAGCGCTGGACTCCAAACTGCCCCACCCCCTAGTGGAGAGAGGCGAGCCGTGCACCTCCCGCCCGGCTCCTGCCAAGACCAGGCAGCCTCCACCAGCTGGGTTCAGCGAGCCAGTGCAGAAAGGAGCGGGAGGCCCCGCCGGGCACATCTGTTCTTCCCCGGGACTCCCCTGAGGGTCTCTGATGGCCCACACTCAAAGTTTTTCTGGCCTACCCAGTCCACGCCAAGTCTTAGACTGTGAGAGGTGAAATATGTGAATAAAAATGGAAAAATGTGTCCGCGCAATCACACTCTCAATGGGAATACAAGGAGTTATGGGACCAGACACTGGGCGGCTTTATTCTTCCCTAATCAGCCAGATGTTTGGCCTGGCCTGGAGTGCACAGACCCAATAAAACGCCACAGGCCCCTCTCAAGTTAAATCACCTCGCTCAGAGGCCCACGTCAGGCTGCCCTGTGGCCCCAACAGTTCCGAGGCCTCAAGAAGGAAAATCACTCTCCCAGGCTGAGAGCCAGCTTGACACCCCATCTCTGGAGCTTGCCTCTGACACATTTGATATGGGGAGGACTTCTGTGTTTGCCCTAGGGGGGTGTTTTTAGTTTGTTTGTTGCTTTTCCATAAATTGACCAAAGTGTAAGAAACTTCCATTTCGAATTCCTTAGCTAGATGAACATTTGTGCTCCATGACTCACTCTGATACAGAGTTTCAAGGAAAGGTGACTGGGATTAGGACAAGATGCAGACCATCCCACAGAGAGGAGGGGCCCAAAAGAACATTCCAGGTATTCGACAGCTCGCCTGCCCCTTCCACACGCAGCATCAGTCTGAGCAGCGAGGCAGAAAGGTAAATAAGTCCCCCAGACTTGGCCCTCCAGAAGCTCCCCCAAGTCTAGTGAGGGAGATAGAAGAGACGGGGGAAAAAAGTACCGAATTTATCACTTGCCCTGGTGGAGGAATGAACCACGTGGTGAAGGAGCTCAGAGGAGGTGGCATTTTGTTCGAGTGTTGAGGAACGAGCCAAAGAAATGCCCTCCTCGGGGGTTTTTTTAGAGGCATCTTCATCCTTCCACAAATATCCCTAACTGACTCAGTGATAGAAGGCAGGCCAAGATGAAGCTTTTGACCCCAGGGGTCCCTAGAGGCTGCCGCTGACTCATGTGCCCCCTTCCAAAGTCCACTTCCCCTGGATCGGGGAGAATTATGAGGCAAACAATAGAGCCAGTAGGGAGAAGGAAGATGGCCGCAGGGAGATAAGTCCAGCTCCCAGATGTTTTGGGGGGGTCTCTAGAATATTTTTTTAATTAGTGCCAGCAGTTAATAGTTGGACTACTTCATGTAAAAATTATCTTGAACTTTTCTCTTCTCTGAAAAAAATTGGAAGACACGGTGATACTGGGTGCATATTCTGGCAGGGCAGCTCTAGGCTGAGTAGGAGCTGCCCCCATCAGAGGGCACATGTACCAGTTAGCCTTTGCTGTGTAAGAAACCACCCCAAAGCTTAGTGGCTTAAAACAGTCATTTATTAGCTACCATTCTGGATGTTAGCAGTTTGGCCTGGGCTCAGCTAGCATTTCTTTAGTTGGTCTCGTCTAGGCTCATGTATATGGCTGCAATCAGAGGCTGACAGGTGTTGGATGGGATACCTCAGTTGTCCTCCACATGGCCTGTCCAGCAGGCTAGTTCGGTGCTCCTCCATCGGCAAGAGAGGGCAAGCCTCAATAGGCAAGCATTTTGCAAGCCTCTGCCTACATGCCTTTTATTAATGTCCAGTTGGTTAAAGCAAGCCACAAGATCAACAAGATTCAAGGGTTAGGGAAATAGATTTCACCTCTTGATAGGAGGAACTACAAAGAATGTATGGTTATTTTTTTCATGAGCTCTCCAGTTCATCAGAACCCCAAGCTTGCAGAAACTGTGGGTCTGTTGCCATTTCTCCTTGAACTTGAGCTGCTGGTTTTCTTACACCTGATCTTCCTCAAAACCTCCCTCTACCTGGAGCCCTGCAGGCATCCAAGTTAAGGAACTAAACTTAGAACTCCAATCTTTTGACTTGGCTCAGAACAAGCATGCCTGACCCTTCCACTCATGCACGTGGGAAAGTGAAATGGATTGGATGAAAATAAACCTAGAAAGAGGAGCCAAAGTAGGTGGCCCTACTCAGTGACGCCAAAGGAAGGTCAGGATGGCCAAGACCCCAGGTGGTGAAAGGCAAAGCAGGGAGAGCATCAGGAACGCTGAGACAGACCAGAGTGTCTGGCAAGAAAGGCATGATTGTAGAGGGGTGAGGACATGACAGAGTGCAAGGTTTACAAGGCAGCCCCTGGAAGAACTCATGAAGAGGACAACCGCAGACAAGAAAAGAGGAGAAAACTCCTTTTTTGGAGTCAGTTCTCACCCAACTGGCTCTGCAGCAGAGCACTCAGAGGCGGCACAGAGCCAAGCGTGGCATGGCCAGGGAGGTGGTAATGCCCTACACTCTACCCTGCAGGGCTCGTGGGGAGCCCAGAAGATTACAAAACAGGATTCTTGGGGGATAAAACATAGTCTCAATGAGTAGACATTCCAGTACATAGTACAGAACATTTCCAGATGACGCAAGAGGATGGCCGGGGAGGGCTCAGTGCATGAGGGGGACAAGGGCAAGTTCTACCAGAACTAACGGGCAGCACCTGTTACAGTGCAAACCCCCTCTTTTCATGAGAATTGTTCGGCTTTTGTTCCCAAGGATACAAAAGTATGCCTGAAGTTAATAAATGTCTTAAAAGATGACGCTAGAATTGATGTGCTAAAATACACATTGAAATGAAGGGCACATCACCCCTTACGCCATATTCTTGACAAAAATGAATGAATCTAATCAAGTCTTTACGCTTCAATTCTAGGATACAGGACATACGGGGGACAGACGAACAAGTAAAGCAACAGCATGAAGAAACACTCAGATATTCAAAATGTGGGACTTTGTACAACTCAATTGGCCTATCTTGTCATGGTTATTTAAAAAGAAGGAGGGAAGCAGTAGACTGTTCCAAAATGAGACTAAAGAGGTATATCAAGCAAATGCAATGCGGGAATGCTGATTAGATTCTAATCCCTAAAAAACTAAAATCCCAGCCATAAAACACATTTGGGAGAATAACATGGATTGCATATTAAATGATATTATGATTACTATTAAATGATTGCATATGAATGATAATGATAATGTTTCTTTGGCAGGATAACACTATTGTGTATATGTAAGAGAACCTTCTTAATATAGGAGACGCATGCTAGTGTATTTAAGGTTTGTGCCAGTTATTAAAATGCTGTGTCTTGACTCCAAACTCACCGTACTATACTTGGCCTTGTGACGCTGGGTCTGGGACTCTGCAACCCACATGAGAGGATCTGCCAAAAGCAGGTGCTAGAGAGAGAGAGTATGCAAGGCTGGATGAGGAAGGAGAGATTTGCTCCTTCCCATCTGCTTCTTGTTGCTGTTTTGCCCCCCAGCACTGCTTCTTCACCCCAGCAGCAGGGCTTCCTTCCCACAGCAGCCATGAAATCCAGCCCCATAGAGACACCAGCACCTTCCAACCAGGCCCCTCCTCAGAGGTTTGGGTCCCAGCGCCACAAGTCAGAGACCAGCACTAGCTGAGCAGCCCCTCGGCTTCCGACAGGAGAGTCTCAGCGACAGGGAGCCTTCCTGTAGGTGTCTGGTTTAATAACCCCAATTTGTCCTTTATGCCACCAACCCAAAGGATGCTTCCTGAAACTGCCTCCACCATGATTCCTTGGAGTCCTCATTTTATTCTTCTGGTCACCTAGCCAATAACTTTGTATCTAGTTAAGTCATTATAGTAAATTCTCTCCACTCAAACAGCAGTTGCAGTTTCTGTTTCCTGAATAGGTGAAGCGCCATAATGTTAGCAACATGCTTTAAAAAGATTCAGCCAAAAGGAAAAAATATCGATACAGAGATAGTGTTTATAAGTATAGATATAACACACACATACACGAACATATACTGAGACAAAGCAAAGAGAGACAAAAGTGTTGAATCTAGGTGGTGAGTATATGGGCTCATCATATTAGACCTTCACTTTTCTGTGAGTGTAAAATCTGTCACATTCAAAGTTTAAATAAAAGAAGAAGATAAGGACAATAATACCTAACTCATGTGATAGCTATAAGAAGTAAGTTGAGATACCCATTAGGAAAAAAAAAATACCTTGCCATTTTCCCAAGTACATCTGCAGCCCCAAAGGCCATTTACCCCATGAAAAGTTCGGGTCTTGCTGGTCTGGCTCCTTTCCTGGACAGAGAAAGCACGTGGCTGTGCAAGCCGTAACCCAGTACCTGCCAAGAGCATCTGCACCTGCCGTCACCCACAGAGGCCCTGACTTGACAGAATCCAGGGCGGGCGGGAGGGTCTTTCACACGGGTCAAATCGTTCCAGCAGAAAAGAATCTGTGCCTTTATCGAAGACAAAGAGGACATTTCAGAAACTTCCCTGAGAAATCACTTCAACCATTATGATCATCCCCATCAGTTCCAAACCTCTGACCTAAACCCCTCATGCTCCAGACGAAGCCCCTTCTTTTTGCTCTTTCCTCCCACAGAAGCCCCTTTTTCCATGAAAGAAGGCCTCTCCTATACCTTATGAAGTGACCCTGCACCCACGTCTTAGCAGAATGCCATCAAAACCCTGTAACCAGCTTCACTGTTCTTTCTTTTTTTTGTTCACTTTTTTTGGGTCCAGTCTCACTGAGATATAGTTGACATCTAACATGATATTAGTTTAAGGTGTACAACATAATGATCTGATATATGGATATATCGCAAAATGATTCTCATAATAAGACATCATTATTTCTTAAACACTATCTTGCTTTTCCTGCAAGCCTCTGACCACTGAGCCGCAATGAAAAGCTGGCCTCTCTTTTGGCCCTGATCACTATACCCCACATTGTGCTGGGTTTCCATCTGTTGTTTCCGGATAGAGGTTTGTTTGGTCAATCAGTGTATATCCCACTGCAGGTCATTTCACCAACATCCTTTCCTTTGTTGGCTGCACCCTCTACTGATTCAATTTTGGTGAACACAGCTGGTTTTACTGCCTTAAGGAAAACATTTGGCTACCTCAGCCCTATTAAATTTCACCCAGACAAGGAAGGTGTGTGTGAATTCTAATATGGTCTTAAAATAGAAGGCCAGGGAGTCAGCCGCACATCTCTGGAGGCTCTTTGCGAAGCTTGTCATGGAGATGACCACAAAAGAGGCAGTGCCAAGATGAAATAGCGAGCCCCACCCCAGGAAAGTGGGGTATCCAAAGTCTACGACCACTTGGCCCTAACTGCTCTGTGGTTGGCTCTGTTGTTTCCTATGTCTGAAACAGCTTCCCTGTCTTGCCTACCTCCTGAAAGCCTTCTCATCCAGTGAGGTCTGGCTCAACTGTTATAGCCCTCAAAGCTTTCTCTGCTTCCTCCAGTGAAATGACAGATAGCCAATCGGCGAATAAACACATGAAAAGATGTTCGTCCTCACAATCAGGAAAATGAACATGAAGACAGTAAGACAACACTTTTCACCCCTCAGATTATGTCGAAACAAAATGTTTGATAATACCAAGCATCAGAAAGGGTGTGGAAAAAGAAAGATTCTCATATCCTGTTTGTTGGGCCCTAAACTGGTGGAGCCTCTGTAGAGAATAAATTGGAAATATCTAGTAACATTTTAAACATGCACACCTTAGAACAAGCAATTCTGCTTCTCATCACCCACCCTTGGAGAGAGACTCCTTGCACAAATGCACAAAGAGTGTGCACAAGAATGTTAACTGAGAGATATAGGGACAAACTGGAAGCAATCTAAACATCCATCAACAGAGCAAGAAATAAACTAGGGTGCGGCCATTCTAAGAAATAGCAGGCAGCAGTCAAAAAGAACATAGTAGAGAGAAGCAAGGAGATCCAGTAGCGATGAACATGCCAGCATACAGATCTCGGTCTATGATACCATCCCCTACTAAAAGAAACCAGAGGTCCTGGGAGAAATGGATGATTCCAGGACTGAGGCAGGATAGGTACAAGATGAGCCTGGAACATTTTTGTAATGCCAGAAAGTAATGAAATACCAACAAAAAGATGGGTACGTGTCACAAAGAACCAGGAAGGGGCTTCTGCTGGCCAAATCTGGCCAAATCTTTGAGTCAATAATAAATAGATAGATAAACAAATACATAGGGAGAAGGGAAGGCGCTAGCTTACAAGAGAAGGCCAAGCCCACTGGTATACATGGAGGGATTGTTACAGCTAGCAAATCATCATTTTGCAACCATCTCAACAGAGATTGGTTCAGGCAAGAATCATGAAGTGTGGGACTTCCCTGGTGGCACAGTGCACTGGACTCCACGCTCCCAATACAGGGGGCCCGGGTTCGATCCCTGGTCGGGGAACTAGATCACACATGCATGCCACAGCTAAGAGGTCGAATGTCACAACTAAGGAGCCCATGTGCTGCAACTAAGGAGCCGCTGAGCCATAGCTGAGCAGCCTGCCTGCCACAACCAAGACCCAGTGCAACTAAAACAATAAATAATTAATTAATTTTAAAAAGTTTTAAAAAAAATCGGGCTTCCCTGGTGGCGCAGTGGTTGAGAATCTGCCTGCCAATGCAGGGGACACGGGTTCGAGCCCTGGTCCGGGAAGATCCCACATGCCGCGGAGCAACTAAGCCCGTGCGTCACAACTACTGAGCCTGCACTCTAGAGCTCGTGAGCCACAACTACTGAAGCCCGTGCGCCTAGAGATCGTGCTCTGCAACAAGAGAAGCCACTGCAATGAGAAGCCCGCACACCACAACGAAGAGTAGCCCCTGCTCGCCACAGCTAGAGTAAGCCCGCGCACAGCAACAAAGACCCAACACAGCCAAAAATAAATAACTTAATTAAAAAAAAAAATCATCAAGGGATGCTAAATCTGGGGGGTAATATTGACGAGGAGCAGGCTATTTGCACCGTCTTAAGTGCCTTCCAATAGACCGCAGGATAGTTGCGGGGAACTATCAGGGGGAAAAAGGAGAAAAAAATAGTAGCTTTACAGTGGACAACTCAGACCACACCTTGCCCAGGTGATCAAAATTAGCATCACCAACGAGGGGCAGATGAGCATTGTAAGTGTGCAGATGTGGTCCCCTGAGAAGGATCCATCATCTATGTAATATTCTGGCTGAAAATGCCTAACTTGAATCTAATCATCAATCTAATCATGAGAGAACATCAGAAAACCCCAAGTAAGAAACAGCCCATTCTATAAAAAGCGACTGTATTCTTCAAAAGTGTCAATATCATAAAGTACAAAGAAAGACTGTAAAAACTGTTCCATATTAATAGAAGAACAAAAAGACATGACAGCTAAAGGCAATATCTGATCCTATACTGGATCCTATATTGGAAGGGAAAATCCTACAAAGGACATTATTCAATTAATTGACAAAAATGGAATAAAGATGGTAGACTAGGTCAAAGTAGCACGTCAATATTATATTTAGAGGAGTTGATAATTGCTATGCCTATTTAAAAGAATATCTTGGGCTTCCCTGGTGGCACAGTGGTTAAGAATCCGCCTGCCAATGCAGGAGACACGGGTTCAAACCCTGGTCCAGGAAGATCCCACATGCCGCGGAGCAACTAAGCCCGTGCGCCACAACTACTGAGCCTGCGCTCTGGATCCCACGAGCCACAACTACTGAGCCCATGTGCCACAACTACTGAAGCCCGTGCGCCTAGAGCCCGTGCTCCGCAACAAGAGAAGCCACCGCAACGAGAAGCCCGCACACTGCAATGAAGAGTAGCCCCCGCTCACCGCAACTAGAGAAAAGCCCATGTGCAGCAACGAAGACCCAACGCAGCCAAAAATAAATAAATAAATAAATAAAAAGAATATCTTTACTTTTATGCAGTGAAGTATTTAGGAGAGCAGGGACATGAAGTACACTACTTACTTTCAAATGATCCAGAGAAGAAAATTATACTTTATCTATATAATAACATTAAATTATATATATAATGTGTGTCTATATAGTTATACTTATATAACTACATACATACATATAGTTACATACATATACGTACATATACACTATATACATACACACTCTATACTTACATATGTATAACTATATACATACATATATATACAGACATATATAACAAACGTGAAATCTGGAGAAAGGATATTTGAAGATTCTTTGAACTATTCTTATTCTTGCAACTTTTGTGTTTCAAAAGAAGTTGTTGCTTCAGAATAAAAAGTTGAAGAAAAGAATGATGTAGGTATACATACTAACATAGAAAAAGCTTCAAATATACTGTTGAATGAAAAAAGAAAATCTGCAAGATAATTCACTTAGTGTGATAGTTCCCATATTATATCCATTTGTACATAAGGTCTGGAGGAATACCTACCAAATTGATCACGTGGTTTACCTTTGGGGAAGAGACTAGGAGACCAGGGTAGCTGTTATAGAATAGCTCACCTGCGATATTTTTATTTTTTAGAAGAGTTTATTTATGAATTGCTCATGCAATTAGAAATAACTTTTTTTTCTTAAAGGCTAAAGTTGCCTTGCTGTCAATTCCCACTGCTGACAAGGATCACAGCTCAGGTTTTCTGAGACAGTACTCATTTAAATATTTGAGCCCACTCTCACATATGACAGTCTCAGAAACTCTCCAGCTTTGGGGTTTAGGAAATCTGGTCAGGAAATGGCAGCGGCATGGAGTGTTTGGAAAGACCCTGGGCTTCAGACTCAAACCTGCCTCCATCTTTCCCATCTTTCACCGACAGTGAAATCTTAGGCAAGAGACAGACCTCCAGGAACCTCAGTTCCCTTACCTGTACAAAGGGAAAAGAATGCTTCTAGAGCAGAGTGGCTGAGCTGTAGGTACGATGTACATAATTTACGTGTCCTTAGCAGATGCACACAGAATGCCAAGCCCATCTTGGGGCTGGCACAGAGCATCTGTTTATTGTTATTCATTCTACCGTTTTTAGTGATTTGTTTGCTCTGTTTATTGTTATTCATTCTACCGTTTTTAGTGATTTGTTTGCTCTTCACTCTTGCTCTGTGAGCGCAGTGGCTCTTTAAGGAAGGGTCCATCCCTTATTTGTTCTCTGCTCCCAAATGTGCCCTCACAGAACACTCTGTAATTGGCACCTGACAAACACTGGTGGCAGGGTAAATGAACCTTGGCACAGCAAATCCGGAGCAACATGGAAGTATGCTGTGAGGCCTCAGGTTTACTTTACAATTATCAAATATAAGGAAACACGGCCTCTGAAGTCACCATGTAGAAATCTATAAGTGCCAAGAAGATGAAGACGTGACCAATGACCCCACGTGTTCCAGAGCAACAGAGGTGAAAGAGCATTGTCAGCATTCCTCAAAGCCAGAGGTGTTATTTAGTAACAGGTATTATTTTTAAATGTTCTGTGGTCAAAAATGTTTAGAAATGCCAAATTAGACAAAACTAAACAGGCTTATTCACTGCAGGACTTATCAGCTCCTTTAATATGCTAATCTGCATCATGAATATCCAACCGTGTAATTTGCATCATATTCCAGGCTTATTTGAGACTCCCTATTTTTTTTTTTTTTTTTTTAAGGATCTCAAGGTCTAGATCCCATAAAATATGCTTTGGAAAATGCTGCTCAGAGTTTTCTCCACTGTCAGTGTCTGGTAAGAATAGTACCTAGTGGAAATTTAACAATGTAACTTGCCTACCTAACCCAAGAGGGCGAGGAAATTAACTAAGCCATGAGTTAACCAAGCCATTTTTAAAGGTCACTGTCAATTCCCCTCATATTCCTCCTGTTCCTTTGCCCTGCTGGTCCAAGGAACATGTGCAAAGAACCCTGACCAAAAAATAAAAAATCATGGTTATGACTCCCAAACTGAAAAGATAGACCCCGATATCATCATTCCAGTCTAACCAAGAGCGGATAGGACAAATGGCTGAAATAGCCAGGATCTTGCGCTACGGCCAAGTCACGGACCACAGGTAGAAATGCTTGTCCCTACACCAGCCGACTGGAATATTTAAGCAAATGTTCCACAGGATCAGGCTAGGAAGACCAAATGTCATACTCATGCTCATTATGACCTCAAAAAACAGGCCGTGTGACAGTCCAAATTGTCACCTGTTTATTCATTATCTCTGAGTTAAGAGAAATCTGTTATGCTAGTCTATCCAGCATCTATGCCTCCCTTTTTGGGTAACAGCACACTTTTTTGGGGGGAGTTGTTCTTCTTTTCTCCCTACCCACTCCCCATTGCATAGTCTTGGGGGGCCAGTTAATTCAGGCGCCCTGTGCTCCCCTGCCCAAGGAGTGGGTACTGGAGCCATGAGAGGGTCGATTAGACCCAGTTCACCCAGAAGTTTCGAAGCTAGAATAGAGCGATACAAGGCCAAAAAAGGTTAGACTCTGATGGTTGGTAAAGCCCCAGAGACAGCATTTAAGCCCTGCTACCCAGGTCCCCAGCATTGTCCTGGGTCCCCTCCTTTGCAGGACTCAGGCACTCTGCTTTTCTTTTCATCCTCAGTGCGCCCGATGTCCTGCCGATAAATTCCCAGAGAGTTTCTGTTGCTTGCAGCTGAAGAACCTGGCCCAATACACTGAGCAAAACAACCTCAGCAAATTCCTACTTACCTTTCCTTTAACTGGACTTCAAATCTGAAAGCGACCTGAAAGCTTCCCTGACAGCCTAAACCTCCGAGTTTTGCACAAAAAGGTTACTGAGGCCACACAGACAGTGTCCTTCAGTTCACTAGTGATGGTCATGTTTCCCACCTGCCTGTGTGTCCTGAGCAGATTTCCAAACAACTTCCATTTTCCACTTAGATACAAGCTAAACTGCCCTGGGTAGAAGGTCTGAATTATGACTATTTTTCCTCCCCTCCTGTGCCAAAACTGGTCCACCACCGCCACTTATCAAATGCTGCACGAGACTGCGGGCATCCTTTAAATATTCCAAGGAGCCTTTGCATACCCCCCAAATGTTCACAGCCTGCCACTCAGCACAGCCTTTCGGCTCCTGTTCTGAAGGCTCCTGCCTTCGGTAAGGAGCTCCAAGTTCTCGGGTTCTTGTTAGCGGCTCACCAGGGATCGCCACACCAAGCACGTTCTGTTCTGAGTGTGGCCCCAGTATGTTTCATTTCATCAGCAAGGCACGAGTTTATTCTGGAGAGAGATGTTTTGGACACATTCATAGTAGCCAACGAGCAGTACTTCCTTATATGCAGAACACAAAATCATCACATAAAAATCTGACCCAACTGCCAGTGTGGGGTTTAGAATAAACAAACTCACCCCGAAAATTACCTCTCTGGGCTGGCCAATTTTGCACCTCAGAATCACAGGCTGCAACAGTGGTACGGAGTCTGTAAAAATCAGACCGCAGTGATCTTTGGTTCTTCGCCGGAGCGGCTGGGGACCAAAGCTTCCATTTTTCTCTGTTGAGCCGGAGGTCTTCACTGGTCGCGGGACATACATTTCAAATCTGCGCCCTTTGAAAAAGCAACGACAAAGGAGAGTTGGCCCAAGTTCTTCCCTGCAGCGCTGCCCAGGACTTTCCAAGCAAGGGCAGGAAGGGAACCCAGACTTGCCTACGTTCTCCAAGGGAGTCGAGAAGCCTGCTGCCCTGCCCATACCCAGCTGGTCAGCCCTGTGCCTTCTCTCTCGCTTTCCCTCTGCTCTGCACATTCTTTGTTTCCTTCCTCATTTCAGGAAGCATACTCCAAACCCCACCTACCTCTCCACCCCCCAACCTGAGTGAGGTGCCTGCAGCCCGGCCCACCCCTCTGTGCTCCCCTCTGTAATAGAACTCCATCATGCGGCTCTTCCAGTGTCCATTTATGGTCCTCCTCCCCCACTCCATGACTGTGAGTTCCTGGAGAGCAAGGGGTGTATCTGTGTCCATGTCCCCAGGCCCCAGCAGGCGCTCAATGAACAGAACAGAGCTAAAGACACAGAAGCACCACAGACACAATGATGATCACAACTCCTGGCCCCAGGAGGAAGCAGCTCTGCCGATGGGTCACGCAGCTCTGCCTGAGCCAGACCCACCATGCCCAGGGAAGAGATGGCCTGGCCTCGCCATCCATAGCTCTCCACACGGCCAGCATCCCCAAAGTATTAAGATGAGTGGGACCTCCAAGGGGCTGCGAGGGTAGCATTTGAGATGAAGGCATCCAGAACCAAGCAGCTGGGTTCAAATTCTGCCTCCACTACCCAATAGCTGTATGAACATGGGCAAGTTAGCCTCTAGATGCCTTGATTTCCTTGTCTGAAAAGCGGGATAATTATAATACACCATCATAGTATTATTCCAAAGGTAGGTGAGTTAATCTCGCTAAAACCCTTTGTGCCTTAACTTAACTTTTTGTTAGGGTATAATTTACATATGATTGTATAAGGTTAAGGTATACGATGTGTTGATTTCATACATTTATATATTGCAGTATGATTATCACCATAGCTTTAGCTAACACCTCTATCACATGACATAATTAACGTTCCTCTTTTGTGGTGAGAACATTTAAAATCCAGTCTGTTAGCAATTTTGAAGCACTGTATATAAAACAGTATTGCTAACTATAGTCACTATACCTAAAATGGTTTAGGCGGTACCAGACATAGCCTTAAAAAAAATTCAATCAAGGGATTAATTCGTTCTCAATTCTCTTTCAAACTTTCTGATTATTTCAAGGAAAAAGTAGCAGTTTAACACATCTCTAAAACTTGCTGTTCTCACTTTCAACAAAGAGAAAGAAGCCCTCGAGCTCAAGTCTCTGGCAGATCTAGCTGAAATGCATAAAGTGATTTTGCTTTTTTTGTATTATTTTTATGGTTTCATGGCAGTTGACACGGGCAGTGCGAATAAAGCAGATAGTGGTATACATTTTCCATTTAAAATAAATCTATTGATATTAAATAGTGAGTAGAAAAAAAAAAATAGTGAGTAGGTTCAAAGGAAAATATGAAGTAACAATGTGAGTACAGTCGACCCTCAGCATCCACGGGTTCCCCATCTGCAGGTTAACCAGCCGGGGAGGGACTGGGTGAACACACAGATGCAGAACCCACGGATACAGAGGGCTGACTGTACTGCACCATTTTATAAAGGGACTTGAGCATCCTTGGATTTTGGTATCCATGGGGGTCCTGGAACCAATCCCCCACAGATATGAGGGGCAACTGCAGTTGCAAACGTACTACGGCAAAAATCATGAAAGTGAGATCCAAATGCCTCAGGTGTGGACAGTACAGATATACACTAAGGGATGCCTGGAAGTAGAGGTCCCCCTAGTGTGTGCTGTGCCCAGAGAACGCTCAGGAAGCTGACCAATGGCAAAGCCCTGCCTCCAGAGGAAGCCAGGACCTCAAAGTGCCCCTGAGACAGAGCACAGGACAAGATGGCAGACACGGCTGAACTCAGAGGTGAGTCTCCTGCTCACGGGCCTGGGCGGAGGTCAGCAGTGGCTGGAACAGCTCAAGAGGCTCTGTGAAAGAGGGTGGACCAGACAGGCAGCATCGGCATCTACATACACCAGGAGTCTCACGAGAGAAAAGCAGACTTCGCTTATGACCAAGTGAGGGTCAGGCAAACGCCTGATGCACCTTCCTTGGAACCTGGTGTCTCCTTCATTCCCTGCCGTCCATGCAGCTGAGGGCAAGCGCTGGAAGGAAGCAGTTTCAGGTGGCAAAGACACCCACTGGGCCTTTCCAAGCGGCGTTGCAAAACAACTCGATGGCATCTCTGGGCAAACGGGATATTCAACTCAAGCTATGATCCCATGATTTTCTTTGCGTTTTTGGCTCATCCATTTGTGATGTTCATTGGAGGGGGACATAGGTGAAGAGGTCTAGCTTGCTTTTCAAACCAGTTGTGTTCCCTCCCAGGCTCACCCACAGACAGACACTGCCCTCTCGCTGTCCTCTGGCCAGCTGGCCACCAAAACCATGCCCTGGACATGCATGGGGGGGGGGGGGGCATGCAGGGGACTCCCTATGCCTCCTCCCTCAACCAGCACAAATGACAAGACACAGGCCAGCTCTCCAGGAGCTCCCAGGCTCTTGGGCGAGAGAGTTATATGAACAACTCACTCTAAAACCTAACAGCTACCACTTCTGAGGGACCTGCCCTGTGCCAGGCACATTATTGCATCCTCACGAGAAACTCCCCATCGCGCACATGAGGGAACTCAGACAGGGGAAGTGGTGAGCAGCCAGGATGTGACACAGGCTGTTTTGTGGACCCAGGTCTCTATGCCTCAAAGGCCACACTCTTGCCATCCCACTGCCCCCCTCCCCAGCCTCACAAGGAAATGGGTGTCGTGATGGTGCCATCCAGAATGTTGGGAGATCACGGATTTAATTCTGCTTAGGGCAACGAGAGAAGCCCCCCAGAGAAGGTGATATTTGAGCTGAGATCTTAAGGACAAGTAAGGACTTGGTTGGCAAAGCAAAATAATCTAGACTATGTTCATTCATAGATTCATTCATTCCATGCTGTATTTCCATGGTAGGTACTAGGTACTAGGAATTTGGTGATGAAAAGACAGAGCTCCTATCTTCCTAGCGGAGGAGACAAAAGAAAAAGAATGAATTAAGTTACCTCTAATTGTGCTGTGAAGAGATGAATAAGGAACTGAAATGGCGAATACTGGGGAAATCTATTTTAAGACAGTCAGGGGATGTCTTTCTGAGGAGGTGACATTTTTGCTGAGCAAGAATGATGAGGTGATGGTGCTATTCATATAAAGTGAGAGTAAGTGTTCCAGGCAGAAAGAATGGTATGTGCAAAGGCCCTGAGGCTGGAAAGGGAATTGTATGTTCATGGAACTGAAAGATAAGAATGTTTGGAAACAAGTGAGTCCAAGGAACAGCATTGCTCAAAAGGAAGCTGGGGAGAGAGGCCAGAGACAGATGGTGTAGGTTCTATTCTAAGTGCAGTGGGAGGTTCCTGATGGATTTTCGGCTTGGAAGTTATATAATCCAACTTACCCTCTAAGATCAGAGCTCAGTTCCCTCATCTGTAAAATGGGAGTAAATAAGAGAATGCACAGAGAAATGCAAATCAAAACTACAATGAGGTACCACCTCACACCAGTCAGAATGGCTATTATTAAAAACTCTACAGGGCCTCCCTGGTGGCGCAGAATCCACCTGTCAATGCAGGGGACACAGGTTCGAGCCCTGGTCTGGGAAGATCCCACATGCCACGGAGCAGCCAAACCCACGCACCACAACTACTAAGCCTGTGCTCCAGAGCCCGCGAGCCACAACTAGGGAGAAGCCTGCGTGCAGCAACGAAGACCCAACGCAGCCAAAAATAAATAAATAAAATAAATAAATTTATAAAAATTAAAACCTCTACAAATAACAAATGCTGGAGACGGTGTGGAGAAAAGGGAACCCTCCTACACTGTTGGTGGGAATGTAAATTGGTGCAGCCACTATGGAAAACAGTATGGAGGTTCCTCAAAAAACTATGATCCAGCAATCCCACTCCTGGGCATATATCTGGAGAAAACTGTAGTCAAAAAGATACATGCATCCTTATGTTCATAGCAGCACTATTCACCTGAATGAACAGTGACATGGAAACAACCTAAATGTCCATAGACAGATGAATGGATAAAGAAGATGTAGTATATACATATACGGCGGAATATTACTCAGCCATGAAAAAGAATGAAATAATGCCATTTGCAGCAACATGGATGGACCTAGAGATTATCATGCTAAGTGAAATAAGTCAGAAAGAGAAAGACAAATGCCATATGATATCACTTATAGGTGGAATCTAAAATATGACACAAATGAACATATCTGTGGAACAGACTCACAGACATAGACTTGTGGTTGCCAAGGGGGAAGGGGGTGCGGGAGAGATGGACAGGGAGTTTGGGGTTAGCAGATGCAAACTATTACATTCAGAATGGATAAACAACAAGGTCCTACTGTATAGCACAGGGAACTATATACAATATCCTGTGATAAACCATAATGGAAAAGAATATGAAAAAGAATGTATGCATATGTATAACTGAATCACTTTGCTATACAGCAGAAATTAATACAACACTGTAAATCAACTATACTTGAATAAAACAACATTTTTAAAAAATAAGAGAATGCATTTTAAAAAAAAGTACCCTGCCTGGTCAGAGGATGGATTGAAGATGTTCTGAAATGTGAGCTTGCATCAAAATCACCTGGGGTGCTTGTAAAACTCAAGACTTCTGGGCCCCACTCCCAGAGACTCTGATGCAATAGGTCTGGGGGAGGCCCAAGAATATGCATTGCTAACAAGTTCCCAGGTGTTGCTCCTGCTGCTAGTCTTGGGACCCCACTTTGAGAACTCTTGGATTAGAGAGAATAAAGAAGTGGGAGGTGCCATAGGGGTGCTGTTGCAATCATGAAGAGCTGAGGGAGTAAGATGATGTCAGTGAGATGGAGAAAAGTGGTCCAGAAGAGTTTTATCCTGGAGGTACCATGGACAAGACTAGCCAATAGATTGGCTGTTGGGGATGAGGGAAAAGGAGAAATCGGACACGAAACTCCTGGATCGCTGGATCTCTGCTTGAGCAACTTGGCAATGATAGTGGCAGAAACTGAAATGGGGAACCCTTAAGGATGGGTGAATTTGGAAATAAGGGCTGGGACATTCTAACTTTGAGATCTCTGCAATCCCAAAATGGTAATGTCAAGCGGGCAGGAGGAGCCTTCATAAGACAGCAGTCATATTTATCTTGCTTTCCATTTTATCCCAAGACCTGAGTCCAGGGCCTCCTGGTACATAATAAATATTCAGAAAACCTATGTTAAAGGTTGAAGAATAAATGGAGGCTGAGGAGCTAGGATAAGCAAAGGCACTGGGGCACCAAATGCTGCCATGTTGGAGGAGGCTGTGAACAGTCACTCTTGAGGCTTCACCACTGGACCAGTGGTACCACCAGCTCCATCACTTCCTGACCTTGGCATGCATGATGAAGCGGGAGGTTGGGGGGTAGAACAAAAGACAGAAATGAGCTCCCCAATTCAATGTAGGGCTCTTCCTTTAGAAGTCAGAGATGTCACATTTGAGCCTTTCTTGGGTGGGTTTTGAGACGGAAAGGTTTGAACTGTGAGCTTAATGAGCATGAAGGCCAGAGGAATCTAGCTAACATGGGTTTTTTATAAAATAAATCATGGGAAAATCAAGCTGTGCAACTTGGGGAAATGAGGAGGGAGGGATGGGGAGACAGGGGGAGAAGACAGAGGACAGAACAGGAAAAGTGGCTTGACCAAGACTGTCTACCCACTAAGGGTACAAGGGGCCAGCCTCCAGACCTTCACTCCCAGGCCAACCTCGACCCTGGGGTCCTCACCACATTTCAAGCAGGGATGATGGACCCTCGGCCTCCCCACTTACCAAGTTGTAAATTAAAAGGCTGTAATTCCAGCCAGGGGTTCTGGTGACATCATAAACCGCAGAACCACAAGCTCAATTCACCAGAAGCCCCAAGATGGAATTACACCCTTTTTTCCTAATCCAGGCAGCTCTGGTCACTGCCATTTTTTTTCATGATATAATAGAAGTGAGCGATATTTTAACTATTTGCACGTGGCCTTTCTCATCCAGCAGTTGAGACTCCTCTCCCTTCTCCTCTCTCCTTCTCCTCTCCCACCCCGCTGTGTGCTTTTCTCCTAAGGGGTTTCCTAAAGGGACGTCCCCTGCTTTCCGAGGCTGCCCCTCCTCCAGGCCCACTCCCTTCCCCTCTTTCCTCCACATCTCTTCTGCTTTTCTGTCTCCTCTTATTGACTAGCAGCTCCCTGACTTCTACCTTAAATCTGCTTTTCAAAAGAAGTACAGTCTCCTCTGGGTCCAGGACAAGATCCTGGAGAACAGACCCCTGACTGTGTCTGGAATACACTCCCCAAAGTAGCCTGAACAGGAAGTCATGAATGAATCCAGGAAGTTTACAGCTTAAAGATGAATCTTTCTGAAAGCAAATGAATGCTTCCAATATCTGTTTGTTGGGGTTTGGATTTGAGTCCTAACTTTCATAAAATTTTGCTTGACACAATGTATACCTGGACATCACGTTACCTTTACCCCTGCTTCCCCACCTTAAGCTTATGGTTGGTACTTAAGTTCCTATGGGAATCTCATGTAGAGGGAAAAACCACAACGAAGGGCAATAATAAAAGCAGTCATCTGGGCGGTGGGAATGGGAAGGATTGGGAGTTTGGGATTAGCAGATGCAAACTATTATATATAAGATGGATAAACAACAAGGTCCTACTGTATAGCGCAGAAAACTATATTCAACATCCTGTGATAAACCATAATGGAAAAGAATGTATACATATGTGTAACTGAATCCCTTTGCTGTACAGCAGAAACTAACACAACATTGTAAATCAACTATACGGCACTAAAAATAATAAAAAATGAAAAAGCAGTTATCACTTGATGAGTGCCTCCTATGTCTCAGATGCTTATCGTAGTCTTCATCTCTTGCATAGAGATGTTATTTTCCTCATTTTATGGAGGAGGGAAACTGAGGCTCAGAAATGTGGAGTATTTTGCCCAGTCCCACAACTACTAAGTAAAGCCCTTGGATTTGACCCCAATCTGACTCAAAAGCCTCTGTATACATGCTCTCTCAGTATCCCCTCACATAAAATATTTTGAGAATGAGTGTTTCATGGGACTCTAAAAGGACTTTAACGATTGATCTTCATGTAACAGGATTTTTTTTTAATTTCAGAAGGGGTGAAAATTCTACATTCTTCTAGGGTACAATCAGAATAAAAAAAAAACCCATTCCAAATGCTTTGCATATTTTTTTAAAAACAACAAAGTAAATTATTTCAAAAAGATTATGACTTCCCCCAAATCAAAAACAAGCAAAAAAAAAGCTCAGTTCCACATTGACATAATTTGGCAGAAACGCGGTGGACCAGTGACTCTCTTTATAAGGTGTCGTCCACGAAACACCTACATTGGAGATGGCAGCTTTCAAAAGAGCTCATTTGCACCACAGGTCTGTGTGCCCCGGCTGTGTGCACCGTGCAGTGCAAACCCTGAGCATCTTGGAGATGGCCCGCAGTGGGAGGGGCAGGCCACTTGAGCATCTTGGATGTCCTCCAATGGCAAGAGAGAGAGGAGGGGCAGAGAGTCCGTGCTTCAGGGGTTAGAGGACTTCGGGACTTTATAACAATATAATGATGCTACCGCTGAACAGAGGCTGCAGCTCACGCACTTCATAAAAGAAAAAGAAATACATCTGACGTCATTTCAGAACGCTAGCTGCAAACGTTTTAGAAAAGTTGGACTAGAAGAGAAAAAAAGCGCCGGTTTTCTCTTCTTCAGAAAATGTATCTCTGCCTAAAGAAGCACATGTTTGGATGGTTTAAGGAAGATGTGTGAGGCAGTGACCTAATTTTTTTCCTCTAGCATCAGGGATAGTAAATAACATCTTCCCAGAGACTACAAATGGGGAAAGATCGTCAGCATATATTACATGAGGCTACAATGTGGAAGTGAATGCCGCCGTGAACAAGCAGGCGCCTTGCTTCTCCAACTTCAAAGTGACATGACAAAATCTCCTGGTGATGGAGAACAATTTATTCACTCCCAGCAACAAACATTTAATTACCAAATTAAGCCCATAGCATTGTACTGCAGGATGGAAAATCATCATCATCTTCTAAATGTAGAAAGACAATGAATTTGAAAACATCATGTGGGTTTTTCTTACAGACTGAATGTCCAGGATCCCACTGGCTATGCTCACATACACAGACCTTCAGGCCAAGCCAGCCTTGATCAACCGCAGAGAAAGCACCAAGAGTTCTGATGAGACAGTAGTTAAGAATATGAGCTCTGGGGCCAGACTACCTAGGTCCAAACTTGGCTCTGTGATCTTGGGCTGTATAAGCCTCAGTTTTCTTGTCCGTAAAATGAGGATAAGAGTGCCCTACCTCATGGGCTTGTTGGGAGGATTAAATGAAGCAATACACATAAAGTGCTTATAACAGTATGTAGTAAACACTCAATAATTGACAAATATCACAAGCCTTTTCTCCCCCATTACTATGCTTGTGTTGGCTAGAACTCTTGCCAGAGATAGAAAATCGGTCTCAAACTTAGCTTACTTAACTGAAAAGTCCAGGGGAATACCAGCCTCAAGTACAGCTTGATCCTGGGACTCCAATGGTACTGTCAGGCCCTGATCTCTCTCTCTTCTCTCCCTCTCTCTCCATCTCATCTCTCCTTCCTCCGGCATAGCTCCACTCTCAGACAAGCTCACCCCTCATGGTGGCAAGATGGCTGCGACAGCATCAGCCTGTATCCCTCCAGGTTTAAGTCCAGCAGGAAAGGATGTAGCTTATATCTCGGTAGATCCCGCACAAACTTGGGAATTCAATCTAACAACACCAGTACAAATCATTGCTCATCATTTCCCTGATTACTGACAAGGTTGAGCACATTTCATTTTCATGGTATTTATATCATTAAAGGGTCTTAAGATCATCATTTTACTGAAAACCTTCATGTTCATCATGCACAATATGAGAAGAGCATATATATTTACTTTAGGGGGTGTCCCGGATCTGCCAAAATTAGAGGCTCCTCCCCTTTGGGCACAAGACCTTCTCTCTGATGATCTGTCGGTCTCCTGAAGCATTCTGCTAAAATAGTAACTTCGTGGTGGCCGTACCCATGCTCAACTCCACCTGAAAAACTGAAACCACAGCAATGCCCAAGCCCCTTCATCTCACATACTCTTCACCCCCAAGTCCCCACCTGACACCCTCTTGGCTCCTGGGGCTGCTAATTTCCTCCAAGCACCGTGGAGAATGTCTGGCTTTAGTGGTTCCCATTCGTTTCGGCATCATCTGAGATCAAGTGCCTGCTCTTTTCGAAACACTTGCAAACTTGCTTCCTTGGCTGCCCAAATCCCCGTCTCTCAACAAAAAAGTGCTGGGAGAGCTAACCTACCAACTTTTCTGCACAAACTTTCTGAACACCATGGTTCCAGGGGGTTCACTGTCTAATATCCCCAGGAAGCTGGGAGCCAAAAATTCTCCCCACCAACACCCTTCATGCCCTTGGCTTTGCTCCCAAGCTATTTTTGGCCCAGGTAAGTCCTGCTCTCTTTAAGGACTTGACTCAAGTGTCACTTGAATCTCCAAAACTGGGGTTAGTCATTCTTACCTCTCTACTCCCAGGCCATTTGGCTCACATCCAGAAGAGTGCTGGGCTCAGATTGTTGGCTTTCTCACCCACATTTTCCCCCACCTGCCTACAGCTAGCACAGCATCCAACACAGAGTTCCAGCTCGGCACATGTTGGCTGAATGAGTCCCCACTTGAATGATGAGCTATACATCAACACCTGAGAACCTCATCATCCACATGACCCCACTGCAGTGCTTCCTGAAGTGGGGTGTACATCCTCATGACTCATAGTAAGAAGCAAGGAAACAGGATTGGGCTTTCCTACTCTTGTTTTACCAAATTCTGTGCCACTGAACATGGCTCAAAATGGTATCAGAGTGCCCTTATGGTGGTTGTAGGTCTGAAGAAGAAAATAAGTAGTTTGAGAAATCACTTCCTAAGTGCTTCCAACATGCAAAGAGCTGAAAGGAAAAGTGAGTATATGTATCAGTCAGGTTAGGCTAGGTTTTGCTGCAGTAACAAACAATCCCTAAATCCCAGTAACTTTTAACAACAAAGGTTTATTTCTTGCTCATGGTACACATCCACTGTGGGTTGGCAAGAGTATCCAGGCTGATAGAGCAGCCAACCACCTCAAATAAGGTTAGTCAACATCCAAGAAGGCATAAAAATATTTGGTGAGCAGCATTCATGAGGACCATAATAGGAAAGTTCTGGGCCTTGAGCTTTGTCTTTGTTGGAGGAGGAATAACATGTAAAGGAGGAATAAAAAGGGCATCAATTGTACAAAAGAGGAAAGAAAGGTGGGGGCAGGGGGAATGCTGGGGTAGAATGAACAGGCCTCAGGATCCCATGAGTGCATGATTAAGTCGCTGAGTCTAGACCTATTGTTTGTTACGTGTGTAATATGTACCTGGTAAGCTCTTGCTCTAAGCTTTTGGATCAGTTAGGGTGTTCAGAAGGTTAGCAAGGAAATCCACTCTGGCCAAAGATGGGTGATAACAGAAGGCTCCAAGGGCGCTCACAGAACTGAAGGAAAAACAGATGAACTAGGTCTCCCAGTGGAAACCAGATCAGCTCCAGGGCTCTCGACAGCAAGACCAAACCACATCCTCATCAGCTCCAGCTGTGTCCTGTCTTCACGTTGTGCAGGTGTCAGATTCCCTGCAGAGAGGCTATGTACAGCATGGCTAAGGTTCTGATGCACATCAGAGAGGGGAGGCCAGGGCTCTTTGACTGGCAACCCCACTAAGGCTGCATGCAATAGGGACATCCCCCAGAGAGAAATCAGGGTGCTGCTTCTAGAACAAGGGGGAGTGATTAATGATGGCTCAGGCAAAACAGATGTTCCTAAAAGCACTTTAAATCCAAATGGATTCTCGCAACCATAACATGGGTATCACCCTCCTGCTGTTTACACACAAAGAAGCTGAGCCTTAGAGTGTGAGGAATGTCCCAACATCACACAGCTGGTAAGTGCATAGGCCCAACTCTTTGGGGGCCCCAGAGCCTGTACCTTTACCATTGTTATCTACTATCTCACACAGATTTGGCGGCCTTTTTGTTGGCATTTTTCATGAGGCATTAAAATGTGGAGAAGGAATATAAAATGATCACATTACTACTAATCATGCAACCATCACATCTGTAGAACACTTTACCATCTACAAAGTGTTTTCACATATATGACCTCCTTGGTCTTAAACAGTGTGAGGTGGGCAGACTCTCTATCATCCATCCCATTTATTGGATGAAGATGTGGGACTCAGAACAAATGATTGGCTGGGAGCTGGTGAGGGTGGGTCCAGCATTTCCAGGTCTCATTTTCAGTTGGAGGTGATGACCTGGGGCTTTCCTGGCAGGTGTGGGACTCAGTTTGCTGGTCTGCAGTGTGAGGCTGGCAGGTTGTGGTCCACTTGGAGCCAGAGGGCAGGATCGTGGTTGGAACTGACCAGGCACATGAGATGCATAGGAACTCAGAGCCTCTAAAGGAAAAGCTTGGTCTCTCAGCCTCACCAGGGGGCTCTCGGGAGAGTTCTCCATTGTCAAGTGCGTGTAGGTCTTACTTAGTGGTGTTAGTGGAATTGGGGAAGTGTAACTTTAAGGAAGCTTGGCTCCCAACCCTTCCTGCATCCCTAATACCTAACTTAGGAGGCCCCTAGCAAATGTTCCATGTTGTAAAATGTTAAGCTAATCATAATGTGGGGGATGGCTGTAGAAGTGAGTTAAAAATAAAAGAATGGAGGAGCTATAGGTATTAAAGCTTCCCCGTCACTATCCTCAGCTCCCTGCCTGCATGCAACCAGCCACTCCTGCTCCTTTGAAGCTTAGAGGCAGTACAATGTGGTGGTTTGGGTTGACCAGATGTCTCCAGTGTCCCATTATCTGGTTTCAAATCCCAGTCTCATCATTTTCTGTTCTGTGATTTTGGTAAGTTATTCATTTCTCTGAGCCCATTTCCCCATTAGTAAAACATACCCACTTTGTGGGCTTAAAGATAAAGTGAGCTAATCCACAAAAAGTACCTAGCATGGTGCTCAGCACATACGAGACTTTCAGAGGCATTCACATAAATAATAAATCAGGGAGACTGAGTGACTTGCCCAAAGGTAGACGGCGAGGGAGAGGGGGAGTCAGGATCCAGATCCAGATCAGAGTCTCAATTCTGAATGCTTCTTCCCACCATGCCATGCTGCCTCTCATAGCCATGCTACTTCTCACAGGGAATTGGAGTTTCTGGTAGAAAGGGGTAAATTCGTGTCGTATTTCACTTCCCACTGAAGCACTCCCAGGACTCATCATCCTATCTTCAATGGACTTTTTACCTCCATGAGGTGAAAGCATGATCCTTAGTCTAAATTTTTTTCCTTAAACTCACCTAGCCTTGCCGTGGTCAGATCTGCCCTGATTCTTTAAAGGGTGCTCTGTAGGCTTGGGAATAACATAGGGAACAGTGTTTTTATACAGCACATGCCCACTTACATAGAGGAGAGAATTCTTCCACAAAGAACCTCTAGCTTGACCCTGGCACAAACTTATTTGAACAATCAGAAGACACACTATCTCCTGCAACAGGGAGTCAAGAGATGGTGTGGGCTTCAGGTATGATACGATCAGGGCTCTATCTGAACTCCTCTGGCTCTCTGGGTTCAGCCTTCCTCCACACACTGACTCTGCACTTCAAGCTGGCTTCAGTCATTGTGGCATACTGCAGCTTGTAGTAAATGCACTTGCTTACTTTTTATATCTAGGAAGAGAAAGAAGACTTTGTACCTCATTCCAGCTTAGGCCACATGCCCACCCTGATCCAATAACTGTTGCTGGGGCAATGCCATGTGATCATTGGACTGTATCCAAATTCCTGAACCAATTATTGACAATCACCCTTAGGCCAATCAGGGCCTTGGGGCGGGGATGGAATCAGATTCAGTGGGACCCAGAGGCCTCAGGGGAGAAGTGGAAACCAGAAAACCAAGTTCTGTTGGGATGGAGAAAGAAAAAGTAGATGCTAAGTACTCAGCCAACAGTGCCCATCCCACAAAGACAGTGGAGGGCAGGGGATGCACAGTAAGAAACTACTGTGCCTAGGATGCCAGGGGGAAAATCTCATAAAATGCCATATCTCAAGTCAAAACTCTAATATGAGATCACCACATTTAATTTAAGAAAAAAAGTGTCATAGCAGTTGCTATTTATTGAGCAACATGGAGGTAGGTACTTTCCCTACATCATGTCATTTAATAATTTAATCCTCACAACAACCTCTAAAATTTGGAATTATCACTCCTATTTTATAGCTGAGGAAACAAGGCTCTGAGCAGTACTCTGACTTAAATTCATCACACAACTAGAACAACGAACTCAGATTTCTGTGTGCAAAAAGCTCCAGCACAACATCTTGTTTGTTATACTTCGAAAAACAAAAGTAGGATGTGTGAGTTAATTTCATGTGGATCTCATACCATTGTCAAAGAGTAGGAAATAAATGACCTTCAGCCTCTGGGTCCATGGGAAAAAACACTGTTAAAATTTAAAAATAAAGTGCAAAGTGGGACCAGAAGAATTGGGGGAATTAGTAGAAAGCCACCATGCATTCTTCTCCCTAAATATACAAAATTTTACTTAGATTTGGGAAGGAAAGTGGGACCCCCCCACTCCCCCCCACCCAGGGCTAGCTTGTCATGTTTGGACATCACTATGAGAGTGACTTTAAGAGGTTGTTTTATGCTAACAGGGTCTTTGAAAAGGAGATATCTTTTTGGCCCAGCTTGTCCATCTTTCAGATGGGCATACATATATACTTAAGTGAGTTTTGCTTGTGCGGGGCACTTGACTGCACAGGTTATTTTGGGGTCAATGAGACTCCTGGGATAATAGCCATCTGGGGGGTCTTAATTGCGAAGGTGTCCCTGTGGCTGTCCCCACGGGCTGTTGGAGTCCATATCTACTTCACTGCCCCTGCAATGGGAGTTGAGGTGGATTGGCCTCCTCTTGCTGCTGTAACAAAGCACCACAAACTTAGTGGCTTAAAACAATGCAAATTTATTATCTAGCAGCTCTGGAAGCCAGAGGTCCAAAATGAGTCTGATGGGGCTAAAATCCAGGTGTCATCGAGCCTATTTCTTCTTGAAGCACTAGGGGAAAATCTGTTTCCTTGTCTTTTCCAGCTTCTAGAGGCTGCCTGCATTCCTTGACTAGTGGCCCCTTCCTCCATCTTCCAAGCACATTACCTCAACATCTGTTTCCACTGTCACATCTCCTCTCTGCCTTTGACCCTCTTGCCTCCCTCTTAAGAGGACTCTTGTGTTTATATTGGACCCATCTGGATAGTCCAGGATAATCTTCCCATCTCAAGATCCTTAATCATACTTGCAAAGTCCCTCTTGCCATATAATGCAACATATTCACAGGTTTGGGGAATCAGGACATGGACATCTTTTTGGGGGGGGGGGCATTACCACATGAGGGACAAAAAAAGGCATCACCTTATGAAGCCATCATCCCCCACCAGTAAGGACTGAGAAAGACACTGTTTCTAATGGATCAGCTTAAAATGGAAACTAGCAAAAGAATACGCTGAACATCATTGCTCTCATTCGGGATTGTCAATTTTAGTTTGATAACTTTTAACAGAGAGTATTTTGAGACTGTACACACATATGCATATATAGCAACTGGGAAAATGAGGAAATTAGCTGGATGATTCAGAGTCCTAATATTTATTAGGCCTGATATTTCCAGATAAATCCCTCTCCCACTCAGATATTGTGAATTTGAATGACTATTTCCCCTTCCACGCCCAAACTCCATCTGTGTCTTAGTCATGTCTCTTCCTACCTGTGACTACTAAGAGGCTGGTCCCAGGGGACTCTGCAAGCAAATAAGGAGATGGGTGAGGTCAGGAAATCTGGGAGGAGGGATGCCAGGGTGGGGAAATGGGAGGTTGGGAGGAGCATCTCCTGTGGGGCAGGGTTTCCCAGACTTCAGGCATCCAGGTACCATTTTTAACACTTTGTCCCATATTGGTGTCCTACCTGTGCTACTCTTAAGTTAATATTTTTCTCAAATTGACTAACTTTTGGTGAAATAAGTTGTTTTATCTGATATTAATTCCATAAAAGGAAAACCAGAAAGAATGTAATAAAACAAAAAATTATCAAATATTATTAAAACAATTAATTGTTTAATCATTATTAAGATAAAAATATGTCCACAGGCTACCTAAAATATTCTTATTTGTCATACATATTAGAACTTTTCAAACTTTAACATGCATACAAATTGCCCGGGGATCTTGTTAAAATGCAGATTCTAATTCTGTCCAGTCTGGGGTGAGATCTAAAACTCTGTATTTTTAAGCAACAAACAGTAACTCAAGTTTCAGAAGACTGAATCACACACTCATAGGACCCTGAAGCCCGTTCATTCCATCCCAGCATCCTCTCACCTCTACCTTTCTTCCCACCTCCATGCGATCAGTGTCCTTTTTATACCCCCTCTACATTTTATTCCCCCACCTCCATCAAAGACAAGGCTGGAACTTAGCCACCATGGACATCAGGAGTGCTGTTTCCCCAGATATTTCCAGTGCTATCCCTCCAATACATGGTAGGATTGTACTTTCTGGTCCCCTAATGGTTAAGTGGGGCCTAGTTCTGGCCCATGAGTTGTGAGTGAGAGTGACATGTATCATTTAATTTCTATTTCCCATCTGGGATGGTGACTGACCATAATGAAGATGGTGGCTGTTCTATCTGCCTAGGAGCCCTTGCCAACCCAACAATGAACATGGACCATGAACAAGAAATAAACTTTCGTTGTTAAAAGCCACTGGGATTTAAGAATTGTTTGTTACTACAGCAAAACCTAGCCTAACTTCTCTGATACATACACCCTAGTTTAATCCACTTTACCCCTCAGCACTTTGCAAGAACAGAAGCATTTTGTAAGAGTTTTGTCAAATTGCTCATTTTCCCCCCAAAACCTAAAACTGATGTGCTAGCATTCTTATGCCATTTCTAGCCATGTTCAGTGGCACAAAATTTGGTAAAACAGGAAGAAGAGAAAGAAAGCCCAATCGTATTTCCTTGCTTCTTACTGAGCCACATATGAGCTGTAGTGGGATCCACATAGAAGTTCCTCTACCCCCCAAAGGCCTACACTTTTCCATACCAGCTCTAGCTCCCAATCACCTTTCCCTGTGAAGTTTCTTTTTGGAGGTATTATACAAGCCTGTTGAGGGTGAGTGTTTTCCCAGATAACCAGCTTGGCTCATGTGAACAACGTTCACTCAGCATAGAAGGCAATTTCTTCCACATGTGATAACATTACCTCTCACTAGATCACAAATCCAGAAGCAAGGTAAACTGAATAAGTGACTATGGGAGAAGCACCCAAGTGGAGAATACAGTGAACAAAGACTAAATAATGTAGGTTCTAATCCCAATTCTGATATCATATTTGTCCACCAGCCTCTTTTGAGGGCAAGTGAAAGAAACCCAACTCACACAATTTATAAGAAAACTAGAAAACAAAAACCTCTCCAGGTTCTCAAAAAATGTCAAGAAGAAACTATCTCCCTCCATGACAGCACACGGCTGTCTTTTTTTTGGCTCTGTTCTCAGATCTGCCTTCCCTAAGTGGCAGCAAAGATGACCACAGCATGTCCAGGCTTACATTTCAGCAGCTCAGCAATCCCAGGAGAAAGGGACATGCCCTTTTCCAAGGGCTCCATCAAAAGTCATAGAATGAAATTTCATTGGCCTGGTTTCAGTCACATGCTCACCTCTGAACCAATCACTGTGGTCATGGAAATGCAAGTGTTCTGAGTGGCCAGGCCTGGGACACATGCCCACCTCTGGTGGTGGAGGTTGGAGCAGCCTCAGTCAAATCACACGGACTGAGATTTGGGAAGGGTAAGTCTCCCCAAGAAAATTAGAGTCCTATGTCCAAAAGGGGGAAATGATTGCTAGATAGACAAAAGCAACTAGGAGCCACTCTAGCTGCAAACATCTTCCCATCCCCCCAATCTCAATTCTAAGTCAAATTCTTTGTCAATCTCCAAGGAAGCTGCAAAGGCCCTACAATGCAATGTCGTTTCAGTGCAAACAGACTGCAAAGTGACACTGACAATCATTCCAAAGATGCAAGAAGTCATGAATTGCAGGAGAGTGGTGGTGGAGAGCTGCTCAAATCAAATGCAAGATTATTGGCAAAGGAGGATATGGCCAAAGTCAAACAGCTTATAATTGAAAAGGAAAAGTCTGCAGGGATGATGCGAAAATAAGAGTTTCAAAAAGAATGATTAAAACATCAAAATTTGACTTCCTCAAATATTTTTGTCAACACTGATCCTTTTTACAGTAAGACTCTGGATATCAAGTAATGCATCTTATGATGTGATTTTTTTAATTACACCAAAAATATAAACATCTGACTCATACTTTGTACATTCTAAGAGTTAGTGCACAGTTGCAATTATAAACTAAATTCGGTTAAGTGTATGGTACATTTTTCCAAATTAAATGGGTGTGAAGAGGAATTTCATTGAGGTCTCGACCTTGACCTTAATAATATGAACAAGAATTAATAAACTTATTGGCTTCTTGTGCTCCCTCTTCTGAGAAACATCTGTCTTTGCCCATGTTTCTACTTTCTTTTCTTATTGATTTGTAGGTGTTCCTTTTATACTCTTGATACTAATCTTTGGTGTGTGTATTGCAAACATCTTCTCCTACTAAGTTATCAGTTCAATTTATTGAAGGCCTCTTTTAATTAACAAAGCATATGTCGAAGGGTTTTTGTTTGCTTGTTTATGTGTTTGTTTTAGACTCAATAAGAAACATTAGCCCCTATTTTAAGCAGATTTACCTGAAAGGTTGTTTCCCAGTACCAATAACCTTCAGATTCGAGGACCTTCTGCAGTTCAGAATCACTCTTTCCTTCATGTCAATGCAAGATACCGATAAATTTTTACTCTGACTTTTTTCTTCAACATTCTAAATCAGCACTAGGAAACAAACCAATATTTTTCCTTGGGATGGGCCAGACTGGATAAACTTAACAGGATGCGTGTTTCCCTGACATGATATGGTCTGTCTTAAAATTGATAACTTCTGGCAAGGATCTGCATGTTACTTTAGGTTCCTTCTTGGAAATTAGAGAACACTCTAGTTACATCAATATCACACTTAAAAATCATCAACTAAGTTAGCCATTTTCTAAGATATTTTTAAGAAACCAGTCTTGTCATATTAGTTTCCAGTGTTGAAAATAGCATATTGTCTTTATGAAAACTCTATGAGTACATTGGATTTCATTCACCTTCACGCACTCAAAAAATTTTTATTTCTCCATCTGGAAGAAAAACGAAGTTAGACCCTTACCTCATACCATATAAAAGAATTAATTCTTAATAAAGTTCTAAATTAAAAATAAAATAATATCAGAGGAACATTTTTATAAAATCTGTAGGAGACCTTCCTAGTAAGCAGGCATAAAAATTAGAAACTCCAGAAGAATAGCCAGACCCACCAACATAATATTTTTAATTTTTTAAAGTGTAAGCTTCTTAACCCAATTAAAAGGGAATAAGCAATAAGGACATTTAACCACCAAAAAAAAATAAGATAGATCTTGGATTGATTAATTTGGTTTTCATTATGTCATTGAGAACCCAGGCTCTCTGTTTTTTCACTCTGCAATCCTCAACTTTGGCTTTTGCCCTTGGGCTTGTCCCAAGATGCTACAGTTGCTGCAAGTGCTAAATCCTCCCTCAACAATGTCCAGAAGGCAGAAGTACCCAGCACTCCTTGGGTCCCTTTTGAAGGATGTGAAACCATCCCTTAGATTTCCCTTCTCAGAAACCACCAGTAGACTTCCATCATTGGGGAAGTCTACACTTCCTGCCTCTCAGTGGCCATAATCCCATCACAAACCTATGCCTAGGGGGCTTCCCTGGTGGCGCAGTGGTTGGGATTCTGCCTGCCAATGCAGGGCACACGGGTTCGGGCCCTGGTCTGGGAGGATCCCACATGCCGCGGAGCAGCTGGGCCCGTGAGCCACAACTACTGAGCCTGCGCGTCTGGAGCCTGTGCTCCGCTACAAGAGAGGCCGCGATAGTGAGAGGCCCGCACACCGCAATGAAGAGTGGCCCCCGCTTGCCGCAACTAGAGAAAGCCCTCGCACAGAAACAAAGACCCAACACAGCCAAAAATAAATAAATAAATATTAAAAAAAAAAAAACAACCTATGCCTAAAGCACAGAACTAGTAGGAGGAGTAGGATTACCATAGTTGGCTTGAACTAACCAAAATTCGCCCTCTGGGACTGGGGAGAAGCCCATACCCTACTCCTAAAGCCCACCGCTACCCCATTAGCAAGGAAGAAGAGGGAAATTGCTGTTGGGTAAACAACCCACAGCACCTGCCATGGCTAATATAAAATCTCCTCCTCAAAGTAAACAAGTTTACTGAGTTTAGAATATGTGCCAAGTTGCCCTCTAGAAGCTCACAGTCTAGTGCAAGAGCTGGCAAACTTTTTCTGTAAAAGGCCAGATGATAAATATTTTAGTCTCTGAAGGTCATTTGTTCTCTTGCACAACTACTCAGCTTTTCCATTGTAGCTCAAAAGCAACTATAGTGTGTAAACAAATGGACTGTGCTCCAATAAAACTTTATTTATAAAAGTAGTGGGCCAGATTTGACCCAAGGTCCTATAGTTTGTGAACCCCTGGTCTAGTGGAAAGACAAGTATGTAAACCAAAATCTCACAGTGGCCTGCAGACATGTTTTGTTTGCCAAACCCTGGGTGTAAGCAAGATATTCACTTTCTAATTGACCATAGTCCCCACTATTCCCTATTGCCCCACACCATGGCACTCTCACATTTACTGTCATGACTCTTGAGTAAAGGTAAAGGTTGTTTCACCCAGAGTTCCAGGAAACACTCACTTGTTTATTTATGGCATCTTTGGGGACAAAGTTTTTTGTACGTAAATTTCATTAACAAATACCACGCAATGAAACCGTTTGTTCCACTGTGATCCTTGGTATACTTTGGGACCACAGACGCATACACAATTTAACGGAATTATCTGGGCACCGATTTTTCTAGGCATGCAGTCCAGAGAAGCCCCATGATAATCTTTTCTCGGGAGTGATCAACAGCCCTGAGTGGTCCCTGTTGACAAGCTCCGTGGTAACCCAATCTCTACATTCTGCTGACAAGCCACACTCCCGTGGTTTATGAGCTCAGTGGAATCCCTGAATAGAATTATACCCTTTTATTGAGTCCTGAACCATATATTATCATGAATACTAAACCAGTTCAAATGGTCCATCCCCTCTGCCTTAACATTAGACAAAGCCTTTAGCAATTACCCTTCTCTTTAAAGAATGTGTTTTCTTTGGCACTGAATCCTCCTGAAACCTGATGTGCCTGGGCCTTCTGCATTTACCTCTAGGCTCCAAGTTAGGCTGCCCCCAACCCCATCGGTGTCTGGGGTCATTCGGACAAAGTCATTGGAAAGCTAAGTGTCTCCCCTTTCCATAAAGAAAGGATTAGCAAGGAGAATTAAAAGCATGGGCTCTACTTCAGAGGGAATGGTTATAACCCTTACAAAGAGGAGCAGCTCTTTGTCACCTGACATCTTCAGGTGATGTCAAGCACTTGAGAAACATGCTTTCCAACCTCAAGGAGTCCAAGGCTCTCCAGAAGGTAGTCCTTTCTTTAGCGATTCTAAAGAAGGAGACGTGCTATTTATTTTCATTCATTCAAGAAATATCTATTCGGCATCTGCTGTGTGTCAGATACTGTGCTAGGCACTGAAGATAGAGTAGGAAATGGAAAAGATCCGAATGTGACAGTGACGAGTGATGTTGAGGAGTTGGAAGTAGATAATAAATAGATCACGAAGTTCACAACATGAAAGTAACTCATCATAAGCAATATGACGGAAAAGAACAGAATGCTGTGTGTATGAGTTCCCTGTGGCTGCTGTAACAAAGCACCACACACTGGGTGGCTGAAAACAACAGAAACGTATTCTCCCACAGTTCTAGAGGCTAGAAGTCCAAAATCAAGGAGTGGGCAGGGCCACGCTCCCTCCAAAGGCTCTAGGGGAGAATCATCCTTGCCGCCTTCATCTCGTGGTGGTCCCACATGCTCCTTGGCTTGTGGCTGCATCACTCCAATCTCTGCCTCCATCTTCATTTGGCTGTCTCCTCTTCTCCCCATGAGTTTCTCCTCTGTGTGTCTCTTAAAGAACATTTGTTGCTGAATTCAGGTCCCACCCAGATAGTCCAGGATGATCTCATTTTGAGATCCTTCACTTAATTACATTTGCAAAGACCCTTTCTCAAAATAAGGTCACATTCACAAGTTCCAGGGGACCTGTGGAACCTGGAACTTGGGAGTCACCTTTCAATCTACTACACTATAAGAAATAATAATGGGATAACTTATTTTAGATCAGAGGGTGGGGGGGGGGGTCACCTCTAAGGAGGTGAGATTTAAGAGAAGACTTGAAGGATGAAGAGAAACAAATCATGCAAAGTGGAGGAGAGTATGATATGGTATGATATTCCCATACCATGCATGGGCATAAGAAGAAAGACATTGCTGACTGAAGGCACAATCTATGCAAAGGCCCCCAAAGCTGCTGAGTTTACAGCCCTCCAGAAACTGAAAGACCAGTAGGGCCAGAGCAGAGAGCAGAGTAAGTAAAACGGCCTGAGATGTCCTGGGAGGGGTGGGCAGAGGCCTAGCCTGAAGCCACAGTAAGGAGACGGGATTTTACTTCAAGTGCAAGGGAGAGCCATTGAAGAGCTTTAAGCATAAGAATAGCATGATTAAATTTACATTTTATCTTGAAGATATTTTCAAATAGCATAGCTGGCCTCAGTTTAAATTGGGAGTTATTATTTTTACTGGAGTCTTGGCAATAGCAAATGCATAGTATTTTATCATTTACACCACTAGATGCATTAACTCATTTAATTTAAAAATGCATATAACCCAAATACAAACCAGGGTGTCATGTGGTCCAGTGTCTGATATCCCATTTCAGGAAGTACAGTTTAGAGATCAGAAATAATTAGAATTCCAATCTTTGCTGGCATCTCTTCTAGAACATCAAAGGGGATCTAATTCATAATCCATACCAACACTTAATCAAACCCTCTTTCCCCATTTCTCTCCTTCACATCTCTGATCTCTTCTAACCCACAGCTTCCTCAGCAACCTCCCTCCTAATGCCCAGTCTTGACTAATTCCCCATCAAAATCTCTTCCAAAATCCTAACCTAAGGCTCATGGCTTATTCACCTCCGAAACCCAGCAGACAGACCCACAGCCTCCCTTAGCAGAGAGAGGCAGAATCCGAGCACCAGGGACAGACTCCAAAATCCAATCTCCCTCTTTCTCTCTCTCTCTCTCTCTGAGGAGGTATTGGCAGTAGGAATACAAATATAATTTAACGTCTTCTTTCTCTTCACACACCAATTTTAAAAAATTTAACTGTAACCTCCACGAGGGCAGAAACAACATGTTACACATTTTGCAGCCCCCACATTGTAGAGCTGACCTCTCTGCACAAAAGACACACAGATGCATAAGAGGAGCTTGCCTGAGACCCTTGTGACCAAGCATTCTTCCCACATCATCTATAAAGTTCCTGAGCTGAAACTGTCTGGTCTTAATTAAGCTTTGGCGACATCTGTCATGAGTGACTTGTGACATTTTTCCATCCACTCATCACTCCTAAAAATGGACTTGTCCCTGCTAAGGAGGAATCAACAGACCAAGGCGGCCTAGAGCATAGGTGAGGGAGAGTACAGGGGTCATCCAGGGGGATGTGCAGGGGGAGAGAGACAGGCAGCTGCCACACTGGGCACCCTGCTCCCAATGGCAGGCAGTGTGGACAGCAGAATCCCCTTCCACCAGAAGCATGTTCTATCAGTGAGACACAATCCTAACAGGATAGCAGAGGATAGCAGAGAGAGATGATCTCCAGGAAAAGCTTGGAAAGGCCAAGAGGCTGTGTATTTCTCCATGGACTGTAGGCTCCTTCAGGGCAGGAACTGTGCTTAATTCAACTCTGTACTTCCTGCCCCCTCTCCAAACTCCATCTCCTGGCTCCTAGGCTCCTATAGCCTTGGACCCAGCACACTGTTGGTGGTGTGGTTGGTTGGCTGGTTGGTTAAATGAGCAACTAAAATCTCTAACAAGAGCCTTCCCAAGTGCTGTTCCTCTGAGACTTGACAAAGGCCATAAGGTCACATATGCCCCTGCTCCCTTAAGCCATCCCCCAACTTCCCAGACTGAGAAAGAAGATTCCTGATTTCTTAGGATGCCGGTGTGGTATAATAGAATTACATATACAGTATTTGGTCTTTGTCCTAGGTGGCTGGCACAGAGCTCCTAAAACCCTTGGAATTTTCTGAGTGATGGGAATGTCTTTTGTTATTCCTAATGACTTCCTTTAACCTTACCTGAAATTATGCTAATGAGGTGACCTTTGGCAGACCCTCTAAATAGCTTCAGGATGGCAGCTGGATGCCAGAGAAACCGACCACAGGAGTAGAGGGTTGGAAATTTCAGCCCCACCCAACCCTGCACAGACCTGACCTCTAGAGAGAGGAGAGGGGCTAGAGATTGAGCCCAGTCAACAATGGCCAATGATTTAATCAATCATGCCTATGTAATGAAACTGGGATAAAAATTTGAAACACGAGGCTGCGGGAGCTTTCAGGTTGGTGAACACACGGATGTGACAGGAGGTCGGCACCCGAGAGACGGCACGGAAGCTCGGTCTCCCCCCAACTTCGTCCTATGCATCTCTTCTATTTGGCTGTTCTTGAGTCTTACCCTTCATGATAAAACTATCATTGTAAGTACAGCACTTTCCTGAATTTTGGGTCATTCTAGCAAATTATGGAACCTGAGTGTGGATGGGGGTCATGGGAACCCCCAATCTGTAGTTGGCCAGACAGAGTGCAGGTAGCCTGGGGCCCCCATTCACACCTGGCACCTGAAGTGGGGGCAGTCTTGTGGGACTGAGCCCTTAAGCATGAGGTCTGTGCTAACTCTGGGTAGTTAGTGTCAGAACTGAACTGAACTGTAGCACAACCGGTGGCAGAGAATGGAAGAAGTAGTTGTTATTGGAAAAATGAAACACACAGAGACCCCAAATACGCTCACCAGCTGTCAAAAGGTGCACATCCAAGCCATTCATCAGAGAATCTTATTCATGAAAACGTTCTCGTTTTAAGCTTGTGTGACCACTTTAACTGTATTCTTTCTAATGTTTTACAAACTTCACTTAAATCCCTCTTCAAATACAAACATTTTTAAGCACCCACTATATATAATGTGCCATAGGGCCGACGGCCTTTAAACTTTTAAGCTCATATTACTCCTAAAAGAATTTCGATACCCTATGTAGGCCCTTGCACATTTTCATCATAAATTTAAATAGTACAAAACATGCAATTCCCACGGTATTGTAAATACTGACATTTTATAAAATATAAAACTGTTACATCACTCGTAAATGTTTCCAATGGAATCCAAATGCCATGGCAATTTGATACGCACCATCAGCTATTTGAAAAAATACATGAACAAACTCTTCTTTACGAGTCAGAAAAGTTTACATTTTTCCTTTTTCCTCCTTGAAATCATATTTACTTTTCCTCACAGAATTTTACTGTATTGTAATTTTTATGCTAGAAAGTCTTTTATTAATCATCCTATCATAATTTAATGCAGGAAAAAATATATAAATTGAAATTCTAATTTACTTTTTTATTTCTGCAACCATTAGGCTCTGAATGTTAACAATTTTTCCTTTGGATTGAGCTATCATTGCAAGTATTATTTCTACACATATGATCAAGGCATTGTAGATATATTACAAATGTTGGTGTATAGAGTCTTAATCAATATGAGGTTTTCACAGACATCAGTATTTTGAATGTCACTGTTTGGCACTTTAGGGTGGGGGAGGGCTGAGTCTTTCTTTGAGAAAGTGAGAGAAAAGCATCTGGAAGGAGTAGGAGAAAAGGAGAACTGGCCTCCACAGTGGGTACGTTCTCAGGCAGATGTGCTTGAGCAAAGGACACTTAAGTGGATTCCTTTGGAACTACCTTTGCTCACATCCCCTTGGAAAGTTCTCCCATACCCCCAGGGGTACCAGGAGTCCGGGTTTGAAGATCAAGTCGTAGGCAATTCATGTAAGAACGAGATACAGTTTTAGTCTTCGGGGAGTTTACATCTGGATAGGGAGTTTACATCTGTAAGCAGTCCATAAATCAATAACAGAAAACAATAACAGAAAATCAATAACAGAAAACGATCTAAAAAATTGTTCAAACATGAAAAGATGCTCAACATCACTAATTATTAGAAAAATGCAAATCAAAACTACAATGAGGTATCACCTCACAGCGATCAGAATGGCCATCATCAAAAAAATCTACAAACAATAAATGCTGGAGAGGGTGTGGAGAAAAGGGAACCCTCCTGCACTGTTGGTGGGAATGTAAATTGATACAGCCACTATGGAGAACACTGTGGAGGTTCTTTAAAAAACTAAAAATAGTGTTGCCATATGATTCAGCAATCCCACTCCTGGGCATATATCTGGAAAAAAACATAATTCAGAAAGATACATGCACCCCAATGTTCATTGCAGCGCTGTTTACAATAGCCAAGACATGGAAACAACCTAAATGTCCATCAACAGAGGAATGGATAAAGAAGATGTGGTACGTATATACAATAGAATATTACTCAGCCATAAAAAAAGAACAAAATAATGCCATTTGCAGCAACACGGATGGACCTAGAGAATATTAAGCTTAGTGAAATAAGTCAGAGAATGACAAATAATACATAATATCACTTATACGTGGAATCTTAAAAAATGGTACAAATGAACCTATTTACAAAACAGAAATAGTCGCAGATGTAGAAGACAAATGTATGGTTGCCGGGGGAAAAGGGCAGGGGAGGGATAAATTGGGAGATTGGGGTTGACATGTACACACTACTATATATAAAACAGATAACTATTAGGAACCTACTGTATAGCACAGGGAACTCTACACAATACTCTGTAATGAACTATCTGAGAAAAGAATCTAAAATAGAGTGGATATAGGATATGTATAATTGACTCACTTTGCCGTACACCTGAAACTAACACAACATTGTAAATCAACTATACTCCAATAACAAATTTTTTAATTAAAAAAATAAAAAATTGTTCAAGACAATAGAAATGGTGGGCAGCAAAATGGCTCCCAATCTTGTCCACATCCTAATCCCCAGAACCTGTGAATATGTCACTTTCCACGGCAAAGGTGAATAAAGGTTGCTAATCAGCTGACCTTAATATAAGGAGATTATCCTGGATGATTCAGGAGGGTCCAATGGAATCCCCAGCATCCTTAGAAGTGGAAGAGGGAGGCAGAAGACGAGATCAGAGTAATACTGTCTCAGCAAGGACTCAACCTGCCCTTTCTGGCTTTAAAGATGGAGAAAGGCAGCCTCTCTAAGCTGGAAAAGGCAAGGAAATTCATTTTCCTTTAGAGCCTCCGTAGGGAACACAGCCATGCTGACACCTTGATTGTAGCCCAGTGAAACCCATATTGGATGTAGAACCTACACGAGTAAGATGATAAACTGTTGTTGTTTTACCCCACTAAGGTTGTGGGAGTTTGTTACAGCAGCCACACAAATCTAATACAATAGAGATCCATTCCCCACACAGGAGAACAGGAGACTTGGGGGGCTCAGAAAGAGGCCCCAAGGGTGTGGTGGTCAAGCACTGGCCACACCTGAGTGTGAATCCCGGCCCCCGTCCAGCTTGGCCTGGGGGCACAGCCAGCCTGAGGACACAGGGGTGAGGCCTACTCAGCTGTTTGCCACTACTGTCTCCACATCCACCCTGTCAGCTGTGGGGCCCCAGCAGGTCTGAATAAAGGCAGGGTCCTCATGCCCCTAATCCTCACAACAACCTTGCAAGGTGTACTGTTATCCCCATTTTACAGCTGAGGAAACTGAGGCGCAGAGAAGTGGAGGATTTGTAACTGGCAACGGCTAGACCAGCCACTACCCTGGGAGCTTTTCAAAATCTAGATTCCTCAGCCCTGCTGCAGACCCTCTGAATAAGAATCTCCGGGAATCTCCAAGTTCAAGAATCAAACCCAAGAATCTCTTCTCCAAGTTCTTCAGGGGCTAGGCTTGGGGACTACTGCACGGTGTAGCCTTGAGCTGCCAGGGCAAATCCTCATTTCTGCAGAGTGAAAAAAGGTGAACTGAGGCACGTGAAACTTTGAAGACTTTATATATGAGCAAGGAAGGCAGGGGCTAGGGTGGAGAGACGGAAGCAAAGCAAAGCAATCATTTAATTGGCTGTAGCTTAAAACAGTTACCTTAATTGGGAAAATCTAGTTATTTGATTGACAGGATAATTGTTCTTGAGTTTCATTTTCTCAGATTCAAGTAAATCTAGTTGGCTGTTGATAATTAGTTGTTCTTGGATTTTGTTTTCTTAGATTCGGGTGCACTGACTCTGGCTTAAGCTTGGGTTTGCTTATGCAGGCTACCAAGGTCGCTAAGGCCACCCCAGTCTAGTGGCCTTCTTATCAAATTACCTTAGCAATAGGCAGCTCCCAAGTACTGCCACCTGCCCCCCCTAACAGTGAAGTGTTGTCGTCAATCAAAGACTGGACTGGGTAGCCGGCTCCTTCTCTGCTGTATGGTTCTCAGCCTCGGCTACACGTTAGGATCATCCGGGGGAGAAAAAAAACAAGCCCTTCTGCCTGGGGTCCACGACGATGACAAAGGTTCTGATTCCATTGATCTGGGTGGGACAGAGCCACCAGTGGTATATTAGAGCCACTGCCCTAAAACTGTAATATCTGCAAGCAAAGCTCATGCTGTACTTATTATAGACCAGACGCTGTTCTAAGTGTTCTGTCTGTGCATGTTAACTTAATCCATACAACTACATTATGAGGTAGATTCACTCATAATCTTCATTTCATAGATAAGGAAACTGAGGCACAGAGAAAGATTTGCCCAACATCACAAACCTAACATGCGGCAGTAGTGGGACTTGAACACAGACAGTTTGGCTCCGGCCTCTATGTGAACCACTGCCTGCTTCCCTGGGAAGCGAGCCCTGCATCACTCTGCCCCATGGCCAGGTCCCAGAGGGTTCATATTTCCCTGTAACTACCCTGGTGTCGGTAAATGCCAATGGCAGCAGGCTGTCGATCTATCCGCTCGCACCTGGGTTGAAAGCCATCTCTGGTTGCAAGAGAAAAGTCAGGATGGGGAGATGCTTTTCCCACCCACAATCTAACTGCATCCTCCCTGCCCTTCCCACAGGGGTCCATGGCTGGGCCACCCCTAGGGGCAGTAAATCCAGCTCACTGCCACCACACAGCTACCTCCTCTCCACTTAGAGTGTACACAGATACTGCGTTTTTCCTGGAGAAGCCACATCTCATCTGATTTAAAATATTATCTTCTTTTAAAAATAATTTTAAAGTGGGGGAGGGATGGAGTGGGAGTCTGGGGTTAGCAGATGCAAACTATGATATATAGAACGGATAACAAGGTCCTACTGTATAGCACACGGAACTATATTCAATATCCTGTGATAAACCATGATGGAAAAGGATATTAAAAAAAAAAGAATGTTAATATATGTATAACTGAATCACTGCTGTAGAGCAGAAATTAACACAACATTGTAAATCAACTATATGTCAATAAAAAATAAATTTAAAAAGTTAAAAAAATCATTTAAAAACATTATGGATAGGACTTCCCTGGCGGCGCAGTGGTTAAGAATCGCCTGCCAATGCAGGGGACACAGGTTCGAGCCCTGGCCCAGGAAGATCCCACATGCCGCGGAGCAACTAAGCCCATGTGCCACGACTACTGAGGCTGTGCTCTAGAGCCTGTGAGCCACAACTACTGAAGCCCGCGCACCTAGAGCCCGTGCTCTGCAACAAGAGAAGCCACCGCAGTGAGAAGCCCGCGCACCGCAACGAAGAGTAGTCCCCGCTCACCTCATCTAGAGAGAGCCCACGCGCCCCAACGAAGACCCAAAGCAGCCAAAAATAAATAAATAAACAAATTTATTTAGGAAAAAAAAACATTATGGATAGATGGACATTATGAAATGGAGGTAGGGGCTATTTACAAAAAGAATGGCACAACAATTCCCATTTGGTACAAATATATATGTATATACATGTTTAAAACTGGAAGGATGTACAGCAAGATGCTGACAGGAGGGTGATTTTTGTTCATATTATCTGGTTATTCTAAATGTTTTACAGTGAATTTGCATTACTTTTGAAATAAGGTAGGAAAAAAATCAAAGAAAATATTTTTTTAAAGCAATGGTCTACAATAAATTAAGATGTTTGAAATTCTAACCAAAAGTATTTTTGTACCTAATCCTATATTAGTGAGGGTTGCTAAGGAACCATGTGATGCAAATTAGGAATAATCCCCACTATAGCTCAAAAGGGTAAAAACAGAGACAATCAGGTAGACAGAAGCCTACGGATTGGAGAAAGGAATCATGAAGAATGTGTCTAATCATGCTGGCTCCTTCTTTTCCAGCTCACGTGGAAAAGAAAGACGGTTTGTTCCCCAAAGCACAAATACTTGGGTGTTGGAGTACAAGAGCCCAAGACAGCCAAGAGTCTCTCCAAAGAATAGTCAGGGGCAGGAGGAAACTAATCATTATTAGTATTTATCAGATACATCTTTGTGCCAGGCACTGGGCTCAGCGTTTATTTAATTCTCAAAATACCCCCAAAAGGTGGTGCTGTTATTATCCCCATTTTACAGACAAGGAAACTGAGGTACAAAGAGTTAGGTGACTTGCCCCAGTTCACACAGCCAATAAGTGTCAGAGTTGCCCTACAAACCCAGGCAGGCTGATTCCGGATGCCACAAAATGCCACCACACCCAGAAAAGGCAGAGTGAGAGCTTTCATTCTGGTCAGAGCCGAAAATAAGGCTCAAGGGCAGCTTTCAAAGCCAAAGTAAGAGTGAGAAGCAGCGGCTTCTCTTCTTAAAGAGGAATGAGAAAGAGAGAAAGAAAAAGATGAAGTATTCAGTTACAAGAGTAAAGTATGAGATTTGGGGTTGGCATTGATCGTATTAATTTCTGCTAGGTTTATTGCTTCTACAAATAGGGTGTTGTTTGATGCTTATGTTCTCCTACTTAATAAAGGAGCTGCGAGGTGAGGGTGTGTCCATGTGTGTGTGAGTGCGTGCTCGTGTTCGTGCATGGATGGCGTGTGTAGGGGCACGAAGGCCCATGAGTGTGTGCGCACAGAGGTGTGGGTGCACGTGTGTGTCCGCACGGGCAAGGGTGTGTGCATGGGTGCACGTGCGAGCACCAGATCATCACTAACGCATTTGTGTTTTCCCAGCGGCAACCTGGCCTAACTGCCAGCAAAATTCCTCATCAGAAATAAACAGTCTCCTGGGAGCCGACCCTCCACCCCTTGCTCCTCAGTCTCCCCTGCGCCAGCAGAGCCCCACGGACAGAGCACCTCAGTCTGAGTTGTTGACAAACTGACAGCCAATGGGGCTGTGGCCCGGGAGTGGCCTGGGCTGGCCGGGTGGGAGTGCCAGAGGCACAGTTAGTGGCCACTCCTTTCTGGCCTGACACTCTCACCTTTCACACATTCCTCAGATTTGAAAGAAGAAAAAAGCTTGCTTAGTCCATTTGCTCCCTGCAAATGCACCGTCTGTCAATGACCAGCACTGTCAAGCACAGTACCGGCAGCCCCGCGTGGTCCGTCCCTTGAGCACCAAGAGGGAGGTCAGCTCCCGAACCCCTCCTTCTGATGGGGTGGACAATTTAATCCACGCATTCTTGGGCTGGGCTCTTCTGGCTGTGACAATGACCACAAGTTCTCAAGTGTGTCCTACAGATGGTACCATTCTTGCCCCCAAAGTGTGGAAGGGGGAGCTTTTTGAGCCTTTCTTGAAACCAGGAAAATAGCAGAAAAGGGAGACTTGATGGAAACTTCTTAGCAGGCAGGGATCTTCCTTGCCTAATCCTAACGTCGTCAATACCCTCAGATCACACTGCAGATACTTAAAAAAAAGCAGCTTTGCAACCTTTCCTCGACTCAAGACAATAAGCAGAGCCTTCCCTGGGGGCAGCTTGCACGAGACGCCACCTTCATGTGAGATGAGAATCACTCAGAAAACAGGTCAAAAGGAGAGGTGCCCTACAGAGCAGCCTCTCCACAGATTTGGGGGTGTAGGGGGAGCTGTATAGAAGTTGCACCCCTCCAGGGAGATCCTTGTCCCATCTGTAAGAGAGCTCTGGGATCATTTCCAAAGCAATGGGGCAAGGGTAAGAAACAGCAAGTTGCAGGAATGGAGCCTAGTGAGCACTGAGGTTATTTTTTGAAGCATCCAGAAGAAACGTGTCAATTCCCCAAGGTGAACTGTGGAATAAGGACAGGCCAGTGGATAGCTAACGTAAGGCATGCTAGCTAACGCAGAGGGGAGACGATGGGGGGTGGGTGCTGATTATTAGACCCGAAGGAAAGAGAGTACGGTTCACGAGTGAAGGACCATCAAAAGTGTCACTGACAACCGAAATCATTCCTTCAATCCGCAGACACCTAACTGGGGTCTTCTCTGGACCAGACCTTGGGCTGCACATTTTCTGAATGCGAGCAGGTGCCAAGAGCCACGCAACTCACTAGGCAGAGTGAAAAATAAGGAGGCCCCTCCTTCTCCCTCCGACCGCGCCTCCCCACCCTTTGGAGAGAAGCCAGCACCCTGCACCCTCCCAGGCCTCATCCACTCCTGCAGAGACCAACGAGGCCCAACCTCACTTTAGAGACGAAGGAAGAATGATCGGGTCCCCCCACAAATGAGGGGCAGAGACAGAACTGGAACCCAGATCTCCTTAGACCCAACTCATTGGCAGTACCATTTTACATGCATGGACCAACCCCAAACAGGAGACTGGAGCAGAGAACGCTGCCTGGTTCCTGGTGCCCCTCAAATTGTGTGCAATAAGACAGACGCCGAACAGCACCCAGTCATAAGTGGGGCTCCATCCCAGCCTGAAACCCACACCACCTTTCATCCATAAAATGGGCATGATTCCTGGATCCCTCTATCCCTCTCCCTATCTGAATAGCTAGCACGTGTTCAGAAACCTCCAAACATTTCTTGGAGCCTGTGTACCAAGTACTGGGCCCTCAGGCACGAAGTTTTAAATGCCTCGGGACTTCCCCTGTGGTCCAGTGGTTAAGACTCTGTGCTTCCACTGCAGGGGGCACGGGTTCGATCCCTGGTGGGGCAACTAAGATCCCGCATGTCGCGCAGCATGGCCAAAATTAATTAATTAATTAATTAAATGCCATGCTAGTGAGGCCAGGCTTTATCCTGTAGGAATGGTATAGGGGGTGGGAGGCTGTGGAAAGACCCTAAAGGACTAACAGAGATCAGATTTGCATCTTAGAAGGACTAGTCTAGAGCTACATACGAATTAGAGGGAGCAGGAAGCCTGCTACCAGGTCACTGTAATAGTTCAGGAGACAGAGGACAAGGGCCAAGCTGAGGTGTGGACAGGTGGCCATGGATCCCAGATGGTATTTTTATAATAAAAAATCCTCTTCTGTAGATGGGTAATGATGATGATTGTACAACAATGTGAATATACTAATGCCACTGAACTGTACACTTAAAAAATGGTGAAAATGGTAAATGTATATTTTACAATTTTTTAAAAATCTCTCCCCCTCCAAGTAACACTTTTCGTTTGTCAAAGGCACAAAAGGCATAAATGCAAGGACTCCCTCCCCTAGGTCTCAAATACTATAAAGAATGAAGATGAATAATATTTATTGAGGGCTTTTCTGTGTTCAGGTATTATACTAAGTACTATACCAAGTATTAACTCATTTAACCTTCAGAACAACTCTACAAGGTAGATACTGTTATTACACCCATTTTACAGATGAGAACAGTCAACACAGAGAACTTAAGTAACTACCCCACAGCTCATACATGGCAAAGCCAGGATTTGAACCTACGTAATCTGGCTTCAGAGCCTGCATGCTTACCCACTATGTTAAATTGCCTCTGTCCAGTTAGATGCTAAACATCTAAATAAGAACCAAAAAAAATGTCTGCCGACCAGCTAGCCCCACTATTTGGTTATTTGGCTTTATAGAGAACAGAAATCCAGACAGCTGACAGAAGTTTTTTTTCCCATTTTCATCCAAATGTTTGGCATCACATAATATGATATGTCCATGAGTGGGAGCCACTCAGGAATTAGAACTCGATTACCAGTAGAAACACTGTCTTTCTTAATGCAAGGTTGTCATTTCATGAATTAACGTTCTACCCAAAAATGTTTGCCTAACTTCCTAGGGTCTTGCACTTTTTGAGGATCTGACAGCATTTTTGCTCCACTATGGGTTCGAGTAGTAGTTAATAGACGTCCTGCCCATTTCTTTGTCCTCCATCCGGTATTAGCAGAAATCACATGGGATTTTTTTTTTTTTTTGCATCACAAATAACAAAAACCATGCATATTTTAACTTCATCTCTAGGATTAAAGTAAATACATAATTTTGGCAAATTACTCGGAATTACGGGCTAGCAGCATCTGGTTGGGATATTCTCAAGTAAATTATTGGCACGGTCTCTGCCACATTTTTAATTTTAACCAAAATGTTCTCAGAAACATGTGTTTTCTGTCCCGTTTGCATGTAATCAGTTTTAGAGGGCCTCGGAGTTTTAAACTGGGGTTTCAGAAATTAGCTCCGATACCTGGGCACTGCCTGCAGGCCCCAAAGCGCCCTCCTCCCTCCCAGCACCGTTCTGCCCCTGCCACCAGCTCTTCAGAGCGAGAGAGGCCCGCAGGTACTGTGTGTGCGCGTCCCTCGCCCTTCATTCTGCTCCCAAATTACATACCTCGCTTTTATGTCAAGTCCAATATAGTTCCTTACCAGTTTTTTTTTTTCCTCCTTATTCCACATCAAGAGTACCCAATTACTTTTATAAATACTTGTTTTAAAAATATCACAGTGGTTTCCTGCTGCTTGAAATTCTCAAGGGCTATGCAGGATTTTAGACTCTTATAAATCTTTCAAACAGTTCATATTTTATCAACAAAGTGTGCTTTTTTGTAAACCCTAAATATAACTCCTCATCGAAGGCTTTTTTTTTTCCCAATTATTTGACCTTTCCATAAAACGACAAAATTAAAGGAATTTGAGCCATTTCAAAAGTCATTTCCCTTGGGCTCATTAACCCTGCCTGGCCTACCAACAGGAGTGGTGTTTTTGGTTAAAAGAGAAAGCATGAGGGTTTCAAAACGTCCCAGCAGAGGTAAAGCAGGGTTACGTACTAGGTCTTTAAAAGAAAATTCCAGGAAGGTCTTGGCTTTTGTTAAAACTGAAAAGCTCCCTAGCTCAAGGCAGGGACTCCTTGAACGAATGACACATCACCAGGGACCCAGAAGGAGTCAGTCTGCGTGGTAGAGGCTGGGCTCCAGGTCCTGAGGATGCCCTGGTCCTGAAGTCTACTCAGCTGTCCGAATGTATATGGGCACTTCTGTGGTTTTCCACTTGGAACTCCCTGGAGATACCCAAGGAATGGCCACTTAGGAGGCAAATCCAAGAATCATATTCAACCATGAGCAAGATGCAGTTCTAAGCACTACAAAAATCAAGGTGTATCCACCAACCAAATGACTGTCCGGAAACACAGGAGTTTCAAGTCTTGATCTCCTCTGCTATGTCTGAACTTCTATCTTATGATCTGGAAACCATTGCTGGGCAGGGAGAGAATGAACAAGGGAAAGAAGTGCAGTCTGGGTATATTTTAGAGCCTCAGGCCTCAAACACATAAAGAGTAAACCAACTCTTTGAAGAATGTCCTTGGGTTAGATACCCTTGATTCTCCCCCACTGAAAATCCAGGCAAGTGTAATCAGCTTAGGGTCACCACCATCCCCAACTTACCACCAAATCCCCCCACATTCATTCATCCAGCAAATACTTGGTGACCACCTACTACGTACCCAGTTCTTCTGGGAGCTGAGGAAGAGTCAAAGAACCACAAAATGGACCTAGAGATTCTCATACTAAGCGAAGTAAGCCAGACAGAGAAAGACAAATATCATATGATATCGCTTATATGTGGAATCTAAAAAAAAAAAAAAAAATGATGCAAATGAACTTATATACAAAACAGAAATAGACCCACAGACATAGAAAACAAACATGGTTACCAAAGGGGAAAGGGAACAGGGAGGGATAAACTAGGAGCTTGGAATTAACAAATACACACTACTATATATATAAAATAGATAACCAACAAGGACCTACTGTAATAGCACAGGGAACTATACTCAATATTTTGTAATAACCTATAAAGGAAAGGAATCTGAAAAAAAATAGATACATATGTTTGTAAAACTAATTCACTTTGCTGTACACCTAAAACTAACACAACATTGTAAATCAACGATACTTCAATTAAAAACAACAAGAAGCACAAAAGGAATACCTCTCCTCGAGAATCGAATTGTGGGGTGTTCCCTGGTGGCCTAGTGGTTGGGATTCTGGGCTTTCATTGCCGTGGCCCGGGTTCAATTCCTGGTCGGGGAACTGAGATCCCGCAAGCCACACGATGTGGCCAAAAAAATTTTTTAAAAAATGAATCTAATAGTGAGTGTACAACCTTAACGCTGTGTAACCCCACCAGGCACTATGTGAGCAAAGTCAAGGAGGGATCCAGACAGTCAGGGCACTCGGAATAGGTTGAAAGGCACAGCTTCTGGAGGCTGGCTACTCAGAGGAGGGTTCCAGAAGGTGAGGTCTGGGCCAAGCCAGAGGGGGTATACCAGTTAGGGTTTGCAGAGAAACAAACCCTAACATACAGGAATACATACATACATTATCTATAGGCATGTATATGTATATACGTGTGTATATGTATATTTACACACATACACACACACACACACACACACACACACACACACACACACACAGAATGATTTCTTGTAAGGAACCGGCTCACGTGATCATGGGGGCTGACAAGTCTGAATTTCTAAGACAGACTGTAGCCTGAAAATGCAGGAGGAGTTGATACCGCAGTGTGCAGGCAGAATTCCTTCTCGGGGACACCTCAGTTGACTAGATGGGGCCCATCCACATCATCTAGGGCAATCTTCTTTACTTAAGGTAAAAGGACTGTAGATGCTAACCGCATTCACAAAATACCTTCGCAGCAACACTTAGCTTTGTGTTTGATTAACCAGCTGGGACTCGGACTGAGCCAAGCTGACACATGAAACTAACCTCCCAGGATGTCTCCGGAGAGGGAGCAAGAAGGCAACTGCTGCTTAGGATTCAGCTCGGGGACTCTGAACTCTGTGCTGAGAGGTTTGGGGCCCGTGTCCCGGCCCCTGGAGTCGTTAAAGGTTTCCCATGATACAGGCAGCACTGCAATCTGGAGGGAGCCTGAGGATAGACCAGGAAGAACAGACCACTGAGAAATCTGCACGAGTCCACCCAAGGGAAGGACCAGATCCCAGGCTGGTGAGGGGAGAGGAGCTGAGGGGAAGGAAGAACAGCTGCAAGAGGCAGGCTGCCCACAGGGATGGGAGGGGCGGACACAGTGCTGGGGGACTGAGCCGGAAAGGACTTCCCTGTCCCCGTGGTTAGCAGAGGGAATCAAGAGGAGCAGCCAGCTTGGAGGGCAGGCTGGGGAGCTTGGGTCTCGATGTCTCGAGGGTATGCGCCCTGAGACCAGTGGGGACACACAGCCACACGCAGAGCAGAAGTCAAGGTCACTATAGAGAGAAACCCGCGGTGCTGATGCCGTGGTAACTGATGACATCTCCAAGGGAGAGACCTAAAGGAGAACAGGTCGGAGACTTGAGCCTTGGAGGGTGGCTGCAAAGAGCCCAGAAACCACGGGGACGGAACCAGAATGTCAGACAGGCCATCAACAGATGCCAGCCAGGCCACAGAGGGAGTGGAGAGCCGCAGTGAGGACCAGGGTGTAAGGAAAGGCCTTCAAAATGGCAGAAGCAACACAGTGACCGAGCAGCTAGGAGTGACCCTGGGAAGCAACACGGGCTGCCCTCAGGGCTTCTCCCACGTGCAAGGAACCTGAGAGAAGAGTTTATGGCCAAGGGCACGGGCCATGTGGTCGAGGAGGGGTCTGAGGCAGAGAGGAGAATTTCTCCCTGGAGTCAGCCCTTCTGGAGCCCTGAGGGGGCAAGCAGAGGACCCCCAGGAGATGATGGGTGGATCTGCACTAGACTTCAGTGGAAGCCTACTTAACACCTGGACACCTAGTAGGATGGAGGTGGGGCAGGGCTACTGAAAGCGGAGGAGCAGGAACAGGGATGAAGACAGCAGTAAACTGGGAGAAAGGTGAGGCAGGTGATCATGGGGGGAGGGCAGGAAGACTGGGGGGAACAGAGCCTTGTTACTTGACAGAATTAAGGAGGGTGGGGGAACAGACGCAAATTGGATGATACACACACAGCGGGATACAGGATACCCAGGCTCAAGGATGGAAGGTTAGTGTGGCAGCAGTATCAGGAGGTGGGCACCAACCAACACTGCTTCAGACACCTGCCTAGTACAAAAGGGGTGGTGGAAAAAGAGGTACACCTGAACCTTGAAAAAATAAAAGACTACTTTAAAAAAGGGGGTGGTGGAGGCGGGAGCCCCAGATGATGTCAGTAGCTCACACTTCTGCATGGTGCTTAATGCCCACCGGACACAACTCTAGGACCTCTATATACTAATGTATGTCAAGCTTCTTAATCATCACAACCCTGAGACATGTGGTACAATAATTATCACCATTTTACAGAGAAATAGAGGAATAGAGAGGTTAAGAACTTGCCCAAGGTCACACAGCTAGCAAGTGGCAGAACTGGCATTCAAACTAGACAGTCAACTTAGATGTGAGAGGTTAAATGACTTGTCTGAAATAAAGCAAAAAGATAAATTCAGAACTCAAACACAAGCATATACATATGGTGGCTGCTTTACCCATCCAGAAGCACACCAGCCTGGGTCACCCTCTGAGTAAACTGATCTAGAGGCACAAGAAGAATACTCGCCAGGAGCTTGCAAGGGCCCCTCCAGTCCTCTGGTGCCTCTGGCCAGGCACACTGGTTCCCAACATCCTTGCAAAGACTTGTCCTAAACTACAATGATATTTGCGCAGGAGCCGGAGGTCTGGGGTGCAGAAGGCAGGGACTGCAGCTTCAGGCATCAGCAGCCTGGACAATGCTGGATGGGCCCTGAAAAGCTAGGAGGTCACCTGCCAGGAAAGTCCCTCACCAGGCTCATGGTCAGATTCTGGAGTTGCCGGGTATGCTGGAAGTAGCTCAGCCAAGGGGCTCTGAAGAGATGCTTCACACCAAGGTCCCTGCCAGCTCTAGGAGCTTCTGTGTCTACAGTGAGCCAGAACACAGCAGATTTGGAATCTGGAGGTTTATTGATGATCTGCTGTGTCATTTGACCTCTTAAGCTGCTGAAATCCAAACTGGTAATTAAGCCAAGTCCAAACATCCAAGACAGAGAGAATGAGGGAGAGAATCTTTACCCTAAAAATAACTCTATTGTTTTTACATTTGTACCTTGCCTTTTACTGTAAAGTCTTTCATCCTGCAGAAGGGTTACCCATTGCAAGATAAGAATCAAAATGTTGCTTTTGTGCTTGTCCACGCAGCCAGCGGCTCAAGGCTCAAGAGACAAATATGCACTGTGCTGTCTTCTTGTTCTCAGCCAAAACTGCTTTCCTGGGGCAAAGTATCATGGTCAACCCTCTGCACCTCTCAGCCCCCTCCCCTCCATTTTCCAGCCCCTCATCCTGCTCTCTCTGCCTCCAAGCCAACTGCCCAGCCTTTGTTCTACAGGCCCAGTTCCCCTTCCCATGCCATGAGGCCTACCCCTCCTCCTCAGCCCCCTCTTCCTCCTCATCCCCCTCTTCCTTCTCCTCTCCCTCCTCCATCTCCTCCCTCTCTTCCTCCCCTCCTCCTCCCCTTCCCCATCTCCTCCCTCTCCTCCTCCCCCTTCCCCTCTCTTCCTCCTCCTCCACCTCCTCCACCTCCTCCACCATAGCTGTTCTCAGGGCTAGCAGCTGACAGGGAAAGGAGAAGAGTGAGTTCTATTCCGGCAGGAGGGAGGAGCCTGGACCAGGGCAGGAGGGAAGCAGCAGGGAGCCCCCAAAGATGAGAGAAAAGCACCAGAGCCTTCCTTGGGCCCTCTTGCTGGTAACCCAAGCTGCCTCTTCGGTGAGGCCCACAGCAAGCGGCAGCCCCTGGCTGCCATGCCCACACATCACAGAATGGCAGGTTGTCCAAGATCCAGAAGTGTGTCCAGGGCCAGCTGGCATTTTTCTGAACGCATCCTCACCCATCATATAAATCAGAATTCCCCAAAGTGTGATGTGTGTGTTACTGGACCTCTCAAGATGATTCACAGGGCAATGGACACATGCTTTCTATTTAAGAGATGTGTATCTATTTTTACAATCACCTCCTGTTTACCGGAAGGTTAAAAGTCGTTTTCATGCACGGTCATGGGAGAAAGTTTCCTGTTAAAATAAATTTTCTAAGTGAAAAATGTGCGCCACTTTAAAGAAAAGCAGAAAGTAATTAGTAATTGCATGGGTAGAATGCAAATATGGCAAAAGCCGCAAAGGTGATAAGTAAATGACTGATGATTGGTGATTCTGACATCTACTGCATAGATATGGACCCATCCCATAGACCCACTTTGGTCCTTGGTTAATTGAGAATAGGTCAGACTCACAAACCATTTTCTTTCCTTTTTTTTTCTTTTAATATTTATTTATTTATTATTTATTTTTGGCTGCGTCGAGTCTTCGTTGCGGCACGTGGGCTCAGTAGTGTGGCGCACGGGCTCAGTAGTTGTGGCGTGTGGGCTCAGTAGTTGTGGCGTGCGGGCTTCGTAGTTGCGGCACATGGGCTCAGTAGTTGTGGCACGCGGGCTCAGTAGTTGTGGCGTGTGGGCTTAGTTGCCCCACGGCATGTGGGATCTTAGTTCCCCGACCAGGGATGGAACCCGCATCCCCTGCATTGGAAGGCAGATTCTTAACCACTGGACCACCAGGGAAGTCCTCTCACAAACCATTTTCAATTCAGTGGACAAATATTTGCCAAGAGCCTTTGCTGTGTCCAGGACCGTACGAGTCACACAGAAAAGGGAACCTCCCACAGCCACCCCTGACTTCGGGTAGCTTTCAGTTAACTCGTTGGAAAGAACAGGTCTACACTCGAGGAAACAGCTAGAGAATGGAACAGAAGTGTGTAAGAGAGGGAAGCAGACTTGAGCAGTGGAAGGGAACAAGAAAAGGGAGCCCAGGATTCACTGGGGTGACTCCAAGGTGAGGCTCAGGATGGGTCATGGAGATCTCAATCAGTTCTGAGGAGCCTGGAATGTTCCTTCCGCTCCAACCTCATCACCTGGATCCCAAGAGTCGCTCCAGACCCTGGTGACCTTGTGGCAGTGAAAGTCCTCACCAGAGGACCTCACTTTTAAAGGTGTGAGGAAAGGGCAGACCAGCAAGTGTCCACCAGCAAGTCACGTTCCTGGGCGGCTCTATAATCCTGACAACCACCTCCGGAGTCCACACAGCAAGGCTCTTCTGTGGTGGCACCGAGGACCTCGGCACCCTCTAGCCAGGCTCCGCCTACTCTCTGCTTTCCTGTGTGGGTCTCTTGGCTCTCAAACTCCTGATACTGCCTTCTCTGTGGTGCCTGGGGAGGACCATCTCCCTTCCCAGTCTGAAGCTGACCTAGGAACCCAGAGAGCTGGGTGTAGCTGAGTGGGAACAGAGGCAGACTCACAACTGCTGCGTTTCCCTCCAACTCTTGAGAGTTGACACCTTTGGGTACCTCTTGGTGCCCTGACGACAGTGAGGCTCATCTTAGGGAACTGCTACCCCAGCCATATCCACAGAGTCCCAGGGTGGGTACCCGTCCATGAGATCACATCCCACGGCCCTACCCCCTGGACCACGAAGCATCAGAGCAGAGATCTGAGCCAATCAGATTCTCCCCCTGGAATCAGGAACTTTCTGGAATTTGGAATTACAACAGAGAGATTCCAGCTCACTCTGGGCTGATCTCTGGATGGCAGAGATGCAAAACTCTACAGTTAGGTGAGGCCGTCTTTGGCCACGTGGCCCAGAAATGCAGAGAAAGTGGATCCACAGAGAGAAGCAGAGATGTAAGGCAAAAAGAGATAAACCCTAACAAGCCATGCTCTCCCTCAGCCTTTGGCCAAGTGCTTTTGCTGCCACAAGGCCCTCCTCTCCCTCCCTCTCTAAGATAACAGCACAGGACTCAAGGGTTCCATAATGCTTAACAGTGAAATTCATTGATACGGATGGAATGTTTGTATCTCCCAAAATTCATATGTGGAAACCCTAACCCCTGGTGGAAAAGTTATTTGGAGGTGAGACCTTTGGGAGATAATTAGGATAGATGAGGTCATGAGGGTGAAGCATCCCATGATGGGATTAAAGCCCTTATAAGAAAAGACCATAGAGCTTACCCTCTTTCTTTCTCTCTCCCTACCATGTGAAAACACAGCAAGAAGATGGCCATCTACAAGCCAGGAAGAGAGCCCTCAGCAGAACCCAGCCAGGCTGGCACCCTGATCTCAGACTTCCCAGCCTCCAGATCTGTAAGAGAATAAATATCTGTTGTTTAAGCCACCCAGTCTATGGTATTTTGTTTACAGCAGGCCTTTGCCCTGGCCGTTGGCCTTAAATTCTCTTAAATTACTGCCACTTTCCCCATCACTCACTAGACCTCGGCCGCACTAACCACTGTTCAGTTCTTCGAACAAGTCAACCTTAGTTCCAACCTCAGGGCCTTGGTTCTTACTCTGCTTCTGGCTGGGAGTAGCCTCCCTCTGTCTTCATACGGTGGGCTTTTTCATGTCATTCAGATTTTTATAGAAATAATCCTTATTCAGAGAAGCCTTCTCAGACCACCCTCATTGACATAGACCCTTAGACACTCTATTTTCTCATTACTTCATGTGCAGCATGAGACCAGCTACCTTGCCCATCTTATTCACCACTATATCCCACAAAGCCCAGCCCAGCACCCAGCACAGCAAAGGTGTTCATCGGATATTTGTTGAATAAATGACTGAGACACAAAGAGTCTGGCCTCCACGAGTCCAGACAGAGAGCCAAGCTGTGGGTGGAAAAGGGGAAAGGGTGACACTGGCAGAGGGCACCACCATTAGCTTGGTCTGCGTTCAAAAGTCTCCCAGTCAGCAAACCAGCTCACGCAAGCCGTCCTAAGGAAACACAGTGCAGAACTCGGGAAATGGAGCCCAGGGCTGGTCAAAAGACAGTCATACTCTAAAATATGCACGACCAGATTTTGTGTACCACGTGTTTTATCTTTGACCGTACTTATGGAAAGATTATTCAAGAACATCGTGAACACACAAAAATAAATCTTTAAAAATATCATTTGGATGACACACACATACAAATGAAAGATTTTTCTCTTTTTACTATAGCATTCCATTAAGGCATTTTGAAAAAGCAAATGTGCTAAGTAACGGCACACCATAACCTGCAAATAAAAATGGACCCAGTTGCTACCCACACAGCTGACCCCAGATGAAACCCACCCCAATCTCACCATCAATCAAGGTAGAAGGAGGGGGCAGCTCGCCAACTCGGTTTCCTGTCCTCTGAGGACCTGACAGTGTCCAAAGCAACAGAAGGTCACGGTTCTTACTCACACTTGGATGTGGGTCAGAAAGTGGCCACAGCCACCACTGCCTGCTTTGATCACTGGGGAAAACAATGGCTATTCAGTGAGTGCCAGGTGCCAAAAGCAAGGCATTTGACACGCTATCTCACGTAATCCTACAACAACCCTATGAAGCACACAGTATTATCCTTGAACTTATGTTGAGCAGGCTGAGGCTGCTCAACATAAATTCAAGCCTCAACAGAGAGGCTAAGTAACCTGGCTGAGATCACACAGCTAATCGGCATCAAGGCTGAGATTTGAAGGCCACAGTGCCTAGATCCTTACCTACCCAAGAGCTGTCCCTCACCTCCACACTCCATAGATTAGCTCTCCTTACTCTTCTTCATCCTCACCATCAGTAACTGACGTCAAGGGACCAACACCTTCCTCTTTTCTGTCCCTCCTAAACACCCAGCACGTGCCAGCCTGCAGTGAACTTCACGAGGTTGATGATGATGGACCCAGGCTTCTTGCAGAGCATCCCCTTCTGGTCCGCCTCTCTCTCCCTCTGCCTTATCCCCCGAGGGCTCTTTTCTCATCAATTATCAGCCCTCTTGCTTTAGTTTTGTATGCCTAATTTATCTTGTTACCCACTTCTTTTTGTTTGTTACCTAGCCAAAAAACAAGAAGAGTGGGCTTCCCTGGTGGCGCAGTGGTTGAGAATCTGCCTGCCAATGCAGGGGACACAGGTTCGAGCCCTGGTCCAGGAAGATCCCACATGCCATGGAACAACCAAGCCCGTCAGCCACAACTACTGAAGCCTGTGCACCTAGAGCCCACAACAAGAGAAGCCACAGCAATGAGAAGCCCGCGCACCGCAACGAAGAGTAGCCCCCGTTCACTGCAACTAGAGAAAGCCCGCGTGCAGCAACGAAAACCCAACGCAGCCAAAAATAAATAAATTAATTTAAAAAAATAAATAAAGATATGGGCTTCCCTGGTGGCGTAGTGGTTGAGAATCTGCCTGCCAATGCAGGCGACATGGGTTCGAGCCCTGGTCTGGGAAGATACCACATGCCGCAGAGCAACTAGGCCCGTGAGCCACAACTACTGAGCCTGCGCGTCTGGAGCTTGTGCTCCGCAACAAGAGAGGTCGCAACAGTGAGAGGCCCGCGCACCGCGATGAAGAGTGGCCCCCGCTCGCCGCAACTAGAGAAAGCCCTCGCACAGAAACGAAGACCCAACACAGCCAACAATAAATAAATAAATAAATAAATAAAAAGAAGCTTTCATTTAAAAAGATAAAAAACTTTAAAAAAAAAACAAGAAGAGTCTAAATAACATTCTTTGGCTTCCTTTTAGATTGTAATCTTACCTTAGTTCTTGTGCATTTCTTTCTTCTGAGGACTTTCTTTTACTTTTCTCTCTTTTACTTCTTCCTACTTCTTCTGCCTCTCTCAAGGTTTTAAGGTCTTAAGGAGAAATATATATATATATATATATTTGTGTGTGTATATATATATATGCACATACATGGGCACTGGATTCCTCTGGCCATCAGGCTAAGTTCACCTTGTTCATCATCAAAATGAAAGTGTTTTGCAACATGATCTATAATACTTATTATTCACTGGTGGGGATGGCGAAGTGGGTTCTGATTTCAGAACAATAATAAAATACAAAGATCTGGCAATCTGAATACCCAAGTTCAAATCTGGACTTGACCCTTCCAGCTGTATGTGCCTTGGACAAGAATCTCTGAGCTTGAGGTTTTCATCTGTAAAATGGGAATAATAATTCTACTCCCTCCCAAGGCTGTAGAGAGGTTTTAAAAAGCCATGTATATGAAAGCACTTTCAAACTAGAAATAATTTCAGCATAAAGCAGTATGGAATCCGGGCCTTGGCTGAACTACGAAATGCCACAAGAAAGGGGAGGATGCTGTTGAATTGTGCATTGGATATCGCACCTGGGTGGCCCACTAACTCTTTACATCCACGACCTTTCCCCCAAACTGGGTTTCCTCTCTGGAAGTCCCAGTCCTGCTCATGGAACCAGGAGGCATTTCATCATTCAATAACCACACACACACACTTAATCCGCTGTGAGTCAGGGGCTGCAGTGGGTTCTAGCGATTGGACATTGAACTTGCCGAACAATATCCTCTCCTTCAGGGCCCTTATAATCCATTTTGGATGGGAGAAACAGTAAGACAACAAACAATGAAAATAAATAAATAAACAAGATAATAACTGATCAAGGCCCCTGATTTGCAGGAACAGCCTGCATGAAGGCCCGAAGGCAGGAAAGAGGTTGGCTTATTTGTAGTATAGAAAAAAGGTGCTGGAAGGGAATGAGTGATTCCCTGAGGAAGTGGAATCCCCTGAGGTCTGCAAAATCAGCAGGGCCAGATCTTACAGGGCCTTCCGGTCCGTGGTCAGGAGTGTGCATTGGATTCTAAGGAGGCCTCTGGAGTCAAGCGATGGAGTGATAGGATTGGGTTTAGGGTTTATTTTTGTTGGTTGCTTGGTTTGGTTTTTTTTTTTTTTTTTTATCAGTCTGGCCACAGTGCAGAGAATTAGGATTGGAGAGAGTGTTGGTGAGCGAAAGTGGAAGCAAGAGAGCAGATGGTCATCTCCACGGTAGGACGAGACAGAGATGACTGAGGCTTGGATGGTGGAAATGGAGAGAAGTGAACAGAATCGACAGGTATTCTGGAGTCAGAAACAACACAAATTGGTGATGAGTTACATACAGAGGTGTGAAAGGAAGGAGAAAATGGCTCATTTTCATATCAAAGAGGACTCCTGGGGTTTTTTTGCTAGAGCAACCAGAAAAGAAGTGATAGCACTGATTGAGATGGGGGTGGGAGATGGAAGAGAAGTGGAGGAGCACGGGGCAGGTGAAGGGGGAACTGGTAAAAGAGAGGCTTAGGGACTTCCCTGGAGGTCCAGTGGTTAAGAGTCTGTGTTTCTAATGCAGGGGGCATGGGTTCGATCCCTGGTTCAGTATCCCTGGTTGGAGAACATGTAAGATCTCATATGCCATGCGGTGCGGTCAAAAAAAAAAAAGAGAGAAAGGCTTAAACTTCCATCATTTTCCCCACCTACCCCTCAAGTGCAAAAGTTGGTTATCTTGCCAGTTTGTCCCCCACAAGCTTCTAAAAATCGCCTCTACCTTCGCATCTCCAATTTGCCACGTGACTTCTCAATGTGTTTCGCCCCTGGAGGTCTCCACCTCCAAACCATCTCTGCACCCTCACTAGCCCCACATCCTCAGGACTTTCTGGAATGGGGAGTAACGCACTTACCTTTATTGTTTAAGACTTCTGCATTGGGTTTTCTGTTACTTGCAGATGAAGACAGACACACCAGGCCCTCGGGATCAAATCCCAGCCAACGTTCAGCCAAGAGTCCTCTCCTCCAAAACACCATCCTTCTCTGCCACACCAGACCACCCAGCTCTCCATCCTGCCTGCTCTCACGCACTCCTCTGAGCCTCTGTGTATGTTGGTCCAGCTGCCTGGGATGCTTTTTCTCCCTGTTTCCACCTTCTAAGTGCCTCCTAACCATTCTCTTAGCCATTCTTCAGTTCCTGTTTTGTAAGTGAACGTAAAAACTAAAAATTTTTCATCTTTGACACCTTTCATGAGGTGTCAACCATTGAGGGGTCAGTGGTTGAGGGCAACCATTCTCTTAGTTCCCAGAGTACCCTGCCCTCATCTCCATCATAATGCCAACCACACAGTGTTGTAAAAATTATTATTTCCTTGTCTCTAAATTTGTACTGCTGTAAGGGCAGTGCCTGGGTTCATCTCTTCCTTGCCGTCCAGTATGCAACACGGGATCTAACACACAGACACACACAAGAGTTGACTGAATGACTGAATGTCAGAGTGGGTTAGTGCTATAGACTGAACGTTTGTGTCCTCCCAAAATTCATATGTTGAAAGCCTAACCCCCAATGTGATGGTATTTGGAGGTGGGGTCTTTGGGAAATAAGTAGGGTTAGATAGGTTATGAGGTTATGACCCTCATGATGGGATTAATATCCTTATAAAAAGAGGAGATATGAGATGGATCTCTCTCTCTCTCTCTCTCTCTCTCTCAATATTTTTCTCTCCCCCTCTCTCCCTCTCTTTATGCATAATTCAAGGAAGCAGGCCTCCACTAAGAACCCAAACACGCTGGCACCCTGATCTCAGGCTTCCAGCCTCCAGAACTATGAAAAAGAAATATTTGTGGGAATTCCCCGGTGGTCCAGTGGTTAGGACTCTGCACTTTCACTGCCGAGGACATGGGTTCAATCCCTGGTCAGGGAACTAAGACCTCGCAAGCCACGCAGTGCAGCCAAGAAAAACAGAAAGAAAGAAATATTTGTTATTTAAGCCACCCAGTCGATGCTACTCTGTGATAGCAGCCCCAGCAGACTAAGACAAGTAAGTTCTAAAGTCTTCAAACGAAGTAAAAATCTTGAATGGTCAAAATTAATCTTAAAAATCCTGCCTACCACACACTAAAATACAGTATCCATGTTTTTATTATACATAATTCTTACCCCACTGAATTTTGAGAAATACTGAGTTCCACTAAAGGGGAGAATAAACAGAGAGGTTATATGACAACGTCTCTCATTCAAAGCACCCCACTGTAAAACAGTCATCAATCCTTAACAGGGAGTTTTAAGGAAGATGGCGTTGGGGAACGGCTTCTTCACTGGCTCCTGGTTCCTCCTCCTTCTTCACTGGCTCCTTCTACACTGGCTCCTGCTTGCCTGAAGGAGTTTACTTGATTTTTGTTTTAATATTCTCGCCTGTAACCTCAGCCCCCAGTACAGCAGGAAAAAGTTGTCATCCTCATCTGGTCCAATGAAGCCTTTTTATTTTTCTGAGTAATTTACAGAAATAATAATAAAGGGACAGTTTTAAAATTCTTATTACAAAACTGAATAATTTAAACCTAGCAGGGACTTCCCTGGTGGTCTAGTGGTTAAGACGCCACGCTCCCAATGCAGGGGGCCCGGGTTCGATCCCTGGTCAGGGACCTAGATCCCGCACGCCACAACAAAGATCCCGCACACAGCAAAGACGATCCTACGTGCTGCAACTAAGACCAGGCGCAGCCAAAATAAAGAAATAGTTCAAAAATAAATAAATACAATAAACATAGCAAATTTTCATTCCCTATTTTCCTGACTTTGAAGGTATATAAACTCAAAATGAGCAACATTCTCTACATGCAACTAACTATTCATCAGCTGTCAAACATGAACTGGGGGCAGATCCACCTCATAAATACTAATTCCAGATCTCAAGTAAATCTCTAATAAGTTCTAATTTATTGTTATTTCTGGTTCTTCTTGCACTTGCATCATAAAACTAGTACTTTTCAAACCTTTGATGGGTTGTAATTTTCCTAAAGAGAAGAGGGTCATCTTCTTTTCTCCATAATTGCAAAGCATTTTCATTCTTACATTTATAAACACTAGTAAGAATACTCTTTGGATCACCTTTGTAAACACACCTGACTTCATCATTTGTCCCTTTCAAACTGTATCAAGGAAATTTTGCTGAACACACACCACAAAAGGTACAAGAAGATTGGCCTCCCCTTCTTTGAGCAAAACAGGATAGTCCAGGTTCTTGTTGCAAAATATTGGGTGATGAAATCATTCCTGTTGAATGACTAACTGGATGAGAATACCATATTTTTTGTCCTCAAAAATATATTGTTTATTGATCGATTCTGGAGTGTGAGAAAATTGATCCAGAATGTTGTATGGTAAAACTCAGAGTCTGAGACTTTGCTTACAGGGTGAATTTTACTGTTATCATCAGAGTCAACATCGCTGCTGTCTCTTCTGATATGTCTAACTACTGTAAAACATTTTCCTTTGTCAATTTTCTTCTCTTTACCATTTTGCGCAGGCAATGAAAAATTCTGTATTCTCCATGGCATGCAATGAAAGTGATAATAATAAAACTACAAAGATGATGACCTTGGGGCTTCCCGGTGGTGCAGTGGTTAAGAATCCGCCTGCCAATGCAGGGGACACGGGTTCGAGCCCTAGTCTGGGAAGATCCCACATGCCGCGGAGCAACTAAGCCCGTGTGCCACAACTACTGAGCCCACGTGCCACAACTACTGAAGCCCAAGCACCTAGAGCCTGTGCTCCACAACAAGAGAAGCCACCGCAGTGAGAAGCCCGTGCACCACAACGAAGAGTAGCCCCTGCTCGCCGCAACTAGAGAAAGCCCGCGTGCAGCAACAAAGACCCAACACAGCCAAAAATAAAAATAAATTAAATTAATAAATTTATTTTTAAAAAAAGATGGTGTCTTCTATCCTCTTTTATACCTTCTTGAAAGATGATGTAATACTCTAAGAAATGTAATAAGAAAACTGAAGGGTGATGCAATCGTGATGATTTATTTCACTATTGCATCAACCTTCTGGATGGTGATTCCATCATTCTTCCATTTTCTTATTATTTTAGTATTTTTAGCATAATTGGCAATAATTGATGGGTAATGATGAAATAATTCCTAGGATGAGAAAATGGAAAACATTTCAAGATATAAGAAAAATCAGATCACTAAGATCCCGTGAAGTCTTAGATTTATAAATGGCTCCAATGGTCCCATATGGTACATTCAAGATAGAATGAGTTTTATTCTGTTCTTGTTAAAAAGTAAATGTTCTCTTTGATCTCTGAAAAATTTCCTTTCAAAAGAACCAACGTCATGATATATCAAACTTTACAAATAGTTAGAACTGCTCAGAAAAAAAAAACTCAAAAACTAAAATTGGGTCCCCTAGACCCGGATGGTATACTGATGGTTAAATCACATTAATAGATTTGGTCGTTTCGTGAAAATTTTCAAAATCTGACTCCCTGGTAACTGCCCCACAAAAAGACCCTTCCTTTACCCATAGTTCTCAGACCAAACCCAGTCAGAGAGAAAGCTCCATAGTGTTCCAAGACCATGAATGCTCACCTCTGGGCTCCAACAGCACTCCCCATGGAGATCAGACTGCTCCTGGCCTGGGACGTTTTCTCCTAGAGTCTGTCTCCACACACAGTGAGGAAGCAAAAACCATGACCCGAGGAAAACAGAGATGGCTTCTGGAATACTCTGCAGGCTTCAGAGCAAGGCACTAACAAAACTCAGACCACAATCAGACACCGAAGTTTACTGCTTTACATTCTTTCCAGTAAATGGATTTATTGTGAGGAGACAGTGGCCCTATTCCCTTGGGGTTTTTTAAAATTCTTTTTCATCTTTTGTGTTTCCAGTCAGTCCATGACTATGGTTTGACTGTTAATCTACAACATAGAGGAAATGTCCAATTCACAAAAGTGGTGTATTCCAAACCTTTGGAAGTTGGTTGTTTTGGGAACTCAGAATATTTTCTCCTTAAATAAACAATATTATAAATGATGGTGAGGTTTCCAGACCAGCCCCACAAAAGCTCTCTTAACTCATAATGTTGTTGAGGCCCTGGACTTTTACGGTGAAAATTAGTAGAGAGCAATTTTGTTGTAGTACCAATAAACAAACTCAAATATGGAAGATATAGTCCCCTTTCTCCTGAATTCTATTTAATGGAACAACTGGTTTAATGAAAGGACATAAAGGGAAAGACAGAGACTTTTTAGGGAGAGACTTCTACTTATAAGAATTTTGAAGCCTTATAGCAGTATTCTATTGTTATTTTGTCTATCCAGTTTCACTTGGATACCTTTTTTTCATTTTCCCTCATAGAAGCATGACACAAAGGAGCCATGATGAGGGTAGATTTGGGGCTCATAGCAAAGGATGGGGGAGGAAAAGCAAAAAGTTTGAAAGAGATTTTCTTGATGGGGCGATTAAAGCACGTCGTTGCACGGGGGAGATTGCCTAAATCGGTATTAACTGATTTGCTAAGGAAATTGAGGAGAAGGTGGAAGACCCAGTATTAGTGCCCTAGGCCCTTGAGCCAGGAAGAGAGGAGAGCCCACTATTTGGTCAGACAGTTCCCTCTCTAACCATAAGGTGGTGCCATCAGCCCAGACAGTCGGCCCCGAGGGGGCGTGGCTTGCAGGAGGAAGAGCTCTCCATGAGGAAGCCACGTTTTCCACTCTGGCTTTGGAACTCAGAAAGCCTGGACCAGACACCAAGTATCAACCTATGCGATATTGCCTCATCATCCAACAACTTCCCATCCTCCAAGGCCCCACCTGCTCATACCTTCCCATCCTCCAAGAACACCTTTCTAGGCATAGCAACCCACATCAAGATTCCAACTAATTACTTCCCATTCCTCTCATCCATATCCTCCTTCACAGTGCCAGCACTGGGCCCCTGACCTTTTCCTAACTCCAAAAGGGAATCTAGTCTAAGAGCGTCCTGGAGTTTCATCCTTAAATGCCATCAGGATGTGAAAACAAGATCTCTGGTGAGCACAGATTTGTCACAAAGGCCCCACAACAAGGCCCCAGATGCCCTTGCCAGCTTTATCTTCCACTTGAATACCAAACTGGGCAACCCCTATTCCCGATACAAAACGCACCACATCTCCTCCGTTCATTTACCCCTGCTGGTCCTCCCTCCTGTGATACCCTCTGTTCCTTTTCTACTTGTTAGTATCCTCTCCCCTTTCAAAGTCTAACCCGAATTAACCTACTTACTGTTTGGATTTAACTGGTGGAGTTAGAGAGGAAAATTTGGGTTCCACGTATTAACCACAGAAGCCCCAGGATGGCACGAGGTGAGCCTGCCTCATCCTTTCCACTGCCAGTTGGGTCTTAAACTGAGAAGGAGGGTCTGTCCAGCCAAGACTCCCTGCTGAGCCTCAGGGCAATACCAGCTGGACCGTCCTTGCATCTCCCAAGTCTCAATTCCCACCTAGAGAGACACCAAAGCTGCAAGCACAATGCGTGGCCCAGTATCTATTCTCAATTCATGTTTCCTTTATAATCATAATAATAATAATTACTATCATTATTACTGCCCCTTCCCCACTCCCTACTGTCACCAGCCGCAGTCTGCCAAACCAGGCCTGAGTTACAGAGCTAGAAGAAGGAATGAGGGGAGATCACAACACAGTCACGGGTCTGAGCTCCCCTCCCCACTTCCACCCCAGGCCTGTGGCCTAGACTGGTAATCCCAGGAAACTGCCTCCTGATTCTGCAGAATTTTCTCAGCCCTGATGGGATGAACTGGGATGGGCACTCTTCTCTGGATGTTTGGCCCTGGCCAAGTGGCCTGAAGATCAAACTTATAAGAACTGGTACCTGTAACTTGCAACACCTCAAATACAGCTAACTACTTTCCTTTTAGTTCTAAAGGGACAGGTGGCTCAGGTTGGAGACAAGAATGTCCCCTGTGAGACTGGAGCAAAAAGCCCCAAGATGAATTTTTCTATATGCAGGTCCTCATGGTGGCAAAAGGCCATGCTCCAGCTCCGGGAGGCAGGAGCCCAGAGACCTCTATCTGCCTGGCCCCTGCTCCAGGTGGCCGAGAAGACTCAGAGAGTCTGCATCCAACAAAGGTCGGCTTGCTCCCACCCCCTGGACCTCTCCTATTTCCGTGGCTCAAAGAACCAAGAGACCGGATGCCCTGTTTAACGCCAATATTGCTCATGTTCTCACCTACTAAAAAGGCTCTCCAAGGAAAGAAAGCCTACCCAGGAAATTCAGAGGCTTATGGAGTTCGTGGGAGGCCAGACTGCTGCCGTTTCTTTGTTATGTTTTGTCTTTTCAGGATCTACAGGAGACGGTGTTTCATAAACTAATAAAGGAAGTTAACTACGCAAACAAAAGCAGGGTGGGAAATGCGAACCACCTATTTTAATGTACTTGTACGCCAGCCACCTCCTTCCCCCAAAGCTCTGAGGCTGCAAGAAGTAATTGTTACTGGAATCATGGGCATGAGTGGTCAGTTTCTTGCCACTGCTGCAGACTCGGACCTTCAAAGTGACCGTTTCCTTGGGCTCTGAAATCGGGTGGGGATGGTGGACAGCAGGTCCCAGGCGCTGCCCACCCGACCCCCCCCCCCTCCTTTCATTCCTCCCACCTCAAGGCCACTGGATGCGCTGGACAGCCGCGGCCAGAGGAGCCCACCCTGCCCCCACCCCCCTTCCTAACGCCCTCGTGCATCCGGAACCCTGGGAAGAGAGCTTTGGAAGCCGAACGGCGGCCGGAGGATGACCCGGCCCCAGCGTCTCCGCACCCCCTCCCCCAACCGTGTCACATGGCTGCCCCAACGAGGCTCGCAGTGCGCCCCGCCGCGGAGACCCAGGGCCGCGTCGCCACGGGCAGTTGGTGATGAAACCTCCCCGGCGCATTACCGCAGAGGGCAGGGAGCAGAGCGGGGCCGGGGCCGGGGCCGGGAGCTGGTACCCGGGCTCACCTGTTCTCCTGGAGGAGGATGGAGACGGCGGGGGAGGGGCGAGGGAGCGTCAACCCGGGGTGAGTGGCGCGGCGCTCGCGTCCCCGCCCTCCCCCAGCCCTGCAAGCCCCCAGAGCAGCGCCGTCGGACTGACGGTGCCCGGAGCAGTTCCTGTCCCCAGCCCAGGCGCCGGGGAGACGTGAGCGTGCACACGTACACACACAGCGGGGGAAGAGGCGCTCCGAGCGGCGCCCAACTTTCTCCCTGCTTCCGCAGGCCGGGGGAGAAAGCGGTCGCGGGCAATCCAGCCCCGGCCGTGCTTGGGGAGGGAGCTCGAACAAGGAAAAGAGACGGAGAGAATTTCCTCGGGTTTTGTTTTTAGGGTTTGGGGAGAATTTTTTGACCTTTTCCATCCGATGAATGAAGAGTAAAGGGAACCAGAATGGGGTGGCGAGTAGCGCTTTGGGAAAATGGAAGAGTATGTTTGGAGACGCGTAAAGTTGCCTTTCAAGCTCCAGCCTCTGGGGCACGCAATGCTCCTCGGCGGGCTGACTCAGGGCTGCCTGGGCCTCCCAGCCCCCCACCTGGAAACGATGCATGTCCAGTCAGTCACCTGGATCCCTGCAGCCCAGCCCGGAATCCGTCTGGACTGTGGGAGGGGCGAGCATCTGGCACCAAGGCCCACCAAAGAGAGGCGAAAAGAGGAAGATGGGGCAGTCGCTCAGGCTAAGTCCTATATCTAGTGCTCTGCTCCTATCTTAAATAGTTTGCGGTTTTGTTTTTTTTTTTAATGCAAAGCGTCACAACGCCAGGAATTCCCATATGTGCCCAGTTTGGCCCCAGCATCACTGTATCCAGGAAGCTTCTCCAATCCTCGGGGCTGGGAATCTCAAGTGAATTCCAACAGGCAGAAAGAGGAAACTTTCCCAGCCCGATGCGGGTGTGATGCGAGTCAGGAGCCCGGGCGGACGCTGTCCCAGCGCAAACTGTCCCCTCTCGCCCTTCTTTAGCTGCAACCGGAGCTGGAATTCGCTTTTATTTTTTTAAGTCCGTTCGGCCATTGCCCTCGAGCACCCGCACACGCGCATGCATCTCCGGCCGCGCTCTCACACACTCACACACGCACGCAAACGCGTGGCCGCCGCCAGGTCTGCAACTTTGTCAGGCGCTCCCAGCGGCGCTCGGCTTCCTCCCGTAGTAGTTGGGCACAGGCCACGCCTCCCGACCGTGTTGTCAAACGGGCGGGGGTCTCGGATTGGTCCAGCCGCCGGGACAACACCTGCTCGACTCCTTCATTCAAGTGACACCAGAGCGTCCAGGGATATTTGAGGCACCATCCCTGCCATTGCCGGGCACTCGCGGCGCCGCTAACGGCCTGGTCACATGCTCTCCAGAGAGCTACGGGAGGGCGCTGGGTAACCTCTATCCGAGCCGCGGCCGCAAGGAGGGAAAAGGCGAGCGAGGAGGAAGAGTGGGAGGAGGAGGGGAAGCGGCGAAGGAGGAGGAAGAGGAGGAGGGGAGCACAAAGAATCCAGGTCTCCGGGCGGGAGGTTTACACCAAGAACCATGTGTGCCGAGCGGCTGCGCCAGTTCGTGACCCTGGCTTTGGTGTTGGCTACCTTCGACCCGGCGCGAGGGACCGACGCCACCAATCCGCCCGAAGGTCCCCAAGACAGGGGATCCCAGCAGAAAGGCCGTCTGTCCTTGCAGAACACAGGTAAGTGCGTGCGCCCCAGCGGCGGGGAGCTGCTGGGAGAAGACACCCGGCACCCACGCAGAGCGCCCCGGGCGCTTCGCCCGGAACCGGGCGCCCACCCTGGGCCGCGCAAACTCTTGGGGTGGCGTAGGACGTGCAAAGGAAAGCGCGAGGCAAAGCGAGGTCCGCGCCGGGCTCCGCGCGCCCGGAATCCGCACGTGCTGGCAGGGTGATGAAATGGCTGGGGCAGGACTTGTTGCTGTCCTCCCTGGGTCGAGGGTAAATGAAGCAGCGCCTGACGCGGCCAGTGCCGGCTCCGGAGTCCCCGGTCCGGTTCAAAGCTCCCTGCTCCATCCTGACTGGCTTGCGGGAGGCACGGAGGGTCCCCGGAGCGGGGCTGCGCCCTGAACCCGGAGAACTTCTCTTCCCAGCCGGCGGGCCGCGGCAGGACCGCTTCTCCCCTTCCTCAAAAGATGCCCGACATCCGAGAACTTTGTAGGCGAGACAAATTGCATTTTGAACTTTCCCCTTAGGGGGCATTCCTTTCGGAACGGGTAGGGGCGGGTGGCGCAAAAGCGTACCTCTGCGGTGCAGCCGCCGTCCCCAGCTCCAGGGCAGGGCAGCAAGGGAAGAAATGGTGACACGGCCCGAACCGTGCGCCGCAGCTGCTCGACCGGCTCTCCGCTCACCCACAAGCTGCCGAGCACCGCCAGGCGTGCAGGGCTCGGGGCTGGCCCTTTTCCCAGCCTCCTGGAGAGGACGAAAATCTGCCTACAGCTCCTTCGCTCTTCACGGCCCTCCCTTTATTTAGGGGGCCTGCGAACCCGGGGGCGGCGTGCGTGCGCTCACCGCACGAGCAGGAATGCACGAGTGCCCATTAGCGACGCCCGGAGCGAGTGAATCGCGGCCCTGCGCGCTCCTGGCCGGCGCGCCGGGGCCGCGCGTGGGGTCATCCGGGAGTCTCCCACCTCCATAGGCGGGTCCCAGCACCCGCGACCCGCGCGCCGCTCATCCCAGGACCCTCGCCCACCCTCTCCTCAGGGAAAGTCCCAGAGCTTTCCCTGAGAATCGAACGTGATTTTCGCTAGTTGGTGACCCTCAATAAATACACGCCCCTCGTTCTCTCCGCAGATTTAATCTGAATGTGGATTATCTCCTCCGACCCCGCCCTTCTTCCAAAATATACTTTTCTGATGTAATTTTGTGGTTGGTTTAAGTCAAGGAATTGGGTAGGGGGAGGGAAGGAAGACAGGCTTTGCGCGCGGCAGCCTGACAGTTAACTCCCTCTCAGCCTGTCCTTTCACAGAGACGAATTAGGGCCACATTCTGCGAAGGAGGGCAGCAAACTCCCGGGTCGCGGGAATTCTAGGGGATGAAGCGACAGCTCACCCCGGATCTCTGTTTAAAAGGAGCCTCTAACTGCGAAGGTTGCGTTTCTGCAGACTAGCCCCCATCTGACTCTATTCCTGAGCTTGCTTGCAAACCGCAGCTTCCCTAGCCTGGTATTTTTAATGCGGATGGTTTGGAGGCGCTGCCTTAATAGGAATTTTGTTTTGATTTTTAGATGTTGAATCATAAAGCTGAATTGAAACTGCTTTTTGGACGCTTTCATTTGGGGGTCAGGAAGGAAATGGCCTTGATTTAATAGCAGCAGCTTCATCCAAGTAGAGAAGGGTATTTCATTGATGAAGTACAGAAGGGAAAGAGCAAGCTAATCGGTTGAAATTTTATTTTTGTCTGTGGGTTTAGAAAGCTGAAATATCTTATGCTTTCAAACTAAGTATTCCCACAAATACTTTAATAAGATGAGAAGGATGAAAAATGGAGTGTTCAGACCTAACTTCGAATTGTGACTTTCGCAATGTAGGTTTGGCTAATTTTTTACAAATATTTACAAATACATTTTCATAAGTAGATTAAGTGATGAAATTTTCTTTCCCTGGTTTTTTAGATCCTGAAATAGTCACTTCTAACTTTTTTTCTTAAATTTTCTTTTAGTCATTACTTTTATTTCAACCCGCCTCTCTGCACTCCCCAGCATGGCTGAGAATTTTGTATATGATGGTATGTAATTCTCATTTTAGCGGAAATCCAGCACTGCTTGGTCAACGCTGGCGATGTGGGGTGTGGCGTGTTTGAGTGTTTCGAGAACAACTCTTGTGAGATACGGGGCTTACATGGAATTTGCATGACTTTTCTGCACAACGCTGGAAAATTTGATGCCCAGGTAAAAAACCATATTGAGCGCCAAGAATGTTTTGTGTTAGCGTAGCGTGATCGAAATGTTCATTGGAAAGACTTGTTAACAGATTTTCTTAGCTGATCGTCATGGTGGGTTTTAGCACTTGCCAGAGACCTTCTAGGTGAACAGCAGGATGCCAGTGACTCCCCACTCCACTCCTGGCGTTCAGCTTTCTGGACCTGTCATGTAGGCTAAATCTTTCTCCACTCTTCAACTGTGTCTCCACACACAGAGTGGAACGGAGACCAAGTTGAACACTTATCTGAGGATTCTTAGCAGAGAAGACAAAAGTCATAATAAATAATAAACACCTTCGAAGGGACACCTAAGGATGTCTGGCTACCCAGAACCCAGTCTGCAAGGCCCATCACATTTAGGAGCAGTACGTTGAGGGGGGAAGGGCAGGGACTCCAACTGACCATGCCGAAAGCTATTTTCAAGAATAAAAGAGACACAAAACCTGTAGAAATTCATCATGTCCTAGAGGGCATGTGGGGGACTTCCCCGGTGGCGCAGTGGTTAAGAATCCACCTGCCAATGCAGGGGACACGGGTTCAATCCCTGGTCAGGGAAGATCCCACATGCCGCGGAGCAACTAAGCCCGTGCGCCGCAGCTACTGAGCCTGCGCTCTGGAGCCCGTGCTCCACAACAAGAGAAGCCACCGCAATGAGACGCCCGCGCACCGCATCAAAGAGTAGCCCCCGCTCGTCGCAACTAGAGAAAGCCCACGCGCAGCAACGAAGACCCAACACAGCCAAAAATAAATAAATAAATAAATAAATTTAGAGGGCATGTGGGCAGGCAGCATGGATAAATCAGGGCCTCCAGAAGAGCAGACTTTTCTCCCTCCTAAGTAGCCGATCCTCCTTTCCCAACCTGAGAAGTCAGAACCCTGAATGAGTCCTGCTCTATATAATAAATATAGTCAGGGCCTGACCCACTTCAGTTATCCCAGGGTCCCCAGGGTAAAGCCCGGTTGCTGTGTGGGCAGGAAAAGAACCCAACAAGCAACTTTATGGCTCCAGTGCCCACGATCCAAACACATTTCAGATGGAGTGGAGCGTTAGGCTCATCTCCTTCATGTCCTCCCCAGCCCGTAGATGCACTATGAAGTACCCTGCAGTGGTTACAGACTTCCTCTCCCAATTCATTGGAGAGCCATGACAGTGTTTGGATGAGGCCAACAGTTTAGGTGTGATTTATGAACATCACCAGTCACCCTGTACTGACATCCTGTAGAGAGCCTGACAAAGCAACGCCTGGGAACCAGAAAGCAATGTGACAGGGCTGGCAGCCTCCCCTACAGAGGATGTGGGGTGGCAGCAGGGGAAACAGAAACCGGGGAAGGAAAGAGGAATAGAACATTTGAACTCCTTGAGACTCCCTAATACAGCATCCCTTCTGGATTAACTGGAATTAGGAAACGTAATAGGAAATCCGGAGGAAAGATGTGTATTTCAGGGCAATCCCACAGGATGTCAGGGAAGAATACCAGAGCATATTACTGCAGCCCGCGCATACATTAATCTTCCTTTTTTTTCTCAACCAACAGCAGCGTGTTCTCAAGTTAGAAGCATCCCTTTCAAGTCAGACCTCAGCCCATAACTACTTAATAAAGTGGCACACCCTACCCTCCATCCTATTTGGCTCCCACTGGAGAGTCAGAGGAAAGGGGGCTATGGGGAGGTGGTTTTTCAGTGATCAGACACTATCTGTAGACATTTCAACTGCTTCTAAAGGAGAGAACTGAAATAAACATGCTGGCTGGCTTCCCACTTCCAACCTAAACCCATTTACTTTCTCAACTCCGGTACGTCCGGGCCTGTCTAAAAACAGGGGGTGACCTCTCCAACGACAGCTTGTTTCTATAGTAAGTGGGGTGCGGGGATCCCTGGGTAGGTATCCCACAGTGCCTCTCTGCCCCGGGAGGTTGATAAGGGAGCTGCCGGCCCGGGCTCGCCTCCACACCCCGAACAGCTGTCTCCTTTCTAGGATAAGAGCAATCTAATGGGGTTGCCAGGGAAGAGAACTGTAGGCCAGATGTATGCCTGGCTGCCTTCGCCACTCAGAGGCCGGGAGCGTGGGGGAGGGGCTGTCAGTTGGGCAGTTCAGGCTCCAGATGCTGCCAGGCAGTGTGCCAGGCGGGCCTTTTAGAGGCAATAACCCTAACAGTTTAAAGGAGTCGAATTGCTTTCAAAAAGGAAAAGAATGCTCCTCCTTAAAGGCTAGGAGGAGGCAAGAGAGAGTATGGGTTGGGGGTGGCAGGAGGCACTGAGACAGAGAAGGGAGGCCCAGCTAGCACCCGATCTTGACATCACTAGAAGGAACTAGGAAAGATGTGAGATTTGGACAAGCAGGCACTTTCTACTTGAGAAAAACTCTTGCTGGGCACCACCAAGGAGTTCTGGATTTATGCCTGGCCAAATTCCCCTTTGTGTTCCAGAAGCGTTGCCACCAAACGGCCAACAGTGGGCCACCTTGAGGATGGAGGGCCATGGGAGGCCCAGGACCAGGAAGGCTAGCAGAGCAGGTCAGGAGGAAGGAGGCCGATGCGTTTGTCTCCCAAGTAACATCCTTTGGGGCCGAATGCGGGGGTATCACGTCACTCTGGACGGACCTCCTGATGTAGCCTCAGCCTGTCACCTGCAAGGGTGTCCGTGTGCGGCAGGGCCTTGGAGTTCAGTTGTCAGAAAAATCCCTTGTAAGCCCAAAAAGGGTAAAAAAGTCAAAGTGTGTAACAAGGACTGGTCTCTTCCGCCCCCCTCTCCCTCCGCTGTCCCCTCTGCTCTCAGGGCAAGTCCTTCATCAAAGATGCCTTGAAGTGTAAGGCCCACGCTCTGCGGCACAGATTCAGCTGCATAAGCCGGAAGTGCCCGGCCATCAAGGAGATGGTGTTCCAGTTACAGCGGGAATGCTACCTCAAGCACGACCTGTGCTCTGCCGCCCAGGAGAACACCCGGGTGATGGTGGAGATGATCCACTTCAAGGACTTACTGCTGCACGAGTGAGTGCTGCCCTCTGGGGGCAGGGGGGTGGGGGGAAGGGAATGGTGCAACTAGGATAGAGGAAGGGGAGGCCTCCTGGGGCTGGAGGAGAGTCTTCCTCGGTTTGAGGGGCTGGCTTGTAGAGGCTGAACTCTCCTGTCAAACTGGGAAGGTTGTGGTTTACCTCAGAAAGCGGCGCACCGACTCCCTGGGAGTCCCCTTCCAGCTGGCCTTCAGGAAAAGCAAAAGAAATTTCCACCATCGGTTTCGAAATCCTAAGCAGTAGCCACAGGAAATCTTTTCACCGAGCATGAGATGTGTAGAACTCGGAAATACCTTTCGTTTTCCCCTCAGCCAAGATCCCAACGGTGCTGACTGTTCCAAGTAGCCATGTAGGTGCCCCGGCAGACGGCCGAGAGCTGATCATATATATTGAGCATGTACTAAGTGCCAGGTATTGTGCTAAGGGCTTCATAGGAATTTTTCACTTGATCCACATGACAGCGCCGTGAGCTAGGTACCATTCTCATCTCCACTTTACAGATGAGAAAACTGAGGTTCACTGCGGTAAAGGTCGCACAGACAATGAAAGGCAGAGCCAGGATAAGGAGGCAGGCGGTCCGGCTCCAGGATTTACACTCTTACATACCAATAGCTTTTTTTCCTGCCTCCATAAGCTCTCCTTCCCTTTAGAAGGTCCAATTCACCTTCTCTAACATTAACGGCCTCCCAGAGAAAATACAAAAGAAATGACGAAAACTTTAATCAGCTAAACACCTTTACGCCAAAGTGAGGAAATAGGAACGTACTTATTGGAAGACTTGCAATTCGATCATAAACCCAGGACATCTCCTTCCTTAAAAAACATCCCTATAGGATCCTAAATTTTGCAGAGTAGTAAAACATGTGGGTACCGTCGTTGCTCCTAACACAGTAGCCCCTGAAGGTTACAATGGCGCCTTCCTTGGGAATTTAGAGCAGAAAGCAAGCTACTAGCTAAGCAGTCCAGTACAAGTCATAGCACTGTTAGTCTTTACACAGTGACTCATTGAGCCAAATCAGTACAATTTTATGAACTCTTGCTCCTTAGTTTGTGCCATGGCCTCCCCCAGCTATGTCGCTAAACAGGCCACTCCCCATCCCCACATACACCACTTAGATCACAGAGGACGGCAACCGTCGCCTGTCACTTTCCACTTGATTATGAGGCTCTAGGTATCTTGCAGCACCCCTTGGTGCAGTGTTAGAATTATAAGATTCACCGTAAATCTCTGCCGGTAGCTCTTGCCAAGAGCAAACCGATGTGGCTTTTCCTTGAGTTACACTAACGCCTGATAAAATATTTTCTATTCTTCCAAATCCCTATAGAAAAACAAAGCAACAATAACATCAACAACAATAGCAATAACAATAACTATCATTTTCTGAGTGGGCCAGGCCCTTTGGCCAGAGACTTTACCTGGATTATCTCATTTACCTTTCCCAACAGTGCTACAAGCCAGAGAATACTGTCCCCATATAACAGAGGAAGAAAGTGAAGCTAAGAGGTTAAAGGTCTTACTCTGAGGTTCAATTCCTACTTTTCAACTTGGGAATTGGTGATTCTGAAGCCAGTTGTCAGGAATAGACCTCAAACCTCCTTGTAACCTAGGCTGCGTTCTCCCCGCTAGACCGGCTAAAGGCTCAGTGGTCCCCAAATGTGGCAGGATTTTTCCCTTTTCTCAGAAACAGCCCCATTCCACCAGCAGAGCACTGTGAAATTTCCTTCCTTCAAGGTGCCCCTGCAAGAGGCAGACACCCCATGGCTGAGAAACTCATGAAGTTCATTTGTCCTCAGCCCACTGTCATCCTTTAGAGATAGTTTGTTGGCCTCAAGAATGGATGACGGGGCACTAAGTTTTTAATTCTACGGTACGTTCTTGGAGCCAAGAAGACTTTGTCTTTCTGGAGAAATGTCCTCTGTGGGGAAACTGAAGGTTTTGAGGTTTTTCACCACCCTCCCCACCTTGAATTTAAGGAGAGGTAAAGTACTGTGGCTTTCTGACATCTCCTCTACGGAAACATGGTCCATGGGGCCACGGGACCCTTACTTCCAAAGGACTCCTTACATCATTTAGAGCCAACACATAGCCCCCACCCAGGCCTGCTCTGGAAATGCTGGTGGTCCATCCCGAAAGCAAACCTGGGCCATTTTCTTAAATTCTCAGTGTGACTGCGTACAAGTCATCTTGCCTCCTGCTAAGCCGGCACCTCTGGCTCCCCACAGATCCCCACTACCTCCCCTTCTGAAGCCACGACTACACAACGCGGCAACTAGTACTTCAAGCTGAACTGACGTTTTTGTTTTTTAACTATCTTAACTGATTTGGGCACCAAAGATCCCATCAGTCCCCCAAATATCAAGAAGACCATTTAAGAATGTGTGGCATAGGCCACAGATAAGAAAATGAAAACTGAATTTGCTCTTCCCTCTAGAGAGGAGGAAATCACAGTCACTCCAGAATCCACGTCTCCCCCATCCCTCAACCTGGTCCTCACCCACCCCAAAACACGTTCAGTTAAAGGGGCTTCCTTCAAACTCTCCACTCCCCTCTGCTCCCCTCACCCCTTCCCATCCCACTTCCTCCCTATCAACCGCTTGGCCACCACGCACCCTGTCACTGAGTGCTGGCAGCCTCCAGGCACGTCCCGCTCCAAGTATTTTAAAAAATCTTTTAGCCTTGCTGACGCCCAGTGGAGAGAGCTGGGCTTTGTCATTAGACACGGGCTGAGCTAGCAGCAGGAGAAGGCACCATGCCAGCTCGGAACAAGCTTAGATGAACACACAGCCCTCCCCACAGTTCACAGCTTTCTCCTCAGCCGACAGCGCTGAGGGCACAAGAGAGCGTGGGCTAGTCCAGCCTTCCAGGACCGCCTCGGGATTCGGAGAGCTCCTCTGGTGGGCAGGACGCCCTGGCGAAGGAGGCCAAGAGGCAGTCTGTGCATTCCCAAGAGGCCCCTCCCCTTACTCTGGGGAAAGAAACGAAGAAGAGCATCCCCAAAGGACAGATGCTCAGCCTCCGCGATTTGCCCATCTAGCCCCAGGGGGTGGCAGGTAGGATCAGATGCTAAAATCCCGATGCTGCTCTAGCAGACGTACTCGGTGACCCTGACCTCCCTGAGGCAGTCAGTTGCTAGTTTTCAAAAGATGGAAGGAAACAGACATGCAGGGACATTTCCCTTGTGTTGCCCCATGCCCTCGTCTCTTAACTCAAGCAGACACGGGTCATCGCTGTCCTTGTCACGGCTAGGGGCCTGCCTTAGAGAGTTTCAGCACCCTGCCCATCAGCCATGCCCAGACTCTCTGACTCTGAAGGCATCAAGTAGGCCTTAAAAGGCAGCTTGATCTCTTATCAGCCTGAACAGTCCTCCTCTCCACTCTCAGCCCAGCCCCAGGCCTTCCCAGCCCAGAAGCTTCCAAAGCCACATTTTCCCCCCACCTCGTCTCCTTTTTTATATCGATGAAATGAGGACAGTTCACTCAATTACAACTTGAGGACTAATTCATAAAAATGGCAGTAAACTACTTCACAAGTCTCAAAACACAATCTGCTCTTCCTGCTTGGCGACAACTGTCAACTTGCGGAGAAAAGATTAAATGCGCTATAATGCAGCCCCCCAGGTGGTCCGGGCTCACAGAGGAAAAAATTCTTGTTCTTCTTCTTACAAATGATCTCACGGTTCCAGACTGATTTCCTGCCCAAAGGGACAGCCCAGAGCTTCAATGTTCATGATCAGAGATATCCAGAAATTCTGCCAGTGAGGACTGCTTAAGAAAGCTGGTTAGCCACATGGAACACTCCATACCCCTCTCCCACCTCGGGGGTCTTAAAAGTCCAGTGAGATGTAAGAAAGGCTCAGTGAGTGGGCCAGGAGAGCCCATTGCCTGGGGGTACCTTTTGCCAGATGGGCCCCAACATATAAGAAGCAGGCACACTGCTCCAGCTGTCTGCACACACCTCCCACCCGCAGGAGGAAGGTTTGCATGACGTGGTCATCCAGCACTTTCCTAAAGAACAACCCGGGGCAACTGGGATGGCCTGAGCAACTGGCCCTCCCCTTGGGATCCCAGCGTGCTTATTTCACAGACAGCTGGCTCTCGTCCCAAGCACGTAGACCCCTCTCAGCCAGCTCTCCCCTCCCTCATCTCCCGTTGTGGGGAAGCCCAGATTGGAAGCATAGAGAGGCTTAGACAACCACTCCCCCACCTGAGCCTCTGCTACCAAGGAGGGGAAGAGCTCTGTGGGAACTCACATCCCCCCAGCCTTCTCTGCCTGTTCCGGACTCCTCCAGATCCAGAGGAGAGTGCATCCAGAAACTTCCCAAAACACCCTTTATCACCATGAGCCCAAACCAGGGGCAAACACAGACCATGGGTAGGATGGTTTCTTGGGAGCCTCACTTACAAAGCTCACCTAGGAGAAGGACACCCCGTGCAAAGCCAGCCAACCTCGCTTCCCTGCCATAAAGACTCCTCAGTTTGGTATTTAAGGCCCTTCACCATTTGCCTAAGTATCCCACTGGCTCCAAGACCCATCTCCACTCCCGCTAAAATCCTCCTAGCTAGCACACCCTAAACAGACCCGGAGCTCCCCTGCCCTCTTATTCACACAGCTGGCGTTCTTGCCCCCCCCCCTCCCCAGAGATTCTTCCTAGACTTCTAGCATATGCACCTGTGAATTGTCACTGGCCCTTTTTTTTGTGCATGGCATGCAGGATCTTAGTTCCCCAGCCAGGGATCGAACCCGGTCCCCTGCAGTGGAAGCGCGGCTTCCTAACCACAGGACCACCAGGGAAGTCCCTCACTGGCCCTTTTTCTTGTGGTAGGCTCTCTCCCCAGCCTCCAATTCTCTCCAATGCCTGGCATGGAGCCCGGTACGTAATGGCCACTCAGTCAATGTTGGTTGAGACCAGTACTCCAAAGAATATGGGTAAAGGCTTCAAGTAGTTCCAGAAAGATCTTCCACCAAACCAAACCCAAGCCGAGCATTGGTCATGTCCCTCTCCCCTGGTATATCGGTCCTGCCCTCTGCAGGCGTACTGCATCCTGGGTCTCTCTCTCAATCTCCAGACCCTACGTGGACCTGGTGAACCTGCTGCTGACCTGTGGGGAGGAGGTGAAGGAGGCCATCACGCACAGCGTCCAGGCTCAGTGTGAGCAGAACTGGGGAAGTCTGTGCTCCATCTTGAGTTTCTGCACCTCGGCCATCCAGAGGCCTCCCACGGCGCCTCCCGAGCGCCAGCTCCAGGGCCACAGGGCCAAGGTCTCCAGGGGCCACCACGGCGAAGCAGGTCACCACCTCTCGGAGCCCAGCAGTCAGGAGACCCGCCGAGGTGCCAAGGGCGAGCGAGGTAGCAAGAGCCATGCAAACGCCCACACCCGGGGTAGAGCGGCCGGCCACGGGGCCCAGGGAACTTCTGGAAGCAGCGAGTGGGAGGATGAACAGTCTGAGTATTCTGATATCCGGAGGTGAAACGAAAGGCCCGGCCGGGAAATCTTTCCTCCACGCCGTCCATTTTCTTCTCTCTGGACATTCCAAAACATTTGCCATTAAAGAGGGGGGATGTCACACGCAGGATTTGATGGGGATTGCGGACTTGATGGAGGTGTATGTTAGCGGCATGAACAGGTGAAGCGGAGACTCCCTGGGCAGCAGCGAGGGCTCGGTTGTGCCCGCTGGGTCCCGCACCTGCACATCCCGAAGGGAGGGAGCCACCTGGCGTCCTCATTGCAACTTTGCCTTCTTTCCATCCGTGGAGCCCCTGGGCGGCAGCCTGCGGTTCCCTCTGCTGTGGGAGGCGATGGGGAGGGGCGGGGGTGACCCCCGGGGCTGGGTCGAGGCCCAGACCGCAGCTTCTGGTGCTGTCTTGGTGGAGGGCAGCTGGATTCCGGTGCAGGAGTGGGTGTGAAGATCTCCCTGGGAATCAGGAGAAGGGTGGAGAGGAAGCAGGGGCCGTGTGGGTGCTTGGTGCCAAACCAAATCCAGTTTCTTGCATGGGACCTTGAGGTTTGGAGCAACTTGGGAAGGGGCGGGTGAGGGTTCTAAGTGTAATTTCTGAGCCATTGTTCTGTCTGGGGCACCCTGTCCGAGGGAGTGGCCCCTGTGTGTTTGTATTTTAACCACTGCTTCAAGTCTCGATTTCACTTTTTTTTTTATTTATCCAGTTACATCTCCATATCTGTCGTCTAAATAAATAGCTTTCAAACAAAGCAACTGGGTCATTAAAACCAGCTCAAGGGAAAACAAAAAACAACCCATCTTTGGGGCCTGAATTGTTTTTAGTGCTATTTTAAAAGGAATCAAAGAGCAGTGTAGCCGTACATCTGACTGCCTGACGTGGGCTCATTGCCACTTAGGGCAAAGCCACACCTGGAGGAAAATGCACACAGGAGGAGTGCATTTGACAGATTTCCTTTTGCATTTCGGTATCTCACCTTGACCCTCAGCCAAGACAGATAAAGCACCGTACCCTGGATTCCATGAGGCCAAGTTGGAAAGCTGGCCTCTCCGTGCTGGAGGATGGAAAAGGGGAACACAGAAGGACTACTCAGTAATTTTCACCAAGGAATGCCGACCTTTTGCATAAATGGAGGAGACTGCTGAAAATCGCTGAGGGACGAGATTTCCCAGATCCAGATTGAAAATTTAGCAATAAGAAAAGGAGTCAGAGTAAACAAAAGAAAGGCAGAGAGGAGAGACAGAAGTAAAGATACAGGGAGAAGATTAGAACAGAAAGCGTCAGCAGTGGATGTCTTGTGGCTACTGAAGAGGTTTCAGAGATAGGCCTTTACTTCTCTTTCCCAACAGGCTGCAAATTAAAGCTTATCCTTTCTTGCAGCCAGTACTCAGACAGGAGCCCAGTATTGCAAACAATGGATGGATGTGCTGGGCCAGGTCCTTCTAGAGCAGGGGTCGGCAAACCTTCTCTGTAAAGGTCCAGATAGGGAATACACTATTTTCGGTTTGGCGCTCTGTGTGGTTTCTGTTGCAGCTACTCAACTAAGCCTTTGTCGCCTGAAAGCAGACGTACGTAGACAGCACATACCAAATAGGCTTGGCTCCACGCCATTAAAATTTTATTTAACAGGGACCCAACTGGATTTGGCACTTGGGCCTGAGTTTGCTGACTGCTGTTCTAGTGGCTGGGCAAAAAAGTATGCATCTTCCATTTACATCAGCTCATAGCTTTCCCTGAAAGCAACCTGAGGCCAGAGATAAAGAAGCTAAATTTATCTACTCGAAAATGATTTGTTCCACAGAATGCCCTTACCCAAAGCACAGCTAGTGTTTATATAACCCAAATCCAATCTCATTGCTGCCAGGACATGGTGCCGGAGCGTCATTTTCCCAATCTTTCACGATCCATGTTGGAAAGAAACCATTTGGGTGTCGGGGGAGGGAGACAAAAGGCTGGGAGAAGCACTTAGAGAGAGCTGGAGCTGCAGAAAGAGGAGGAGACGTGCACTTAATCCGGCTCTGCCCTCGGAGGGAGGAGGACCGGTGTGTCAGGCTCTGCCATGGCAACTGAACATAAACCATGTTCGGTTTATGTTCAAGCCACGAACATAAGCAGTGGATGCCCTCACTGCTTATGCCTTGAGAACGTGTCTCAAGCCACGCAGCACGTGGACTGTTTTCCTTACATCACTCAAAAGCTGAGGCAATAACATTCTCTCGCGTTGCCGGGTCAGCTGTTCATTTGTTCGCCGGCTCCTGGACTGGATGGGTGAAAAGCATCACTTTTATGTTTTCCTCAGTGTAAGTGTTTTACGTGTTCGCTCCTGACGTCCCATGTGTTGCTTCTATTGTAAATATTTGTCATTTGTATTTATTATCTCAGTGTTTTCCCCCAAGGCATAAAATTGCTTACTATGTTGATTTGAACCCCCTCACTGATCTCTGTTGTATATTTTTCATGCCACTGTTTTGTTTCTTCTCAAAAGTCAGGTAGAAATCCTTGCATTCTGGTTCCTAATGTTTTGAAGCCTACAATAGTATTTATTGCTGAGATTCTTTATCTCAAAACTGAGGAAAATCCAAATTCCTGTAAGCATGGACAGAGGCATTTGTACAATCTAAAATGTAAGCAAAGTCATCCTTAAAAATAGGCCCTCAACTTGGGGCTTCGTACTTCATACAAATTTGCTCTTGAGCCTTCCTTTGAGGAAGGATGTGGATTCCAAATAAAGATATGATGTTTATTTTGAGCCTTGCATCTTAACAAGATGATCCAAACACCTCTCCTTTGTATCAATAAATAGCCCTGTTATTCTGAAGTGAGAGGTCTGAGTAGAGTGAAATGCTAACACTCAAAACTAAAATAGAAAACGCCAGCCCAGAGCTATAGTCATACTTTGACACACACACACACACACACACACACACACGGAGAGAAATTTCAACTCGAACCAAGGAAAAGTCTTCGTTAGAACAACATGGGAAAACAATGCTTCCAGGGCCCATTTCCTAAGGAAGAACAACCCTCATCCGATCTCAGCATTGGCACCACGTGAGCTTGCTAAGTCATAATATCTGTTTCTGTTATGGATTTAGGCAGCAGGACCTGTACATTGTCACACTGCATTATCTTTCTCCAAGCATTAATAAAGGTTTTAAATAATTGACTTCCCCTTGAGTAGCGTTATTGTCTGAGAGGGCTTTGGATGGGCCAAGGGAGTTGGCTGTGAGCAAGTGGGGTTTGAGTCCATTTTAAATGCTGGATGTTCAGATATCTACAAAAGAGAAACAGACTCACAGACATAGAGAACAGACTTGTGGTTGCCAAGGGGGAGGGGGTTGGGGGAGGGAAGGATTGGGAGTTTGAGATTAGCAGATGCAAACTATTATACATAGGAGGGATAAACAACAAGGTCCTGGGACTTCCCTGTTGGCCTAGGGGTTAGGATTCCAGGCTTTCACTGTGGTGGCCCAGGTTCGGGGCAAGATCCTGCAAGCTGCGTGTTGCAGCCAAAAAAAAAAAGACAACAACAAGGTCCTACTGTGTAGCACAAGGATCTATATGCAGTATCCTGTGATAAACCATAATGGAAAAGAATATGAAAAAAAGAATATATATTATATGTATAATTGAGCCACTTTGCTGTACAGCAGAAATTAACACCACATTGTAAATCAACTATACTTCAATAAAGATTTTTGTTAAATGCTGGATGTTCAGTTTACAGGGAGGGGAACCCAGGGAAGAAGACCACCCTGGGCTTCTCCTCCATCACAAGGACTCTGTTCAAAACCCTGCCTGAATCACCCAGACAAAGAGGAGGATGAGCTTCCTGGGACCGGCCCAGGGCCATCAGGGCGGTCCTCACAGCTCCCTCTGGAGTCCACAGACCTTGGAGTTGGCCACGCCTTCTTTCAGACTGAGCCTGCAGTGGACGCCACTGGAATAAAACCTCAGTGGCTCTGCACAGGCAGGGAAGCCTCTTCCCCAGCTCCTCCTCAACACAACAGAGCTGGAGTCCCTGATTTACTCCACCATTGGCATACCTACTATGTGCTCAGGACCACGCTAGGCATGTTGCATACCTAATCTCATCCCCAATATGTCCCACAAGTAGCAGGTCTTATCCCCATTCTACAGGTGAAGAAACCAAGGTATAGAAAAGTAAAGCAGCTTCTCCCAAACCATGTGGCTAGTGAGGGGGGCGGGGTCTGAACTCAAACCCAGATGTGTGACTCTAAGCCCGCATGCTTTCCCCCACTTCAGGCCTAGATTCTCCACGTTTGATTTCTTTTTAAATTTAAACCAGTCAGTATTATTCCTATTTTACACAGGGCTTAAAGAAAGAATAAATTATACTCTTAGATTTATAGCACCAGGCCTCTGAGGAGTTCTGTTTTAGAACGGAAAGGAAAATTGATGCTCTCACCTTTCCTCTCTGCAAAGACTCAGATTTTAGTTCAGATTAAAGGAAGAGCAGGAAAATCACGGCATCTCATCGCTTTTCTGTGCATGTGGGTAATTTTTTTTTTTAGGTGCTTCTCAAGTGTCCCTGAGGAAATCATTTGGGGAGTGGCTGGCTTGTGTGACCATGTAGATTGAGTTGTCTCCACTAAACCCACCCGATCGCCAGCCCTGCCTGAGACGTCAGGCTTCCCTGAAATCTTCGCCACTGTCACCACCCTCATCGTGATAGTTGCAGTTTCTTGTGGACCTGTTATGTGCCCCATGCGCTGCTGCCTGGTGCTTTACAGGTATTATTTCTGAGCCTCATTTTACATATAAAGAAACTGAGGCTCAAAGGCATCTTAATTTGCCTAGAGCCCGTCACAAGGCTAGCTAGCTCCAGGGGGTGGCAGGGCCCACCCTGCTCTGCCTTACCATCCATCACCCCTGATATGAAAATGTGGGTTTGATATCCCTGAGTTCAGAAACGCAGCTGCCTCCCCGTAACCTTCAGGACTGCTCCAGTCCACCGGTTCAGGAATGACAAGACTGTGGGAGGGTTGGAAGATCTTCCAAATATGCTAGTATTTAAGCAAAGTTTCCAAAAGGAGCAATTGTGGGTCCCGCAATCTGGAGACGGAAATTTGAATTTATTCTAAAGTCAAAAAAAAAGAAAGCACCCTACTGAGAAGGGGACAAGCCTTGTCCAGAGAACACGTTTTATGTAAAAGTATTTGTGGGGGGGCGGGAGGGGGTGAAAAAGGAGGAAAGAGCAATACAAGCTTTGAGCTGGGAGTCATGCGTGGCTGCTAGCATAAGCAGTTCGGTTTTCATCACTCCACAGAAAGAACACACACTCAAAAGTCACTCACTGAAGAGAATGGGGGAAAAAAGAGCCACAAAGCCAACCTAAGCTTATGCGTGAAATGAGCCCCACCAGGATGAACCCTGACGTCCCAGAGAACCCAAGCCTCCTGGCACTCGAGGGTGTATTCCCACCTACCGCCATGTAACATCAGGTCTGCCTGGGCCAACTAAAAGCATGGGAAAGACAAGAGAAGCCCTTCCAGGAATTCTCAGAGGCAGGGCAATTGTTCACAAGGTGCAGAGGAGAATCGGCTAGTTCCATGTTCCACTGGAGAGTTTCCAGGATCGTTTATAGTTCTTAAAGCTAAGGGGGAGTGGCCATGTGAAAAGAAGTGACAACCTGATAAGAATGGAGACCACCTGTCTGCTTGCCCTGGCGAGTCATGCAGAATACTCAGCAGAGGACTGGGGGCACCAAAGAGGGCTTCGTGCAGGGTGGACGACCAGGCCCTGGCATTTTGTCCCGGTTGTTTATTGCAATGTTAACAACAACCCCCAAAACTTAGCAGATTGAAACAATGATTTTATTTTGCTCACAATTTTGTGGGTCAGAAACTTAGAAAGGGCTGTGCTGGGCGGTTGGTCTCTTCTCCGGATGGCGTCAGCTGCCTTCCCAGATGGATGGATGGGCCCTTTAAGACGGCACCTCAGTGCTCCGGGCCCCCACCCTCATCCCCTTCTCTCTCTCTCCCTCTCCATGTGACACCTCATCCCCCCCGAGGCCTCGCAAATCATGGACGTCTCGGGGTGGTTAGTCTCCCTTCTTCCCTGGTAACTGGCTTCCCCAAGAGAGATTGGAGGGTTTCACAGCACATTCTGCAGATCTAAACTAGGGTTTGAAGTTCATCCTTGGAAATGAATGTCACAAGGGCAGACAGTGACCTCTGCACACAGTTTCATGTCTCTCCAGCGGCCCGGCCATCACACAGTGGGAATGAATGAATGAATGAAACCTCTTGTCCTAAAAGGATGCCAAATTGTCAAATCAGATAAGTTTCAATTCACTCTAACTCCTAAAGGAAATATAGCCTTGTGTCCTTGTAAGGGGCACTGACATGTCAGAGAGTCAGTGAGTGGGTGTCAGAATTAAAAGTCACTGGGAAGCCTAATAATTTTAGAGTCAGGAGACATAATATAGATCCAGACACTTACTTGTCTTGTACCCGGTAAATCTCTTTTTTAAAAAAAATAATGACTGAAAAAAATAAATCAGGACTGACCCTGAGATCTTGGCAGATCAGTTAAATTGTGTAAGCCTGTTTCCTCAGCTACAAAATAAGGAAACTAACAGCTATCCTGCTTCCCTCACACTGGGTAGTGAGGAGAAATGACTGAAGCTATACGAAAGTGACAATACACAGGAAATGCTCTGACGACCATGGATGCCATGTCAACAGTGGGGATTATTCCTCCTGGCCATTTTGGAAGGTTTGAGCCTAAGGTCAAGAGCACAGAAGGGATGAGCGGCCCCATCCTTTCCACTGTGCTGGCGGTTCTCTGAGGCAGGTACAAAGCATTCTATGGCCAGGATAGAGGGGTCAGCCCCACATAGTGGGAATTTGAACCAGGCATAAGGGGGCAGAGCCTAACTGGCTGGGGACCCTCTCTAGGGTGGGAGAGTAGCCCCCGAGCAGCTCCAAGTGGTAGGTTGGGCCAGGCAGCAACCAACACGCTGGGAGCAGAGGGCCTTCCTGCCAGGCTCGCTCTCTCTGCAAACCTCAAGGCAAGGGACCCACAGAAAAGCCGGTTCATAAACTCCTTAATGAGAAAGAAAACAGAGACTGACAGAGATGAGGGAGGAGAGAGATTCGGGGCCAGAGCCCACTCCACTGGATGCCAAGGTTCCTGAGAGTTTGACATTTGGAAAAGATCTGGCCTGGAGGAGCCAAGGATTTGGGACAGGCCTCCTTCCGGCTCCTGGGACTGTCAAGAAGAGAAGGCGGGGGAGGAAAATGACTCAGCTGAAATGAAGAGAAATGTATTTTTAAAAAGGGAAACGATGAAAGGCACAAAGGAATGAGATGGAGCCCCAGGATAGGGTCCAAATGCATTCTCAGAGGAAGTGGGGCCAATCTGCAAAAACGCTAGTGGACTCACTAGGGTTTCCAGACCAAGAACAGCACCTTTAAAATGAAGAGTGTCTTCCAGGCCTGCCAGCCCCACCGCCCTTGAAGCCCTCCAGCTCCGTGGTCCCCAGGGGCAGGCGCCCGCCTCTACAGAAGAAATGCTGGGGGTGACCCGGCAGCGTAGGAGCTTCTCCACACTTTTGATTCTGAAGATGGGGGCAGTTCTTGAACAGAGGAGTTAGGGAGAAACTCATTTCACGTTCAGGCTCACACTCACCCAGCAGGGCAAGTCTGGGAGGAGGGTCTGTGATGCCCTGCGACTCTTCCCTTGCTCCATTCTATCCACTGACCCCTGGGTGGGGGGGGGGGGGGGGGGTGTGGAAGCAAGCTCCCTCCCCAGAAGCTGACACAACTCCAATCCCCCACTCCCAACAGCCAAGGTCAGATGACCCTGATTGCAAAAGTGTCAATGGAGAGTGAGAAGAGATATGAGAATAAAGGGAAGCTGCTGTCTGACAGCTCTGCATCTCCTCCCCCCCCCCGGCTTATCCAGCGTTGGGTTCACGCTGGGGTCCACCTCCCCCCTAGCACTGAACTCACATTTCTAGAAGAGGGGAGATTAGGAAGAAGAGTTCAGCTCAGCATGGCCCAAGAACTGTGAACCCCTCGCACAAGCATGTCAATGCCGTCGGCCTTTCTGAGTCACTCAACGTTTACCCAGAGGCTCCCGTCATTGGGAAAATCATCGTGTATCCTCCTGGGAGGATGTGGAGCAGGAAAGCCAGCCTGCTGGGGAGCACAATGGCAGATGCAGAGGAGGACCCAGGAGGGGGTCGGCTGACCAAACCCCACTGCCCCACTGTCCAGAAGCTAAGGCTGGGGTGGGAAGCCTCCCCCGACCCCTTGTGAGAGAGCTCTCTGACTATAACCCTACATTCCAACAGAAAACAGGAAACCGGCAGAGAATTCCTGGCCCTCCAGACCCTGAGTTATCCCACCACCTCTGAGAAGAGAAGCTGTCCCTCTGGGCCATTCAGATGGCTGCCAGCACCTGGCAGGGGGATCTCCGGGCACCTAGTGACTGTAGCTACACAGAAAGAATGGGGCCAGCTGCCCTCTGAGGCCCCTTCCGCCAGCTGTAGCTGCCCTGAGGTTCCTTCAACCTTGGACTTTCAACACAGACCACCATAGACAGCACTGGAAGCACCTACACACCTGTATTTCCAAGGCCTGGGGCCTCGGAAGCTGGGCCAGTTAGGGAAGGCAGAGACAGAATTAAAAGTGCAAGAGATCTGTTGGAAGAAACACTGTGAAGGATCAAGTGGAAAGAAGAAGCAGGCAGGTAGAGCCTCAGACCGCAGTGCCGGGCTGACACCTGGGAAGGGAGAGAGGGAAGGAAGGAGGGCTGAGTAGGACCGCAGGGCAGCTCTGAGAAAGTCTCAGCCAGGATGGTGGGGAGCCCAGGGCAAAGTGTGCTGCTCTGTGTCAGGCAGGCGTGCCTGGCTCTGGCCCCCTATCCGTGGGCTCAGTCATCTCCAGGAGCAGCCTGGGAAGAGGGTGGCTCAGCCCCAACACGCTGATGGGCCTGGAAGGAGTGGGAGGTGGAGGCTGAACTAGCTGCACTCTTCACAGCAAGGAGGTCTGAGCAGCACACGCCCACAGCTACCGAATAGCCAATGCTTTTTTTAAACCTGCTTCATAGTAAGTGAAGTTAGTCAGACAGAGAAAGGCAAGCATATCACTTATATGTGGAATCTAAAAAAAAAAAAAAAAGATACAAATGAACTTAATTACAAACAGAAACAGACTCACAGACAGAAAACAAACTTACAGTTACCAAAGGGGAAAACTGGTGGGGAGGGATAAATTAGGAATTTGGGAGTAACATATACACACTACTATATATAAAGTACATAAACAACAAGGACCTACTGTATAGCACAGGGTATAGCACTCAATATTTTGTAATAACCTATAAGGGAAAAGAATGTGAAAAAGAATATATATATATCTATCTATCACTTTACTGTACACCTGAAACCAACACAACATTGTAAATCAACTATACTTCAATAATTAATTAATTAATTTTTTAAAATGACAACAACTAAAAAATAAAAACCTTCAACAGAGCGCTTAATTCTTGAGACAGGTTCTACCCATGACCAGCCCTTTGGCAAGAGGCTTTGTCGGGTTGTGTGCAAAGCAAGTTAAGAGAATGAAGGTAACAGTGATTGGCAAACGAGAAGGCCCACACTAGAAGTTCACAAAATGGTGTCTCACAGGTCACATATGACCTGCGGGTTTTGTTTGACTCACACATTGATTTTCTTTTTAAGTTAAATTAGTTGCCAGCACATAAAAGCCACAAAAATCCAAACTTCCAGCTTTTCTTCAAAAATAATAACATCGGACTTCCCTGTTGGCACAGTGGTTAAGAATCCGCCTGCCAACGCAGGGGACACAGGTTCGAGCCCTGGTCCGGAAAGATCCCACATGCCGCGGAGCAACTGGGCCCGTGCGCCACAACTACTGAGCCTGTGCTCTAGAGCCCGCGAGCCACAACTGCTGAAGCCCACGTGCCTGGAGTCGGTGCTCCGCAACAAGAGAAGCCACTGAAACGAGAAGCCCACGCACCGCAAAGAGTAGCCCGCGCTCACCGCAACGGGAGAAAGTCTGTGTGCAGCAACAAAGACCCAACGCAGCCAAAAATAAATTAATTTTAAAAAAAAAAGAATCAAAACATCCATCAGTCCTGAGCCCACATTCCAGTTCACCACAGTCCCAACACTCCCTATTGTCTTGCGCCCTAACTGCTTCACTCACATACTTGACCAGACTGGCCTCAGCAGGCCTCCTGCCTACCCTCATGGATGTATTTCAGCCATTCATGGCCATTCCATTTCTTAGGTGGATACAAAGAGGGAAATTTAGAAAATCTAAAAAGAGCTCTGGGAAATTAAAATATAAGAGAGAAAGATGAAAAATATCAGTAAAACAATTGGGAGATCAATTTAAGAAAATCCCTCAGAAAGAGATGAATTATGAAAGAGAAGGAGACTCAGTCTAGGAGATTTAATATCCAATCAGAAAGAGTTCCAGAAAAAAGGGATGGAGAAAATGGTAGGGAGAAAATTATCTACGAAATAGTACAGAACTGAAGGATGAGAGTTTTCAGACTGAAAAGGCCTAAAGAGGACCCAAGACAGTGAATGAAAAACTCCCCAATAAGATGCATCGTTGTGAAATTTCAAGACTCCTAAGGATAAAGGGGGAAGAGCCCAAATGCCTCCAAAGAGGGGAGAAGAATTACATGACAAAGAATCAAGAATCAGTATGGCCTCAGACTTCTCACCAGCAACTTTGGAAGCCAGAAGACAAAGGAGCAATGCTTCAGCATCCTGAGGGAAAGTAACTCTACCCCCATTCAGGTCATCAATTAAGCGGAGTACAATCCAGATATTTTTCAAGCATGCCAGGTCTCAAAAATTTTCCTCCTGAAATATCCTTTCACAGGAAACTCCTGAAGGCTGTGTGCCGCCAGAATGAGGGATTAAAATTAGAACAAAGACATAATTAGATCCAGGAAGCAGAGACCTAGCCCAGGAGAGAGGGAAGGGGCTTCCCAGGATGACAGTAAGAAGAGTCCAGGGTGGCAGCTGAGCAACAAGTCCAACTGGGACTGCAGACGATCACTTCCTGGTTCTGCCAGAGAGCTTGGGGGTAAGTAAGTGATGGTTAAATTAGTTACAGGAAACTAAGCAAACCAAAAATGAGCAAAAGACTTGAATGGGCATTTCACAAAAGAAGATCTGCAAATAGCCAATCAGCACATGAAAAAGGCCTCAACATCATGAGTCAATATGAAGAATACAAATTTAAGACCCCCGTGATCATCACTATCCACCCAGCAGCATAGATCAAATGAAGAATGACAGGCTGTCCCAAGCGCTGGCAAGGGAATGAAGCAACTGGCCCTCTCACATGTTGCTGGTAGGGCACCAATGGTCCAAGCGCTTTGGGAAACTCTTTGGCAGTTTCTTATAAAGTTAAACATATACCCATCCTATGGCCCAGAAACTCCACTCCTAGGAATATGTCTACAGAAATGAATACATAGAGCCACAGAAATATTAGTACAAGAACATTGAGTAACTTTATGCATAATAGCCAAAAACTGGAACCAGCCCAAATGTCCATCCAATAGGAGATGGATAAACCAAGCGTGATATTTCCATCCAAGGAATACGAGTTGGCAGTTGAAAGGAATAAGTGACACACGCAACCACGTGGATGAATCTTCAAAACACGACAAGGGGAAGAAGCCAGACAGAAAAGAATATATGCGGTATGAGTCTACTTACATAAGGTTCAAACCCAGGAAAAACTAATCTATGGGGTGAGAATTCAAAATAGTGGTTTTCTCTGGGGGACCAAGACAGACAGGTATTAACTGACAGGACATAAGGGAATCTTCTAGGGTGACAGATATGTCCTGGTGTCACAGGCATATCATATGGAAAAGTCATTAAGCCGGGCGCTCATGATACATTTTACTACATGTAATTAATTCCCCAATAACATCCTGGAAAAAAAAAAGAAAATGAAACAAACCAAAAAAGACACATTATTAATTCCATGAAAAGTAAAAACTTATATTAAAAAGAAAATGTAATCATAGGACACTCTGGGTAGTATGGACCTAGCTTGGCTGTGAACAATAATTACACAGTTGTAACAATGGATAAATACACCATATATGGATTCAACCAGAAATCTATATTGGCAAGATGAGCAGAAGGGCAGTGTTTGTGTGTAGCAGAGGGTTGGGGGGTGAGCAAAGAGAGCTAAATCCTAATCGTTTGCAGTAGGAAGTCAATCGATAATGTCTAAAATCAAATGCACAAATAAACAAGAAATAACAGTGAGGTGTGTTCTTCAGACTTCTGAAGATAAATATGAGCTAAAGGGCAGCAAGTGGTTGTCTCTGGGGAGTAGCAGTCAATGGTGGGGGGGTGTGGGGCAGGTCATTTGGATCTGCTAGAATTAGATTTGGCAGAAAGAAACGCAAGGGAACCCAAAACAAAATCCTTTAATTAAAACAGAAATGTAAAAGTCTGCAGATAGAAAACTCTGGGCTGCTCCACAAAGGTGTCAAAGATTCAGGCTCCTTTTTCTCACTGCTAAACCATATGCAAGTTACAGTTCCAAGACCACCTTATGGTTCACTATGGTTGCTCCAGCTCCAGCCATCAAATCCACGTTTCAACCAGTAGGATGGAAAAAGGGTGCCTACCAGCTGTCTTTTTAGGATATTTCCCCAAAGCAACCCCACAATACTTCTGCTTAAATCTCACTGGTCAGAACTGAGTCCCATGGTCATTCCTAGCTGCAAGGGAGGCTGGAAAAAAAAAAAAACCTCTAATCTGGACAGCCATGTGCCAACCATGGAAGAGGGGAGAATCTGTCATTAGGACTTGTGTTTAAAATTTTTCACTTATATATAGGTATTACTTTGATTAAAAAATAAAAATTGAAACAAAAAGAAGTAGCATGAGCAGTCAACAGACAAAGTAAAGAGTAGTTCTGCTGGGTAGATGAGCACTGTGGGCTGCACTGGTCCTGAGCACACACCTGGGCAGGCAATAGCAAATACCTAATGAGTGCATAACCACCACCACAGGCCCCCCACCACAATAGGGGAGCCAGAAGGAAAACTAAGGAGGTGATATATGGAATTAAATTATTGGGTGGTGCACACAGGGCCAAGAACCCACCAGAAGGCCAAGTAACTCCATGACAACAACCTTGCAGATAGCCCCAAGGTCTGAAATCTTTCCTAGCCTTCCACATTTAGACCAGTGTTTAAAAAAGATAAAATCGCACACCACCACAGAAAGGTGGAAATTGTTATTCCTCCTTTACAGAAAAAGAAACAGACTCCCAGAGGTTAAGTAACTTCCTCCAGGTCATATCTGGAGGAGCTAGGACTTGACCTCAGGAATCCCTAAGACCGAGTCCTGGTTTCTCTCCTCCATGACACAGGCACTCCTCCAAGGGGTCTGGGTGGCCACCCGCGGCTTTTGGATTCTCCGCAGAGCCACATCAGGCCTGTCAATAAGTCACAAGATGCAATGACTCATCTGAAGACAAGATAAACAACAGGGAGGCCTGGTGAGATGAGAGGTCCTGTTTCCTAGGAAGTTGCCTTCTGTAGGACTGAAAGAGTACACAGTTAGCAAGCAGGAACCCATTCTGCACACACCAGCACAGCAGTTTGCAGACAAAGAAAAAGTGCTGCTGGTCCTAGAGATGGGCGGCAGAGCTGGGAGCCGCAGAGTTATTTGCATCCTGAAAGGGCTTTTGTCAAGCCTGGGCCATGAGCCTGAGGATATAGAATTCCAAACCTTCCCCTTCCAATTCCTCCAAAACCAGAAGGGAAGGTCCTTCTGCACGGCTCTAATAATATTTCTCTGCTGCATCCCATCTGAGAATCCCAAAATGTTTAACCAATATTTCTGGATAAAACTGCAGACCCTCCAAGTGACCTTGGAGCAGTCATTTCCTCTCCCTGCACCCCAGGTCTCAGGGGAGAAGAAGATGGCTCTCAGGGAAACAAAGGTGACCTGGCAGAGGGCAGAGGGAGCTTACTGTCTCCAGAACCCATCCTATCAGGTCTGTCTGGATACAACAGACTCATGGGGACCAGCCAAAGCTCAGAGCCCAGATGGCCCAATAGGAAAGCAGCAGGCCATCAGGGAGGGACGGGCAGAGAGTGTGGAGGCCAGCAGGAGGGACCCAGCCCAAGACTCAGGGACAGGGCTCAGCCCCTGCAAAGACTTGGGCCACAGCAGGACCCCGTTCCCAGAAGAAATCTGCTCTCAAATGAAGGATCCAGGTAGAGCCTTGAGGTTTGGTCGTCGAGAAATAAGACAGGAGATGGGCCTGCTGGGCTGTAGGTCAGAGTGAGGTGACATAATGCTCTCAGTCAGAGAGAGCTTAGAGGAAATTTTTATACTCCCTGATCGGTCATGGAACTTATGCCTGACTCTGTAATTGAGGCAGCTTTGAAAGTCTGGGGACAACAGGACAGGGAAGCCTCAGAGGCAATTCAGGAAGCTGCATGTGCCCGGCCACCTCCCTCCCATCCCCCTGCTCAGGAGGCCCTTCTCCTCCAAATCATCAGAGCTAAGCAGGTGACCTTCAAAGCAGCCCCAGGACTCTGTGACAACATTCAGAACAAAGCCCTGCTCACGTGACCCCTTCCTGGACACCCCCAGCTTGAATGGACCTTCCTAATGCATGAGTTTTATCTGTGACCCAATTCAAATCTTCTATTGTTATTTTAAAATGCCTTACTCTCACTCAACCCCAGCACCCAGCACAATGCAGTATACTCAAAAGAGCTCAGTAAATATCTTTGTCTTTGATTTGAAAATAATCTAGTTAAGATTTTAAAAGAACTGCATGAGAAAGTGACAATATACAAATAAGCACAAAATGATGCCGTGCAAATAAAAGTCATAAATCCCCAGGGAGCACTGAAAAATAAGTGAATCAGAAAGAAGGGGCATTAATCTGGGAAGGTGCTTGGAGAAGGTGAGTTTTGAACCAGCTACTAGGAGAAATAGAGTTTGGGCTTATATTTTGGTTGCAAGCAATAGCAATCTAATTCAAAGTAGCTTAACCCAAAAAAGAAAAGAACAAGTAGGAAGGAAGGAGGAGGGAAAAAGGGAAGTTGGATAAAGGAGAAAAAAAATAGGGGATACTGCTTGAAGGCATGGCTGGATCCAGGGGCTCAAAGGCGGATTATCAGGAACCCGCCTTTCTCTATTCTGGTTTCCTCTGTGATAGCGTCATCCCAAGGCAGGGTCCCTCTAGGGTGGCTCCCTAGATATAGATCCTACAGCTTAGCATCCCCAAGAGGAAGAGAAAGCTTCTCTTTTCCAGCAGTTGAAGGGTATTAAAAACAAAAAACTTTTGTTGTAAAGAGATTCTGAGGGGTTTATTTGTTACTGCAGCTTAATCTGGCCTATCCTGACTAATACATGCCTCCTTGGTCTAGCTTGGGACACAGGCTCACCACTATAGCCAGCAGGATATGCTGATCTGATTGGCTAGGCTGACTCAGGGTATGGTGCTCTGACTGGCCAGACTGAGTCAGGGTATGGTGCTCTGATTGGCCAGACTGAGTTACAGGCCCAACCCAGGAACCAGAGAACTGAGGCCAGACCCACCCTAATCATGTGGTCTGAGATTTCCTCAAAGAAATATCAAGATCCTGTTACCAAAAAGAAAGGGGAATGTTCACTGGGCAGCAAAAATCAGCAGAGCTTAACACACAACTTGACAGAAGGGTGAAGGGAGGCTGGGCATACTTCACACCAACCATTCCTACGTCTGGGGCCCACCATTCTGTCTGATGACTCCCCTCCCTCCAAGGCACTCCCTGCTTCCCCAAGGAGATTCCCGAAATGAAAGCTGGGTTTCTGAAGAGAGCTTGGGGCTCCCAGAGCAGGGATAGATCTGCCCCCCTCACCCCATCTTTGCAGCTCACCACCTGCTCTGGCCAAGACTCCCAGCTGTGAAACCTCCTGGCCCTGCAGGGAGACTGGAGGTGTCCAACGGCGGCCTGGAGGCCCAGCGCCCACACCTGCAGCCTCTGAGGGCCACCAAATCCTGCCGGGACCCTCCCAGAAGCAGGCTCACGGATGCTCACACAGCATTCCAGCAGGGCCCACTCCTCAGGGAGCTGAGCGCAGTGCCTCAGCACTTTTAGCTCTGCCATTCCCTTACATACTTTTAACCTCCTGGACGAAAGAATTCAGTCGGGCTTGTGTTCCTCTCCCCACAGACTTGAGAATCCAGCCGGAGTCACTACGTCACACTTCCTGCAGCAGCCCAAGGGTCAGGAGTTCACCCGCTGAACTGTTTGCCTGGAGAGCAGGGGTCCTAATAAGCATGACATCCTCCCCCAAAGCTCCAACAGCTGTGTTTCCCCCTGGCTCGGAAGGGAAGAGACCAAATAAAGCAGCAGGAGGAATTACATGGTGCAGAAATGCTCAGCGTGGGATTCCAGGTCCAAAGGTCAGATGCTCAATTATGAGTGTAAGCAGGTCAGTCTGGGGGGGTTTTGCCTCAGTTTTCCTGTTGGCAAAATGGGGGGAGAGGGGATCATTTCAGGGAAGTGAGCCAGCGTATGATAAAGTAGGAGCCTCTCCACCCAGGTTCTGCTGGGTCCAACAGCCGTCCAAAACCAAGCCAATCTTTTTTATAGAGAACTTTCTAGACTGCCAAACCTACCTTAGGAGAGAGAACTGCAGTCGAGCTGAGCTTGCATCTTTAATTCTCGGTCTAAACTGGGCACTGGATGAAGCAGAAATCTGGAAAGCTGAGCCACCAGCTGAAGGCTTATGGCTACCCAGGCGTCTCTCAGAGGTGACAGGAGGCTGGCAGAGAGCTAGAAGCAGGACAGACCGAAGTGTCCCAAAACCTGGGGCCTGGGCTCCTACATTATACCTGGGAGCACCAAAGTAAAGGGGGCCTCTGAGGACTCACAACCTCCTGCTCAGAGCATTATATGTATTTATAAAGGCAACGGGAACCAGAGAGATGGAGGGGCTGCAAATTTTGGGAGGGGGTTGCGGAGGACCAAATATATGACTGGTCAGAACAGGCAAGAGAGAAGGTGGCTCCTGGCTGTTCGTCTAGAACTCAAAATTATTTATTAAAAAAAAAAAAAGGCAGTAGAAAATTAAAAGAAAAAAATCTGGATAAAACATCTCTATGCACTAGGCTAGGGAGCATACAGCTAAATATAAAGGGCAGATCCCAGTTGGGGGCAAGACTGACTCTAAGGCCCTTGTACAGAAGGTGCTTCCAAAGGACACATCTAAGAAAATTGCTTAAATGGGAATTAGGACAAGTCCTGGCAATTGTATTAGAGGACCTTGGTTGCCAGGGCAGCCGCCCAATTTAAACTGGCTTAAGCCAACAAGGGGAATTTATTGCCTCACTGGACTAAAAAAGTCGGGGGCTCCAGCTTCAGGCATAGTTGGATCCAGGCTCAGACAGTGCCATGAGGACTCAGCCACCTCCTCTCAGTCCTGCTTCCCTCCACACCAGCTTCATTGTAAGATGCCATGTGGCATACCCTGGAGGCTGCAGGCTTACAATCTCCTTCCTGCTGGCAATCACAGAGGAAAAAGAGCTTCTCCTTCCCAAGGGTCCTCATGGACTCCATTTGTGTCATCATCACTGTGGCTGGGGAGAAGGAATACAGTGATTGGTCAGACTGAAATCATGTACTGAGTCTCATATGAGGGTCTGGAACCCTGTGAGAAAAGACTGGGCTGGAGATAAAAAATGGACTCATTGGGAAAAAGATGGAGACAAGGTTACCAGTTTTGCCATTACTAGGCTGTGGGGCATCGGGCAAGTCAGTGTCCCACTGTGAACCTCTGTCTCCTCATCTGTACATGAGTAACAATACCTACTGCAGCTGGCTGCTGTGGAGATCAAGTAAGATAACTTATGTAAAGTACCTAGCACAGAGCACTCAGCAAATAGTGGCTATTATTCTTTCTTCTATTTGTTTCTCACTTTAGTTCCCCTTTTTCCTGTTTCTACCTTAAGACTGCCAGAGGCTCACTCTTAGGCACTACTCAGAGTCCTGGGAAGCACTGGACTAAAGAGAGAGGAGGGGCCTGGGCTGCCAGGCCTTATTATACCCACCCCTCCGTTCCCTTTGGCATGCTCCATCTTGCAGCTGTGGGCTGGGAGACAGGGATTGGCCATGCCAGGTGCCAGCCAGGTTGCCAAGGCTGGAGTGGGAGGTTCTACCAGAAGCATCATGAGCTATCAAAACTGCAGGGCCCCTGGGAAAGCCAAATGCAGAGCCTCCAAGAATGCACCTCTGGTGCGTCAAGGCAGGAATGGGGTTAGGACAACTGGGTTGACAGGGTGGAAACAGGAAAGGGAAGCAAAGATGAGGGGCAGAGAAGTGACCCAAGGAATCCAACCACTCACCAAAGGCCAGGAAAACACAACCTGGCAGCTCCAGGGCCAAGTCAAGGCCATCCCTGAGTTCTAGGGATTGGAGGAATTCTTTGAATTCAGAAAAACATCAGGATAACTCCACCCACTGTTCCTGGAAAGGAACCACACGATGACACCAGCAATCATGGCCCAGATGCAGGTGGGAATCCAGTTAGGAGCCATCACAAGGAAGAAAGAGCAGGCCACCAATTTGGGGAGGCCATCCCCAAACCTCACCCATCCTTCCTTCCCTTTGCCTTTGCCTTTTCAAGAGATTCTTTTCGGGACTTCCCTGGCGGTCCAGTGGTTAAGACTCCACACTTCCACTGCAGGGGACACAGGTTCGATCCCTGATGGGGGAACTAAGATCCCACATGCCACGTGGCGCAGCCTAAATAAATAAATAAATATACATCTCTTTAAAAAAAAAGGATTCTTTTCGCTGAGAACTCCCCTCCAGACTTTTCCAAGTGCAGTCAGAGCAGTTGAGCAGGGGAGGTGGGCTGCACCAGAGAGCTTGCAGGAGAGCAGGTGTGAGCAGATGACTCTGGGTTTCTGTCATTCCTGGGTTGAGAGACCCTGGGCAAGTCTCATTTCCTAGCCTAGAAAGTTGGAATAACCACCGGTCACCTCTGCCCAGTGCTGGGCCCAGACAGGGGCAGGATGAGGCAGGGAAAGCCGTTAGGGCCTTGAGCCTGGGGGAAGCTTCAGGGGCTCCTCCTTGCTCCACCCACCAGCCAGGGGAACCCCTGGGGCAAGAACACCCAGCCTGGGAGCTGAGGGGCAACTCTTAAAAGACCTCTAGCTCTTTCCCCTCAGGCCCACCCCTGGCAGCTGACCTCGGCACATCACCAGCCTTCTCTGAGTCGGAATTCCTGATCAGAATGGAAGTACAGCTTGCTGGGTAGCGACAATGCACCTGCATTTTAGAGCCACGCTGGCTGCCTTCCTGGGCCTCAGTTTTACCATCTGTAAAATGGAGATAATACTTTCTATGTGAAATTAAATAACTTCGTGACTGGCACATAAAAATCACTCAGTGCTGGTAACTGCTATTATTGATGTTATTGTTGTTGTTGTTAGGCTTAGGGGATGAAAAGAGGTCTTCAGGGACTTCCCTGGTGGCGCAGTGGTTTAGACTCTGCGCTCCCAATGTAGGGGGCCTGGGTTCGATCCCTGGTCAGGGAACTAGATCCCACATGCATGCCACAACTAAGAGTTCACATGCCACAACTAAGGAGCCCGCCTGCTGCAACTAAGACCCAGTGCAACCAAATAAATAAAATAACTAAATAAATATTTTTTAAAAAAGAGGTCCTCAGCAAAACATTTCAAAATTCACAGATTCAAGAGAGGTGTCTTAGAACCTAAAATTCAGTTTTATTGCCTCTTTACCTGTTATTCCGCTTTCTTGTCTCCTGGGCGCCTTGTTTGCAAGATTGCCCAAACGTCTGCCCTCCGTCCATCAGCAGTCCAGAAGTAGATGGTAAAAAATTCAGACAAGGAAACGAAAAAAGCTAATAACAGACAGCAGCTTGAAAACCAGACTGACCTGCAATGTTGGCATCTGATCAAATGAGTGGGTGCCCAGGAAGCTCTCAGACACGGGTGGTGGTAGCAGTAGTGTCACTGTGGCTGTCTGACACAGACCACACACTCAATTTTCCATGGGGGCTTGCAGACTACAAAAAGTCTGGTGGTTTCCAGGAGCCGTGTGGTAACAATGTGTCATTATTCCTATAGAAAGATGACATTACTGGTTTGCAATCTCAAGCACCAGAGCCTTAGCAAGACCTGGAGAGGGATTTTCACGGATCCTCTTCCAAGTCTCCTCGGCCCCCCTCTGCATTTGCCCAAGAACCACGGTGCCCATCTGTGGGTCATGGAGAAGTAGAGAGAACAGTCCCTGACCTGAGATGGAGAGAGAAATCTAGAGGGTTCAAGGGGGAAGGAGCCTCACCCCACCCTAGGTGACACCCGCTCCTTCACTGAGCCTTTGATTCGGCTGATGTTAGGATGAAGCTGGACCCCTCCAGCACAGCGGCTGATGCTGAGGGTAGCAGGAGGTGGGAGGGAGGTTGCTCAGGGATGCTGGGGCACGGACAGATGGAGGAAAGCCAGGCAGGGACCGAAAATGGTCCAGCTTTTCACACTAGTGGGCAGGGGTTCCAGCCGCGGAGTCTTTCCTTGGGTGTGAAGGTGGCTCGGGGAGTGAAAGAGAAAAGCAAGGAGGTGGAGGCAAGGGAAAAGGTGACGAGAGGCAGAACAGGGAAGAGGACAGATGGGGAAAGAGGAGAGCCTGAGGATACAATCCACCTTGGGACTCGGGATGGGGGGAAGGAGAGGGTAGTTGGCATGTTCCATGCAGAGACTCCCCCTGCCCTATGGGCTACACCAAGTGTCCCCAACTGTCCCAAACCCAAGCCGAGGACAAGCCCCTGCATGCCCTGTGTCCGCACACTGCAGATCACATGGTTTTGTATGTGTATGGTTTTGTCAGGTCTTACAGAACGTGCCCACACAGCTCCAGGGGGCCCCTAAATGCCATGATTCATGCAAGTGCCATGATTCGCCCATGGGCGGCCCCATGGGTTGTGCAATGAAAAAGCAGGGCAGCCCTGAGACACAGCCCTGGATGCATCCATCCCTGCTGCATGCTCTCCTCCAGCTCCACCTCTCTTACCGCGGCAGCCGTCACCCCAGCTTTGCCCCTGACATCAAGACAGGTGGTGAAGATGTAGAGTGATCACAAAGGCAAGTAGCAAAGCCCAAAGAAGGGTAAAGAGTCAGAAACACTAGAACCTGCTCTCTCCCCCATCAAAGGGGCCAAGTGGCCCCACGTCAAAAACTAGCCTTGTTGAATCCACTGCAAGGCAAGGCTCCCTGCACCCAGCCCCTCCCACCTGTGTCATCCTGCTGGCAGCTGAGTTAGGAACTACCCAGGCTCTCATTCACAGGTGGCCCCACATCACAGGCACACACCTGCCATAGCAGCCTCCCCCTCTGCCCAAACCTGGACCCCTACCAGGCCATGCTAGACTCAGCCCCACCACAATCCAGGGGGACTCTGGTAGTTTCCCACCCAAAAAGCATTCTCGTACATCACCTCCCAACCTGCCTGCCCCATCTTTGTTAGTGCTAATAAAAATGGACATCGTTTACACATCTTGCTGGGTAAAACCAGACTCTCTCTCTCCCAGACCTAGGGGATAAATTATGCTTGGTCTAAGCCAACCGTGGCCATCCTGTTCCTCCTTGCCGGTGAGAGTCCAGGAATGGGCATGTGACCAAGCTCCAGTCACTGAGATGTAAGAAGTCTGCCAAGATTTTCTGAGGTTGCTGACTAAAAACAGAACACTGTGGAGAAAGGCCCTCTTTGCTATCCTTCCTGCTCTGTGTGAAGACATGAGGCCTGGAGCATCAGCAGCCATACTGTGACCTAGAGGACAAACCTAAGGCCAAAATGCCAATGCTAAAGTTGGTAGAGTGGAAAGAAAGAACAAGCCTTGGTCTCACGCAGCCATTGTGAGGTTGCTGAGCCAGACCTGGAACTGCCCTCTCCAGATTCTTTATCGGTGAAATAATTAAATGTTTCTATGGCTTAAGCCATTGTTAGTGGGGTTTCCTGTACTTGCAGCCAAAAGCAGCCTAGATGATATAATAGTCAGCAAGTCCCTTCCCCTTCACCCCAGGCCAGAATCCCACCCCAGCTGCCTGCCAGGGCCCAGGCTTGGGGTGCTCTTACCCAACAGCCATTGCTCACACACATACCTTTCTTGAGTACCCCAGGCACCTGGAGGCCTCCACATGGAGCAGAAACTCCAGCCTGCCTCTGCCGGTGGCGGGTGGGATGGCCACTAACCAACCTGGGTCCATAGACTCAGACTCATTCCGTTTCCTCTGTTCGTCAGTCAGCTGTCTGCTAGACAAGCCACAAACTCTCTGTGCCTCCGTTTCCTTATCTGTAAGATAGGGGTGATGTTTTTTTTTAACTGCCTTATTTGCTCCTAGGATATCATAGGATTGAAACTAGTTGAGAGAACATGAGCAAAGGCATTTTGTGTATTTTAAAGTGCTCAGTGAATGTCAATTAGCGAAAATTTTTAAAAATAAATAAATAAAATAAACTCTTGAAAAAAATGTCAATTAGCGTTATTGCTAAAATAATATCTGGATGGGGAAGCACTTTGGAAAAAAATGTAAACTGCCATGGAACTGTATACTTTAAATGGGTGAATTGTGTGGTATGTGAATTATAGCTCAAAAAGCAATGAGTAAAAAATCATTTAATACATATGTATGTATGTATATATATATTCATTGTTATCAAAATCATTATTGTGATGATAAAAGAAGGCTTTGGAACAGGCAGGCCTGGGTTAGAATTCTGCCTCTGCCAATTACTAGCTGTGTGACTTTAGGCAAGTCACTTACCCTCTCTGAGCCCTATTTCAGCTTTAAAATGGGGAAAATAATACCTGACTCACAGGGCTTGAAAAGGATTAAACAAGATAATGTGTGTGTTCCTGGCACAAAAATTGGAGCACAAAAAATGTCAGTTCCTCTTCTCAGGAGACCCATGCCGTCCGGCAGTGGAGTGGGTTCCCTTCAACAATCATACAAAGTCCCTGCTTCTTGTTCCAAGTACAGTTAGTGACCACTTGCCTTAAAAGCACTGAGGTCCTTCCAACAAGCCCCTGAATTAGCATCTCCATAGGCAGGGTCTGGGGAGCTTACCTGTTAACAAACGCAACCCTATCCCCGGCTCAGCCGTAGTTCCCAAGCTCTGTGTTCTACACAGACCTAGTGCCAGCTGCCCGGCCTCGTTTCCTGGCTTCTCACCACACACCCCGAGAGGAGAGAGGCAGTTGTGATCTTTCCCATTCCACGAGGCCATCTGATAGTGGAGCCGACAGAGAGTGTGTTGGGCTAGAACAGTCCCTCCAAACTTGTCAGACCGGCCCTCCCCTCTCCTTGCAGATGAGGCCTCAGAGAGCAGGAGGCCTTGAACCTCAAGAGACCCTGGGCATCCAGACCCCACTTCCAGCACTGGCACCCTTCAGACCTGGCAGGTGGCCGTACAGGAAGCAGCTCCTCCAGACCTCAAGCCTCTGCAGCTGGGCAAGGCGGGAGGGACCAGAACCAAGACGGGCTTGATTTGGTGGCTGCCGCAAGGACAGGCATCTTGGACCTGAATGCCCAGCGGCCTGCACGAGTCCAAGTGCTTCAGCTGGGGCCCCCGGGCTTCCCGCGTGGCCCCCCTCCCTCCTCCCCGCTCCAGCCTCCCCCTCTTCTCCCAACACCAGCAAGGCGGGTCTCTACACCACATCCATTCCCCCTTTCCCACCTCCTGGCCTTGCCCGTGCTGTTCCCTGAGCCCAGCAGGCCGGGATCCCAATCTCCCTATTCAATCCCCACCTGTTTTCAAGGCCAGACTCATACCTCACCTGCTCCAAGAAGCATTCCTGGACCCCTTATCTGATGGCCTGTAGTATTGACTGTCCTTTTCACAACTTGAAACCCGTGACCATGTTCAAGAGTATACGTTTGCTCAACTGATTCAATATAACAGATTGTATTGGGCACTTTCTCTGTACCTGGCAGCAGGACAGACATCGTGAAAGATGACAGGACCCTAACCCCCAGTGAGAACCCTGAGGATGGAACACTGTGTAGAACTTGAGCTCACTGCACCTTCCCAGCAGGCTGTGGGAGCCATCCAGACAAGAGCCCCTGCCTCCTTTCCTCATCTGTCCTGCAGCCCAGCCTTTTAGAGCTCAGTACCTACCCCAATGACACCCCGAGGGCCGCCCATTTTACAGATGAGGAAACTGAGGCTCAGAAACAAAGCGGCTAGCTATGATCACGCCACTAGGAAGTGCCTGACCCTGGATCCACAGCCAGTCTGTGTGGCCCCACAACCCACAGGAATTCCCTCTACGTCACACTACCTCTCATGTTAGGTGTCAATGACAACATTAATTATCCCATTCGTGCTGTATCTTTTTTTTTTTTTTTTTTTTTGGCCGCACCTGGCATGTGGGATCTTAGTTCCCCAACCAGGGATCAAAACCTCACCCCCCCGCGTTGGAAACGCGTAGTCTTAACCACTGGACCGCCAGGGAAGTCCCATGCTGTATCTTTCTTTCCCAGTGTTCTTCTACTTTTTCCTGGGATCTGCTCACCCTCCTAGCCCGGCATGGTGCACAAACCCTTAGTAGCTGTACATTTTCAGCTTGCTTCCTTCTTCTCCTGAAGATCTGTCTTTGCCTTATTTCTTCTCCCACAGCCTGAGCGGCGAATTCGTTTCCAATTCCATAGCGCCACCTTGCGGCCATGGAGAAAACAGAGCTTTTTTGATCAAGTGGGCAAAGGGAAGAAGCCTCACCGCCTTCTAGGACAGGAGATAATCTGTCAGTCCCACCAACAGCAAACCCAGTGTTTCCGGCACAGCCCGCTCCACCTCCACATGGGACTCACATTTGCATTAACTCCATTACAGCTCGCCCTGCCCGTGTAGGAAACAGACACGGAAGCCTTCGCTCATCACCAGGTGGTCTCCTGTGGGTTCTGGTGTCTGCTGGGCCCAGTCCAGTACACACCAGGGGACGCCAGCCCTTTGGTGGAGTCCCAGTAGTCTGCCAGGCCCCAGGCAGGGAAAAGGCCACCCCAGCAGAGGTGCCACACGCAGCTCTAAACTGACCAGTGGAGAGCTCATCCCTAAGACTACCCCAGAGCCCTGGAGAACTCTTTCCTCAACTCAGAGAAAAACACGCGGAGAACAGTCCACATACTTATGACATCATTTTAAGTGATAAATGCAGATATAGAATTGTATGTACTGGGTGATCTTTCTTCTTTTTACATAAACATTCACATGTTACAAAATTGCACTAAAAATCTGGAAGTATGTTAAATGTTAATGAGGGTTACTTGTGCGTGGTGGGATTTTTAATATATTTTTCTATATATTCCAACTTTTTCACAATTATCCTGGAATACCTTTATCATGGGGAGGAGGGGGAGAGGGCAAGATGGAAGACATGTTTATGCTCTTTGGAAAATTGAAAACATTTCCTGTGATGCACAATGGAGCTGTGGTGTAGGAACTAGCCTTGAACTTGAGGCCAAAAGCCCAGGTCATCCACTCACAGGCTGGTTATCCTTGGGCAAGCCACCTCCCTAAACCGCATCTGTCCTCCATAAACTAGAAATAATTTTAGCTACCTACCTCACAGTGTTAGTCTGAAGGCTGAATGAGATCATGTATGTGAAAATACTGGTACAGAGTGATTCTTAATGAATGTTTTTTCAGTGAATAGTATTTTATATATTTAGTATTGAGCAGTTCAATGCGAGTGACAGAAACCCAACTTAATCCAGTTTAAGAAAGAGGACAGAATTACAAAGTTACAAAACTGAAAAGAACAGGGTTTCAGGCACAGCTGTATCAAGCTGCTCAAATGGTATCTTTAGAGACCTCCTTTCTCCATCTCCTTGGTTCTTCTTTCCCTCGTACTGGCTCAAATCTCAGGCAGGGTTTTCCTAGAAGTGGCAAGATGCCCTCAGCAGGCCTCAGCCCACATCTCACCTTCTCAAGTCTCCAGACCCTTAACAGGGAGAGCACTTCTATTTCCCAGGAACTCCAACAAAATTTCCTCAACCCTAATCCAAACACTGAGGCCAAGAGTCTGACTGTCAGACCTGGGAAGTCACAAGCACTCCCATGGGAAAGGTGGTCAGAGGCTGCCCTACTCAAACCATGTGATTACTGGGGGTGTTTACCCAAAGGAAATTTGGGGTACAATTACCACAGAAAGGAATAAATGGCAGACATCCCCAACAGACACATTCATCAATAACATAGCACAAAGGCTGCCACAGACATAGGGTCACACCTCTCTTAAGACAGAGATTCTGATAATTAGCTTTGACACTTGTGCCAAGAGCCACCTTGGAATGGAAGGAGCCTGGGCTGGGAGAGGGAAGACAGGCTTTCTCCTTGCAGGCTGTCCCACATGACCTTGAGCAAGCAGCGAAGCCTGCCTGGGTCTCAGGTTCTTCACCTGTTCAAGCAGGGTGCTGGGCTAGGATCCACACTCGCATGCCTCCAGACCCAGGCAGTTAGCAAATGAGTGAAGGGCCAGTCATGGGGCCACACATGAGCACAAGTCCATTTAGAAGGCCAGGCTCCCTCCCCGTATTGTGAGGGAGGCCCCATGTTACCAGGTCTTCTGGTCTTTCAAGGTTTTCTGTGAAATCTCCTGACTTTGCAATGTTGAAAACTAACTTAATTGCAGTGACGGTTGCACCCCACTGGATTCATGCACGCCACTGTGAGAGCCATGGAATTGTACGCTCCAAGAGGTGAATTGGAAGGTATATGGATTACATCTCAATACAGCTGTTATAAGCAAATTCAGAAGCTTTCTAAAATTATTCAGCCTTAAAAAAGAATGAAGTCTGATACATGCTGCTGCGTGGAGGAACCTGAAAACATTATGCGAAGTGAAAGCAGCCAGTCACAAAAGGGCACCTATCACATGATTCTGTTTATATGAAATATCCAGAACAGGAAAAAAGCATTGATGTTTGCAAACTATTATATACAGAATGGACAAACAACAAGGTCCTACTATAGCACAGGGAACTATATTCAATATCCTGTGATAAGCCATAATGGAAAAGAATATGAAAGAGAATGTATAGGTATAACTCTGTCACTTTGCCATACAGCAGAAATTAACACAACATTGTAAATCAACTATACTTCAATTAAAAAAAAATAAAAAGCATTGGTGGTGATGGCCAGGGGGAGGAGGAGGGGGAGTGACCAGAGTTTCCTTTTGGGGCAATCAGAATGTTTTGGAACTCGATAGTGGTGATGATTGTACAACAGTGTGAACGTACTAAATGCCACTGTATTGTGCATTTTAAAATGGTTAATTTTATGTAATAGGAATTTTACCTCAATTTTTTTCAAGTTTTTAAAACATTCTGCTAGCCAAGTAAAACATATCCGTGGGCTGAACTGGGCCCAGTGGTTGCCAGTTTCTAATCTCGCTAAGGTCCCTTCTAACCCTCAGATCCCATATTTCCAGGGACAAAAATGTCAGCTCCTGTCAGAGAAGCAGTGGCAGGCTGACCGCAGCTTACAGCCAAGAGGAAAGAGGCATTCTGTCTCCTCGAAGAAGAACCTCCCCAAGATAATTTGAGGCCAGAAAATAAAAGTCTGCTGGAGCTGGAAGCAGGCCAGGGTTTTCGGTTTGTTTCTAACTGCCCTTTGCCACAATGAAGGGCAACGAATCGCATCTGGGTGACAGCAAATGGACCCTGTTGACACGGCCCAACTTTAATTTTTGTGAAGTTAATAATTAGGCTGTCATCCCTCCGCTCCAGAGCAATTAGTGGCCTGCAGCGGGGATGAATGGGCCCTATTATCAAGGGGAATTATAAATAGAAGGAGGCGCAGGGTGCTGAAGCTCTGCACAGCTTCACCCCTGCCCTCTCGCACGCACCAGAGTCCCCACCAGCCCGCCTGTGATCACTTTGCTTCCAGCTGACAGCTTGAATCCCAGCTGCCATCCGAAAGGGCTCTAAATTCTGCCTCTGTCATCTGAGCCTGACTTTTTATGCTGTCCAGAGCAGGGCCCAGCAGCCTGCTGAGCCACAGGACAGCCGGAGTGAGATAAAGTCCTTTGTTTCGGTGGCCTCCTGACTCCGGGGTCTGGAGGTGTCTGGTGCTGTGCAGGAGGAACTGGGCTCAGCCTGACAGGCCATGGTGTTGGGGACACTGAGTGACAGCCTGTTCAGTGATTCCCCAGGTCAGCTCGGGATCCCAGCCAGGAGCGACAGCCCCCCAAAGCCAGGGCCGGAGACAGCCCAGGTTCACACCGGTATCCTTGCTCTGCTTCTTCTGCTTCTTCCAGCATCTCAGGCAAGTTCGTAACCCTCTCTGCAAACTCTTACAAGAGATCAGATCGAAACAGAGCTTCGTAGTTCAAGAAGAAAGCACTTGTCACTGTGAGCAGCAGTTTAAAAATGCAAATACCTACACCCAAAACCAATTATAATAGTAGTTAACATTTATATAATTTTCAATGCACCAGGCACTTTTTATATCTTAAGTCACTTAAGCTTCCCCAAACAGCCCTATGAGATAGGTACTATTATTATCCCCATCTCACAGGTTTGTAAACTAAGGCAGCAAACAGTTTCGCTAACTTGTCCAAGTCACAAGGCCAGGAGGTAAAATTCAAATCCACTCTGGCTCGTGCTCTTAACTATTATTTCTATGGCTTATGCTTTAGTCAGTGAGTGAAACAGACCAAGGGTAGGAGACAAGAAGGAGTGGTGGGGACTGCAGCGCCCTGGAAACAGCACATCCAGACTAAGGGAAGAAGCGGCCCGCCGACGGGTTGCCTTAAAGGAATGAGGATGCCGATTTTTTTCAAGAGAAGCTGGAAATCTAAATTTAACATGAAATTTGATTTTCAAATGTTGGTAACTAACTCAAAGCTTTTAAAAACACTGTGCAGACCAAACAAAGCAGCTCTTTGAGCCACTACTTTGCAATTCTGATGCAGAGCAATGCTCCTGACTCTCTGGCCCCATCTCTGGCCTCACTGGGTGGGATTCAGTCTCAGTCAAGTACAGCCCCTTCAGTCTGCCAGGCACCCTTCCATGGAAAGAAATTAAGAGAGAGAGAGGTGACGACCCACAGTCCAAGGCTGGGCTCTACCAATAGCTGTGTGGCTTTGGACAAGTGACTTACCCACTCTGGGCCCTAATCGTCTCATTTGTTAAATAGAGATAATAGTTCCTGTGTCACAGGGTTATTGGACCCAGGATGAAAAGGTTGCGGGGACCAAGCCTGATAGACTGTAAGACACCTTCTAGATGTGGGAGCTTCCTCACGCAGGTGGTCTTAGCCCGTGGTCTGCCAGGACAGCTAGAAGGGAAGGACCCCCAATCCTGTGCAGCCAACTGCCCATCTCACAGCTGCTGCCCCCACGTCCCGCTTTTCCACTCACACAGCCTGTGATGTCAAGACAAACAAACACCGTGGAGCCCACACACCCCGAGTCCCTGCTGACCTCATCCCCATACCTCCCACGATGGAGACTGCCCGCCTGCATGGAGCAGGAGAGATTGCAGGCCAGCCTCTCACATGACACAGGATTTTGAAATTAAGAGAAATGTTAAAAATGCAGAAAATGCACCACCACCCCCATCCCCATAAATAATTTGGTGCATATTCAACTTAATAATTATTTCTATACATAAAAACAGAAGTTATGTACGGTACTTTTTTATGAAACGGGAACCAGATGCACATGGCAGCTATCTTTTTGATTTACTCTGTCTTGGACGTCTTTCCATGTTAGCATATTGCTACCGTATTCTTATGAATGGTGCCACAGAATTTCATTATTTTTGAAACTAGTCCCCTGTAGGTGGACATTGCTTCCAATTTCTTTGCAGACACAAGCAGAGCCACCAAGAGCATCCCTATACCTATAGCTTTAGTCACTCGGGCCCGGGAAGGTATAGTGGGGCGGGGATGTTCATACCTGGCTAATTCTTAGATGTGGAAATGCTGAGTCAGAATGGCTGGTGAAATTAGAGGAGTCCTTTCATTTTCTTTGATTCATTCAAGTTATCTTAATTTAAAAATGTATTTGCTAAGAAAAGTGAAGCAATTGAAAGTAGATATCACAAACAATTAAAAACATCCCTGTGACCCATGCAGGTATCACGACTTATGTGCAGTTGCTTTATAGACTCTGGGGCTAAAATTCAGAGCTTGCACTCAGGGTTAACTTTTAAAGAGCGGGAAGCCCCCTGGGGGTTTTCCTGAGTCCCCTCCAATCACTCTGGATGGGGAGGAGCCACTGTGTCCTCCCTGATGGGGAGGGAGACTCAGGCCAACATGGAAGACTCAATTATGGGGAGGTAATTTGTAACTGGAGCTAAACTCCAAAAAAGAATATGGCCAAGGACAGAGGAGATAGAGGGGAAAACCAATGAATCAGGAGGCCTAGGTTGGAATCTTGACTCTACATCTACTACTTGTGTGGTCCTGGGCAAGTCATTTATCCTCTCTGACCCTCAGTCTCTTCCTCTGAAAATGAATGTAGTAGTCTGACTTCATAGCACGTGAAGAATCCAGCTTGATGCCTGGCACATAACAAGTGTTCAAAAATCATTGGTTAGGGGCTTCCCTGGCGGCGCAGTGGTTGAGAATCTGCCTGCCAATGCAGGGGACACGGGTTCGAGCCCTGGTCTGGGAAGATCCCACGTGCCACGGAGCAACTAAGCCCGTGAGCCACAAGTACTGAGCCTGCGCGTCTGGAGCCTGTGCTCCGCAACAAGAGAGGCCGCGATGGTGAGAGGCCCGCGCACCGCGATGAAGAGTGGCCCCCGCTTGCCGCAACTAGAGAAAGCCCTCGCACAGAAACGAAGACCCAACACAGCTAAAAATAAATAAATAAATAAATAAATAATTAAATAATTTTATTAAAAAAAAAAATCATTGGTTAAATCGGAATCCTGGAAATTCCCTCTGCAATCAATCTAACAAATTCCATCTGGGTTCACAGGGGACTACTGGAGCAATGTCATTGCATAAATTTATCCATCAGTTGACTGATGAGGGCAGTAAAAATGGCTGTGACTGATTTTGATCCCAGAATAGGCTGGCTGCTTCACTGCCCCCAGGAAATAGGTTGTCTTGACAGGGCCCACCACTGTTTTTTGTTTTTTTGGGCTTTTTTTTTTTTTGGCAGGTGCCTTGGCTAATAGGCTGGAGATGCAAGTAAAACCATGGCATGGGACTTTTGTAGGAGAAAGTATTTTTGCTTGTGCGGTCCCTTCTTCCTGACACACCTCCTCATCTTCTCTCTAGCAATCTCGATCTTTCAAACCCTGATCAAAGAATTGTCTCTCCAAGAAGCCCAAACCAGCCCACCCCTCACTTTGCATTGCTTCAGCCCACAGAACTACGGTCTGGACACACCATGTGCATGTGTGCACACACACACACACACACACAAGCATGCACAATGGTCTTACAATATTCTGTGCTTGCTAAAATTCCCTGACTGCTTTATGTACCTACATCAGGTCTCCCTCACTAAAATGTAAGCTTCCAGAGTCGGCATTTTCTTTTTTTTTTTTTTTTTTTTTTTAATTTTTTTAACAGGGTTTTTGGCATGTAATTTTCACACAGGAAATTACCCTTTTTTAAAGCATACACATTCACATTGGTGAGTTTTTTTGTTTTTTGGGGGGGGTTATTTATTTATTTATTTATGGCTGTGTTGGGTCTTCGTTTCTGTGCCAGGGCTTTCTCTAGTTGTGGCAAGTGGGGGCCACTCTTCATCGCAGTGCGCGGGCCTCTCGTTATCGCGGCCTCTCTTGTTGCAGAGCACAGGCTCCAGACGCGCAGGCTCAGTAATTGTGCCTCATGGACCTAGCCGCTCCACAGCATGTGGGATCTTCCCAGACCAGGGCTCGAACCCGCGTCCCCTGCATTGGCAAGCAGATTCTCAACCACTGCGCCACCAGGGAAACCCCAGATTCGGCATTTTCTAATTCTCAGATCTACTAAATATCATTTACTGAGTATACACCATGTACCAAGTGTTTCTCCTACATTATTCCATTTAATCTTCTCAACAACTCCACGTGAGTTAAATGTCATTATGTTCAATTTACAGATGTGGAAACTAAAAGTTCAGAGAGGCAAAGTAACTCATCCAAAATCACAGAGCTTAGCACTCAAGGTGTACAAGTCGGCACTCAACAAATAATTTTGAATGATTGAAAGAATGGATGGATGGTTAGATGGGTGTGTAGGTGAGTGGATGAATGGGGTGGATGGGTGGGTGGATAAATAGACAGCAAATCAGTGGTAGATCCAGGTTTACCTGACTCCAGTGAGGTCTTTCCCTGTGAGCACAAGGGAGGTTCTACATTTAGCACCCAGAGCAGGCACAGGGCAGGGCCCAATCACTGTCAAACATCCCCCCAAACACACAGCAGCAGCCGAGCATACTTGTTCCAACCAGTTTCCATAGCTACAAGGCTGGGTGTTGGATTCAGCCACAGGCAAGGGTGAACCATTAGGGTGAGGACCAAAGATTCTCCTCCCTCCCTCACAGCAAGAATGGGCTGATGAACTGAGGTTCTGGGTGGAGGATTTGGGTGGGATTCTGGCTTACTGGGACCCACCTGGTTAGCAAGAGGGTCCCCCTCATCAGGCCACAAGGGGGCAGCATCTCCCCGCATCCGCCTACCCCAGGCGGGCAGGGCTGGGTCAAGAGGCTGCTGCTGGGTGAGCAAGTTCCACCAAGGACCCTCCTCTGGCCCCGCCCTATAAGTGCAAGCCTGCGTCGGTTGTTAGTGTCGGGGGAACCCTGGCTGGGAGTGCTAAAGAAAACACTGGAACAACCAAAATCTCAGTGCCTGCCATTAGGGGGCAACCTAAAACGATCTCGGCAGACACGGCTCAGCCCTGAGCAGCCCTTATGAAGCCTGTGGCCCCTGCTGATGCGGGAAAGTCCCCAACATACGTCAGATGAGAAAAAGCTAAGTGCTGAACATGGGTGTAGAGCAACCTCATTTGTGTAAATTGTAAATACGTGTACATAAGTATATGTATTATTTGTGTGCTGGTCTATGCAAAAGAAAATTCTTGAAGAAATCCCAAGCAGCTGTTTGAAGGCTACATTTTTTTTGTTTGTTTTGGTCGTTTTTTTCGTTTGTTTGTTTTGCCTTTTCTTCTTTATACTTCTTTTATTTCGTATGTTTATGTATTACTTATATACTACAATATATTATTAAAGAAAGTAAAGGAAACACCAGACAAAAAAATCTGACAGGCAAAAACCCTCCGAATTTAAAATTTTAAACTAAATACTTTAAACTTTTTATTTTTCCACTCAAATATTATTAAATACTTTACTATTCAGACTTGAAATTCAAGAAAATATAACAAACTTTCGTAGCAAAGAACTGAGAATTTACACTACTTAACGTAATTATTCAAATTTGTAATAAAATTTAATAGAAGTACTTAATCCTAAGAGAATTAAGAAAGTTTCTACTTTACAAGGACACAATGTTCATTATATTCATTAGTTCATGTTTTAGCAACATCAGCTGTCGATATTTTAAAGGGAGAAATATTTATTCAAAGGAAAAGCCATGAAACAACACCAAAAACCCATTTGTAAATGTGTTTGTATAAGCTCAGTGAGGTGTCTTTAGGCAGACTAAATTGCTGATTAGACTTGACAGCATTAGGAACCCAATCTTTAATTTTATTCCAGTGATTTAGAATCATGTGCCAATTTTAATGTTTTGGCATCCTTTCCATAACACAAAAAACTTCTTCTATAAATCTAAACATTCAAGGACATTTAAAAACAAATATCAGATATCAAAACTACCAAAATTCACCTGATTTCTAATAGACAAATCTTCCTAATGATAAAATTAAGATATATACCTGTGGAAAAGTAAAATAAACCCATCTCAACTTATAGTTACTGATGAATTGGTTTCTAATTATTCAGATAGAAATATATGCCTCAAAGGAATGCTCAATTATATTTAAGAATTATATTTAGTAATCAGTAATAATTAATGAACAAACTCAAATGTATTAAGGTGTAAATTATACTTGATATAGAGAAATTCTAGAAAAACAAAGTCAAGTCTATTTTCTGTACTTTTCTTCCAAACTAAATAAATGACAGAAAAGAATAACATATTCTAACCTTTCCATTTTGGATTCACTGTCAATTTTGTACCGTTCAAAATCTTGGCTAAGAGACTGTAGCTTTTCTTGAAGTCTCTTTTCACATTCGACACTTCCTCGATAAAATTTTCTCTCTTCTTCCTTTGCTTTCACAAATTTTTCTTCCATAGCCTTAAACTCATGAAGAATTAGATAGCTGACTCCACAGTACTTACAGACTTTTTCTTCGGGAGACATCTAGAAAATAGAACATACATTTACCGAAATGATATTTTTTTTTAATTAATTAATTAATTTATTTATTTTTGGCTGTGTTGGGTCTTCGTTTCTGTGCGAGGGCTTTCTCCAGTTGCGGCGAGCGGGGGCCACTCTTCATCGCGGTGCGCGGGCCTCTTACTGTCGCGGCCTCTCCCGTTGCGGAGCACAAGCTCCAGACGCGCAGGCTCAGTAGTTGTGGCTCACGGGCTTAGTTGCTCCGTGGCATGTGGGATCTTCCCAGACCAGGGCTCGAACCCGTGTTCCCTGCCCGGAGCACAGGGCCCAGGCACCCCAAGCTACAGGGAGGCCGGCACCATCTGATTTTCCAAGGCTGACTTTGAGGAACAAGGACAGATCCACGGGGTACTGAGGGCTTGGTGCTTGGTGCTCAAATCCTGCTAGTAAGGCCCCCCTGCCCCCAACACAGCGGGGCCTGTGAAGCGGAGCTCTGGGTGAACAGCAGGGCCCATGGAGTTATGAAAGCAGCAGGTATGACCTGGGGATTTGCCAATCCAAACTGGGCTCGGGTCAACGCTGTCGTAACAGTTGCAGCGGCAGATGGACCTTGTGTAGTAAAATGGTTGGGGCTTCAGAACCCAACAGACTTGACTTTGAACCTGGCTCCTGCATCTGACAGCTGGGTGACTTTGGGAAACTGACTTGACCTCTCTGGGCCTCGATTTTCTCATTTGTCAAATAGCAGTTATAAGAACATTGTTATAAAGGTGAGTGTTGATCAGACTCACAGACATAGAGAACAGACTTGTGGTTGCCAAGGGGGAGGGGGGTGTGGGGAAGGGAAGGATTGGGAGTTTGGGGTTAGCAGATGCAAACTATTTTATATAGAATGGATAAACAACAAGGTCCTACTGTATAGCACAGGGAACTATATTCAATATCCTGTGATAAACCATAATGGAAACAAACATGCAAAAGAGTGTATACATGTATAACTGAATTATTTTGCTGTGCAGCAGAAATTAATACAACATTGTAAATCAACTATACTTCAATAAAATTTAAAAGAAAAAAAAAGGGAGCATTGGTTTACGTAAACCACCTAAGAAAGAGATTGGCATATAGAAGACATTTAATGAATGGTGACCACACTGATTACCATCATTATTATCTCCTTCTCCTTCTCCTAGAAGGAAAATCAACCATAAAGCTGAATGGAATGAAAACTGAATCCAGAAAGTCTCCAGCTTGGTGATTGTCATCTGGTCCATCTCTGAACCAGATCAGTGTCTGCTCAAGAGTGCAGAGCAGGGCTTCCCTGGTGGCGCAGTGGTTGAGAGTCTGCCTGCCAATGCAGGGGACACGGGTTCGAGCCCTGGTCTGGGAGGATCCCACGTGCCGTGGAGCAACTAGACCCGTGAGCCGCAACTACTGAGCCTGCGCGTCTGGAGCCTGTGCTCCGCAACAAGAGAGGCCGCGACAGTGAGAGGCCCGCGCACCGCGATGAAGAGTGGCCCCCGCTCGCCGCAACTAGAGAAAGCCCTCGCACAGAAACGAAGACCCAACACAGCCAAAAATAATAAATAAATAAATAAATAAATAAATAAAATTTAAAAAAAAAAAAAAAAGAGTGCAGAGGATGTCGCTCCTCTCTCAACCCTACATGTGAAACCGAAGTCCCCACCCCGGACTCTGCCCATCCCCCCACCCCTACACTCACCACCACTCCATCCAAGGCGCAGGCCCAGCTCCCAACTCTGCAGTTCCTATGTGTTCTCACTTGAAGGCAACATTGAGCTTCAGATTTCAACCTGCCCAGAGTGTTCACCCTCCTCAATTCTCCAGCCTCCATCACCAGATCACGGACTAACAGAATCAGGCAGCTCATAACACAGAGAGAGCAATTCTAGAGACAAAGAAGAGGCATGTTGCTTTCCACCACCTAAACATGGCACCAGCTGAAAATATAAAGGGGTTTCAGCAGATAAGGAGCAAAAATAAGATGGGGAGAGGGGACCTGTGTGCACCTTTGCAGACTTATCTATGAGTAATAAAAAAAATTGCAAGCAACGTAAATGACTGCAATAGCTAGGTAAATTATAATATGTCTACTCGAATGAGCATTTAAAATTCTAATGATGAAGATAATGCAGCAACGTGAGACAATTCCCTAAGCGGAAAGAAGAATGCAATTTTTCTCTATATTTTTATTCCAGCCATCTAAAAATTATATATGCTTGCAGGGGGAAAAAAGGAAACAAGAATAAATTAAAAATTAAATTGCAGAGGTGAGAGGACTAGAGGTTTCATATAGTCTGTTTTGCATTTGTGTTGTTTATTCCCTTTTTTAATATTCAGGGCTGTTGACGGCCGTTGGTGGAGCACAATGTGGTAGAAAACACACAGATTCTGTAATAACGCAGTCCTGACGCTTGTGCCCGCTGAAGTCATGGATCGTCCACAGTACAGACACACCTGTGGGTTAAGATCCAAATATTCTCCAGAGAGTGGCTAAGAAACTGTTCCACTGGAGGGATGGGACAAGCGCTGTTCCGGGATTCATTAAAACACAGTAGAAAATAAGAACATGTACGTTTATTAGGTTATCTCTCTTTACTGTAGAAGAGCAGGATTGCAACGTGAAGGGAGGAGAATGGAAGAAAGTGGAAGGAGGTACTAGTCCATAATAATAATCCCTAATTTGGGCAGACCAGGTTTGTCTCAATAACGATTTGCCATTTATTAAGCGTCCCCATGTGTTAGGTGCCAAGCATTACACTGGGCACGTCATGTATATTACCCCGTGTAACGCACTCGACAACTTCGTGAGACAGTAGAATTTACTTTCCACTTTTTATAGATGAAAAATGGAGGCTGAAGTTGTATGATTTGTTAGTGGCCAAGTCAGGATTTGAACCTGGGTTGGTCTCCCTTCCTGAAGCTTGTGCTTCACACACACACACACACACACACACACACACACACACACAACTGCTTGGAGAGGCAGACAGAGGAGACTGGAAGGGCCCCACCATTGGCAGGACCTGAACTTCGCCTTAAGCACCAAGCAAGGGGCAAAAAGTTAAATGGGTATAACCTTTAAAAATTGTGAATCACTATACTGTATACCTGTAACTTATATAATATTGCACAGCAACTATACTAATAAAAATTTTTATTCCAAAAAAGGGGGGGGGCAAAAAGCTTCACGAGATACCCTTGTCTTCATCCTAATGATGACACAAATGACATCTGTGTGCCAGAAGGTTCTGGACACTTTTGCTGCTGGGTGGGATTAAAGCAAAGCATTTGGCTGGCAGGAGGGGGCAGGAACATCTTCAGAAGATGCTCGTGGGTCCTAGTCTCCACGTTTGCTTGTCTCCCATTCCCTTGCTCTAGTTTTCCTGCCTCTCAGCATCAATGGGTGAGAGTACAAAACCTGAGCGCCTGCCTGTGTGGGAAAGCTCCAAGGTCAAAGAGTTGCATTCAAACCTTATACCCCCAGAACTCAGGTGAGCAGAGCCTGTGAAATCAGTGTTGGCCAATCTGCAAATGGGCTAAAAGAGAGAACTTTTCATGAGACATAATTTGGGCTGGGTTGGTTTTTAGCTAATATTTGTATGTCTGGGTACTCACAAAGGAGGCACTGTTATTGTGTCTATTTCACAGATGAGAAATCCAGGACTGGAAGGAACTTCCCAAAGCCCCTTAGCTGGGAAAGTGTGACAGACTCCAGAGTCCAAGCTCACTGGAGCCCAAGCTCTCAACCACTACAATATAATGCCTTCCACTGTGCCAGACTGCTTAGATGGAAAAGAGAACAAAAACTTCACAGCAACCTCTCTGCACCTCAGGCTCTTCATCTGTAAAATGGGCCAATAATAATAATAACACCTGGGACTTCCCTGGCGGTCCAGTGGTTAAGACTCTGTGCTTCCAATGCAGGGGACGCAGGTTCGATCCCTGGTCAGGGAAGTAAGATCCTGCATGCCATGCAGCATAGCCAAAAAAAAGAAAAAAGGAACTGAAAAATAATAATAATAACAACAATAATAATAACAACACCTGGGGCTTCCCTGGTGGCACAGTGGTTGAGAATCCGCCTGCCAATGCAGGGGGCACAGGTTCGATCCCTGGTCCGGGAAGATCCCACATGCTGTGGAACAGCTAAGCCTGTGTGCCACAACTACTAAACCTGCACTCTAGAGCCCGTGAGCCACAACTACTGAGCCCGCATGCTGCAACTACTGAAGCGCACCTGCGCGCCTAGAGTCCATGCTCCGCAACAAGAGAAGCCACCACAATGAGAAGCCCGCACACCTCAATGAAGAGTAGCCCCAGAACAGTATGGAGGTTCCTTAAAAAACTAAAAAGAGAACTACCATAAGACCCAGCAATCCTACTACTGGGCATATACCATGAGAAAACCATAATTCAAAAAGAGTCAGGTACCACAATGTTCATTGCAGCACTATTTACAGTAGCCAGGACATGGAAGCAACCTAAGTGTCCATCAACAGATGAATGGATAAAGAAGATGTGGTACATATATACAATGGAATATTACTCAGCCATGAAAAGAAATGAAATTGAGTTATTTGTAGTGAGGTGGATGGACCTAGAGTCTGTCATACAGAGTGAAGTAAGTCAGAAAGAGAAAAACAAATACCGTATGCTAACACATATATATGGAATCTAAAACAAGAAAAAAAAAATGGTTCTGATGAACCTAGGGGCAGGACAGGAATAAAGACGCAGGACATAGAGAATGGACTTGAGGACACGGGGAGGGGGAAGGGTAAGCTGGGACGAAGTGACAGAGTGGCATGGACATATATACACTACCAAATGTAAAATAGATAGCTAGTGGGAAGCAGCTGCATCACGTGGGGAGATCAGCTCGGTGTTTGTGACCACCTAGAGGGGTGGGATAGGGAAGGTGGGAGGGAGACGCAAGAGGGAGGGAATATGGGGATATAAGTATACGTATAGCTGATTCACTTTTTTATACATCAGAAACTAACACAACATTATAAAGCAATTATATTCCAATAAAGATGTATTAAAAAAAAGAGTGGCCCCACTTGCCACAACTAGAGAAAGTCTGTGCACAGCAACAAAGGCCCAACACAGCCAAAATAAATAAATTAAATAAATTTATAAAAATAATAATATTAATAACACCACCTACCTCAGAGGGTTGTTGTGAGAATTAAATAAGTTCCTCCATGTAAAGCAGTACATGGTCTCACTCAAAAGATAGTAGTTGTTGTTTAACTATTATTGAGATTATAGAGTCAAGACTTGGAAGGACCAAAGTGACCTGGTCTGACATCCCTACAACAACTTCCAGTTGCTTAAACTGCAAAGGAATCATCCTTGCTCCACGAGGGGCTTGTTCTTTCATGAAGACATTCATGATTAGAAATGTCTTCCTAATACATTTGGCTAAATCTGGCTCCCACGACATACATCCTCCCCCAGGTCTATTTCTGCCCTGGAAGAGAGACTGAATAAAGCCAGTCCCTTGTTCCCAGCAGTGCTTCCAAGCTGAGGAGGAGCCCTGCCCTTCGTGCCCCCTCCAGGGCCCCCTCACTTCTCAGCATCCCTGTCCCTAGAAGCCCAGAACAGGATGCAGGCGTCCAGCTGGACCCTGCCACTTCCCTGACCCCGGCTAATATTAACGCAAAGGTGATCCCCTTTTGTCTTACATTGACAGAATGGAAGGAGAAAAGACATGGGAAGCATAATATTGAAAATAAAAAGCACAGTTGTGTTTGGAGCACTTTGTGATGTGATGAATCTCAGTTCGTGACACTTGCCGATTTCTCAGCTTCAACCCCCAACTCATTCTCCCTGACAGCCACAGCTTCCCTGGAATGAGGTCTTTGTCCTGGTTTCTGTTCTAGGGGCTTCTGTGCAGTAACCCTCTTTTTCTAGCACACTCAGGCACTGAGAGTAATCCGGGCAAACAGGACTGGGGTCAGAATACATTTCTGTCCAGAGGACCACGTGGCACGTGGGCCAGACCTGCCTGGAGCCCTCCTCCACCAGTGTTGATCTCTGCATCGTGTCCACACTGCATCCAGGAGAGAACCAGGCTCTGGGTCAACTTCCCACAGAAGCAGAGTCGGTGTGTTAAGCATCTTTATCTCCCAGAGGCTGCAGGGAGCTGGGACCACTCAGGGAGCCGTCTCCACGCCAAAGGAAGATGTTACTGGGCAGCAGGAAGGACACAATGCACGGTTGTTGTCTCATCAGATTCTTTTGAATGCGTGAAAGTGTCCTGGAAAGTTAAAGCTTTATTCCAAGTCTGGGCTAATTGCTTCTCCCTCTGTGCACTCATTCTCTGCCCTTACCATCTCAGACTTAACCACTGCATTGCAATTGTCTGGTTACTGATCTAGATCTCTCCCTAATGCGTGAGTTCCTTGCGGGTAGGGATGCATCTCTCTTATTATTTCAATTCCCCAGGACCTAGCACAGTGCCCAGAGATAGCAGGTGATCACTGGTATTTGTTGAATGAATTGATTCAATGAATGATCAGCACTTACCATCTGATCCACATTTTGTACTTTCTTTTTCTTTTTTTGGCCACACCAGGTGGCATGTGAGATCTTAGTTCCCCGATCAGGGATTGAACCCACACCCCCTGCATTGGTAGCTTGGATTCCTAACCACTGGACCACCAGGGAAGTCCCCACATTGTGTACTTTCAGTGAAGCTGCACAGCCCTGGGTGGGCTACCAGTTTCAAGATGGTGGAATAAGATTTTCTTCTTAGGAATCACACAAGGACAAAAAAGAAGAAACATGAACAAACTTCATTTTCAATGAAACAGGAGACAACTGTAAGACTAACCCCAATGTAGAAAAGCTCAAGTACATAGAGAAATGTAAATGACCCAGCAGAGAGGAAGCAAGGCAAACCCAAGGATCTGCATGATTGGCTGGAGACACCTACAATTTGTTCTACAGAACCCCAAAAAGGTTCAGGAATAGGAAGCCTCAAGTTCTCACATTAGATAGAGGCTGAACAGGGAATGAAAATAGAAAAAAAATTTTTTAAATCTCTTTAAAGATTACACAGAGTCCATCAACTGATGAATAGATAAACGAGATGTCATATATCCATACAATGGAATAGTATTCAGCTTATCAAAAAAATGAAGTACTGATTCATGCTGCAACAGAGATGAAACTTGAAAACATTGTACTAAGTGAAAGAAGCCAGACACAAAAGGTTACATATTGTACGAGTCTATTTATATAAAATACCCAGACTAGGCAAATCTAGAGAGACAGAGAGTATATTAGTGGTTGCCAGAGGCTGAGGAGAGTGGAGTGGAAAGTGCCTGCTAATGGGTACAGGGCTTCTCTTTGGGGTGATGAAAATATTCTGGAATGAGAGAGTGGTGTTGGCTGTACAACCTTGTAAATATACTACAAGCAACTGAATTGTGTACTTTAAAGGGATAAATTTTGTAATATGTGAATTATATCTCAATTTTTTAAAAAAGAGTACACAGAACTTCTGATCAGCTTTTTCTGATTTAAATTTGAACTGGGAGACAAGGATCACCAGAATCTTGAAGAACATCTCGACCATGAAAGACAGAGACAAAAACATACAAAGACAATAAAGAAACTCAGAGCAGAGATAATGCAGGGCTCAGAAGAAAACTTCAAATATTTATAATTAATATGCCCTGCATGATAACAGAAGAAAGATATTGTTCCCATGAAGCAAGAGCACGAGTAGAGAAGCCAAAGAACAAGAAATTCTTAGAATAAAGTTTTTTGTTTAATTATAGCTGAAATAAACCTTTCAATAAAAGGATTAGAAGATTAAGTTGTGTGTCCCCCTGAAATACCCTCCCCCAATAAAAAGTCAAAGAGAGGGCAAAAGGTGAGAAAAGATTAAAAAGAAATTATATGTATATATATATATATTTTTTTTTATTGGAGTATAGTTGCTTTACAATGTTGTGTTAGTTTCAGCTGTACAGCAAAGTGAATCAGTTATATGTATACATATATCCACTCTTTTTTAGATTTCCTTCCCATTTAGGTCACCACAGATCACTGAGTAGAGTTCCCTGTGCTATACAGTAGGTTCTCATTAGTTATGTTTTATACATAGCAGTGTATATATGTCAATCCCAATCTCCCAATTCGTCCCACCCTCCATCCCCCCTTGGTAACCATAAGTTTGTTCTCTACATCTGTGACTCTATTTCTGCTTTGCAAATAAGTTCATCTGTACCATTTTTCTAGATTCCACATATAAGTGATATTATACTATATTTGTTTTTCTCTTTCTGACTTACTTCACTCTGTATGACAATCTCTAGGTCTACCCATGTCTCTGCAAATGACACTATATCGTTCCTTTTTATGGCTGAGTAATATTCCATTGTATATATGTACCACGTCTTCTTTATCCATTTCTCTGTTGATGAACGTTTAGGTTGCTTCCAAAGAAAATTTTTTTTAACTTTTTTTTTAATTATAGAATCAATTCAGGAAGCTTAACATGAAATCCAAGTCATAGGCATTCCAGAAAATGAGGGCAGATAAAATGGTGAAATGAAAATTATCATAAAAGAATAAAGAAAACGTCACAAAAATTGTAGGATATAAGTCTCCAGATTTTAAAAGCCCTCAAAGTTCCCAGCACAATAAATGAGAAAATAATCATATGACATATGAAGGAACATCATTCTGAAACTGCCGAACAGCAAGGATAAAGAAAAGATGCTGACAGCACCCACAGAGAAAAAAACTGTCACATACAAAAAGATCAAGAAATGAAATGGTAACCAACTTCTCAACAGCTAGAGAAAAATGGAGAATGACTTCAAAATCTTAGGAACAATGAATTTCAACCTCTGTATCCTGCCAGACTATACGTGAAAAGATTAAAATTAAGACATTTTAAGTATGTGAGATCTGAAGAATTCACCTCTTGTAAACCCTTTCTGAGAAAACTATTGAAGGATATTCTCCAAGAAAACAAGGGAGGCAAAGGATCAAGGGAGAAAGGAACCAACACAAGAGAAAGACAAACAGATATCCAGGAAGAAAGGCAAACAGATATCCCAGGAAGGAGGGAAGGGAAATACCAAGACAACCAACAGCTGTGCAGAAAGCTTAAGCAGGAGGAGGGAAGGCTTCGAGAAAAATACTGAGCTGATGAATTCCCTAATGGGTTTGACCACATAAAAAATTATATGGAGAGGTTTACAGGTCTGTTGAAGGGTGGGACATGATTGGTCAAATATTCAAAGAAAAGTAAGCAAACAAAAATATTGTACAAGAAAAGAAATTTAATCACAGTAGACTATCAGATACAACAGTGAACAATGCTTACAAACTCATAAAATGTAAATACTGAATAAGGATTTTATAAAATATTTAGATAATTATATTGTAGGGAAAGGGAAAGAGAAGGTATAAGTGAGCTAAAATCTTCATCTGCCATGCATCAAATTAATGAATCAAGAGATAGCTTAATATACATACTATTTAGAAACATGGAAGCAAATGCCAGAATAAATAGTTAACTGGTTTGAAAGATGTTCTTTCTGGGAGAAGGGGGTCAGCATTTGTTGAGTGGCCTGGGGGGAGGGGGGGAGGGCAAGGTATTTTGACACAATTTTTAAAATTATCTTAAGTGCACTGACTTTGAAGTCTAGACATGATTTGACCTTGTTCTGCCATTTCCAAGCTGGATGACCTTGAGTGAGTTCTTTCCCTTCTCTGGCCTCAGTTTCTTTTGTGTTAATAATCCCTACCTAGTCCATAACAAGGACACAATGTATTCGCAGATGGTAAATAAATGAGAGATCCCTTCTCACTCTTCCTGTTTCACATGAATGGCATCTTGTTTCTTCTAGGGGGCAGGGACTGTGTCTTGCTTCTTTCATAACCCACCCACCCAGCACCCAGCAAAGTATGTGAAAAGTATATCATCTGACAAAACTGCCAAATTGAATAATTGGCTATTACGACTTATCAGTCATCTGAGAGAAAGTACTTCATTGAGGGTTAATTATGAGAAAACGGAGCTATATCATTATAATAAACCATTACTACCCAGTCCTTTTCATTGCTCCCACAGTAACAGAGTTTTATAGGTTTGGATAAAATAAAAGACTGCAAAATAATCCTGTATGGCCAATAATTTCTAGCCATCCTTTTTTAATAAAAGCCCCTGTGGCCAAAGCTACTAATTATCCACCAGTCTCATTTTCCCCCATCTTCTTTTTAATCATAGAACACCCACCTGACCCTGGCTGCCCAGGTAAAGACTACATTTCCCAGCCTCCTTTGCAGCCAGGGGTGGCCCCTGACCCAGTGCTTACAATGACCTGAGAGATGGGATGTGTGTGACTTCCACATCACTTCCTCAAAAGAAAACTGCCTACCCTCCACATGGTTGGTTCATGAACATGATGACCAACAAGACAGAAGGAGTCCGAGGCCCCAGATGATGTAGGGGAGCAGAGCTGCCTTCCTGACCCACAGCCCAGCTGCTGAGAATTCCCAGCCTGTCTTACTCAAGTGTTGACTGTGAACTCCTGGCACTGGATGTGACAGGAAAACACAAGAGCCAGTTATAGAGGGACTCCCTGCTTCATTCAGTTCTACAATCAAACACCAAGGAAAGTTTGTCCTTAATTAATTTTTATAGGTAATACATACACACATCCTTCAAAACTCAAAATATGCAAAAATGTATATTACAAGAAGTCTCCCTTGATTCTGTTGTGTTTTTTGTTTTGGTTTGGTTTTTGTTCTTTTTTTTGGGGGGGGGGGTTGTTTCTTTGTTTGTTTGCCGTGCCTCATGGCTTGTGGGATCTTAGTCCCTCCAGCCAGGGATTAACCTGGGCCCTCAACTGTGAAACCGCAGCGTCCTAACCACTGGACAGTCAGGGAATTCCCAAGTCTCCCTTGATTCTAAGTTCACATGACCAGATCCCATCCCACCCTCAGCCCCCAGGTAACTACTGTTATTGGTTTCTTGTGGATTCTTCAATAATTTCTTTATGCACATATAAATATAGATGCTTATATTTGCTTCTTATTTACACAAAATGGTTTTCTACATTCTACACCCACCTCTCTACAGTGATACCACTTCTGGGAATCTATTCTTAGAAAATAACTAGAAATGTTGCTGTATGACCAAAGATATTAATTGCAGCGTTATTTATAATAGTTCTAGAAAGAAAGAAAAAGAAAGAAAGAAAAAGAAAAAAAGAAAGAAAGAAAGAAAGAAAGGAGAGAGAGGGAGGGAGGGAGGGAGGAAAGAAGGAAGGAAGGAAGGGAGAAACCCTTAATGCACACAAACAAGAAACTTAGCTACCAAGATTAAATTTGTAAAAAGTATTCTGTGGCATGGGAAAATGCTTATGATTTTATACTAAGTGGAATAATCAGATCAGAAATACAATGTGTCTTCAGCTATGTAAAAAATACATATAGAAAATGAAAGGAAAGCACCACACCTAAATATCAGCAGTGCTTTTTTTCAATCGACGCAATTATTTCTTCTTCTGCTTCTCTGTTTCCCAAAATGACAGCAATGAGCCTATAGTTCTTCTATATAATAGGGGAGGGCATAAGACAGGGGAGGGAGACACATACCCACCCACCTCCTTCCAGAGGTACCTCCAAGGTGTCTGGGCGCCTTCACATGTCAAAGTGACCCTGAACTGGGAGGGTTAGAGAAATGGCTGGATTGCATTTTCCTTTACTCTGTTTGGAACTCCTCAGCCCCAGGCCTTGATGCTACCTTCTCCTTTGCTTCTGTTCAGTTTGCTCCCCAGATGATCTCTGGTCCCATATAGCTGAGCTGGGAAATCACCATTCCAGGTTAAGATAGGTGCATCAAAGACAGAGTCTTTGTATGAGTGGGTTGGAGCTTTCATTGTATCTCTCCTTTCACCCCAAGGAATGAATATTCCCCAGATAAAATGCTGCTCTATCTTCTCCTGTCAATCAAGAAGTTTCTCCTTTATATGTAAGTACCATGATTTCTTTGTGGGGTACACGCTGTTCTGGTTTTTGTTTTTGATCAAATGCCTGTTTGGGAAGAGATGAAAGTATTTAGTCTATTAGATTTGCACTGCTGGATTTTCTTTTTATAAGTGTAACCTTGACAGCTGTCTTATTGTTTATCCTGTAAGATTAATCTATCAATTAAAGTTTGATAATTAAAAAAAAAAAAAGAAATTTCTCCTTTGCCACCACCCACCTCGGCTTCCCCATCGGCCCACACCCACCAATAAGCCCCCATCCAGGTATGTCCACCCTATATGCCAGCGCAGCATGGTTCCATGAATTTTCCACATTTTCCCATCTTTCTTTGAGTTAGGCCAGAATTTTTCCAATGCATGATTGATTATTACCTGGATTTTTAAAAAATTAATAAGTATTGACTTTAAATTATATTATGACAATATGCAACTAGGGTCTCAAACCCATGATTTTTTGGACATTATTACTTGGGGTAAGGCTAAAATAAGTTTTCAAGTAAAAAAAAATGTAGGTCCATTTCAATAAAAATAGTATTTCAATAAATATATTATTTACTCACTATGTTTATCTTTATTTATATACCTTTATTTATACATGATTTATCTTACCTGGTTATGGCAAACAATGGGGTTTAGGAAACTCTACATTAGGGTATTAATTTTTTTTAATGTTTTAATGCATACCTGGAAGGGATAATTCATTGTCATCCTGGAGATTCCCCACCTCAAGAGGCAGGCCTGGGGCTTCCCTGGTGGCGCAGTGGTTGAGAGTCTGCCTGCCAATGCAGAGCACACGGGTTCAAGCCCCGGTCCGGGAAGATCCCACATGCCGCGGAACAACTGGGCCCGTGAGCCACAATTACTGAGCCTGCGCGTCTGGAGCCTGTGCTCCGCAACAAGAGAGGCTGCCATAGTGAGAGGCCCGCGCGCTGTGATGAAGAGTGGCCCCCACTTGCCGCAACTGGAGAAGGCCCTCGCGCAGAAACGAAGACCCAACACAGCCATAAATAAATTAAATAAATAAATAAATAATTTAAAAAAAAAAAAAAAAAGGCAGGCCTGGGCAAAGAAGCACAGACAGAGGGTGAGCCCCACTAGGAGTATATGGGAGGCCACGGTGAATATATTGTTTTCCCCACCCACCCCGGGTAAACCCCAGGGGGGCAGAATTCCACCAGGCTCTATCCGGAGCATCTTCCTGACCCAGTCTGAAAGCACCCAAGGTGGGCAGTCTAGGCGTGGCATTGTCCCCTTTCACCCAGGAGAAGGTATGAGTCTGCAAGCAACATTCCGTGGGTGGTGGAAGAAGCCATTTCACCATGCCACGGGGCCGGGAGCAAATCCCACTTGCTAAATGATAGACTGCATTTTTAAGTCACTTGCTGAGGTCATCCAGCCCAATCCTAGTGAGATATAACATACTTTTGAAAAATCTCTCCATTTCCTGAAAGAAGAACTGGCAAGGCAGGATCTCCCCACCTCCTCCAAGGCAGAGGGGCCAGAAAGAGGGGTGGAAACAAAGATGGACCAAGTTAAATAGAGCAGGGCCTTTTAATCCCCCTGCACTTAAGTTTGGGACTCTCGGGCACTTGGCGCTTTTCCGGGCCGCCTAAAACGAGGGCCCTTCAGCACTCCTCACGTGCAAGCAGGGGAGTACACATGGGTGGGAGTGGAACAGGGGTGGGGGGCAGGCAAGCTTCCTAGACTCGAAGACTTCAGGGGATTAGGACAGTGACAGGCATCTTCTACAGGGAACACTGCCAGCGTCCCCGCCCACGCCTCCCGGAGCCTGGGTCCAGCCTTTGCCACTACCCCAGAGCCCAGCCTCTCTGTGTCTCTGTTCACATCTCTAGACATTTGGGGAAGGGGGCGGAGGGCTTGGCAGGTCTGGTCCCCACCAACTGCCACCTTGCCGGGTGTGAGCAGAACAGCAGGTGGGTCCAGAAGGAAGGCGCAGTTTGCCTATGTTGGCATCTGGCAGCATCACGCTGCAGCTTCCACGATATAAATACAGGGAGTGAAAATAGCTAATCCCAGATAACAGCAGTGTAATCACCCAGCGCCCGGCCTGGAATCCCGGAGAATTTGGAGGGAGCAGCTGTGGGGTCTGCCCCCTTCAGCAGCCCACTGCCGCTGGGTGGCCCGGGCTGAGAGTGTAAGCCAGCGTAAAGCTGGGGGGGCGCGGGGAGCAACTGGAGGACAGAGACCTGATGAAAAACACCTCTAATCGCCACTCTGTCTGGGAAGAGATGATTTTTCTAGAAGCACCATGAAAATTCTGAGCTTGCAGCAATGAGAACCTGGTCTCCCAGTCTTAGTTGAGACATGGGATGATATACAAGGAATCATCTAGATTTGTAGTTGTTTTTTCTTTTTTAACTTCTGGGTATTATTACCATCACTGGTGTCATTATGGTCCTCCAATCTGGGAGGTCGGAGCCTCTCCCATGTCCCTCCCACATTCTGGTCCTGAGTGCCAGGGTGGTCGGTCTGTGGCCGCCAACCACAGGCTCTTGAACTCAGTTCTGACACGCTGGCTGCCCCGAGTGGTTACCACTGAGGTTCCAAATGATGCCACCAGTGCTCCTGCAGAGACCACCGTCCGTCTGGGAGCAGCCGCTGGGCTTGCTGTTCTCAGCCATTCTGTTCAAGCAGCACATTTAATTAGGGCTGGTGGAGATAGTGCAAACAGCTCCGGCCTCCCCTGCCCGGTTCACTGTGCTCCTTGATTCTCTGCTTGACGGACAAGCAATCCCCAGCCTCCAGTCATGTCTATCCCCACATTCTCTGTGGTTCGTCCTGACTTTCCAGTTGTGTTTCTGAAGGGCCCTGCACACTCATCCCTTCTGATGGTCGTGAGGCGCTCTCTTGCTCAGACTCGGCTGCAAACAGAGCCCAGCAACTCTGGAGTCGGCTCAGGCTGGGCCACAGTGGATGGACGCTGATGGGGGAGGCCACAGAGGGGTTCAGAAACAAGGGTGGCAGCTGGGCCTCAGAGATATGTCCTTCGTGAGTTTGGGTACATTTGATTCCTGCTGGAAGCATCATGACCATCCTCTGTCTATCCAGGAAGAGGGGAGAGGAATAGTCCAGAGTAAACCAGAAAGAATAGGAAATGGAATCATTTGTCATCTCTGCACAAACCAGGGGTGGCAGCGAACAAGACTCTTCCTGACTGGATTCTGAGAGGCTGTTCTCTGATTCTCTCGATTGGAGAATCCAACTTATTATGAATAATGTTATTTCTGTTTGGAGTTTCATGTCCCTTTATCACACAGACTTTCATATAGTCACTGCAGAAGACAGTCACTGTGTTCTCTCCCTGTAATATAATCATAAAGACCAGCCACAAATGTCTCAGTGAAAAGCAAACCCTGAGCTGTATGAGTGTCTGATCCCCTGACTCAAGGTGGCAAATGGAATAGATGGAAGGTTTGCCCACCTCAGAGCCCCCAGGCCCACGGGAGATGGAGACCCTGTCAAAAGAGGGGGCTGTGAGGCTGAAAGGCCACCAGGGCCACCACAGGAAGCTCAGCCACCAAGATCAAATTCGAAAAGAGTATTTGATGACATGGGGAAATGCTTATAATTTTATACTAAGTGGGAAAATTGCATATTATGTGGTCTCAATTATGTAAAATATACATGTAAAAAAATAACAAAGCCACACACCTAAATATTCTCCTGGCTTTTTTTTTTTAATTTTTTGGCCACGCCGCACAGCACGTGGGATCTTTGTTCCCCGACCAGGGATCGAACCCGCGCCCCCCACATTGGAAGCGCAGAGTCTTAACCACTGGACCGCCTTTCCTGGCTTTTTGTTGCTTAGTAAGACTATAACTTTTTTTCTTCTATTGCATGAACTCATCATGCCATGGGTTTCTCCCCAGTTTCTTTTCTAAAGAAGAAGCATTGGGCCTGACAATCACCTGTGCCTTAAAGAAACCCATGATTTCTTGGATATGATTGCTTTGGTTAAGGCTGAAAAAAGTTTTCAAGTTAAAAAATATAAAAGAGTCCAATTAAAATATTCGATAAAAAGTAAATTAAAATATTAAATAAAAATAATATTTGCCTAGTTGTGGCAAACAACTGATGCTTAGGAAACTCTACATTAGGGTATTAACTTTTAAAAGATGTACCAATATCTGACTTGGTGAGGGATAATCCATTTCCACTCTTGAGATTCCTGCCCCTAAAAGGGTACCCACAGAAAGAATCAGAGAGAGGGACAGAGCTCCACAATGAGCATGTGGAAGGCCTGGAGGCCCCTAAACAGAGGTCAATACTCAGCTCCCTCTTCAACCCTGGGTGAATCCATGAGGCTCCAGATGGAGTTCCTTCCTGGTCCAGTTGGCTTCAACCTTGGTCTAGATACTGCTCATCCGCCCCAGACCCTTGGTAACAGACCCCAGAAGACTGACATCAAAGATGACATCTGAGATCATAACTACGGTGCATCCTAACTATATCTGAGTCTCTTCCTCCTCATCATAAAAGGTTTTCCTTAGATATATAACAGAAATGAACCCCCAAATTACAAGAGAATAAAAGGAAATGCTATTTGTTAAATGCATACGGTGTGCCAAAAACTATATTAGAAACAGGATACATTTTATTTAATGCAGCCCTCACAACAACCAAGAGATGGATCTCACAGCAAACATTTGACAGATGAGAAAACTGAGCCTCAGAGAGGTTAAATAATTCATCCAAGGTTAGCCAGCTAGAAGTGGCCAAGCAAAGATTCAGACCTACTGAATCTGACACCCAAGCCCAAGGTCTTTGCACCAAACTACATTGCGCCCTGCCTCTGAAAGGACTTACCTACGTACAGAAGGCAATGAGGAAGTAAGAGGAGGAGGGGGAACATACGCTGAGGTTGACAAGATTCCCGGTAGCTGACAATATTTCTCCCCAGATGTTTCAACTTTGGGGAGACACGTGAGCCCAGAAAAAGAAAGTCAGAGAAGGAAAAGGAACAAAGGCTCAAAAGCAAAGGCATGGAGAAGCACTGTGGAATTAGCTTCCTGGCTCTGCGCTTGTTGGGCCGCTGCCTACTGGCCAGTATGTAAATGTGGGTTTCACCGCATATGAAATCAACAGACCCAGGTCTTCCATCTCTGCCAGACAGGCAACTCCAGCTGTAATCTAATCACACCCCTTAGAGCCCCAGCCAGCAATCTCTTTCCCTCACCCTGTCACACATGCCATCACGTTGCATCACAGATTCCCCTCACACGCACAGCCCCGGCAGGACACTGGGACCTGTCTTGGCCACACATCCACAGATCGGCAGGGTCAGCCCTGGTTCTGCACAGTGCACCAAGGCCAAAATAAGAGTGAGACACAGAGGGGCCCCTGCGGGTGGCAGGCCTGGCTGGCCGAGGGAGGTCAAGGCTTGGAGGCTTGCTCTTAACTAAGTTCCTTGCTACTGCCCACTGTGGATCTGCTCATGGAAAGTTATTAGGGATAAAAATGAAAGAAAAGAAAGGATCCAGGCATGATTCCTGAAATGCAATTATTTTTTTTAAAGGAGTGAGAAAAAGTATAATAAAAACTCATCTGATGATCCAGATTTAAGATTTGACTGCTGTAATGAACTGTGTACCATTAACTGGCCTGATGCTTGGAAAGTCACAGAAGGGACTGTCTGATGCAAACTGCTTTGACACCATCACCCCGGGCTTGGAGTTAGCATGGGCTCATCTTCCCAAAGATTTCAGATGCCTCTGGAAATTTCAGGATGAGGATCAAGGAGAAATGGACTTTAGCACTTTTCATTTACGTTGGGTCCCATGTTTCCATGTAGCTTATCTCATTTGCTTCCATGGTAATCTGTGAGGCAAGTAAGCTCACTGTTATTGTCTTTTCTTTTCTTTTTTTTTTTTTTTTTGGCTACACCACATGGCTTGCAGGATCTTAGTTCCCTGACCAGGGATTGAACCTGGGCCCCCCGCAGTGAAAGCTCGGAGTCCTAACCAATGGACCACCAGGGAATTCCCGTATTGTCTTCTTTTATCTAATGAGGAAAGGAAAGACCAGCAGCCCCACAGTCCTACAAGTATTTTGTGACAGAACTGAGACCGGAACTAAAATCTGGAAGAGTGAACTCCCATTACCAGTTATAGGAAACTAGGTCATTCAGACCACCTGCCATTCTACTGAGGACAATTAGCAATGCTGCAGAACAAGCAAATTCTTAAATAAACAAATGAAAGAAATTTATGAATTTTCTTGTAATATATAAAGAAGAGAAATATGGCTAATCTCTGTCTGTTACATTCCCTGGCACACTTAAAATTGGAAGATTATTAATAGACTCAAAGGCAGTAACAAGATTACCCTGCCCCTCTTCTTGGTAAATATAAAAACAAATTATTATTTTTTATTATTACTATTAGTCCTATATAGTGACTGCTTTACCTCAGGTGGGAGGATTTATCACTAAAGCATGCAAAGGTAGAATCAACTGAAAGAAAAATCTATATGTGCTTTTTTTTAGAAGTGGTTTCATTGTAAGAATTTTGTCTGCCAGAATATCTTTTGAGAAAGAAAAGGGGTAAATCCAGTGAAATATATTCTCAGCTTAAGTTGTTGTTGTTGTTTATAAACATTTGATTATGTTTTTAATAAAACTGATGATTATTCAAAGTAAAAAGCAAAACAAAAAGCCAAACAAAAAACTTGCTTAACGACATCAGAGAGCTAACAAAATAATGAAGAATTACCAGCCAGGATACAAGGGAAGAAGGACGTCCAGAGCAGTGAGTCCATTCTTTGAGCTGCTTTAAGACCTGGGGGCAATTGCTAATTCTGCAAGTGGCGGCTGAGAGGCTGAGTGGCACTGCTGACAGCCTCAAAGGGAAAAGGGGGCAGAGAGGGAATCTGAGGCCCACCAAGAGTAGGATTGGGACTTGCCTTGGATTGGAACTCCAAAGGGATGCTCTCTACAAGTAAGTGTGAACCAGAAGTAGACAGGCCCTTGCAGAGACTACAGCTCAGCTTTAAGTATTCCAAAGCCCTGAAGTTAGATTTAAGTAATCCTTGATTGTTGGTGGCCCAGGAACCTGGCAGAAGCAAACACAAACCTTCTCAGAAGGAAAATAATAGGTCTCAAACTGATTCTGCAAGCAATTTTGCAAAAACAATGCCCAACACACAATAAAAAATACTAAGGCATAAAGGACACAAAGCAGTATTTTAAAAAAAGAAAAACATAGGAAAATCAACAAACGGTAGAAACAGACCCACATAAGCTCTAGATATTTGCATTAAAGTAACTATGCTTACCATATTCTAGGAAATAAAAGAAGTAAAACATAAAGCTGAGAATTTTGGCAGAGAACTAAACTCTATAAAAAGAACCAAACAGATATGTTAGAAATGAAAAACATAATAACTAAAATTAACAACTCAAAAGATAGTTTTAGTTTAAAAAAAAATTGGTGAACTATGTTAGGTCAGAAGACATTACCAGAAAACAGTAGGAAAGACAAAGGGATAGCAATACAGAAGATAGGGCAAGAGACGTAAAAGACAGTGAGATCTAACATGTGTGTTATTAAGAGCCCAGGGAGAAGAGAGAGGGAAAATGTCAGGAGCAATATTTGAAGAGATAACAGCTGAGAATTTTCCAAAAGTGATCAAAGACATCATCGTACCACAAATTCAAGAAGCCTTACAAATCCCAAGCAGCATAAATAAAAAGAGGTCTACACTCAGGCACATTTCTTTTAAAAGACTGCTGAAAACCAAAGATGAAGAGAAAATCTTAAAAGCAGCTAGAGGGGAAAAAAAGATGGATTACCTAATAAAAGGAGCTGGAATCAGGCATTCAGCTGACCTTCCATCAGCCACAGTGGAAACCAGAAGGCAATAAGACTGCATCTTCAATTGGTCAAAAGAATTCAAGTCCCCATCTACAAATCTAGTTCTCTTTCTACTATACTATGCTGCTACCCAAGCTTTCATTTCTTAGTGGCTTCTAGAGCTAGACAAACCTGAGTTCAAATGCTAGCCATTTGATGCCAAGCCTCTGCTATCTTTCTGTACAACACAGAAGAGAAAAATTTAATAGAAAATGTATAAGCATCTGGTACTTAACAGCTCAACAAAATTGAATCCCTGCTCCCTCATTTTTTTTTTGTTTCTCCCTGAGACTCTGATATCCCCTCAAATAAACATCATTGATAAATTTTGTTCCCCTTCTCTCATTTTTTCTTGTACAGTTCAAGTCCTTGTGATTTGCTGAACCATAGTTCCATTACACGTATTTAACATTTCTTAGAGAATGGTCAGCTTTCTTTCACCATCCTGAGTGGTATTTCTTCTTGAGCTCTCCCTATCTGTCCTGTCTCGATCACTCAATTACAGCCCCTCTAAGGCAGAGCTCATAGCTCTGGCCATCCCACCTCCTGACTGCCACACATGTGAGGTTGATGACCACTTGTCTTTTCTGCAGTGATGCATCAGATCCCTGACTGCCTTAAGGTTGGAGTGTAGCTATATTCTGGAAGACCAAAAGCATGAACTTGACCATAGCAAACCTAGAGCTCCAGGAAGACAGTAGTTCCTCACTCAATCACATGACCGTAGGACACCAGTTAACAGTTAGTGAGAACCTACCACAGATCAGGCGTTGCATTGAGCACGGCCGATGCAGAGGTAAGACATGGTGCCCACCCCCAAGACCCTCCCAGTCCACTGAGGAACAAACCATTTCAACAAGTACCAAAATAAGGCGTGATGGAGTTAGAAGGAGGGGGAAACTAACTTGAGCAAAGAAAAGACTAGCCCTGAGCCCTCTTGTTTTTCTCCCTGCTTAATCTCATCCACTGCCATGGCTTTAAATACCATCTGTACAGTGATGATCTGTCCACTAAACTCCAGACCCAGAAGACGACTGCCCATTAGAAACCTGGATGTCTATAAGAATCTAAAACTTAACACATTTATAAGAGAGCTGTTGAGTTCCTGCTTCATATCCCTCACCCCACTCACACACACACACACACACACACACACACACACACAAGCCTGATTTTCTTCAAGTCTTCCCCACTCCCGGAGATGATGCTAGTTACCTAAGTCAGGCACTTAAGTACTGAGGTGTTATCCTCAATTCTCCCTTTCCTTCATTCCCCCAAAATCCCATCAGCACAGTATTGGGCTCTACTTCTAATATGATCTTAATGTTTATCTTCCTAAATGCAGGAACTTTGCTGTTCTTTTGGGTTTTGTGTAGTTTATTTTTACTACTGCATCTCAACGGTGGAACAGTGGCTGTCACTGAACAGGTCTTCAATAAATGTGTGTTACCAGCTAAGAATGTCAGGGAGGCTGTCAGCGGGGAGGTGATATTTGAGCTGGGTCATGAAATATAAGTGTCACCTACTGGAGAAGGAGGAAGGGAACGTCTGGAAGAGGGAATAGTGTGAGCAAAGACAGAGAAGCAATAAAAAGGGCAAAGTATCTGAGAGGCCCAGACCCAGAAGTCAGGCATGCTGTGTTCAAATTCTAGCTCAGCCCCTAGCTCTGTAACCTTTTGAAAAGTGGTTTCCCGATCTGAGAAAAATGGAATTAATTCTAGTACATTCTTCGTAGGACTGTGCAGGGAATTAAATGAGAATGGGCAAAGCACACTATGAGTATGCCGTAAGTGGTAATGTTATTAATAGGAATTAATAATAATTACACATGTATAATGAGTAACAGTTTTAATCATTTGATGTGGCTAGAATGTGGGGTGCATGAGACGTTTCTGGGAGATGTGACTAGATGGTCAGGTTGGAGTCAGAACACTTGAGGTCAGGGGACCCTCAAAATCAGGTAGCAGCAGTGGCCAAGTGACCACAGCTCTGCAAATTGCTCTGTCACTCAAAGCATTAGGGGATCAGCAAACTCTCACCTGAAAGCGTTCTTCTGCTCTGATGCAAGCTAAACAGCGGTCAGCTAATGTAGGCAATTCTCAGTTATGACAGTGGCGTATTAGTTGTCTATGGCTGCGTAACAAATTATCCCAAATCTTGGCAGCTTAGAAAACAATGAACATTTATTATGTCATACAGTTTCTGTGGGTCAGGAATACAGGAACAACTTAGCAGGGTCGTTCTGGCTTGGGGGTCTCTCGTGGGGTTGAAGTCAGTTACAGTCATCTGAAGGCTTAACTGGGGCTAGAAGATTCACTTTCAAGACTTTTCACCTGGTTGGCAAGTTCATGGCTGTTGGCAGGAGGCCTTAGTTACTTGCCACATAGATCACAGGGCTGCTTGAGTGTCCTCACAACATGGCAACTAGTTTCCCTCAGAGCAAGTGATCCGAAAGAGAGCAAGGAGAAAGTCACAATGTCATTCATGACCTAGCACCAGAGGTCGTATAGTCATTTCTAAATACCTTATGGGTTACCAGCTCAGCCCTACTCATTTTGAGAGGGACTGGGGGCCTCAGTTCTTCCCGACTTGGCCTCTTATCCTTCCAGAATACCAGGAAGCAAGGATCATTGAGGGCCATCTTGGGAACTGGCTACCACAGCTGGTTAGAATGGAACTGAATTTTTCCTTACTTCCCAATAGATGGAAACAAATAACAATGCTGGAAGAAAAAGTACAAAAATAAAAAGCAGAACAGGACTGCTGAAGGAATAAAGTAATAATAATAGTATAATAATAACAATAATAGCTATTGTTTACTGAGTGCTCCCCTTATATTGGACAAAGACCAAGATCTTTCCATGCTTCATGACAGCAGTTGACAAACTATGGTCTGTGGGTCAAATCTGGCCCACAAACAGGTTTTGTGAAGAAAGTCTTAATGGAACTCAGCCACACCCATTCGAATATGTACTGTCTATGGCTGCTTTCACCTACAACAGCAGCTGAGCAGTTGTAACAGAAACCTTATGGTCTACAAAACCAAAAATATTTACTATCTGGCCCTTTAGAGAAAAAGTTTACCAACCTGGGCTCTATCTCGTTAAAACCTCATAAAAACCCCATGAGGTTAAAAACAATTGTTTAAAAAATTTAAAAACCCATGAAGTAAGTGATATTACTTTCCCCATTTTATAGATGAAGAAATGGAGCATCAGATGTTAAGTGACTTGCCCAAGATGGTATTTATTGTAAGGTTCCTATCAGGGAGCCCGACCTCAGGGTCTGGGTTACACTGGGCTAGGACTCGGAGATGCTGGCTTTTCCAAGGAGCTATGTGACCTTGAGCAATTACTTAATGTCTTGCTCCTCATTTTTCTCTGCTAGGGATAGATTTTAAAATGTCTGTCCATGGGGAGTGGGAAGGGTAAGCTGGGATGAAGTGAGAGAGTGGCATGGACATATATACACTACCAAATGTAAAATAGATAGCTAGTGGGAAGCAGCTGCATAGCACAGGGAGATCAGCTCGGTGCTTTGTGAGCACCTAGAGGGGTGGGATAGGGAGGGTGGGAGGGAGACGCAAGAGGGAGGGAATATGGGGATAGATGTATATGTATAGCTGATTCACTTTGTTATACAGCAGCAACTAACACAACATTGTAAAGCAGTTATACTCCTATAAAGATGTTAAAAATAAATAAATTAATTAAATGTCTGTCCAACCACTTTACGGGAAGGTCAAATGATAAATATAAAAGTGGAATGAAAAAAGAGCAAACACTTCAACAAAAAGAATTAGTATTCTTAGCGTGTGATGCTAAGGCTTACAAAGAGAAAGAGCTCTGGGAGAAACTCCTAGAGGAGAAGTAGATCAGTTATCCCTGCAACACAGACCACCCAAAACGTAATGGCTTAAAGCAACAACAATTTATTACTTTTCATGACTTTGTTGGTTGTCTGGATGGTTCCTTTGCTGGTTCCCCCTGAACTCACTTATGCAGCTGCATTCAGCTAGGGCAGCAGTTCTCAACTAGGGGTGATCTCTCCACCCAGGGGACACTTGGGAATGTCTGGAGACATTGTTGGTGGGTGCTACTTTCATCTAGCAGGTAGAGGCCAGGGATAATGCAAAACATCCTATGGTACACAGGAACCAAATATCAATAGTGCTGAGGTTGAGAAACCCAAACTAGAGAGTCACCTGAGCCAGGAAATTCAAGATGCCCTCACTCACATGTCTGGCATTGGTGCTGGCAGTTGGCTAGGGGCCTCAGCTCTCCCTCACATGGCCTCTCATCCTCCAGGAGGCCAGCCCAACCTCCTTCCATCACGGTCTCAGGGCAGAGTCCCAAAAGGGCCAGGGTGGAAGCTGCAAGGCCTCTTGAGATCTGAGCTCTTGAACTCACCCAAGGTTGCCTCCATCACATTCAATTGGCCAAAGCAAGTTACAAGGTCAGCCCAGATTCTAGGCAGTGGAGGAAGAGACTCCACCTCTGCTGGGGAGAAGCAGCAAAGTCACATTCAAGGGGGTGCGTATACTGGGCTGGGAGAAATCTATGACTATTAAACAAGCTACTACGAGTAAGATTAGATATGTTTCAGCTCGAGTCCCACAGCTCAAGGGACAGATCTAAGCCAGTGGTTCTCCAAGTGTGGCCCCCAGACCTGCAGCATGAACATCACCTGAGAACTCACTGGAAAGGCAAATTCTTGGGTCCTATCCAATCCAAATGAATCAGAAACACAGTGATGGCAACCAGCAATGTGGTGTAACAAGCCCTCCGGATGATCCCGCTGCTCATTCAAGTTTAAGAATCCCTGGTGAAAGGGAGCAACCAGATCAGACAAATGTACATGCCCAGGACACTGGCTCGAAAGATGGTAGAGGCCAAAGCATCCCTCCCCGACTCCGCCTCGCCTCTCCCTGGTCTCTGGTCATTCACCTGAACACAGAACTCTCTCCTTCATAACGGAGTTTAGTAGAAATAGTCCTTTTACTCCCAACAGAATCGTGCCATCTGTCAAGGGCGCAGGAACATGAGCGGCTCTTATTGCACAACAGAGTCTGCAGGCCGGGCAGGGAGGAAGCCGGGAAGGCAGCCAGCCCTCCTTGGGGGCTGCACCGGAAGAACCAGAGGGCTCTTTTATTTTTGTTTTTGCTACTAAAGATACTAGCAGAGGGACTTCCCTTGAGGCGCAGTGGTTAAGAATCTGCCTGCCAATGCAGGGGACACGGGTTCGAGCCCTGGTCTGGGAAGATCCCACATGCCGCGGAGCGACTGGGCCCGTGAGCCACAACTACTGAGCCTGCGCGTCTGGAGCCTGTGCTCCGCAACAAGAGAGGCCGCGATAGTGAGAGGCCCGCGCACTGCGATGAGGAGTGGCCCCCGCTCGCCGCAACTAGAGAAAGCCCTCGCACAGAAACGAAGACCCAACACAGCCATAAAAATAAATTAAATAAATAAATAAATAAATAAATAAATAAATAAATAAATAAATAAGAAATGGTAGGGAAGTTCATATTAAATAAAATGGTTTTTTAAGGCTAAAAAAAATACTAGCAGAGCCCATTTAGAGTTTTTTATCCTCAGCCCAGAACTTAAATTTGCATCACTGATCAAGAAACAGAATGGTAAACATCATATGATATGTTTATATGTGGAATCTTTTTTAAAAAGTGATACAAATGAACTTATTTACAAAACAGTAATAGACCCACAGACATAGAAAACAAACTTATGGTTACCAAAGGGGAAGGGGGAGGGGAGAGGGATAAATTAGGAGTTTTGCCATACACCTGAAACAACACTGTAAATCAACTCTACTTCAATAAAAATAAAATAAAATAATAAATAAATTTTTTAAAAGAAGCAGAATGGGACAACACTGCTACCGGTGACTGCCAGCAGAAAGTACGTAGAGTGCAATAAGAACCCCTGTCTTTCAAACCCACCCCCACCTACACACACACACACACACACGCACACACACACACACACACCGTGCTCTGCAGCCTTCAGGCAAAACCAGAGGCAGGACACAGTCAAGTTCCCAAGCTCCCCTTGTGTCCCATCTGATAACTGTGCCTCTGGTTTTTTGTTTTTGTGTATTCTGGAAATTACTGAGACATATATTCTGGTATTACTGAATACCTCAAGAGTGCTACACAGGGGAACACTGAAGTCTGCGCTGTCCCTGTGTACCAGGGAGCCTCTGGCTGGAGGGGAAAGTGCAAGAACAGGGTCTCTCCCACCTCCCGCTCCAGGAACCCTCCCGCCCAGGGCCAGATGGGTCCTCAAGCTCTTGATGGAGGAGGGAGATGTGTGACCCCCAACAGTGGCCAGACTCAATTCCAGACAGCGTAAACTTTTCCTGATTCTTAGATAAACCACATGATCCAACAAAAGGACCCATCTTTGTTCAGCACAAAAATGTCTCAGCAGCCTGAGATATTCACCATCTCCAAGGCAGGGACTAAATGGGCCGCTGGAGGGCGGGGGCACGGATTTGGGAGAGGAGGAGGTCAGAGGACTTTACTGGCATTAAAGTAATCTTTCTGGTCATTGGCCCGATCTTTGCACTGCAGAGGCAGCTTCCCAAGGTAGCGAGGCCCTCTCACTGGAGTTATGCCGGCAAGAGGCAAGACACTAACAACCAATTGCTGGGGCATTTAGGAACTAGACAGAGAATTTAAACACAGCAGTTTCCAAACAGGAGCCACCAGGAAGACAGGAGGACTCCCCTACACTCAGTCCTTCTATTTTATGAATTGGGATTCTTCATAAAAAGATCATTTTCAATAAAGGTTCCATTGCTTTAAAACAAAACTTTGAAAACAACTGAACTGGATGACTGCTAAGGCTCCTTCCAACTTTCAGACTCCTTGTTCTGAGTATTAAGTATCTGGGTGCCCAGAATAGTCGATTATACCTGAACCATAATCAACCTCCTTATAATAACCTCTAATATATGAATCTAAACAATCCTACAGCATAAACAACCCAACATGACACTGATTTCACCTTCCACTGAAAAAGTTAAGTTCATCCTCCTTGGCTTGAACAGGGGTGGCAGAGCTGTTTCATTATTTACCTTTTACTCTTTGTCGCTATGAGAAAATGGTGATGACATCTTTTTGGCCAGATGGAACTGATGGGAGATTTATGGAGCAGCTGAGAACTGTCAAAGCCAGGCCAGGCCGATCCCACAAGACAATGACCATGGCCTTTTCATCAAGGAGCACGTTGCTTTCTGGAATCCACTAACACAAGAGGTTCATATCTACCCAGTCATCAGCAAGATTATCCCAACACCCCACCAGCTGCTGCCACCCAATCCGGGGGCCTCCGCTCCCGCTCCTGAGGGATGGCATGTGAGTGCGCAGGACTTACCCCTCACCCACCATCACACCACACCACCCCCGCCCCAGTCTGGCACCCACAGCCCTCCCAGAGTGGGAAACTTCATCCAATGCCTTCTCCGTTACAGAGATTTCAGAAATTAGTCACAGAAAGGAGGGAGCGAAGACAGCGGAGGTTTCCTGAAGGAACCAGTAACAAGATCTGGGCTGTTTCACCTCGAGGTCACAACAGCTCAGACTGTCCCTGAGTTAGCACCGAGTGGTCAAGAATGAAATCAACCTCTGCAAACCCTCCGCTGACTTGTCCACCATCTACTTTGTACAAAGAGCTTCCTTAAGGCGGGGCCTCCAGCAGATGGGCCTCCCCATTCACTGAGCCTTTCTCTTTGGAAATTTTGATCCTTTCCCCACCGCCAACCTCAGAAGATGGTGCCAGTGCCCACCCGTTATCAGAAAGAGGCGAAGGAATTGGAGACTAGAGTCCAGCATTTGTTTGAAACAAGGGTTTAGATGAGCTTCCCATCCTTATCTTGTAAAGATACACGCAGGGACTCCTGTGGCTTTGGTGACCATATGCCCTACTCTGCATAGGACAGCCCCAGTTTGTTCCTCTTGTTGTCCCAGAATTGTTACTGATATCACTGCCTTTCACTCTCAAAAGTCCCTGTTTGGACAATAAACTAGGCAGTCCCTCTACCTTTGGCCCAGTCACCACCTATGCTTTTCAATAAGAATCTGGAAAGCCCCAGATAGCCCGGCAAGCCAAGAGATGTGGGGATTAAAAAAAAAAAAAAAAGCCAGAGATAACATATATTTCAAAAATAAATTTTAAAAAGCCAAAGCCAAAGAGCAGCGATGTTCGTTAGTTTGTAACAGGGAAACATGGAAACAATCCAAATGTCTATCAATAGGAAATGGTTTAATCGATCAAGGCTTGTAATATGGAATACTCTCCATCAATTTAAAAGAAAAAGGTGGATCTATATGTACTAACATGGAAAGATCTCCAAGGCAGTTTGGCAAGAGAAAAATAGCAAATGGTTGATCAATGCAACAGGAATGATCCCAGTTGTCTTTTCTCTGTACTTGTGAGTGTAGATGTATGAAAGGTCTAGAACAACACTGTCTAATAGGAATATAAAGTGAGCCACTATGTAATTTAAAATTTTCAAGATCCATATTTTTACAAAGTGAAATTTATTTTATAGAACCCAATGTATCCAAAATATGGTGTAAATCAATATAAAAAATTATTAATCTTATTTTACTTATTTTGTACTAAATCCTCAAAATTGCACTTACAGCAGTCTCAATTCTTAGGACCCACATTTCAAGGGCTCAAAAGCCACATGTGGCTTATGGCTATGGTATTATTCAACAGCTCAGGGCTAGAAGGACACACACCAGGTAACAAGTTATCTCTGGGGAGGGAAGTGGGATTAGGAAAATGGAGTGATTTGTCTAGGATTTTGAAATTTTTACGGAGGATATATTCACTACTTACATAATTTTATAAAACAACAAGAACTGGAAATTTTAAAAAATAAGGAGCCAGAACATGAGATGTGAAGCTAACAAAATCTATGAATGAGCTTTGTGGAATCACAGTATTAAAATCAATGCATCAAAAAATAAATAAATAAAAATAAGAATAAAATCAATTAATCAGCCAAAGAGGGTCTGCATTTTTGTTAAGTTTGGCCACAGCCAGCCTCAAGGGCCATGGGGCTGCACTAGCCTGCCCAGCCGCTGAAAGACAGCTTTCTGAGGGCCGCCTTGCTTGTTCTCCACCTAGAAACGGGAGCCACGGTGCATCTGTCACAACAGAGAGACAGAACACTGCTCTCAGATACTTAGACTGAAGCTCTGTCAATGTGCACACAGGAAAACCTGTGCCATCAAAATAGCCTGGGGAGCCTGTTTAAAAAGCAGACTCTTGAGCCCCGCAAAATAGGAGTTTCTGAGGTGGGGCCCAAGAATCTGTAATAAACAAGAACTCCAGGGGATTCCTAACCCAACTAGGATACAAAGGAACATCCTTCTCTTCTAGCCAACTTTCCACTGCCAGATTCCTGGCTAGAATCTGATTTCACCTAGAATCGTGCTGCCAAAAACTGGTGGAAGATAGGAAGTCCACTCAGAACTCCCCCGCCCCACCCTACAGGAAGATGATCTTCTTTCACTGTATGTACTGAATGATGCTTAAAGACTCCGCAACTTAGAAACAGGCCATCTCTTGGTAAAGACTGCCTTGTCCAGAATAAGCCCTGCTTCTAACGCTCCAAATCAAAGACTCAGGCTGGTGGACCAAGGCCTGCCCTCAGCCCCTGTTCCTATTGTGGGAATGCAAAAGGTGTTTCTTTCTACTTCCACCATCCAGGAGACTGGGACATCTGGGTGGAAGGTTTTCCCTTAAGGTGAGACCTTGTTTCTATTTGGTTTTTGTTGTTGTTTTTTACATCCTTTTCTTTCCTTCTCTTAAAACAAACCAAACATGCAATTCACTGTTTAAAAGGGGTGGAGGGCATGCGGAAGCAATTTCTTCTTTTTTTGTGTTTTTTTTTCCCCATTTCAAAAAGCTTTATTGGATAGTGCTTGTTTAGAACATTTACATTTAATGTAATTACTGATACAGTTAAGATTAAATCTACCACCATGCTATTTGTTTCCTAATTATACCATTTCTTTATTTTTTGCCTCTCTTTTCCTGCCCTCCTTTTCATTAATGGAGTATTTTTAATGATCTCATTATTTACTCTGCTACTGGCTTACTGATTATCCCTCTTTGCTTTACATTTGTAGCTGTTGCTCTAGGGTTTATACTAAATATCTCCAAATACTATTATACCTCTTCATGTATAGTGTAGGAACATTACAACAGCAAAGTTTTTTCCCTCTTCCTATCCTTTGTACTAACTGTTGTACATTTTATTTTTGTGTTATTTTTCATGGCCATTTCCATAATCTTTCAAATGTAATTTTTTTAAATAGATTTATTTTATTTCTTTATTTTTGGCTGTGTTGGGTCTTTGTTGCTGCGCGTGGGCTTTCTCTAGTCATGGCGGGTGGGGGCTACTCTTCATTGTGGTGCATGGGCTTCTCATTGCGGTGGCTTCTCTTGCTGCGGAGCATGGGCTCTATACACATGGACTTCAGTAGTTGTGGCTCGCAGGCTCTAGAGCGCAGGCACATGGGCTTAGTTGCTCCGCGGCATGTGGGATCTTCCTGGACCAAGGCTCGAACCCATGTCCCCTGCATTGGCAGCCAGATTCTCAACCACCGTGCCACCAGGGAAGCCCCAAGTCTTCCTAGCATCTCAAGCTCAGGAACTTGTGATCCACAGGTCTCTATTTGCAGTGGTTGGTGTTCATATAGAGCTTCTTCAAGCTTTTGAATGGGTGCTAATGAAATATGTTGACCCATTTTGATGTCTGTGGAAAATGTCACTGGTTTTATAGGTTTAGGTTTCTCAAGTTGCATTTCCAACTAGGTAGATCTGTGTTTATGCTGAGCCAAAAGTAGAGCAATGGAGAGATCAGAACTCTCCAGTTCATCTAAAAAAGCCTTCTTATTCTTCCTTTTTAGAATCTGCTGCAGTTGTTCTTCTTTTTGTATAAATAGTCTTCTTTGTTCATTTTCCTGTCGTTCTACCTCTAAAGCTTCTTCCAATTCCTCCTGTTCTCGAGTCAGCTTTAACTTATTTTTCTGAATGACATCTTTGTTTTCCTTTTGGTCTATCTCCATTTTCTTTTTGGTGTTGTCCAAATCCACGTTGTTGGTCAAGTTGAAAACAATTTCTTCCACTTCTTCCAGGAAATCATTATATTCTCTTAGACTAGGAAAGTCTTCTTCCCTTTTATTGTATATCTTTAGCACTTTTTTCTGAATCTCAACTTCCTGTCAACAGTAGGATCTTCAAAGAGTTGTACCCTGAAGTTGCTTTTTCTAAGTGGAGTGCCACACTCAGGACAGTTTCCAGCTCCTCTCACAAAGAGTAAATCCACGTAACTTTCACACCTTCCGCACCAGCTTGGTCCAGCGGCCCACCTCTCCCGCCCCCTGGGGAGGCAATTTCTTCAAAGGCATATTCCCAATAGTGAAAATTTATTGCTTACATGTGTATAGTATCTTTCCCCTGGTTTCTGGTTATTCTGGTCAATAACCTGAAATTGACAGGTGTGATTATCTTCATTAAAAAAAAAAAAAAAGACAGGAGGTTCAGCGAGTTGGGGGCATGTGGGGAGGGAGAAATTAACCTTTACCCTCCCTGTTTGGTCTTGTGCTAGGTAGTGAATACAGAGGGTCACGGTTCATTTTCACGACAACAAGGAGAAGCTGGTATAGTTACTCTTCCCATCTTCACAACTAAGGGAAGGAGTTGGCGAGCTCGCAAAGCTAGTGAGAGGCAGATTATCCACTGGATTCCTCCGCTGGGGCTCGCGCCCCTGCTTCACACAGAAGAGTTCCCTCTGACACAAAATGATTTACTGCCTACTTCACCCCCACTCAGCCACATTTAGCCGATTAAAAGAAAGGCCCTCTCACCATAGTTAAACAAGCAGATGAACGTTTTCATCAAAGCTAAATGTCCTTTAATCATCTGATGCCCGCTCTCCGATTGGGATTGACATGTATACACTGATGTGTATAAAACTGATGACTAATAAGAACCTGCTGTGTAAAAAAATAAATAAAATAAAATTCAAAAATTAAAAAAAAAGTAATCACAATGTCAAAGTATGTAATACCTTTCACTTCCACCTTGAAAAGCATGGATATTAAAGTGCTAATATTAAAAAAAAAAAAATCATCTGATGCCCACTCTCCTTCCCTGACACCTGGCCGCTGTCTGTCTCCTTGTAGAGGAGAGGAGGGAGAGGAGGGAGAGGAGGGAGAGGAGAGAGAGGAGAGTTTTCCTTCGCCTCACCCACAGCAGCCTTCCGAGGCCAGGCTGGGGGCATTCCGTCACACCTGGAAACTCCTTTCCCTGGAAGTTACTCCCCGAGCCTCCCGCCCCCGCCGCCCCCCCCCCCCCCCCCCCACATCGCCACCTCCATCACCATCTCTCCTCGCTCTCAATCTCTCTTTTCTCGTTCAACCTCCCTGCCTCTCTTCCGGTCCTCTAGGAAAAGCAACCAGCAGCTAAGGCAGCCCAGCAGAATGAAGAGCGGGCAGGCGGACCCGTGTCTGGGGCAGCCTCGGCAAGTGAGAAGGTCAAGGTGAGGTGCAAGAGAAGCGAGCGCGAGGAGGAAGCCCGGGAGCGGGGCGTGGCCTGCGCCGCGGTGACAGTCTGTCCAGATGTCCTCTTGGTACTGCTCTGCCTTATCGCTCGTCAGAGGGAGGAGACGCCTCTTAGATCTAAAGAGTGCTGGGTGGCGCTCACCACGGAAACCCGAGAAGGTTCGGCACCCAAGCCCAGGCCCAGTTCTCCTGGAACACCCCCCCCTCACCCCCACCCCGCCCAGGATGTTGCCCCAGGGTGTTGCCGGGGCCTGGACACCATCTCCGACACTTCTGCTGCAGCTCTAAATCTGACCATGTTTGCTTCATCCAAGGCTTTCCCTTCTGCAGGTCTGAGCCCCCAGATGTAACACCCCTTAGTTGTCACCTCTGAGTCCCCCGGGGAGGGAGACATAAGCAGGTGAACCTGATCAGGGCGCACTGGAAGGCTGAATCACAGCCACGGAAAGACCCCCTTCCTGTGCCGGAGGCACTGCGCACGCGCAGAGACTTCGTCCAAAGTCACTGCTGGGTGGGTTTCAAATGATCAATCCGAAAGCATTTGCTGTACACCCACAACCTGCCCGGAAGTGTGTTAGAACGTATTCTCTGCCCTCAAATACCTGAAGACAAGGTAACTCACGGGAAGACAGGCACTTCCTAAACGGAAAAGCAGCGCCCAGAGGCAAGGGGTTACTCTTACTCTGCACAATTATTTTTATGCTTACTGTAGTTCTATGGCTTTATAGTTGGAGCAACAAAATGGTTTCTCACACCTCTGCTCTTCACCCCTACATTCCCCAAGCTCCACTCCAGCTTACAACCTTTGCCAACGCCACTCTAGAATGTTTTTAAAAGAGGAGGTGGAGTGCAAAAAGAGAAAATGCTAAGGCCCTCCAACCACCTTCTTTTGTGGTTATTTGCAGTTTAGAACTATGGAAGGAAGGGGGTCTAACACTGGAGCCAAAATGAAGACACAGTACAGGTGGAAGGCCTGAAATCATCTTGGATCAACTTTCCCACAGCAGGCCTGTCTGCTTTTTTTCCCTTAACAGCCTTGTGTTCTCCATTCCAGGTTAACTCCGTCACCAATAATACTACTAAGGGCCCCTGTTTGGTAAGCACCTACTACCAAGCAAACAGTATGCTAAATCTTTTTGCTTGAACAGTGTTCTGGTTATCTACAGCTGCCTAACAAGCCATCCCAAAACTTAGTGATATGAAAACAACCATTTTATTATATTCACTGATTCTGTGGGTCAGGAATTTGGACAGGACATAGCAGGGATGGCTTGTTCTCCTCTATGAAGTCTGGGGCCTCAGCTATGAAAACTGGAACAGCTGGGTGCTGGAATCATCTGGAAGCTGCATCACTCACAGGTCTGGCTCCTGAGCTGGAATGACTAGAAAGCTGGTTCATCCGGAACTGTCAGTCAGCGGACTTACACGTGGCCTCTTCCTATGGCTTGAGCTTCCTCACAGCATGGTGGCCTCAGGGTAGTCAGACTTCTTATGTGGTACCTCATGGCTCCAAGAGCAAATGTTCCAGCAAACAGAAAAACAGAAGTTACATGGCTTTTTCTGATCTAGCCACAGAAGTAATGTGGTGCCACTTCTATAGTATTTTACTGGTTATATTGATAGAAGCAGTGTCAAACCTGCCCCACATTCAAAGGGAAAGGACATACCCACCTACCCCACCCCCCATGGGAGAAGGGCCAAAGAATCTTTGCTTTACTACACTATCTTCTTTAATCCCCAAACAGTCATCTTTTGAAGAGGTATGAGTATTATTCCCATTTTACAGATGGGAACATCAAGGTTCAGGGAGGTTAAACAATGCAAACAGCCTTACTCCAAAGCTTGAGCTCCAAATCACTGCCCACAAGACTCACTGCCTGGCATTTCTGATGCCTTCCTTTATTCTGGATGCTCCCCAAAACCACCCCCAGCCCAAACTCCAGGACCCTTCTTTCCTCACCTCTTTCTGTTGGTTTACCTGCTCTGAATTCCCTTCTGTCCTAGAAGTAGCCAATGATACTTCCACCTCCATCCCACATCCCATCTTCACCAGCTTTGGGGCCCAGGATGGAAATTTCAAGGAAGGCAGCCCTCCAGGTTTGACCAATCTCTAATGTCAGCCACTTGTGGGCTCTTCATGGTCTTTTAGGCCAGAGTAGGAACGGTCTTTGTCCTATGGAATCCCCACTGACTCAGGGCAGCTGGTTCAGTGGCCTGGGGCCCTGATGCACCCAGCCTTCATTCTGCCATTGGCCCATGGCCAGTCCTAACTGGGAAACAAAACCCCACCAGTGTTTGAGTATCTCCTTTATATATTATCATCAGGTGCCTTAAAATAAAAAAGAAGGCTTTAGGAAGACAAATGGTAAAAATACTGGTAGCATACACTAAAATGACAAAAGGATACTAGCTAATATAAAAAGCTCATAAAAATCAATAAGAAAAAATGAAGATCTCAATAGATAAATAGATAATGCAAATAGGTGATACATTTTTAAAAAGAAAAATACAAATGGATTACAAACATTTGAAAATAATCAAAATAATTTAAAATAATTATACTCTGATGTTTTCACCTCATATATTTGCAAAGATTCATAAAATGAGAATTCCCAAATTGCTTTCCAGAAGTATTGTACACAATTATAGTCATGTTTCACTCATGTTCTAAGAGAGGGGCTCTTCCTGGGCTGCAGCAATCAGGAGGCGGGACTAGGATTGGGACCTTAAGAGGGTGTAGGATATCTCATCTACATCTCTACATTTACATTGTCTATGTTTTAAAAACCCATGGAGTTTAAATTATCCCACTTAAATTGCTATGTAAATATTTGATCCACCACAATGCATAAAAAAGGATACATAATCGTGATTTCTGCCCTCTCCTTCAAATCCAAAGGGTTTTATTGGAGTTTCCCCTATTTAATGAGTGACTAAAATATTCTTAGCAGAAACAATGCTCTGGCAACTATAAGGAAAACAAGCAGAATCAAACATGTGTTATGTCTTCAAGGAGTTTACCATGGATGGCAGGGCTGGTTGCCCAGAACCCAAGAAGCTACTCAGCCACAGATACCCCAGACATATGAATCAGCAGTGCTGCTACCTCAAGGTCAGAACCATGTCACAAGGCCAGAGCCAAAAATGCTTGCTATGGCATTAAGAGAGTAAAAATGCAAATCACAAACTGGGAGATGATATTCACAGTAAGTAAATATCCAACAAGACACTGGTATCCAAATATATAAAGAATTCCCACAAATCAGTAAGAAAAAGACAAAAGATTTAAACAGGCCCTTCGCAAAAGAGGACATTCAAAAAGCCAATGAACATTTGAAAAGTTGCTCAATTTCATTAGTCAGTAGGGAAAGGCAAAATAAAACCACACTGAGATAGCCCTACACTCTCATCAGAATGGCCTAAAATTAAAAACTGATTATACCAAGTGTTGGCAAGGATGTGGAGCAACTGCAATTCTCAAACACTGCCAGCATGAGTATAAACTGGTACAACTGTAAATTGGAAAACTGTTGAGTAGAATCTACTAAAATTGAATTTATGAATATCCTCTGGCCCAGCAATTCCACTCCTAGATATATACCCAATAGAAATGTACACATATGTTCAACAAAAGACATGTGCTAGGGTGTCCATAGCAGCACTCACTATTCATAACAGTCAGAAACTGGAACCCACCCAAAAATGCATTAAGAGAGAAAGGGTCTAAAAAAGAATGAAATATTGCCATTTGCAGCAACATGGATGAACCTAAAGATTATCATACTAAGTGAAGTCAGACAGAGAAAGACAAGTATTATATGACATCACTTATATGTGGAATCTAAAAAATAATACAAATGAACTTATTTATTAAACAGAAACAGACCTACAGACATAGAAAACAAACTTATGGTTACCAAAGGGAAGATGGCGGTAGGGATAAATTAGGAATATGGGATTAACAGATACACACTACCATATATAAAATAGATAAACAAACTCTTAGAGGAAAACATAGGCAGAACACTCTTTGACATAAATCACATCAAGATCTTTTCAATCCACCACCTAGAGTAATGAAAATAAAAAACAAACCATAAACAAAAGGAAAAGACAACCCTCCGAATGGGAGAAAACATTGGCAAATGAAGCAACTGACAAAGGATTAATCTCCAAAATATACAAACAGCTCATGCAGCTCAATATCAAAAAAACAAACAACCCAATCAAAAAAAGGGCAGAAGACCTAAATAGACATTTCTCCAAAGAAGGCATACAGATGGCCAAAAATGGCATGAAAAGATTATCAACATCACTAATTATTAGAAAAATGCAAATCAAAACTACAATGAGGTATCACCTCACACCGGTCAATGGCCATCATCAAAAAATCTACAAACAGTAAATGCTGGAGAGGGTGTGGAGCAAAGGGAACTCTCCTACACTGTTGGTGGGAATGTAAATTGGTACAGCCACTATGGAGAACAGTATGGAGGTTCCTTAAAAAACTAAAAATAGAATGACTATACGATCCAACAGTCCCACTCCTGGGCATATATCTGGGAAAACCATAATTCGGAAGGATCTATGCACCCCAATGTTCACTGAAGCACTATTTACAATAGCCAAGACGTGGAAGCAACCTAAATGTCTATCAACAGAGGAATGGATAAAGATGTGGTACATATACACAGTGGAATATTACTCAGCCATAAAAAGGAACGAAATAATGCCATTTGCAACAACATGGATGGACCTAGAGATTGTCATACAGAGTGAAGTAAGTCAAAAAGAGAAAGACAAATATAATATTGCTTATATGTGGAATCTAGAAAAATGGTACAGATGAACTTATTTGCAGAAATAGAGTCACAGATGTGGAAAAAAAACTTATGGTTTGCTTGGGGAAAAGGTGGGGGGGTGGGATGAATTGGCAGATTGGCATTACCATATATATACTACTATATATAAAATAGATAACTAATGAGAACCTACTGCATAGCACAGGGAACTCTACTCAATGCTCTGTGGTGACCTAAATGGGAAGGAAATCCAAAAGGGAGGGGATATATGTATATGTATGGCTGATTCATTTGGCTGTACAGTAGGAGCTAACACAACATTGTAAAGCAACTATACTCCAATAAAAATAAATAAAAATAAATAAATAAAAATAAAAAACAACCACAAGATTTACTGTATAGCACAGGGAACTATATTCAATATCTTGTAATAACCTATAATGGAAAATAATCCAAAAACAAGAATACACACACACACACACACACACACAAACATATATATATATATACACATATATCTGAATCATTTTGCTGTACACCTGAAACTAACACAATGTTGTAAACCAACTATATTTCAATTAAAAGAGAGAGAGAGAATGGGTCAGTAGTAGTATTTTCATACAATGAAGTGTTACAAATTAAATGGAGCTAACTACAACTACAAACAATGTAGATGAATCTCACAAACATATATTGAGTAAAAATTGCCAGACACAAAGAGTCTATATTATATGATTAGATATATGTGAAGTTCAAAAATAGGCAAACCTAATCTATGTTGTTAGAAGTCAGAATAGTAATTATCCTGGAGGAAAGGGGAAGGGGCTTCTAGGTACTGGTAATGTCCCATTTCTTGAATTGGGTACTAATTGCACAACCGTGTTCAGTTTGTGAAAATTGACAGGGCTGTTCACTTTTACTTTGTTCGCTTCCGTGTGATGCTGGAAAGAAAAGTTTCCGAAAACTGGGAAGGCTTCAGAGCCACATACATGCTCAGCGGGGGGGAGCAAGTGCACTGCTGGACTGGGTCAGGGCGTAGGACACCCCAGGGTTTGTCACAGGAACAAACAAAGCTCACTCCCTTAACCAAAGGAGCATCTCCCAAAGTCACTGCCCAGGATCACTGCTCAGGACCCAGGAACTGGCCGAGAACTGTTCCCAGGGCCGCCTGGTCCCAAGTCCCCTCTCACCACTTCTTATGGACAAGCAGTACAGCTTCCCCTAAAGAAAAGTACCTAGAGCTTCTAGAAGATGATGGCCACATCTAGGGAGACAGCAGGGTACTGAGGGTCCACACCTGATCTACCATTGGCTGTTCTCACCACTCCTAGTTCTAAATGTCCCAACTCCCCAACTCTCACCCCACACATTCTGTTAGAAGAAAAGAAACAAAGCACCCTGGATTACTTCTACAGAGGTGTTCATTCAGAATAGCTTTTTGTGAGGGCCACTGCCCTGGAAGAGTGGGGGAAGCAGCTCTCCCCATCCAGGTGGGCCATCTCCAGATCTACCCAGGACTGAATAACTAGGTCACCAGTGTAACTCAAACAGATGGCATGGCGGTGTCCAGTTCACATTCTGCTAGTTTCAACATAGCACACGGTACATATGACCCACTCTGCAAGACACACAGCTAGAGTCTCCCCTCCACTGCCACAACCAATTTCATAACAATCAAATTCAGTATTTTTTTAATTACACATAAAATAAAATGGAAAGGCCCGCAGGGAGTAGGAAGACCTAGACCGAGTTCTTAAAGAATGGGAAGATTCAGAAATGCCTGCTCCTCTCCATGAGGGAGAAAGGTGATGTTTTCCCCTACTTAATTTCTCCATAATAATTTGTATTTGAATAAATAAACCCTGGTAAATGAGAACCCAAATTTCCCCAAGGCCTGCATTTTCCTCTGTATGTGTTTGGTGGGTGGTCCTCTCTCAGCAGTTGGAGTAAATCCTGATGATCCTGGGCGAGTTGGAAGGGAGCAAGTCTGCATTGAAGCCAAGAAGAAATCCCCGCCGCCCCCGCCCCCTCCAGCTTCCCAGAAAAAAAGGAACCCTGTAAGGAATTATGAGGCTGGAAATAAAGGGAGTCTGAATCCCACCTTCCTAGATGGCTGTGTGCATCCTTAAGGGGATTGAAATGTATTTGTTATTGTTATCAGATTATATTTCTTAAAAAGTATCCTGGATAAAACCTACTTTGATACATAAAGAAAAATGAGGAGACTAGGGTAACAGTTTTTAGACATTCAGGAAGGCCCAGGGCCTACCGGCAGATCACCACATCTAAAAACATTTCGGCGCGGAGCCTGGCCTGCAGATCTCTGCTGAGGGTTCACCACGGGAAGGGAAAGCCGAGGCCGGCCACAGGGCCTTTGCGAAGGCTGGAAGACCAGCCTGGGTTGCATCTTTCCTCTGCGCCCTGTCCTCAGGCCCGGCTGCAGGCAGCTCCGACTCCAACTTGCAGCAAGCTGGACAGGTGACGCCGCCAGAGGCTAGACCGGTGGCCGGATTTGGAGGTCCCACCGACCCTCAGGGCTTGGGAGTTCTCTCCTCTCCTCTCCCCGCACAGGTCACCCGGAGGCTGGCGAAACCTCACTCTACCGCAATGCGAAAGGTAACCTGGCGCCGGGCAGGCGCTTCCTGAAGCCCTGGCGGCCCTCTCCAAATGACAAAGCCGATTTTCCTCCGGACGCCGGCAAGCAAGGTTGCCCACAGAGTCGCCAAAGCGCTGCTCTCAACAACTATTTCCTTGGAAGAAAAGAAAAGAAAAAAGAAACCGTCCCCTCCCCCGCGAGTGATCTGCACCCCAAGGCTTCCCCCAGACGGGTCGATTTCAGCCTGTTAATTTCCTCCTGGGCCCGAGTGGGAGTTCTAGGCCCCCCGCACCTTCATCCTGGCCCCCGCCTCTTCGCCCCACCCTCCGGGACCCCCGAAGGGGCGGCGGGGCCTAGCCGAGGGCGCTGCGCGTGACCCCGAGCGGAAGGGCCCCAGTCTGGGTCCTAATGCGGGTGGCGTCTCCCTTGACAGGCGGCGTTTGGGGACAACAGCGGGGACGGGAGATAAGGTGACATACCAGAGCAGATTTGGTGCGCGCGCTGATACTCCTCTCCCGACAGGAAACGCGGAGCTATTTAAAAGACCCTATCGATTACTTTATCTTTCCCGGAGGAAAGCTTCTTGCAGAGAGACAAAAGATGTTCCCTACCTAGAGATACAAGGCCACAGCTCTCCACACACAACGGAGGGTCTGCACAGGCGACGCCCAGTTAGGGCGTAGGGACACATGTACACCGCAGAGGGCACACCCGCGTGTGTGCCAAGAACAGCTCTGGAGGGCAAGAGCGGAGAGGAGGGCAAGGGGAATTTCACAGGATGACTTGCTGTGCCCTTTGAATTTTTTTTTGACCGTGTGCACTTAAAGCACACACCAAGAAAGTGACTATGCACTTAAAGTACGTGTATGTGTACCCGTGTCGTTTCAGCAAACTTAAAGCTTACCAGTAAGCACATTCAAAGCGGGTTACTGGTCTCTGTGAACGTATTCCACAGACACACGTCCCAAAAGTGAACGCTCCATTGTGCTCCTTTTAAGTGCTTGAATGTCTGCAACTGTCATGTGTACACTTAAAGTGTGGGGAGACGTCAACACGGCCCTTTAGAGTGCGCTCATTTTGTGCCTGCATTCCCGCATTTCGCCAATCTGTTGGGAGCGCTGAAGGCCATCAGCGATATCCCGCTACTGACACCAAATTTGCTCCGGAATCCGAAGCTTGTTGGCCTCCGGGTCCCCTGCGCCATGCCCCAGGGAGGCTCCTAAGAAATATCGACTGAACCGAATTGCACGGAATCGAATGGTTTTTTTCTATGCAACAATTTGCACCCTAGGCATTCTCAGTGCGCTCCGCCGGGCTGTGGAAACTTCGCTGCATTTCGCAGAGCAGGCTGGAAGATGAGACAAGGAAGGAAGCTGCGGAAGAAGAAAAGGTGGCGGGCCTAGGAAGGTTCGATCGCCCATTGCCAGCTTCAATTCGACACTGACCAGGCCGCAGCGATCCAGGGTAGAAGCTCCGGGGGCCGCGGTGTCGGCCCGAGCCAGGGAGGCCGCACAGATCTGGGCGCGACACTTGAAGCTCTCTCCGGAAAGACGCGGCCGAAGACCCCAGGCCAAGCTGCAGCACTGCAGACCCCGCGAGCCCCCCGCGCTTTGGGCAAAAACAGGCGTCCGTTTGCCCAGCTCGGCTTTTCCCAAAGCTTCGCGTTCACGCCAAGGGCTCTTCCAAAGTCGCGGCTCCCGACCTGTAACCCAGCGGGCAGGTGTTCACCGGCCCTACAAAATCCATTTTCCTCTTCACCGTTTTCCGAGTCGTTGTCTATCCGACTCGAATGTCACCTGACTTTTCCAGCTGTGACCTTCAGCGACGGGATCCTGAGGGACAAGTTGCAGCGTCTTGGTTCTCTCCGCCTGCCCTCGCTGTTTTCGCTGGAGCGGTTTGCAGCCGGGGGCGGACTGCGGGACAGAGGAGAAAGCACGAAATCAACACCAAACGACAACGGAAGTTTAAAAGCGATCTGGCAAACCTTAACACGTGTTTTAAAGCGGGTGACATCTAGGGACCCAGGATAAATTCGGTTATAGAAACATACCCCACAAAGCATGAGAAAGTGGCTTACACAAAGATACTATTAACGAAAACTGTCAAGTCAAAAATGCAAAGGAGTCAGCCGAAGGTAGTTCCTCTCAGAAAAACAAAAACAAAAACAAATGCATAATAAATAAGACTTAAATTTGCAGGAAATGTCCCCAGAAGGATTTTTTTTTTTTAAAGCTGGATGGTGGTGGGAATTAACTGAGAAGGGGCAGAAGGAAACCTTTTAAGGCTATGCAAATGTTTTTATATATTTTTTAATGTTTTTGTAGCTTGATTGTGGTGGTCCTTGCACGGGTTTATTCATGAGTCAAGATTCATTGAACTGTACACTTAAACTGTGTTCATTTTGTTCTAGGTACATTATGCCTCAATAAAGTTGATTTTAAAAATAAATAAACCTGGAAACAACTTTGTCTTTAGGGAAGGAAACTGGGTGGCTGGAGAGAGGCCTGGAATACTTTGCATTGTATTTCCCTGTTTATGTGTTTATTTTGAGTTTTCATTGTTGTTTTGTTTTTACGGTGTATTACTTATTCAAAATGTATAATTAGGATATTCAGTGATGTGAATATAAAACAATTGTTAAGGAAACCAACAAAAACAAGAACAGAAGATGCTTATACAGCCCCTTGTAGGGACAAGAAAAAGTGTGTGCTATCCAAGCCCAGAAAATATTTGGGAAGGGGAAATATCTTTAATGTTCAGACTTGTTTCATTTGTTCTTTTGCTCCTATGTTTCAGACACCAACGAAAAATGAGGACCTAAAACTTTTCTGGTGTTTACGTGTGGTATGGGTGGCTGTCATCTCCTTGAGGACTGAAGGACTCCAGGGCAGGCCAGCCACAGGAGAATTCCACGCAAGGCCACAGGAGGCTTTCTTGGCCGCCGTGTCCCAGCTCCCACGAGCGCTATCCCGCTTGGAGCAAAGATACGGTGGCTCCTTGCGCCTCCTGGAGAAGGCCAGAACTTGGAGTGCTCGACACCCCGAGATCCCTCCCAGAGGTGGAAGCAGGGCCTCCCAGAGGCTAAGCAGGCCAACAGGGTCCCTGGAGCCCAGAGAGGCCCCAGAGCCCGGCCCACCTCCCAATGGAGACCAGTGACTACAAGGGTCCCACCTCTGTTTTGGGGGAACCAGATATGACATACCTCCAGTTATCACCCTGCAAGATAGGGTAGAGTCACTTTGGCCTTGTTAAGACAGATTCCAGATCTGGTTCCGACTCAGAGCTATTTCAGAGAGAGTTTTGGAGGCTGACCCTCAAGAGACAGAGGGACGGTGGGTCCAAGGCCAGGGGCCAGGAAAACTAGGACCTGCCAGACTCCTCTGCTGGCCTGGGGACAGGACCTGGGTGGGGTTACCAGGCCTTCCCACCAGCCTCATCTACTGCCCCACTCACAGCCACCAGACCCACAGCACCTTCAAGCAGCAAACCAAGGCATTGATTAATGTGGGGAGCTGCATTCTCATTGACCCCAAAACTGGGCTCTAGCCCTGGACCAAAGCACAAGTCAGGGGGAAATCATGAGAGCAAATTTGCTGAGTGGTAATCGGGACCATTGAGGTCCTGTCCCTGGATAGTGCTGGACGAGTGCTGGCCACCCCACTCCCCTCTCTCTGAAGCTCCACTGACCACCCTCCTCAGTCTTCCTACCACTGATGGCTTAGCTCCAGTTCCCTCTCGGAGACTGGAGATTTCATTGAAGTTTCAAGCCATACACACCATTGATTTGTAAACTCCAAGATGAGGGGTGAGGCCCATAAATGTGCATTTTTAACATGTACTCCAGGGAATTCTGGCCTAGATGCTTCCACAGCCCAGGAGTCTCTTCCCCTTCTATAAAGGCATAACTTGATTCACTATATTTGGAGTTTATCTTGATTGTGTTTTTAAAAAAAATCTCTTTAAGGCAATATACATGCATATGGTAAGAACAACAACAACAACAAATAGGAGGAAATTGTCCTAAAAAATGTACTAAAATGTCATGTTTTATTCCTGATCCCCCCTCCCCCAGTACTCTTCCCCAGAAGTTTCCGTTACCTTTTGTTTACCCTTCAAAAACTTTTCATAGACCCACATATATGTACATATGCCCAAATTTAAAACACAAACTCTGCATCTTGATTTGATATTTAATGTGACTCAAAAGTATCCCTAAGAATACGTATAAATGTAACTAATTCTTTCTCATGGCTGCTAGTATTCTGTTCCATGGGCTATATAATTTTTTTAACCAGTCCTCCACAATAGATATATTGGGTTTTTTTTAACGTTTTGATTCTTTAAAAATATTTAAAACTGCAATGAAAATACTTTACTAAACATACATGTGTGTGTAGAATCGTCCTAGAAGTGGAAATACTTGTTCAAAGGGCTTATGCATTTTTAATTTCGACAGTACTAAATTGCTGAAGAGGTTTCCCAGTTTACACTTCCAATCAACAACGCAAAAGAGTGACTAGGCAGAGTAATTATCAAATTTTGTGATCTTTGTCAATCTGATGAGTGAAAACCTTTGCCTCGTGGTTTTTAAATTTTTTTCTTCCTTTCTTTTTTCCTTCTCTTTCTTTCTTCTCTTTTTCCTTCCTTCCTTCCTTCCTTCCTTCCTACCGGCAAAGTTCTGCTAGTCTTGGCCAATTTGTCAATTGTTTTGTTGATTCATTTTCTTATTGATTCATGGAAGCTCTTTCCATATTGTGGAAATTAGACAGTTTTTTGGTCATTATTTCTAGCACTTAAACTGTGTGTCATTTTCTCTTTGATTCTATTCTGGTTTTGTTTTGCTGTACACAAATTATTTTTATGCTGTCAGGTAATACAATTCATCTTTTATGGTTTCTAGGTCTGTAGTTCTCCTTATCCACACTTCCAAATATATAAACACTCTAAAATTATTGTCTTAGTCATCTATAGTACTGCTCTGTTTCATTTCTTAAGTTTAAATTTTTAAGCTATCTGGAATTAAATGTATGTGGTGTAACACATATTCACCTTATTTGGAATATGTGTTGTTGTATGGACCACATTCCTCCAAAGAGCATAATATCACAATTGGTAGGGACCTTATTTCCCATCTTATCCAGTTTCATTTTGTAGGCTAGACAACCACCAACATGACTCTCCACCCCTCCCCACTGCCCAGGTGAGTCCAGGTAACAACATGGGATGTTTCCCAGAATAGCACAGCTGGAAAGGGACCTTAGGTGCACCTAAAACCACCTGGGAGACAAACATGAAACAAGTGACCAGAGAGGAAAAAGGATGTGCTCGAGATCAGCCAATCAGTGGGAAGCAAGACAAGAACCCAGTACTAGTACTGGTAGTACTAGTACTAGTACTGGCTCACAGTCTAGTACTCATTCTGGTACAGCTCTGCCTCCTTCAGGGTCTGTGTGTCTTGGGCTGTGAAACACCAGCACCTGATGCAAGGTGGGCACCCAGTCAATGCGGGTAAACAGATGCAGAAATCAGGCCAAGTATCCAGTAGTGACTAGGCTATGAGTCACCTGGAGGCTGGGGGGAAGTTCTGGACCACTCTTCTAAACCTTTCCCCTCACTCCCCCCCCCAACCCCCCCCCCACACACACTCATACATATATACACACAAATCCACCAGCCAGGTGGATCTGTCCGCTGTTTTCCACTTATGTGGTCTCCAGGCCCTTCTTATGGCTGAGCAACTTTGGATAGACAGCCTTTAAAGCAGCCCAGGGGACTTCCTGCCTGTCCCAGCTGGCTAGAGGAGGCTAAACCCTGGGGCAAAGGAAGCCACAAGCCTGGCAGATTACAGGAGCCTTGGGGACATGAAGATAGTATTTCCAGGGCTCTGCACAAACTGCCCAGAAAGCAGGACCAGCTTTATAATTTGTGGAGCCCAGTGCAAAATGAATGAAATGTGGAGCCTCTTGTCCAAAACGTATTAAGAATTTCCAGACAGCAACAACAGAACACAAGGCCCTTCTAAGCTCAGGCCCTGTGAAGCTACACAGTTGGCATACCCATGAAGCCAGCCTTCAGGGAAGGATAGGGTTAATTATAGCGGGAGGCGGGAGAAGCATCCTCCCCAGACCTCTAAATGCTCAGCTTTTAGGGTAGAAGTGGACTGGGGGATTACTCATAACAGCCAAAAGGTGGAAACAACCCAAATGTCCATTCTGTTGAATGTAGAAACAAAATATGGTATACCCATACAATAGGGTATCATTCTGCCATAAAAAGGAACAAAGTACTGACACTTGCTGCAACATGGATGAACCTTGAAAACATTATGCTACGTGAAAAAAGCCAGTTACAAAAGGCCACATATTATATGATTCCATTTGTATGAAATGTCCAAAATAGGCAAATCTACAGAGACAGAAAGTAGATTAACTAGTGGTTACCTCGAGATGGGGAGGTGAGAGATGGGGGAGGGTGTGGGGTTGATGGCTGAAGCCTACAGGTTTCCTTTGGAGCTGATGAAAATGTCCTAGAATGAATCTTGTCATGATTGCGACTCTGTGAATATACTAAAAGTCATGGAATTGTATACTTTAAATGGATGAATAATAAAGTTGTTACCAAAGAAGAATAGGAGAAGGGGGGGGGGGGGAAAGGAGGAGATGAAGGAGGGGGTGGAGGAGGAAGAGGAAGAGGAGAAGGAGGAAGAGGACGGAATGGAAGAGATTATGGAGGAAGTGGAGGAAGAGGGGGAGGCGGAATCTTACATTTCTCCCTCTCTTTCTCTCTGTCACTCAGACGAACTATATGCCAGAAGCCCCCGTGTCGATGAAGGTTTTGGTGAACCCAGCATCCCCAGTGCAACAACCTGGTCCTCTTCTCTAGCTGCGTGGAGTGTGTGTTGGGGGAGGGGGTAGTGTCTTGCTTCCTCTCCAGCTGGTATGACTCTAGGAGTCAGCGACATGCAAGAAAAGAAAACATTCACAGCCCTGTAGTCAGTCCTGTGTTCGAATCCTGAAACTGTCACTTTCCGTCTGTGCAACCTTGAGCAAGTCACTTCACCTTCCTGAGCCTCTTTCTCTTCTGTGGAGCCATCGAGATAAGCGGGTGCGCGAAGACGTTCGAGGGCGTGTGGCTCACGCCGTGGGAGTGCAAGAAATTGGTACCTGCTGAGCCAACCCGAATTAAGGCGATTCCCGGGCAGGAAAAATCCGGTGCCGCGGAGGCCGCCCGGGCTCTTCCGGAGCCCGGGGCGAGGGCGGCAGCCCCCAGAGTCGCCCCCCACTCTCAAGCGCCGGCCCGGAAGGAAGGCAGGACGGCTGAGGGGCCCCGCGGCCGGGCCGGGGAGCCGGGGCGAGGGCCGGGAGCCGGGCCGCAGCCGCGGCTGCTCATCCATCAGCCGGACGAAGAGCAGAGGCGCGCTCTCGGCCCTCTGTTTGCTTTCTCGCCAATTATTGCCGCGCCGTAGCCCCTTTGTTGATACAGTAGTCCGAAAAAGTGCTAATGTTCATTTATCAGGGGGCCTGCCGGGGACTCCCACGAGTTGCGATTCTTCCCAAAATATAAACACGGGGCGAGCGTCCCAGACAGAAACCCCCATCTGTTTCCCCGGCGCGGGCCGAGAGCGAGGCGTTGTTGAAGATAAAGCCGAGGATAACGCCGCCTGTCTCCAATGGACGTCTCCCCGGCGCATTAATGACATTCCCGGTGATAGTTCCAGCTTATCTTTCAATTAATCATATATACCTTTTGCGGCCGACCCTGCTGATTGCAGGAAAGTGGGGGCCGGCTCGGGCCGCTCCGATCGCTTTCAATTAATAATATTTTATGTGCATAGAATGCTCTCAAGTCATCCTGGAATTTGGCTCATCTTAAAGCACCGACTCTTTAAAAGGCAAGGAAATAGATAGATTTTCGATCTCTCCTCTCTGCTCCTTTTGTCTTTCTCCCTCTCTGCCTTTCTCTGGACTGAAGGTTGTTTGTTTGTCCTGCTAGTTTGGCCAAAGTGCGGCTTAGAGAGGCGGCCAGGTTAGGTCAGTCGCCCTTGGGAAGGAAGATGCATCCCTGGTGGGGCTGGAGAATCAAGTTTCCTCTCTCCCTACCCCCAGCCATTGCAACTTCACTTAAAGAAAACAAAAATGTTTTTACTGACTCAGAAATTGTGAGGACTGCGAAGAAAATTAGAAATTGCTCTTGGACATTTCTCTGCAGAGACCAGCATGGGTCACCCCAATTTTGATTTTGCTCGTATTTATTCGGTTGTGCCCCGTTTTCCTCTTTTTTGCAACGCTTAGGCCTGTTTTAGATCCAAGAGAAATTATTACCGGATTCACAGAGGGTGTGGGAGGTTGAAAACTTATTGACTTTGTCCAAATATGGAGGGTTTTCTTTCCTCCCCTTTTCATGACACCTGACCCACAAATCTGTCAGCCCTAGGAACCCCCATACCCGAAAATAAGTGATAAATCTTCACCGCTTTGATTTGCAGAGGAAATGCTGAATTTTTCTCTTCCTCCAGAACTCTCTTAAAACACACACACACACACACACACACACACACACACACACTAAAAACAGAGATCCCGGATGCAGCCTCGATGTCCCCCATTAAACGGTAATATTTCAGGCGTCGGCTCACACTAATCTTTCAAACTGTCATCGCGAGCCGCCCGGCCAGCCTATTCACTTAAAAGCGCTCCCAGGACCCTCGCTCCGAGCTCTTTTCAGCGAGACGTTTAATTGAATCGGATGTGGCTCGTTTGCCAGACGTCACCGCCTCGGCGATAGGCATCCTCTCCCATTCCCCAAAAACATTCTTGAAAGGCGAGGCGGGCCCCCAAGCTAGGTTAGCTGAAGGCAATTACTGTAACATTGGCCAAAAGCCGTGGCGAGGTAGAGCCGAAGAGAGGCCACTGATCTGCAGATCCGTCGAGAGAGAACCCGGGTTGGAAGGTTGGGAAGTGGGCGGGTGCGGAGGGTTCCTGGGGCTTGCGAACTCCCCACATTTGAAAAAAGGCATCTCTACGCAGACCAAGCTAACAGTCCCAGAACCGGCCGTGGTCCCCGGCTCGAAGACTTAAAGCGAGATTCCGCCGCGGTGGTGGGGGCCTGGTAGCGGCGGCTGGCGCCTGGAAGCCGGGTCGGAGTGCTGCGAGCCTCCGCGACCGCCGCGCGGGGCTCCGCTCTCCTTCGCCCTAGCCCGGAGGTCACAGGTCCCGGGAGTGTGGATTTGATGAGGGGTTGGCAAAGTTCCAACGTTAGGCCTACGCTTGACTCCACTGGCGCCCTTCCCGGTGGCCCTAACCGACGGTTCACCATCAGGCTTGAGCACCCTAAGATTCGCGTTCTGGACCTGCTTCGTACATTTCCTGGGCGCCTTGAGTACGCATTCTGGAATCTAAGGCCCTGAGCCGTGTCCTTAGGTTGCCTTTGGCTCTGTGTGCCTTTCTTCTGGTTCAAACGCTTCTTCCTGGTCCCCAACTCGCCCTCCGCAAGGAGCCGAGCCCTACAAGTCTCCGTTCTCAGAAAGTCCGCGCGCTCCACCCGGACTTTCCCGCAGAAGCTAGGGTGGTGGAAAGTCGACGTGTTTCCCCTGACAAGCCTCGCCATCGCTAGAGATAGGATAAGGCGGAGACCATAACCTGGGGTCATTCTGTCTGCCCGGATCCTCCCTGAAATTGTACACAAAATAGAGCGCCTCTCTACAGTTTTCTGGGGGTGAGGGGAAGGCCCCCCAAGCTTTCATCAGATCTCCCAAGGGACCCAGAGGGATGAGGCGGGCTAGCGCAGGATCTGACCGGGTAGCTTGCTCCCGGGAAACACTTACATGTTTGTCTGACAGAAGATCCCTACTTTACTGACCCTGGGCTAAAAATTAACACCCCAGCCCTCCCCGCATGCGCCTGGCCCGGCCGCCGCCGCGGCGCCCCACTCGGAGACGGCCCAGAGAAATCTTGGCCACGTTGGGTTCAGAGGAGCCCCGCCTGCCTGAGACCTAAGCCTGAGCTGGGACCTGAGTCCCTTGTGCTGACAAAGGCCTAGGGGCCTTGTCACTAGGCAGGCAGGGCAGGGGAAAGAGGGAGGCCGGAATGACGGGCCCTCAGACTAGGAGAAAAGGCCACTGGGAGCTAGGATGCCCTAGAAGACAGCTCTCTTCTGGGAAGCTAAGTGTCTCTGCTGGGATTCTGGATTTGTTTCATTATTAAGGGGAGGGTCATCTCTCTGGGAAGAGACTGGCAGTGACTGGTGCCCCCTGGAGTTGTGTTTGTATCACTTGCACTACTGTAGGCGGTGCCCCTCCGTCCTACAACCACCCACCTTGCTTTTCAGCTTGACTCACCCAGGAGCCCCCAGAGCCTGGCCTCCTGGTAAAGGGGGTTACTACACAGAATACCAAAATTGTCCAGAATGGCTCCCTCCTGCCATCGCCCCAGAGCAAACCCTTTCCGCAATGCTTCTCTTCTTATTCAGACTCTTCCAAGTCGGACACACCATACCGTTAGTAATAAATAAAGCCTTTCCGACTCCTGGAAATAACTCCGTCCCCCCAGCCCTCACCCAATCCTTCACTTCCCTATTCTGTTTCAGGTGCTGAGGAACATTTCTTCAAATCCCAGATCCACCCAACCCGGCCTAAAGGTCGGATTCGGAGAATAATCGGGTCCTTTCCTGTGCATGCATCCTGGTAGGATTTTCAGGCTAATGTTTTGGACAAATCTCAGGCTGCAGGAGCGAAAGGAGTCTTCCAAACGCGTTGCGGCCCCTTTAAAAAGCTGAGCGGGATTTTTTTTTTTTTTTTTTTTTTTGAGCCGTATGACTATATTAGGTGACCCGAAAGTGCTCATCGCTCCTGTCAACGAGGCCCCCGGCCCAATGGCAGGCTGAGTCCCCCTCCTCCGGCCTGGTCCCGCCTCTCCTGCCCCTTGCGCCCTGCACTACCTGCCGCCCGGCCACATCCCGAGCTGGAAGGCGGATGCGCGGGCGCGCGGCGGGCACCATGCAGGGAGGCTGCCGGGGGCCGTGGGCAGCGCTGCTCTCTGCCGCCCACCTGGCCCTGTGAAACGCGCGCTGCCACCATGTTCCCCAGCCCCGCGCTCACGCCCACGCCGTTCTCGGTCAAAGACATCCTGAATCTGGAACAGCAGCAGCGCAGCCTGGCCGCCGGCGAGCTCTCCGCGCGCCTGGAGGCCACCCTGGCGCCCGCCTCCTGCATGCTGGCCGCCTTCAAGCCCGAGGCCTACGCGGGGCCGGAGGCCGCAGCGCCCGGCCTCCCCGAGCTGCGCGCCGAGCTGGGCCCCGCGCCCTCGCCCGCCAAGTGCTTGCCTGCCTTCTCAGCCGCCCCCGCCTTCTATCCGCGTGCCTATGGCGACCCTGACCCTGCCAAGGACCCTCGAGCCGATAAGAAAGGTGAGGAAGAAACACAAGCTCCTTCTCCCCTCTGGGGTTGCTTTCGTCCCCAAACCTCGCGGCCAAGAAACTCTGGCTTGGGTAGAGGAGAGGCGAGTGCCTGGGCGGATGGTCGAGCAAAGGGGGCTCCAAATGTGAGAAGCGAGGTTGTCGCCAGGGCCCCCACCCCGGGGTTTAGAGAAAATGCTGGATCATGACGATCAGAAACAAGAGACAGGAGAGAAATATATATATACTTTCTTGCGGCCTAACAAAGCCCCAGGCGGCGGCAGCCCTGCTCCTGGATTTGTTATGAAGTTGAAGTTGAGCGATCCGTTTGTGGTAGACAGAACAGAGGGAGAGAGAGAGAGATTCTGTATATCGTTGTTGTTTTTTTTTTTAAATCTCTTGAGGGTCTTTTTGAGGATCTGACGAAAACCGTTAAACAGAAATCAAAATGCTGCACGCCAGACATACTTTTGCGCACAATTGGAGCAGGTCCAGGACCTTCTATAGCCCACCCGTTACCCGGGGTGTCTGGGGCCTTTCCTCCTTTGTGCCCTGAGAGTGGAATGTTTGAGAACAAGGATCTTGAATTTAAAATGGGATACTCCGGACTCTCAAGAATCTGACTTAGCAGCTTTATTTTTCCATAACAATTTTCCCACGCGGCCAGGGCCGAGAGGTTCTCTCCTGGAAAAAGTTAGAAAATGCCGCGCGACGAAAGGCGTGGGGCAATGGAGGAGATGACCGGGGAAGTCGGCCGGATCGCCGTGCGCATCCCGAGGTCCAGGGGGAGGCTTGCCCGCCGGCGGAAAGGGCGCGTCGGGGAGACGGTGGCCCAACGCGGGGTCCGCAAGAACCCGGGGAGGCCGGGGGCGCTGGCTGAAGGGCCGCCGAGAGCCCAGAGGGGCTTTCTGTGATCCTACAAAAGTTTGTCTAGTTGCAGAGGGAAGGCCCCGGGAACAGCTGCCCGAGGGCACGGCAGCTTGAATTGGTCGCTACCGATTCGAATTCAGTTGGAATCCAAGGCAGGTTCCAAGGCCCCCTGCCCACCCGCTGCTTTTTGGGCGCTGCACGATCTCCGCAGCAGTTGCACGGGAGCCTTTGATAGATCATCAAACCAACACCTCTTGGCCTTCTGTTTCTGCGGTTCCCGTAATTTTGAGATAGTGTGACCGACCCTGGGGTGAGGCCTTGGTCTCCTTCATTTAACTTCTCAAACCAAAGTAGTCCTAATCTAATTCACCCCAGCGCATCACTTGGCTTTATTTTCTTTGCAACCTGAAGTCGTTAAGTCATTGTCCATCTCTTTCACCAGAATGTGAACCAACCCGAGGGCAGGGACCTGTCTTGTTTTGTTCTCCTGTGCCTAGAGCCGTGCCTGGCACATAGTAGGCAATCAACAAATGTTGACTGTCGAGCGGAAACCGAGCAGTCGCGGCGCCCAGTGCAGCCGGCAGAGTGAGCCGCAGTCAAGCTGGGGGCTCCAGGCAGGACGGGGTGGCACCCACTGGGGCTCATCACCCGGCGCGAGCTCGGGTGGTCGGGTCGCCGTGACGCAGCGTCTCTCTGCCTCTCTGTTCCCCCTCAGAGCTGTGCGCGCTGCAGAAGGCGGTGGAGCTGGAGAAGCCTGAGGCGGACAGCGCCGAGCGACCCCGGGCGCGACGGCGGAGGAAGCCGCGCGTGCTCTTCTCGCAGGCGCAGGTCTACGAGCTGGAGCGGCGCTTCAAGCAGCAGAGGTACCTGTCGGCTCCGGAGCGCGACCAGCTGGCCAGCGTGCTGAAGCTGACGTCTACGCAGGTCAAGATCTGGTTCCAGAACCGGCGCTACAAGTGCAAGCGGCAACGGCAGGACCAGACTCTGGAGCTGGTGGGGCTGCCCCCGCCACCGCCGCCGCCAGCGCGCAGGATCGCGGTGCCAGTGTTGGTGCGCGATGGCAAGCCTTGCCTCGGGGACTCGGCGCCCTACGCGCCAGCCTACGGCGTGGGCCTCAACGCCTACGGCTATAACGCCTACCCCGCCTACCCGGGTTACGGTGGCGCGGCCTGCAGCCCTGGCTACAGCTGCACCGCTGCTTACCCCGCCGGGCCGCCCCCGGCGCAGTCGGCTACGGCGGCCGCCAACAACAACTTCGTGAACTTCGGCGTCGGGGACTTGAACGCCGTGCAGAGCCCCGGGATTCCGCAGGGCAACTCAGGAGTGTCCACGCTGCACGGTATCCGAGCCTGGTAGGGAAGGGACCGGTCTGGGAAGCCCCCGACCGATCCCACCTCTAAAGAGGGGCACTGACTCTCGAGGAGAGGGAGGGCTCCCGACACGATCCTGCGTCCCTCGGATGTCACATTCACTCCCAGGGAGGCCTCGGAGCTTTACCCGCCCCGTGCGCCTTTGTCCCCACGCGAGGGAGAGTTTGTGGTCGGGTTTACGGAGCTTGCGGTGAGTGATCCCGCAGCCTGGTGCCTTAGCCGTCGCCCCGGGAGTGCCCTCCGAGAGCCCACGGGCATCCCCAGTCTGCCGAACACCGGCCAGTTGGGACTGGGAGCCCGGGCGCGGCAGGCCTAATATCCGGCTGCCTTTCCTCGAACCTGGGCCGGGCGCCCGGGCCCTTGCTGCCTTGCCGCTGCCCCCACCCCCCGTATTTATGTTTTTACCCGTTTCTGTAAGAAATGAGAATCTCCTTCCCATTAAAGAGAGTGCGCTGATCCTCCTGTGTGCTTCATTCAGCTTGCGGCGCTTCAGAAACTGAATTTTGGAGGGCAGAGGCAGCTGGCCTTGAGTTGTAGGGACGGGTATTCACTGAGCAAATTGATAATAATGATAAAGACTAACCTGTGCTGGGTCCCATGTTAGGTGCTTTCTGGGATTGCTCATGTAACCTTCAATAATCCGACAAAGGGAGGTCCTATTTTAAAGTTTAGCAGACTGAGGCCTGGAGAGGTTTAATGACTTGCCTATGAGCAAATAGCCAGTACTGGTAGAAATGAGGTTTGCTTCTGGGTCTCACTTCAGAGACTGAGGACACTGGCCCAGAGGTCCCAACCTCACCTCCTTAACCCTACTATGTACCGGGCACTGTTCCAGGTACTGGGCATTAAATGGAGGGCAAAGGCACCTAGGCCCTATGAGATTGGAAGGCACCAGAACTCATCCTGCTTAGAAGAATGCTGCAGCCCGTTTTATAGATGGAAAAGCCCAGAACCAAAACCCTTGTCAAGCTCCTCAGAACTCCCCAGCCCAGCTATACTCAGATACTCCAAATGGAAGTGCCACTGGGGTCCCGTGGCCCGGTCTCACCAGCTGCTTGACTGGGCAGAGTACAGAGCCTGGACCACAGAGAGGCGTCTGGCGGACCGTGCTCACCTCCTTCTGTGGCTAGGCCCCATGAATTCACGTAGTCAGGGAACCCTTCTCCCCCATTTGACCGCCTCTCAGCAGTTAACGAATTTTGCACTAGTTCTCACCAACGAATGCTGTTGTACAGATTTTACAGATGGGAAAATTGAGGCTCAGGGAAATCCAGCTAAAAACCTGCTCACTGTGGGAGTTTCTTGCTGCCTTCCCCTGTTTTTTCATCAGTAAAATAAAAATAACAAAAATACTCAGGTCCCGCCAGTCCTCAGGGGCTCGGACCTGACTTCCAAGCTCCTCTACCTCCGGCTCATCTACCGCCAGCCTCCAAAGTCAAGAGGAGCTAATTCAATTCTTTAAAAGGGAGGAAAAAGGGAGGGAGTCAGGGGCTTTGTGTTCCTGTGGCATGTGGGTATTTCTGAATTTTGCCTGAAAAGTACAGGCCTGGCTGCCTGGCCCCAGAGCTCTTGGTGGAAGACAAAACATTGCTCCCGGCATATCCTAATTCAGTGCGCCTCTTAGGCTGGGGCAGAGTCCCCAAGCCGGGCCTGGGGCCATCCTTCTGTCGAGCTAGGGACCAAGCGGCTCTGCCAGTGCCTGTACCGTCCTCTATCTCTCAGGCTCACCCCACTGCCTTTGGGGATAGGGGAAGATGCCAGGAGATTCTAAGTGCTAAGAGCTGAGCTGGACACAGCTTGCGATTCAGGGATGCTGGGGTGTATGCAATCGACCATTGCAGGGTTATGGGCTGTGCTCTGTAAGGAGGTGGGAAAGGTTGCCTCAGAGCTTGGCTCGGGGCCCTCGGACTTGAATCTCTCTGCTGTAAAGTCCAAGCCGAGGACTGCGGGGAGGGGAAGTGTTCAGCTCAGCACTTGCACGCCGCCTCCTGAGCCTACGACCCTACTTCGAGCTTTCAGCGCTCTCTGCCCCTCTCCGAGATGCACACCGCGGTCCCATCTCGTGGAAGGGCACCAGGAGGCTGTGCCAGACCACCAGACCAGCTCTTAATTCAGACAGCCCTTTCCTACCGGGCAGCCCCAGCAGGCGGCCTAACTCACACAACCAGGGAATCCTTCGACCTGGAGTTCACCCACATTCTCACCCTTAATTAGTGTCCAGCCCCCCTACCCACCCCCGGGGTCCTGCATGTCCGTGGGGCTTTTTCATCTTACACTCGTCTACAGTAACATTAGAGAGAAAAAAAATTTTTTTCACAACGTTATACTGCTACGGTTTTTCTATGATGCCTCCCTCTCCCTCTTTGTCATCCTTCAGGGACCAGCTGAGTGACCCCAAGGTCTCTCACAAACGGATAACCATGGCTGGCTGGCTTTGGGCTCACCGAAAGCCAGGACTCCGGGCTAAATGCTTACCGGGGTTCTCTAATCTAATCCATCTTAATTTGCAAGCCAGGAAGCTGAGGACCAAAGGTTAAGGTAATGGTCAAGGTCATACATTCCCTAAGCGCGGAACTGGTAAACCCACCGGGCAGAGGCTGAAGGGCGGGGGTGGGGGGGGGCGTGTTTAAGAACCGAGAGCCCGTTTACGTCCGTCTTCAAGATGCAGCGGGACGCTGCTCCCCGCCCCGAGCGAGCCTACGCTCTCACCAGTGAGGTGAGGATCTCAGGCTCGGTACCCAGGCTTATTATGGAGTAAACTGTAGTGCGCAGAGCCCTGGGAAGCGGCACACGGCTCTCGCCAGCCGAGGGTGTTGGGTCCGGGAGCCAGGGGGCCGAGGGTCTAAGGGTCATTACTACCTTAAACTAATGACGCCCGCCTTCCCATAGCGATCCCTTCGCAAATCAAATCGGCAGTATTTGTTTTGTTTTTCAAGTATTCCATAAACGAAGCGTGCAGAGTGAGAAAATTCAACCAGGACAGAAAAGTGAGAAATGCTGGGGGCCTCCGAGGTGGCAAAGCCCGCGGAGATTAGTGCGGTGCAGGCAGACTCCGCATGCCCGGAGTGCCAGGGGCGCACCTAGGGAAATAGTTATACTTAATAATTTTTTTAAAAAATCAGCCACCCGCCGCGGTTAAAAATTAATGAGATGATAAACCGTGACATTAAAAAGAAAGAAGCTGGCTCCGCAGGCTGGGGTGGAGTGGTTCCCTCAAGCGCAGCGCCGCCCTGCACAAGCCGGCGGACTAGAGCCCCGGCTGAGGGTCCCCAGAACAGAGGCTGGGCCACCACGCCTCTCCCCTTTCCGCCGAGCTCTTGCCCAGAAGTCCTCTCGCTTCCTAGCGTTATTCCCAGCGAACAGACACAGGTTTGGCCCATTTTATTTTGTATAGATTCCCCATTAAATCGGTGTCATGCGGCGTATTTCAATACCTGTATTTAAACGAACGCGCAGAACACGCAGGGTTCCCTGGAACTTTACGACTTGACAGCGGCCGGGAACGCTGGCTGCTCCTTGGCAGGCACGCCCTTCATGGGCCTGCCCCTCGCTTCCTCTGGGAGCTATTCCCGGCTCAGGCCGCGCGCGCTCCACTTTGGGAGCCAACAGCCCGGCAGCTCCTGGTCTTGCTGACCTCCCCGCTAGACTGGGCTCATGGAAAAAGGGACCAGTGGCTTAGATTTCATTTATAGCTCATGGAGCTCACTGCGGTACGAGCACTGTCCTAGCTCTTTACAATAAACCCGGGACTTCCCCGGTGGCGCAGTGGTTAAGAGTCTGCCTGTCAATGCAGGGGACACGGGTTGGATCCCTGGTCCAGAAGATCCCGCATGCTGCAGAGCAAGTAAGCCCCTGGGCCACAACTACTGAAGCCTGCGCGCCTAGAGCCCCTGCTCCGCAACAAGAGAAGCCACCGCAATGAGAAGCCCGCGCACCGCAACGAAGAGTAGCTCCGGCTCGTCGCAACTAGAGCAAGCCCGCGAGCAGCAACGAAGACCCAAAAAGTACAATAAACCCATCTAATCCTATTTTACACCTCTGAGTTCTGCTGAGGAAATAGATGAAGAATGAATCTTAGGCCCAAAGAGGAGGAGTAACTTGCCCAAGGTCGCACAGCTGATTAATGCCAGAGCTTGGTTTCAAACCCAGGCAGTCTGATTCCGGAGCCAAGAGCAAGGTAACATCTCATCCCCAGTTCAAAGAGGAGGCACAAATATGTCTGTCAGCAATCCCACTCCTGGGCGTATACCTGAGAAAACCATAATTCAAAAAGAGACAGGTACCCCAATGTTCATTGCAGCTCTATTTACAATAGCCAGGACAGGGAAGCACCCTAAGTGTCCGTCGACAGATGAATGGATAAAGAAAATGTGGCACATATATACAATGGAATATTACTCAGCCATAAAAAGAAACGAAATTGAGTTATTTGTAGTGAGGTGGATGGACCTAGAGTCTGTCATACAGAGTGAAGTAAGTCAGAAAGAGAAAAACGAATACTGTATGCTAACACATATATATGGAACCTATAAATAAATAAATAAATAGAAAATGGTTCTGAAGAACCTAGGGGCAGGACAGGAATAAAGACACAGACACAGATGTAGAGAATGGACTTGAGGACACGGGGAGGGGGAAGGGTAAGCTGGGACGAAGTGAGAGAGTGGCATGGACTTATATACACTACCAAATGTAAAACAGATAGCTAGTGGGAAGCAGCCGCATAGCACAGGGAGATCAGCTCTGTGCTTTGTGACCACCTAGAGGGGTGGGATAGGGAGGGTGGGAGGGAGATGCAAGAGGGAGGGGATATGGGGATATATGTATACATATAGCTGATTCACTTTGTTATACAGCAGAAACTAATACAACATTGTAAAGCAATTATACTCCAATAAAGATGTTAAAAAATGTCTATCAATTGATTAAAGAGTACAGTAATAATATTAGCTAACAATTCTTCAAAGATTTCTAGGTGCCAGGCATATCAAGCATATGAGGTAAGCACGATTACTTCTCACTGAGGGCAGAAGAGGAGACTGAGGCACACAGAAGTGGCCCACCCCAGATCTCACAGTGGGGAAGCAGGGCAGCTGGGATTCCAGGGGGCCCATCTGTCCTCCTTGCACCACTCTGCTGCTTCTCAGGAGAGCTTACTGCAGAGGTGGGTAGGAAGTGAGCAGGCCTGGTAGGCTGGTCACCCGGAGCCACCACGTGCTCCCCACCCTGCTCCAACCCACAGCTGCCAAAGATAACAGGGGGGATTATTGCCTAATATCTGTTCTTGCTTCCTTTGTGCCAGGCACAAGGCTAAGTGCTGAACCTGCAAATCTCATTCTGTCATTTCCCAAGGAGGAAACTGAAACCCAAAGGAGTTAAGGACATTGACTACCAGAGGTCACTCTGGTAGTGTGGCCCGGGGAATCCTAGACGGGAGTCTAGATGGCTCCGCTAGAGCCCTGGCTCTTTGAACCACTCTCAGCAGTTCCCAAACTTGCCTGAAGACATAAACTGCTGGAGGCTGGGACAAACCCAACCAACCCCCTGCCTGCCCCAGCTCCCTTGAATTGGCCTCCCTGGGGACGTTGCCTGCAAAACCGCGTTTGTAAACAGGTGATCCTCATCATCTGGCAAGTTGGAGAACTGCATCTTTCCCAGAGGCCCCAGATCCTTCAGGCTCCTCTCCTGATGGCCTGGGAGAAACTGGAGTCAGATTTCCCCTCTCCAGGCCCTGCTTGTCCATCTCAGGGTCTCTGTGTGTTTGCTGGGATCCAGTGGCTACAGCACAAACCCAGCAGCCTGGGGACCCTGGGAGGGGGGAGGGGGGCAGAGGGAGGGAAAGAGGAGTGGGGTGAGGTTAGGAGAGGTACTCTGGGACACACTTGTCTTGACCCAGACCACAAAACCACCCCTGTGGCTTATGCAGCCCAGTACCTGCCAGCACTGCATAGGAGAGAAGATGAATTTGGGGGGACTCCTCAGAGACAGTCTATCTGTTATGCCCAGATCCTAAGCTCCCCCGTGAAGCCCCACAGGAAGGTGAGTAGGGGCGAACCAGCCTCCATAGGGGTTTACAGGGTGCCAAGCTTTCATCTGGCCCTCTGTCTACAGGAGGCTTAAAAGGTTTTTGTTATTTACCCTGTTCCACACTTAAGAAGCAGCCAAGCTGAATTCTAAAACCAAACCCTCTTCTTTCCAGCACACCCCAACTAACCCTACCCCACCCAAACTCCAGCCTACAGAAATCTCAGTTGCTGCTCTGGCTCACATTAACTCTGCCACTCACCCCAAAGAAGTTTCCTTTGTCCTCAGCTTCTTAGGGGAGGTTTGCCACACAAGCCTGGCACATTCCTGCCTCAGGGTCTTTGCACTGGCTGTTCCCTTTTCTTGGAATGACCTCCCCAGATATCTGCCCGGCTGATGCTTCATCTGTTTCAAGTCTTTACTCAAATGTCACCTTATCATGAGGCTCCTATTTAAAATTGCACCCCCTGTGGAGAAAAGGGAACCCTCCTACACCGTTGGTGGGAATGGAAATTGGTGCAGCCACTATGGAGAACAGTATGGAGGTTCCTCAAAAAACTAAAAATAAAGTTGCCATGTGATCCTACAATCCCACTCCTGGGCATATATCCAGAAAAGACAAACACACTAAAAGTCAAAAAGATACATGCACCCCAATGTTTGTAGCAGCACTATTTACAATAGCCAAGACTTGGAAGCAACCTAAAGGCATATATATATATATATATATATATATATATATAAAATAGAATATTATTCAGCCATAAAAAAGAATGAAATAATGCCATTTGCAGCAACATGGATGGGCCTAGAGATTATCATACAAAGTGAAGTAAGTCAGACAGAGAAAGACAAATACCGTATGATATCACTTATATGTGGAATCTAAAAAAATGATACAAATAAACTTATTTACAAAGCAGAAATATACTCACAGACACACAAAACAAACTTATGGTCACCAAAAGGGATAGCTGGGGGGCAGGAAGGGAGAAATAAATTAGGAATTTGGGATTAACATATACACACTACTATATATAAAATAGATAAACAACAAGGACCTACTGTATAGCACAGGGAACTTTATTCAAGATCTTGTAATAAACTATAGTGGAAATGAATCTGAAAAAGAATGGATATGTATATGTATAACAATCACTTTGTTTGCTAACACAACATTGTAAATCAACTATATTTCAATTAAAAAAAAGAATTAAAACAACTAAATACAATATTTATTGACTATAAGATGAATTTATTTTCCTAATTTTTCATTTCATTTTCTTCAAGACAAAGTCCCAAACTAATTTTTCCTTTTTTTTTTTTCCTATAATTTGTTTTCACATTTTGTACTCTATTTTAAATAGCCTTTTTTTTCTGGCATGAGTTTTCTTTAGAAAATGATCATCCCCTGTTCTGTCTTAGGACAGAACTTTCTCTTATACTCATAGTCTTGTATTTGAAGTTCGTCCTTTCTATCTGGTGAACTCCTACTCATCCATCAAGGTCCATGTCATATGGCCCCCCCTTTCTGAGAGCATCCTCCACTGTTAGAGAATTAACTTTATAACTTGGTAATCACTGTTGTATCTGATTCATCTCTATGCCCACAGTGCTTAACAAAGAACATGCTACATAGTAGGTGCTCTCATCTGACAAATGAATGATTGAATAAGTGAATGAATAAAGCCTGCAGGTGGGAAGCAGTACACCCACAGATTCATCATCTCCTGTACTTCTTTTCTGTAACAGTCCTGGCATTTGTAAGTCCTGTTGTAATTCTCTCTCCACTGCTAAACTGTGGGCTCCATGTGGGAAAGACAGTGTTTGTGTGCTCACCCTGCACAGAGGCTGATCATAGCAGGCATGTAATAAATGTGCACTGCCTGAATGAACAGATTTATTTATTTTGATTTTCAAGATAAAGAAATGCACTTCTGGAAACAGAATTTTTAAATATGCCTGTTTGCAATTACTCATCACCTTCTCAAACCCCCCTCCTCTGCTCCTCCCTGGCAGCCGTGAAATTCACTCAATACATACTTATTAAGTAGCGCGCAAGGCACTGGGGAACCCCCCAGAGAGTAAGATCCCTGCCATCATGAGTTTCAGTTCTGGTGGGGGGACAGACAATAAACAGATAAATACATATATAAGACCATTTGAGATTGTTATCAGTATTGAGAAGAAAATTCAGCTGGGTGATATGACAGAGGGGGCTGGGGGGTGGGGTAGCTGAGGGGGAGGGGGGAGAGGTGTTTGAGACTCTGTGGTCTGGCAAAGCCACGCATTGAAGGCAATGTTTAAGTTTTGGATGTTTAGAGGCAGCAGCCATGGGAAGATCTGGGGAAGAGAGTTCAAGGCAGAGGGAGCAGCTTGTGCAAAGGCCCTGAGGTAGGAATGACCTTGGCATGTTCAAGAAACAACAAGTGTGGTCAGAGCTTAGTGAGCACTTGGGTGGTTAAGTGGGTGGGTGGAGGAATATGACGTGGGGTAGGAGAGGTCAGCTTCGTAGGCATGGGACAGATTGATTTATCGGTTATAAGTCTCCACTCCCCTGTATAGTATTTCCACCCATACCCAAACTTCTCTGACTCTTGACTTTGGACTTGCCCATGGGAATTGCTTTGATGAATAGATGTTAGCAGATATGACACAGGCAGAGGCTTGACATGTGCTTTCAGGGTGGGACTTGCTCTCTTGTGTTTCTGCCATCGCCATGGGAAGAAACTGCTCTGCCAGCCCACTGGTCCAAGGAGGAAGAGAGACACCTGGACGTGACCTATGGGCCAAGCCCCCAACCTCTGCCAAACTCCAGCCAACCCAAAGATGTGTGAACAAGAAAAGCTGATGTTTTCAAGCCATTGCATTGGTGGGCAGGGTTGTTTCACAGCATTATTGTGGATGCAGTTAACTAATAGAAGGCCATTGCAGGAAGTGGGAGTGTAGTTCAAGGGTAATGAGAAGCCAGCTGGGGATGCTTCCTTCCACGGCCCGTAGATGGCGTCAGGTGGGCGGCCATGAGGGCAGTTCACTCACTCTATTTGTCCTCCTGTGGGGCACAGAACGTGACTGCATTTCCCCACTACCTTAAAGTTAGCGTGGCCATGTGACTTGTGAGCAGAAGAAATATTAACATGTCACTTCCAGATGAAAAGCTTTAGGAGCCAGAATACTGTTCCATCTGTCATTCTTCCTCTGTCAGGGCAACCAGTAAATCTCGTCCAATTCCCCAGACTTCGCTCCACTTCCACTGCTCCCAGCTTGGTCCAGGCTACCATATGTCTCACCTGGGGGACCACAGTGGCCTCCAGCTGGTCTCCTCCTTTTCACTCTTGTTCCCTGTGTTAAACAGAATAATGGGCCCCAACGATGTCCGCGTCCTAATCCCCAGAACCTGTGAATGTGCAAAAACAAAAACAAAAAACAACCAAAAAAAGACAACAAAAAGCAAAAACCCTTGCAGATGTGATTAAGTTAAAGGTCTTGAGATGGGGAGGGTATCCTGGATTCTCTGGGTGGGCCCCATGTAATCACGAGGGTCCTTATAAGAGGTCAGACAGCGAGAGTCAGAGGAGACGTGACGATAGTAGCAGAGGTTGCAGCAATGCAGCCAGGAGCCAACGAATGCAGGCAACCTCTAGAAACTAGAAAAAGTAAGGAACAGATTCTCCCTGGAGTTCCCAGAAGGAATGCAGCTCTGCCAACACCTCGATTTTAGGACATCCGACTCCGTTACTGTGAGGTAATAAATTTGTACTGTTTTAAGCCCCTAAGTCTATGGCAATAGAAAACAAATGTACTTCCCTACAGTCTGTTCTCCACTCGGCAGCCAGAGTGATCTAGCAAAGACCAGAAATCGGATGCTGTCACTTCCCTGCACAAGGCCCTCCAGGGGTCCGTCCCCCTTGCTTGTAGGGGATTCTGAACTCCTTGCCTGGGCAACTGACCTTGCCCACCGCTCCAGTCCTGTCGTTCACTCCTGGTCACCAGCTCCTGCCACGTTGGCTTTTCCTCAGCTTCTTCCTACAGATCTCTTCCTTCTGCCCATGATATTCCTCGCTTCACTTGTAGCCTGTATCTCCTCCTCTTCCCACAGGACTCGGCCTGAATGCAGCTTTCCCAGAGAAGAACTTTCTGAGTCCCAGTCTAAACTGGGTGGTCCCATGCCCTCTATGTTAGCAGCCTTATTACAGTCTGTTGCTACACGTTTGCAGGTACATTGTGTACTGCCTTCCCTTCTAGACTGTAAACGCCACGAGGGCAGGGACTTTGCAATCACAGCCAGTACTTACTGAGCAATTACAAAGTGTCAGGATGCACTTGCCACATCATATTGAATCCTCACAATAATTCTGTAGCTGGACACCGTCCTTATCTTTGTTTCATAGAAAAGGCCCAGAGTCTTAGTGCACAGGACACCAGGAGCAAGGGGCAGAGCCAGGACTGAACTCAGGACCCAGACAGGCTGGTCCACAGCCCATTCTTTAATTCACTGGACTCTACTACTTCTGTTTGATTCCTCACTACCTGACACACAGTAGGTGCCCAATAAATACGTGGCAAACGAATGCCTGTTATCTAGAGGTGTATCCCAGGGCTGAGAATGTATGTGCCCTTATTAAAAGAGTAGGAATGCTGGACAGAACACAGCTGCATTGGTTAAAAGAAAACACACAGATGAAAAGCAAAAGATGACAACGCCAAACTATTTGGAGGCATCTATGGCCCAAATGCCCTGTGCCACCTTGTCTCCATTAAGTGTAAAGCTCACAAATGTCAAATCACTATGTAGTATACCTGAAACTAACATAATATTGTAAGTCAACTGTATTTTAATTTTTTAAAAAGGTGTAATCCTGCGATAAACCATAATGGAAAAGAATATAAAAAAGAATACGTATATGTATATATATGAATAGGTATATACATATACATACACATATAACTGAATCATTTTGCTGTACAGCGGAAACTAACACAACATTGTAAATCAACTATACTTCAATTAAAAAAAAATTCTTTTTAAGTGTAAAGCTCAAGGAGTTTCATCTTGTTAGAACTGAAACCAAGCCGCTCCTTAAAAGTGTTTACAGACAAGGAGAGAGCCACCCAGCCTCACTGGAGAATGATAGCTTTCAAACCTGACGGCGTTTTCCCTCAAGGAAATGCACTGTTTGGTCCTGCAGGAATCATATTCAAAGCCAGAGAACCTGGTTTAATCACTGCCTTTAGAAGAGGCTAATCATGCCCCTGACTCCCACCAACCAGATGGCTGGGCCATCTTCCCCTGGTGGAATAAGGGGCCTGCTGTCCAAGATGGGGGCTGACGTGAAGATGCCGGAATTCATCCTCTCTGCTCTTTCATCCGCAGCCTCTGGGGCCTGTGGTCCGGAGTCAAGTGTGGGGTGAGCCGCAGAGGCTGCAGCAGGTGAGGCCTCGCCAGCAATTAGCTCCCATGCTCAGACACTTACTCCTTTTTACGTTCTTAATCTTTTTACCAGAAACACTCCGGATTTTGTTCTGAGCTGTTCTGGGAGCATCACCCTCTTCAGAGGGCACTGGGAAGTCAGGTGTTTTCAACACCAAGATCCCCTTGGAGAATGGCCTCCACTGTGAATTAACAAGTTCCGGAAACACCACCACTAGAGAGAATGGGCGGCATTAACAGAGGACTCCTACTAAACAACCGGTTAAGAGAGAATTGTTGCAACAAGAGAAAAAAATAGGTAAATTGGACTTCATCCAAATTAAAAACATTTGTGCATCAAAGGGCACCATCAAGGACTTCCCTGGTGGCACAGTGGTTAAGAATCCGCCTGCCAATGCAGGGGACGTGGGTTCGAGCCCTGGTCCGGGAAGATCCCACATGCCGCGGAGCAATTAAGCCCGTGCACCACAACTACTGAGCCTGCGCACCTAGAGCCCGTGCTCCGCAACAAGAGAAGCCACCACAATGAGAAAGCTGCGCACCGCAACGAAGAGTAACCCCTGCTCGCCGGAACTAGAGAAAGCCAGTGCACAGCAACGAAGACCCAACGCAACCAAAATAAAAGAATAAATTAATTAATTAATTTTTTAAAAAAGGCACCATCAACAGTGTAAAAAGGCAACCCACAGAACGGGAGAATATATTTGCAAATCATATGTTTAATAAGGAATTGATGTGCAGAATATACAAAGAACTCCTACAACTCAACAACAAAAAACAAACAACTGGATTTTTAAATGGGCAAAGGACTTGAATAGACTTTTCTCCAAAAAAGATATACAAGTAAGCCAATAAGTACATGAAAAGATGCTCAATATCATTAATCATAGCGAGATGCAAATCAAAACCACACACACATTAGGATGCCTACCATCTAAAAAAAAAAAAAAAAACAGAAAATAAGGGTTGATGAGGATGCAGAGAAACTGGAACACTTGTACGCTGCTGGTGGGGATGTAAAATGATGCAGCCTTTGTGGAAAACAGTATGGCAATCCCTCAAAAAAATGAATCAGAGAATAACCATATGATCAGCAATTCCACATCTGGATACACATCCAAAAGAAGAGAAAGTAGGAACTCAAATAGATATCTGTGCAATGTTCATAGCAGTGTTATTCACATTAGCCAAAAGGTAGAAACAACCCAAATGTCCATTGATAGATGGATGAATAAATGAAATGTGGAATATACACACAATGAAATATTATTCAGCCTTAAAAAGGAAGGAAATTCTGACATATACTAGAACATGAATGAACTTTGAAGACTTCATGCTAAGTCAAATAAGCCAATCACAAAAGGACAAATATTGTCTGATTCCACTCATATGAGGCACCCTAGAGCAGTCAAATTAATGGAGACAGAAAGTAGAATGATGGTTTCCAGCGACTGGGGGTAGTAGTCATTGGGGAGTTGGTATTTGATGGATACAGAGTTTTAGTTGGAGAAGATGAAAAAGTTCTGGAGAAAGATGGTGTTGCTGGTAGCATAACAATATGGATGTACTTAATGTCTCTGAACTGTCCACTTTAAAAATGGTTAAAATGGTAAAGTTTATGTTATGTATATCTTACCACAATAAAACAAAAAGAAAGAATTGTCCTCCCAACAAATGAACTACAGGATCACCCTTGACATTGTCCTCCTCCTCAGCCCCAGCGGTGAACACATTAAGGGTTACAAAGTTCTGTGTTTACATCCTTGATGTCTGTAGTAGAGTGATTGTAAAATAGCCCCAATTATCCACCTCTCCCCACATCCATGTCCCTTACAATGTGACTTTGCTGCTCCTCCCATCAAGCAGTAGAGTCTATTTCTTTATCCCTAGAATCTGGGCTGGCTTTGCGGCTTGTTTAGAATCTCGTGGAATTGGCAGTGTGCCAGTTTTGACCTTGTCCTCAGGAGATCTGCTTGCTCTGTCGGAATCCTGTCTCTGTCATTAGAGAGAGCCAGAGGTAGCCAGCTGGAGGATGAGTGACTCTATGAAGAGAGCCCAGTTATCCAGCTGAGGCCATCCCAAACCATCCCACAGCCAGCGGGGCCCCAAACACATGAGTGAGGCTAGCCAAGATTGGCAGAGCTCGTCTAGATGACATGTAGCTGGCTGCATATGCATGAGTAGGCCCTACCCACACCAGAAAAACTGCCCAGTTGACCAGTAAATTCAAGAGCAATAATACATGTTTATTGTTCACAGCCATTCATGGGGTTGGGGAGGGATAGTTGTTATGCAGCAACAGCTAACTGATACATACAGTACAGAGACTTCAGAGATATTGTGGGTTTAGTTCTAGACTATTGCAATAAAATGAATATGGCAATGAAGTGAGTCATTGGAGTGTTTTGTTTTCCCTATGCATAAACAAAAAAAGGTACTGAAGAACCTAGGGGCAGGAGAGAAATAAAGATGCAGACATAGAGAATGGACTTGAGGACATGGGGAGGGGGAAGGGTAAGCTGGGACGAAGTGAGAGAGTGGCATGGACATATATACACTACCAAATGTAAAATAGATAGCCAGTGGGAAGCAGCTGCATAGCACAGGGAGGTCAGCTCTGTGCTTTGTGACCACCTAGAGGGGTGGAATAGGGAGGGTGGGAGGGAGACGCAAGAGAGAGGAGATATGGGGATATATGTATATGTATAGCTGATTCACTTTGTTATAAAGCAGAAACTAACACACCATTGTAAAGCAATTATACTCCAATAAAGATGTTTTTTAAAAAGTTATATTTACTCTATACTGTAGTCTATTAAGTGTGCAATAGCATTATGTCTAAAAAAGTCTACATACCTTAATTCAAAAATACTTTATTGCTAGAAAATGCTAACCATCCTCTGAAAATGCGGGGTTGCCACAAATGTTCAATTTGTGAAGAAACACAATATCTGCAAAACACAATAAAGCACATGCAATAAAAAAAGGAGTGCCTGTACATTTTTCATCCATTCCCTCTGTCTTTGTTGCTGCCAATAACCTCCTTTGGACTTTGATTAACTTATGTATTTTTTGTTATTAATTTCTGCTTCTTACGTGCTTTAAATTTTTTTTTCTTCTCCTTGAATTGGAAGCATGTAATATTAATTTTTAGCATGTTAATTGTATGACTCAAATCCTCTATATTTTTTGTCTACTTTGTTAGACAACCCCCAATAAAGTTTTGTTAAAGTCTTTCACGAAAATTGTGATTTTTGCCAAATTCTTGTATTTTTGAGAGTTCTTGTGTTGTATATTTAAGGGCTTGTTCTTTGGCATACAAAGATTCATAAATGTTACATACTCATATATCTTCACTTCCTATGTGCCACACAATATTCTAATATATTGTTTAATTAATGTCTCAATTTACAAATTAAGGTGCACAGAGAGGTTAAGTAACTGACCATGGTCACACAGGAGAGAAGTAGCAAAGCTGGAATTTGAACCCAAGCAGTTCTGGCTCCAGAGCCTACCACTTAACAACTACACTCTACTGCTCCTCATTGTGATGGGTAGAATTTTTCAACATGAATGACTTTGTACCATTTACTCCTCATTGCCTGAATCTACTTTGTCTGATATTGATGTTGGTTTTCCTTGTATTTCCCTCAGGTTTTAGCCTGGTTCCTCAGAAAGCAGAGCTGAGGTCAAAGTTTACTACTTTGCAATGCAATAGGAGACCAGCTGGAGTGGGGCAAAGGAGGTGAGGTCAAGAAGGAGGGTGAGGTCATGGGAAGGTGGTTTCCAAGCTGGTCACCATCTGGTACCCAGCACAGTTGATCAATGGACTTCGTGGGATTGTCTTCCAGAGGTTGTAAGCACAACTGCATCTCCGGACACCACATGGGGAAGAAGGGAAGAGAATGATTTGCCAGCTCTGGTCTCTCATTGGTGGAGGGTTTGCTCCATAGAGTATCAGCTCCCTGCTTTTCCAGCTTTGCCTGCATGGGGACCAAGTGGTCCTCGAGCATCTCACACCTCAGCAGCAACAGGGAAATCCCAGGACTGGAGGTGAGAGGCGCACAGCGTGGGCATGAGGCTGCACTGCCGGGTTGTGCCCACAGGAATTTGGGTGGAGCTCACAGAGGTGTGACTGGGGTGACCTGAAGACAGGTGAGGCATATGAGAAGTCTGATACATCTTGTCAGCCATCTCTATTTTCAACTTTCCATGTCATTTGATTTTAGATCTGTCATACTGTTTATTATTTATAAGGGGCTGATTTAAAATAAATAGAATGACCCAAATGTTTTTTAACCTTATCTGAATCTCTGTTTTTCTTTAGAGAATCTAACTTAGTTAAATTGTTTTCCTGTCTTTTAATATTCTGATCAGTCTCTCTGGTGATCTGGAAGTTACACATTATATCCACACTTTGCTAAGTAGGTACATGATATCAAATTCACAAACATGACACACAAACTTATTTTTCTCTATTAATGCCCAGAATGAAACAGATTTGTTGATTCTAATCTATGAAGGGTAAGAAATTGAGTGTACTCTTATTTAGTCCTTTCTTCTCATTATTCAAGAATTACATTTGACATTTGCATTTAACATCAAGATTACATTATCAACAAGTATTTAGATTTAATTTCAATTTTACTGCTGACTGCCGTTTGCTTTACACCATATTTTCCTAGTTTTTGTGTCCTCTATTTTATATACTCATTAAATGACAGAATTAAAAATGGAATATCTCGTGTAATTTTGTTTCAGGAAGAGTATGTAGATGGTATACTTAACTTGGTTTTTAATTATAAAAGCTCTGCCAGCTTGTGAAACGTCAAACAGAATATCAATATACAACTCAGACAAAGAGGATACTTTCTGAGTTCCTGCATGTCTGAAAGTGACTTTATGTTGCCCTTGAATTTGAAAAATTGCTTGATTGAATATGGGATTCTTGGGCTATAATATTTTCCCTTCAATGTTCTGTAAACATTGCTATTTTCTAAGGAAGCAGTCTGACACCGACCCTAGTTTTCCCCCCTTTCTGAGAACCAAATTTTTTCAATGGCTAATGGGCAGGATCCTTTAAATTTAAAAACTTCACCAGGGTATATTCAGACACTGATTGATTTGCCCTCATTTTTTTTTCCATAGTTTTTGACCTTTGATAAGTGAAGTATTTTTCAGGTGAGAATTAGCGTTCTGTTATCTCTTTGATTCCTGCTTCTGTTCCAACTTTTCTTTTATGCTTGCTTCTCCTTCCACTGCACATAAACTGGTGGATGATGGGTCTCTGGGGGTCTTCACCATGTTTCCTGTGCTCTCTCCCATTCATGTCCTTCCTTCAATCTTTTTCTCTGAGTTTTGGGAGCACTTCTCTTTAATTCCCCAATTCAATATTTTGTAGGACCCAAATTCCTGTCACTTCCTCCGTGACATTTTAAATTTCTGATCATCATAATTTTCACCCCCAGGAATATTTTCCTGATTCTCAGATTCCTTTTCATGACTGCTTAGCTTTGCTTTCCAGAGGCTGTATCCTCTCAAATCTTACTAAGAAGATAAATGAGAGTTTGTTTCCCCTGCTCCCCACACCCGTTTCTTAATTATGTTTGAAGGGAGATAGATAGATAGTTGCTTTTATTTATTAATTTTTTCTTTTTGGTCATGTTGCACAGCTTGCAGAATCTTAGTTCCCCAACCAGGGATTGAACCCAGGCCATGGCAGTGAAAGTGCTGAAGTGCTGAGTCCTAACCACTGGACTGCCAGCCCAGGAGATATTTGCTTTAATTCCTCCAGGTAGGCCCTTTCTTTTGATCTATTCACTTCTTTCCATATCCAGGTAATTTTGCTGTTTGCTCATTACTATAGGAATGGTGGTTTTGATAACTGCAGTGGAGTGGTGATGGTGCTGGTGACGATGAGGATGGTGGTGGTGGTAGTGGTGGTGATGGTGGTGGTGGTGGTGATGGTGGTGGTGGTGGTGGTGGTGATGGTAATGGTGGTGGTGGCGATGGTGGTGGTGGTGATGGTGGTGGTTGTGGTGATGGTGATGGTGGACAGGTGGTGGTGGTGGTGGTGGTGATGGTGGTGGTGGTGGCAGTGATGGTAGTGATGGTGGTGGTGGTGGTGGTGGTGATGCTGGTGATGGTCGTGGTGATGGTGGTGGTGGACAGGTGGTGGTGGTGGTGGTGGTGATGGTGGTGGTGGTGGCAGTGATGGTAGTGATGGTGGTGGTGGTGGTGGTGGTGGTAGTGATGGTGGTGGTGATGCTGGTGATGGTCGTGGTGATGGTGGTGGTGGACAGGTGGTGGTGGTGGTGGTGGTAGTGATTGTGGTGGTGATGGTGGTAGTGATGCTGGTGGTGATGGTGGTGGTGGTGGTGGTGGTGGTGATGCTGGTGGTGATGCTGGTGGTGATGGTGGTCAGGTGGTGGTGGTGGTGGTGGTGATGCTGGTGGTGATGCTGGTGATGGTCGTGGTGATGGTGGTAGTGGACAGGTGGTGGTGGTGGTGGTGATGGCGGTGGTGGTGATGGTGATGGCGGTGGTGATGGTGGTGGTGGTGGTGGTGATGGCAGTGGCGATGGTGGTGATTGTGGTGGTGGTGGTGATGGTGGTCTCACCCCAGGGTGTTGTCAGTCTTTATTGGTTTCTGCAGAGCTGCCTTACCTTGATCCTATAGGAAATGTTCCTGAGGACTGTGGTCACCTGGTGTCTCTCCAGCTGGGCTTGGCCAGCATGGGGGTTATTCCCCTCCCTAAAAGCTGCCCAGCCAGCCCAGCCCAGCAGTGTCCATCCTCTTACCGCCACAGAGCCCAGCCTTGGGTGGGAGGACCAGCCACATCCTATGGCCACAGGCAAGCAGAGCATGTAACTGAAACAAGAAGTCCTGTGGGACATACAAGGATTTGTCTGGGGAAGCACGGGGGTGGGGGAAGGGCAGGGAGGTCTTTTTCTGGAAGGGGCCATGGGATGGTAGAAAAAGCACTGGTTTCAGCACCCACTGACCTATGTTATTATCCCAGCTTTGCCATCATGAAACCTTGGACAGATTGCTCCACCTCGCTGAGCCTCGATTTTCTTGACTGTAATATGGGACTAATAATGCAGGTTCTCAAAAAATGTTACTTTCCTTCCCCACTGTCCATGAGTCTCTGTCTCAAGCAGGAGGCTGGGCCTAAGGCAGTCTCAGTCTGAGATTCCCCACAGACAATCCCAGGCCAGTAGAGTTGGAGGTGAAGTATAGTGTGGTTAGAACACAGGCTTTGGACACAGACAGCCCTGAGCACTGCTTACCAGTTGCATGACCTTGGCCAAGACACTTCACCCCTGCTGCACCTTGAGTTCTTCTGCATTGTTGGGATAATGCTGTCCTACCTCATGGAGATGCTGTGAGTGGACACTGGGACACGGAAGCACTCACTGAACGGTGGTTGTTAAAGGACTTGGGAATCCTTGAAGTGGATTTTTATAATGTGGTTTGAACGGAAAGACACAGTGTTTGCTGTGTCTGCTCACTGGCCAGGAACCAGCTGGTCTGACTGCTTCTTGCAAGAGGGATTGCCAAGGGCACACATCCACTCTGCTGTCACAGTGTCCCTGGTCACCTTGGCCCCATTCAGAGTAGGCACGATAGGCCTGGAAAGGGGCGAGTTAACAACCCTCGCTTGGTCATATCTGACCATCACACAGTTAGAAAGGAAGGGGCTGGGGGCACTGCTTTGGTGTTGTTCTATATATACCCCCCATTGGCCTGTCTGTGGGACCGGGTGTGTGCTAATCCCTGCCCAGCGCCTCCCTGGCTCCCAGGGGCGCTGTTATCACTGGACACAGACACCTTATCTCCTGGAAGGCTCAGGCGGCAATTTGCTTTTAGGTTGAAACCTCCTCAAGTCAATATCGGATGCTTTCTATGTGACAGCCTGTGGCTGCGGCCACTTCCCTGGTCCCCTCTACTTTGGTCTCTGCCCCTCCAGAGTGGTTCAAAGGAGCTTTTGGAAACTTTTAACCCCTCCAACAAGTCATCATTCATTCATTCATGCATTCATTCATTCATTCATCCATGTACTCAATCAATGTTTATTGAGACATTGTGTTGGGGGCCGGGGATATAAGCGCTAATAAGAGGTATATAAGGACGCTGCCCCTCCTGGAGCTTACAGTGAAAAAAATAACGACAGGGTAGTGAGTGCTCCTCTATGAAGAGACGGCAGAAAAATATTAAAAGGGGGATCGCCTTTGGATGGGGTGGTAAGCTCACGATGTAGCTGATGCATTGGGATCCCCAGAGGCCCCCCCGGGGGAGTAGCGTGGGTGCGCCACTGGTAACTTGGTGAATCCCCCCAGTCTTGGTTCTCCACTCCCCTTCCTGCTGGCTCAGAGGTTCTTTTTAAAATTTATTCTTTATTGAAGTATAGTTGATTTACAATGTTGTGTTAATTTCTGCTGTACAGCAAAAGTGACTCGTTAACACATGCACACATTCTTTTTTATATTCTTTTCCATTATGGTTTATCACAGGATATTGAATATAGTTCCCTGTGCTATACAGTAGGACCTTGTTGTTTATCCATTCTCTATATATGATAGTTTGCATCTGCTGACCCCAAACTCCCAGTCCTTCCTCCCCTACCCACCTCCTCCTTGGTAACCACAAGTCTATTCTCTATGTCTGTGAGTCTGTTTCTGTTTCATAGTTAGGTTCATTTGTGCCATATTTTAGATTCCACACATAAGTGATACCGTATGGTATTTGTCTTTCTCTTTCTAACTTACTTCGCTTAGTATGATCATCTCTAGTTGCATACATGTTGCTGCAAATGGCATTATTTCGTTATTCTTTATGGCTGAGTAGTATTCCATTGTATATATGCACCACATCTTCATCCGTTCATCTGCTGATGGACATTTAGGTTGTTTCCATGACTTGGCTATTGTGAATAGTGCTGCTGTGAACATAGGGGTGCATGTATCTTTTTGAATTAGAGTTTTGTCCGGATATAAGCTCAGGAGTGGGATTGTTGGGTCATATGGTAAGTCTATTTTTAGTTTTCTGAGGAACCTCTATACTGTTTTCCATAGTGGCTGCACCAACTTATATTCCCACCAACAGTGTAGGAGGGTTCTCTTCTCTCCACACCTTCTCCAGCATTTGTTATTTGTAGAGGTTTTTTTTTAAATTTTTAATTATTTTATTTATTTATCTTTGGCGGCGTTGGGTCTTCGTTGCTGCGCATGGGCTTTCTCTTGTTGCGGTGAGCAGGGGCTACTCTTCATTGCGGTGCGCGGGCTTCTCACTGCGGTGGCTTTTTTTTTTTTATTGTGGAGCACAGGCTCTAGGCGCACAGGCTTCAGTAGTTGTGGCTCACGGGCTCCTAAGAGCGCAAGCTCAGTAGTTGTGGCGCACGGGCTTAGTTGCTCCACGGCATGTGGGATCCTCCCGGACCAGGGATCAAACCCGTGTCCCCTGCATTGGCAGGCGGATTCTTAACCACTGCGCCACAAGGGAAGTCCATTTGTAGAGTTTTTAATGATGGTCATTCTGATTTATCAGCATCCCAGGAGCAGATCCTTATTTCAGAGGTTGCCTGAGCTGTTATGGGTTGAATTGTGTCCCCATAAAGATATGTCAAAGTCCTAACCCCCAGTACCTCGGAATTTGACCTTGTTTGAAAATAGGGTCATTTCTGATGTATTTAGTTAAGATGGAGTCATTAGGGTGGGCTCCAGTCCAGTATGACTGGTGTCCTTATCATCTTCCCCTTATGAGAAGGGGAAATTGGACACAGAGATGGGCATACACAAGGGAAAATGATGTGAAGACACAGAGGGAGAGGACAGCCATGTAGCAAAGTAGGCAAGACTGGAGTGATGCATCTACCAGCCAAGGAACGTCAAAGATGGCCGGTAACTACCAGAGGCCAGAAGAGGCAAGGAAGGATTCTCCCATAGAGCCGTTAGAGGGAGGTGGTCCTGCCACCTTGATTTCAGACTTCCAGACTCCAGAACTTCGAGACAATAATACTCTGTTGTTTTAAGCCACCTACTCATGCACCAAGTCCTTACTGTGCAATTATTATGTGCAGACACTGTGCTAGATACTAGGGATACATCAGGAGGCCTGGAGACCAAGGTGAGAGGTAAGCTGGTGAACGACCTGGGGCAGAGGTGGCAGGACCAGGGCACCGTCATGGAAAGGTGTTTGTGGGTGAGACTGGAGCCAGAGGCAGGGGAGGTGAGGACCCATTCTCCCTGATGGGCAAAGCTGGGGGACTGTGAGATGGCTTCTGGGGCAGCCCTTTCCTATCCTCTGGGCTGTGGTGATCACCAGGTTATTTATCTCAATGGACACAACACAGTAGATGAGGCTTCTGCTTCAAGAACTACAGTCCCATCCAATAGTTAGGCCTCCCTGAGATTGCCCCCAGATGACATTGGTTGGAGTTTGGGGCATTCCCAAAACTCTCCATTCACAGTTACGAAGATGTCACTAGTTTAACCCAGATGTCACACAGGGCTCACCCAAGGCCATCACGTTGGCATTCTGTTTGCAAGACACAGTGTGTTTGCCTCAGTCCCATCACTAAGCCCTATTCTCACATTTTAACTGCATGCCTTGCCCTAGTAAAAGCATCTGAGGTTAAGATCCCTGGCTTCCTCAGATTATCGATAATGTTCCAGTTATCTATTGCTGTGGAACAAACTACCCCATGCTCAGTGGCATCAAACAACCACCATTTAACTCTTCTGTGGGTCAAGAATTCAGACAAGGCACAGTGTGGATGATTTGTCTCTGCTCCATGATGTCTGGAGCTCCAGCTGGGAGACTGGAATGTCTGGGCTGGAATCATCTGGTGCCTGGGCTGGGATGACTCAAAGGCTGGGCTCAGCTGGAACTGACAACCCCAAGCATCTACACTGGTTTCTCCATGTGGATTGGGCTTCCTCACAGCATGGTGGCCTCAGGGTAGTTGAACATTTTACATGGCCGCTCACTCTCTCTCTTTTATCACCTAACCTCAGAAGTCATACAGAATCACCTCTGCTGTACTCCATCGGTCAAAGTAGTCCCAAGCCCTCAGAGATTCAAGAGGAAGGACATGGAGCCTGTGGACATAGACACAGACCCCTCCTGCAGAGGACAAGTGTCAGACAATCTGCCGCCATGTTTCAAAACCACCAGTCAATGACATCCACTAGATAGGAAGCCAGACTTCCCTCAGATCAAGGGACACCTTACTTGACTGACAGCTCCTGGCCCTCCCCTCAAGCACAGGATGAGGTCCAAACCCCTTGGCATGAAAAGCAAGGTCCTTCATAGCCTGTCCCAGCCTGCATTCTAGCATCTTCCTCTGGCCCTCTGAGCTCTCCCTGAACTGGCCAAATGCTCTCACACAAGGGTGCCACCCACTGGCCAGCACGGGCCTGTGGATCCGTGACCCTCAGAGGTGCCATCGAGGCCACGGCTCCTGGGATTATTCTTCCAGAGGCTCCGAGCTCCTCAAGGGGACACAGAAACCCACCTGAGCTCTGGATCCTCAGCCTGAGGGTGATGTCCCTCACCCTCCACTAACGACTCAGCCATCTGTCTTCGTTCCTTGAATTCTGCCCCGCTGGAAGCGGCACAGATCCCCAGCTGGGGCTTCAAAGCCGGGGGGATTGAGTGGCCCTAAGCACGAGAATCGGAGCTGCTTGCGATTCTCTAGAGTTCCCGCCCAAATTCATAACTATTCACAGGACAACTGAGCCCTGTCTGTGCCCTTGAAAGGGCCGCCTTTGAAGCCGGCAGTGGAGAGCTGAATGGCCCCCCGAGTGGCCACCGCACCCAGAGAGGGGGGAGAGCGGCCACTGGGGCCACACCTGGAAGGGCCACTCTGTTAGAAGCACCCATGGCCACTGGCAGGAGGCGAGAAGAGAGACAGGAGGAATGTACTTCCGCTGTCAGTGACCTCTGGTCCCCAACAAAATGATGACCGCGGGGTCAAAGGGGACTGAGAGCCTAGGGACAAAGACACTTCTCATTTCAGTTGACAAGCTGCAGCCTGACCTTTTCCTGCTGGACAGTGAAACTAGAAGGAAAAGGACCCTCACGCTTTGGAAGCGGGAGTTCTTCCCTTCCTCCCCCCTTCATTCATTCACTCATTCATTTGTTCTTTCCATCACTGAACACATAGTCACTGAGAGCTCACCGTGGACGTGGCCCTGCTGGGCTCAGCACTGGAAGTTACTAGGTGGCCAGGACACCCCGCCCGCCCCAGCTTCCAGATCATCAGACCAGCCTAAGTTCATGTCCCAGCCCTGCCACTTGCTAGCCGAGTCTCCCTGGGTGTGGAGGGCTGAACGGTGGCCCCTCAAGGATAAGCCCACATCAAATCCCTAGAACCTGTGAATGTGACCTTATTTGGGAAAAGGGCACATGGCAGGGGCTCAGGAAATGTTAGCTGTTTTTTAATTGTTCTGTGCCCCCCACTCCCCTGCCCAGCTATGAACGTATTTTTGGCCTCCAGTGAATTTCTTAGTGGGACTCTGAAAAATAAAGATCGGACTCTGATACCATTTAGACGTTTTAAGAAGGGCTATTCACGCCACCCGCCACCCTGAATTGCCTTCCGTGGTGTGTTGTTTGAAGGTCCTTGGTGTCCTAGACAAGAATGAATTCTAGGGGGATCAGACGAGTCAGATTCACAAGTATATAAACTAAGTGACATTCTGCACTTGGACTCCTGCCTCTGAACAGCACTTAGTGAGTCAGGAGTGAGTAAAATGAACACCAGCAACCAGTGTGAAGTCTTCTTTCTTGATTTATATTCGTCGGCAGTAACTCCTAATGTTTAGACGTTTTTAAAACTTTTTATTTGGAAATCATTATAGACTCACAGGAAGGCGCAAAAATAGTACAGAGGATTTGTGGACCCTTCACCCAGCGTCCCCCAGTGGTGACATCTTATAGAGCAGTAGTCCAACATCTAAAGGAGACCAACCTGGGTATACTACTGTGAACTAGACCCCCCACATTATTCCATTCTCACCAGTTTTTTACATGTGTTCATTTTTGTGTGTGTTTCTATGTAATTTTATCCCAGGGACAGATTGGTGTCACCACCATCGAAATCAAGGCACAGACCAGATCCATCCCCACATAGGGACTTCCTCGTGGACTCAGGGGTTCCCTTCATAATCACAGGTCCCCACACCCCTGTCCCCTGACAACCTCTAATCTGTTCTCCATCTCACTAATTTCATCATTCTGAGAATGTTATATAAGTGACTGACAGAGCATGCAACCTTTTGAGACTGGCTTTCTTCACTATGCATCGCTCTCCTGAGATCCATGCAGGCGGTTGCATGTATCAATAGTTTGATCTCTTGTATTGCTGAGTAGTATTCTATTGTAAGGATGTCCTAGATTTTGTTTAGCCCATTGAAGGACATTTGAGCTGCTTCCAGTTTGGGGCTATTAAAACTGCTTTGAACATTCGCCTACAGGTTTCTTTGTGGACGTAAGTTTTCATTTCTCTGAGATAAACGGCCAAGCCAATGTTTAGTTTTAAGCTCCTCTATTATCTGGCACACGTCTGCTAAAGCGTTATGATCTGCCAAGGCTTTAGATTCTGTGTTTTAAAGGACCGGGTAGTTAGTCATTTTTCTAAAGTGAAATCATCTTGTTCTCACATGGGTTTTGTAAATGGGGCTTCTTCTATATAGAATTTGAGTATGAAAGAATATTAATGGGTTCTTTTTATCCAAGAGAAAATCATCTATTCTCATAATCAATTTGAAAAGTAGAGAAGAGACAAGCATTGTACTGCCATTCCACTTATGATGACATTGAAACCAGTGGTTGATGTGGTTTTGTTTTTCATTCTGCCAGCCCTGAACTGTCCTAATGGACCACCCATGGGTTCAATGGCACAGTTGCCCCTAAAGGGGACACATCAGCCACGCTGGCAGAAGTGTCTGTGTAAAGACACGGCCTCAAGCCAGCAGCCTGGGCTGAGCCTGGCCAGGCACCCGCCTCCCTCCTTCCCTCCCAAGCCTGGGGGCCCCACTGTGGCTGTACCCCCTGGTTCTGTGCACCCAGAACATAAGCCCCTCCAGCCCCATGGCCCTTTCCCATCTGATGCAGCGGGCACTCTGTGGCTGGCTATGGTCTGGGGTCCAGGTGGCAGCACCGCCTTGGCTGCAGCCAGCATCTAGCCCAGACCAGCATCTAGCTCATCTATGCCACTGAGGCTCATGGTGGCCTCTGAGGCACCACAGGGCCACCATCAGGGCTGCGCACACATCTGGGCTCCCTAAAGTTGACTCACAGACCAGGGGTTCCTGTGGCCCAGGAAGAATGCCAGCCAGAGAAAAAGAACTAGCAAGACGGAAGCCATGATCTTTTGTAACCCATCCCTTTGGCTGTATTCCATCCGTATTCGCAGAAGCTGCCTGCCCCAGAGCAGAATATATAGGAGGACCTTGTTTCATTTAAAAAAGAAAACAACTCACCATATCGCATCAAATCTAAGATGCCCTAGATTGTAAGACCACCGCTGTTTTACGTACCACAAAGAAAGAAAACGTGCTGCCATTTAAACTACAACACGTGGTTGACTGTAAGACATCCTGAGTTCAGAGATGCTCACGGTAAAACCATGTGCATCTTGGAACTGATGGAATTCAGGATACAAAAATTAAGAAGCACCTCCTGGAATGTTAACAGCTCATTCCTCTGCCTGGAGCACCCCGTGCTCACCTGGGTGACTTCTATCTACCCTCAGAGCTCAGCTCAGGTGCCTCCTCCCCAGGGAAGGTGCCCCAGGACATTTTGGACTCTATTCTGGGAGCACAGAAGTCGCAAAATGATGAACTGCGTGTCAGTCTGGTGCAGAGATGTATTCTGTTTGGCCCATGCAGGGGTTTTTTTGTTTGTTTTTGTTTTTCTCATAATCAAAACTTTTTTGAAAAACTGACACCAAAATAGGAGAGTGTTGTGTATACCTTAAAAATTAAACATAATTATATTATCTTGGTATATTAACTAGAATTATTGAACTGATAAGTCTTTCTGTGACAGAACACAAATCCAGGCAGCTGTGTGGATCATTGGCGGTGCTTTCTTCTGCATGAACACCCTACTGTGAGTCTGGCCTTTCCTCCTGTCGGCTGGCACAACACTGTTGAACAACCTACACAAAGCACCACCGTCTGAGCATGGCTGAAAACCGTGGTAATCTTGCAGCAACCTGGACATTTTTCATCCATAAGGTAAGAACTTGGACTTTGAACCAGCCGTTTCATTTTGTTTTTTCTTCTCCTCTTCCAAGGAAGGATGCAGTAAATCTCTAGCCAAAGGCATGTTGATCCTTTCTCAAGCCCAGCCCATCCAGATCTCTAAGGCGACACCCCTAGCAAGCGGCATGCAACCCAGAGCACAGCATCAACTTCCGGGATCCCTGCAGGGTGTTTTTGTTTGTCTGTCTTTTGGGTTTTGGCTTGCTTGTTTGTTTTTTCTTAATTAGCAGCTAACATCTATAAATCAAGAGAGTTACAAAAAATTCAAGTATCTGGCTTTTCTAGGAAAACCTAAAAATATGACATCACTGGGCCCAGGTCCCTTGGGCCTGAAGACGTTTGCGTTATGAGCCCTGCCATGGGCTTTGAGGGTTTTGAGGAAGGCACGGCATGAGCTTCTGAAAGAGAGGGGCTGTCGTGTGGCACTGATTTAATGAGGAGGCCTAAGCCAGGCAGAGGCTGAATGTAGAAGTGAAGGCCTTGATGTCTGACCAGGGAGAAGAGATGAAGATGAAAGAGACAGGAAACAGGTTGAATTTCTGGCCCAGGCACTGGGGGCCAGGGAGGATGGGGGAGGCTTCCAGGTGGGGATTAAGTTGCAACCAAAGTGGGCAACAATGGGGCTGGTAAAGGTTTTGACACCCAGTGTTTTTTTTTTTTTTTTTTTTTCATCAGTCATCAGTTTTATATACATCAGTGTATACATGTCAATCCCAATCGCCCAATTCAGCACACCACCATCCCCACCCCACTGTGGTTTTCCCCCCTTGGTGTCCATATGTCTGTTCTCTACATCTGTGTCTCAACTTCTGCCCTGCAAACAGGCTCATCTGTACCATTTTTGTAGGTTCCACATACATGCGTTAATATACGATATTTGTTTTTCTCTTTCTGACTTACTTCACTCTGTATGACAGTCTCTAGATCCATCCACGTCTCAACAAATGACTCAATTTCGTTCCTTTTTATGGCTGAGTGACACCCAGCTTTTTTATCCTCGGTTACTGGTCCCATTTAAGCAGGCATCCCTCACCCACCTTCTGTGGTCAGGTGGGGTCCAGTGATGAGGCCGAGGATCAGGCTTAATGTCAAGAAGAGACAAATCCCAGGCTTTGGGGCAATGTTAATCCCGGCTCTGGGGAAGACCAGTTCACAGTCAACTGAACAAGTGGTGGTAAGAGGAAAAGTAAGCTGCAAGGGCCAACGGGCTGCGCTGGGGCCTGGGGTCTTTGCAGGGGGAGTGTTTTTTTGCTTTGGGGCCACACTGATGCAGAGGGCTCTTCTCTGAAAGCCTTGCTGGGGAGAGGGTTGGCCTGCCAGTCTCACCCTCTTAATCTCAGCCACCTCCAATACACAGGGGCTGTATCTTTAAGGACACTTGGAGTTGCAAGCAACAGAAACCCAGAGTAGAAGTTAATTTTTGGCTGACCTAAATAGGAAGACCAGAGGTACCTCCGGTTTCAGGACTGGTTGGATCCAGGGGCTCAAATGATATCAGTAGAATGCTGTCTTTCAGCTCTCCTCTTGAACAGGCTCCCCCCGGGAATGGTCACCCTATAGTTTCAGGATCCCGTCCTACAAGCTGATTGATCCCAGAGGAAGAGAATGCTTCTATCTGGAGAATTCCAGCAAACATCCCAGGACTGATGCTCAGTGGCCTGGCTCTGGTTATGTGAGCCAATCACTCTGACACTAATTGTCCAGGTCACACCTCCAACCCTGGCACGGGGGTTGGGTGAGCTCCGCCCTGACCAGGTAGACTGAGAGTGGGCAAGGGTGGTTCCACAAAGGAAAATCCCCAGATGAAGGCAGACACAGCAGATGCTACCACAGGGCATTTGCCTCTCAACCCTGAGGCCAGAGGAAGGAGGACCTCCCTTCCCTGCCCAAGGGAAAGGAGTGTGGGAATTTCTCCCAGACAATCTCCTACCACAACCAAATAACCTCCTCTGTGCTCAGCTAGACCTGCTTTCCCTACCCTTAAAGAAAGGGGGCAAGTATTATACCTCTGGGTAGTCTGGGAGCACCCCCGCCCTTGACTCAGCTCACACCTATTTTACGTCACTGCAAAAAAAAACTAGGGAAGAAAGCAATTTTTAGTGTGTTAAAGTACATAAGGAAAAACATTAACCTTGTGAGTGGAGGCTTGCAAGTCAGAAGGGACTGGATGTATTTAGGTCAGAAGATTGAGAAAATTCTGGAGCACTAATGTTATCTGCTCAAAAGTACCTCTGCTATTTGCTTTCCAGGATTTTGGTTTAGAAAATGGTTAGCAATTTGGTTTCAGCTGCTGCCACATTCCTCCTAGGCCCTGGGATTACACAACCACCTTTGTTCCTGAGAATAGCTGATGGCAACACCTATAACCTGCTGGATAGAAGTGTTTGAAGTTAACATGATATGGAGTAACATGAGCAGCAGGACTGAAAGATGGATGTAAATATTATCCCTGAAAGCTCACCTTCCGGTGTAAATCCATTTTCCAGAAGGAAGATGTCTGCAGTCTCTTTTCCAACCGGGAGTGAGTCAGTGTCCCAGTTGGGAGGGAGCTGAAGTTTCCATGAAATGCTTTCCTACCTGGGAAAGACACATGTGAAGGGAGCAAACTTTAGAATGGCTTGCCCTGCTTCCACCTTGTTCAGCACAGCAAACTTTAGAAGTCAAGACCCTACTGGTCTAAAAACCTGCAACCCACCTAAATGCCCAAAAAGGAATGGAGGTGGGTCAAACCATCAGGTTCATTCACTTATTCAGTAAATATTTATTGAGTGCCTTTTATGTGCCAGCGAGTATCTCTGGGTAGGAAGTTTGCCGGTGATTTTTTTTTTTTTCTGTAGAATTCATCAGTGTTTTCCAAATTTTCTCAAATGAGCCTGTATCGCTTTTATCATCAGAAAAAAATCAGTGATCATTCAATAAGAACAAAATCAACAAAAGGATCTCATGCTCTGAGACCAGTCTGGCAGCATGCACCAGTTACCTACTGCTGTGTAACAAATCACTCCAAATGTAGTGGCAAAAACCAACAACATTCATTCATTGTTAAATTCTCTCGTGGTTCTGGGGATTGTTGGGGCTCAGCCAGGCATTTCCTCCTCAGCGACTCACGTGCATTTGCAATCAGATGATGGATGGTGCTGGAGTCATTTTGAAGGCTTCCTCACTCACATGTCTGGCATTGGAGACTGGCTGTTGCTGGGACCTCACCTGGGCTAGAACGCTAGTAAGTGGGTTTCATGTGTGGCCTGGGCTTCCTCACAGCGTAGTGGTGGGTTCCAATGGCGAGTGTCCTGAAAGAAAGAACCAGATGGATTCTACATTGCCTTATGAGCTAGCCTCCGATGTCACACAGTGACACTTCCACTGCAGTCTTATTAGAAGCAAAAGTCACGAAAGTTAGCCCATATTCAAGGGGAGAGGACTCAGACTCCACATTATGATGGGAGGAATGTCAAGAAATATGCAAACATTTTTAAAAGGGATTGCACAGTGTTTTCCTGAACCACAGTTCCCAAGAACCTCTGCAGTCTTCCAACCCTAGCAGCCATCCTACCCACCACCCCGTGAGCCTGTCTTACCTGTCTTCTCAGCATCCCTAAACCCCACCTTGGACCCTCTGTTCTCAGCAGAAGACCTGGTCCCCTTATGAAAGGGAAACCAGAGACAGCAGATGTCCCCACACATACCTATTCTTAGGGCTGAATCTGAACCCCCTTCCCAAGGTGACCCCTCTCCCCTCACCTCCTCCATGACCTCAGCCAAACTATTGGTCCATTCTTTCTCTCCCTTTTTCTTCACATTCTTGGAATGTGCTCAGTTTCTTCACCTTAAATAAGCCAGTCCCTCGGAGCCTGGTGGAGGGAACCATACAGAAAGTTATTGCAATCAGCCAGCCCAGGTCAGATCAGGGCAGTGGGCAAAGGCAGGAAAGGGTAAGCCAAAGGAAAGTCTCCTTTGGAAATAGAATGGTCATCCCCTCAGAGGTGATGGTACAGGGATATTTTTGAACGTGACTTTGAAGTTTCCAGCTTTGGCGTCCCGTGAATCCTGGTATCTTTCCTACTAAATACGTAAGACAGAGTTCCCTCTGTCCTCTTAAGTCCCCGAGCAGCAAGTGGGCATGTATCCTGCCATGAGGAGGCTGAAAGACGGAGCCTTTCTAGAGAAGCGCAGAGAAGGGAAGCGGCAGGAGCAGGGTTCTGGGGCCGAGAGTGCCCTTCTCAGAGGCTGTGTCAGCTTATCCTTGCCTAGAGGAGAAGGAGGATGGCAGCTGTCACTCACTGAAGATCTGCTGTGGTGGCGTGTAAAGATGTGTACCCCAGGCTCACTAGCTGAGTCAAAACTGGCTCTGATGAACCTGCATGCAGTACCAGCAACGACATCAAAGCTCTGCAGGGACCCAGGAAGAGAATGGAGAGCCTGGCAGTCGTCTTAATGCTTCAGGGTCACAGTTCACGCTCATTAGCCTATCCAACACGCCGTCCAACTGAGTGGAAACGACTTCTTAAAAAGCAGAATAGTTTCTGAAGAAACTGTATGCCTAAGAGACCTAGGAGAGAAGTTGTGACAAAGAGTAATAAACGAATACCAAAACAAATCAGGAAGGGTCATTTGTACTGGATATTGTATGGCATTATTTTGTGTTGAACACAAACGCTCACTTTATGTGTGAAACAGTTGTTTAAATGCCAGATATTATGCCGAAATGTCTGATGATCCCAAAATGCCTGATGAGTTGTGAGGATGGGTGCCTAAGAGTGCATATTTGCAATGATGCTTGGGGAAATCGGTCGGGATTTCTGGATGGACTGAAGACGCAGGACGGTCTTTCCCATTCAGATCAAGGATGGCACAGCCCGTTGCTCTCTGAAGTCCACGACTCAGGATCCAGATTTCAGGATTGGGGTAACGAGCGGTGCTTGTCCCCACTTACCCACACCCTTGCCAGCACCCAGTAATCACGGGTCTTCTTCGCTGTTGCCACTCTGGTGGGCGAGACATCGTATGTATCTCGTCTCAGTTTCGGATCGTGGATTTCCAGTTGAGGCAGAGCATCTTTTCATCCTTTATTGGCCGTTTGTATCTCCTGACTCCCATCAACTGCCCGGGCACCTTTGGGGTTTTTCAGTCCCCAGACCATCTTGCCTTGTACAGAGAGAGACCCATCTCCTGCCTGAGGTCCGCACTCCCAGCCATGCCCTGCCCACCAGGCTAACCTTCAGGGATTCCCAGGGACCCCAACAGGCTCTGCCACAAGCAGCTTCCAGAACGGAGCAGACAACCACATTCTACGAAGCAGGGCTGTCTCAGCTCCCTGGGAAGAAGTCTGACCCAGGCACCAGGCCGTCTCTGGGCTCCACTGCCTCCCCCAGCAGCCAAGCTTGGGGGCCTTCTGGGCGTGCTCGGGGAAGCGCCCAGTTAAACGCCAGCTGGCATGGCCACGCCGAGTGGACACCATGTGAGGCATGTGACCGAGGGTGCATGCCACTCACTGGGCCTTCGGGAGAGTTTTCCACACCACAGTGCCACGTGTCATTTGGAAACACCGAAAGGAGCCGAGAGGCACATTCAGCCAGATGGTCCGACTGTCCTCGATGTGCCCTAAGACCACGTGGCTGCACGCGGCCACAGGTTCCCCGACCTTTAGCGTCACCTTCATCACTGAAGGGCGGTAACCACCGGCATCTGTAAACTCAGGGTCCCTGTGAGTTGGCTCTGAGCAAAGGCTGGGAGTAGGGGCCTCGAGTTCCAGACAGTTCTGGCCTTCTGTCTTGATCAGGAACAGGTCAGAGAAGATAATGACACCTCAGTGTCTCTTACTCCTTAACTGTTTTGGCATGAGAGCAAGTCCCCAAAACCACAGAACCAATCACACACAGACACTTTAACGACAGAGCCAAAATTTTAAAAAAGCAAAACCAGCTTTCCCCTAGATTTACTAAACCACTTCTAATTTGCAAAGTGCCCTCATATCCATTTTTTTCATTTATCCGCCCCCAAACCCTGAGTTTTTAGTTTCTTTTTATGGCTGAAAGAAGTGGAGCCTCAGAGAAGTCTAGGAACTTGCTCAGCATCAGAAATGTCAGAGCTGGGGAATGTGAAAACAGTCTTTGGAAAACAGTCTGGCAGTCCTTCAAAGAGTTAAATCTAGAGTTACCCCATGATCCAGCAATTCCACTCCTAGGTATATACCCAAGAATAATGAAAGCATGTGTCCACACAAAAACTGTTACACACACAAAAAATTTTTTTAATCTCAAGATACATAAAAAAAATTTTTTTAAGTATGAACCAGGGCTTTCCTGGTGGCGCAGTGGTTAAGAATCTGCCTGCCAGTGCAGGGGACACGGGTTCAAGCCCTGGTCCGGGAAGATGCCACATGCCACGGAGCAACCAAGCCCATGTGTCACAACTACTGAGCCTGTGCTCTAGAGCCCACAAGCCACAACTACTGAAGCCCGCGTGCCTAGCGCCCATTCTCTGCCACAAGAGAAGCCACCGCAATGAGAAGCCTGCACACTGCAACGAAGAGAAGCCCCTGCTCGCTGCAACTAGAGAAAGCCCGCGCACAGCAATGAAGACCCAACTCAGCCAAAAATAAATAAATAAAATAAAATAAAACATTTTTTTAAAAAGTATGAACCATGATAATCAATGTTCAATAAATCTTAAAAATGAGAAGAAAAAAACTGTTACATGAATGTTCATAACATATTCATAACAGCCAAGGAGTGGAAACAACCCAAATGTCCATCAACAGACAGAGATAAACAAAATGTGGTTGATCTATACACTAGAAAATTATTCAACCATGAAAGGAATGAAGTTCTGATAATACATGCTACAACAACATGGATGAACCTTGAAAATATTATGTTAAGTGAAAGAAGCCAGTCCTAAAAGACCACATTTTATATGATTCCAATCAAATGAAAGTCTAGAATAGGGAAATCTATAGAGACAGAAATAGATCAGGGTGTGTTTAGGGCTGGGGGTGGGATAGGGGGATGGAGGAGTGATTGCCAATGGGTATTGAGTTTCTTGTTGAGGTGATGAAATGTTCTAAAATTGACTGTGGTGATGGTTGCACATATCTGTGAATATACTAAAAACCACTGGATTTTACACTTTAAAAGATGAGTTGTACAGTATGTTAATTATATCTAAACAAAGCTGTTAAAAACCAGTCACAGCCAAGACTTACCACGTGAGTTTTCAATTATAACTTCATCTCCTCCTTCTACATGCTGCACCTCCAAAGTATTAGCACAACACATAGGGTGCCTGACCGTGAGCCCCAGAGGTATTTGACTGGATGGCAAATGTTCACAAGCACCAGTGGTAGCAAACAGGCGGATTAATGGAGGCTGGGAGGAAAGATATATGCACAAAGATATTAACCAAGCATTATTCAAATAGCAGGGGTAAAGTTAATAACTGATATGTACTTTGAACTATGGGATTGGTTAAAAGTATCATGGAGTACGATGCAATCATGAAAAAAATGATGTACTAGATATAATCTCAAAGTCCATCAACAGAGAACAGAGTAAATCATTTACAGTGTGTTCCCACAGTGGACTACACAGAACCATTTGAAAGAATGTGGCAGCTCTGTGAAAAATGAAATGGAAAGATCCCAAGATGTACTGATATAGGTGCAAAAGTGTGTGCACAGGATTCTTCCACTTGTAGAAATTATATATACACACATCTGCATGTATATTATGTACATACGTATGTAAACACACACACATATACTTGAATACAGGGGTAATATTCCAAATATTTAGCAATTGGTAGAGCAGGTCACCACCCAGTTAACATGGATGCTGGCAGATATGCCCTGTTGCTGCATCCCAGCTGAATGCTGAGCCCGATTTTGTGAATGGATACATTAGAACATTTTTGGAAAGAGACGTAAGAAGCTGAAGGCAATGGTTGTATATTAACTAGGGAGCTTTTGACTGAAAATAAGATCATACCCAGGGGCACCTTCAAGATGGCAGAGGAATAAGACGTGGAGATCACCTTCCTCCCCACAAATACATCAAAACTACATCTACGTATGGAACAACTCCTACAGAACACCTACTGAATGCTGGCAGAAGACCTCAGACTTCTCAAAAGACACCCTCTTGGGTGACCTACCCACAGAGGCGGGTCCAAACCCAAAGCTGAACCCCAGGAGCTGTGCGAACAAAGAAGAGAAAGGGAAATCTCTCCCAGCGGCCTCAGGAGCAGTGGATTAAACCTCCACAACCAATTTGATGTACCCTGCATCTCTGGAATACCTGAATAGACAACAAATCATCCCAAATTGAGGGGTGGACTTTGGGAGCAACTGTAGACTTGGGGTTTGCTTTCTGCATCTAATTTTTTCTGGTTTTATGTTTATCTTAGTTTAGCATTTAGAGCTTATTATCAATGGTAGATTTGTTTATTGATTTGGTTGCTGTCTTCCCTTTTATATATATATATTTTTTTTTTTCCTTTTTCTCTTTTTGTGAGTGTGTATGTGTATGCTTCTTTGTGTGGTTTTGTCTGTATAGCTTTGCTTTTGCCATTTGACTAGGGCTCTGACTGTCTTTTTTTTTTTTTTTTTTTTTTACATAGATTTAGCACTCAATATCATTGGTGGATTTGTTTTTTGGTTTGGTTGCTCTCTTCTTTCTCTCTTTCTTTTTTTTATTACTTTTTTATTTTTAATAATTTTTTCTATTTTAATAACTTTATTTTATTTTATTTATTTATTCTTTCTTTCTTTCTTTCTTTCTTTCTTTCTTTCTTTCTTTTCCTCCCTTTTCTTCTGAGCCATGTGGCTGACAGGGTCTTGGTGCTCTGGCCAGGTGTCAGGCCTGATTCTCTGAGGTGGGAGAGCCATGTTCAGGACATTGGTCCACCAGAGACCTCCTGGCCCCACGTAATATCAAACTGCGAAAGCTGTCCCAGAGATCTCCATCTCAACAATAAGACTCAGCTCCACTCAACGACCAGCAAGCTACAGTGCTGGACACCCTATGCCAAACAACTAGCAAGACAGGAACACAAACCCACTCATTAGCAGAGAGGCTGCCTAAAATCATAATAAGGTCACAAACGCCCCAAAACACACCACTGGAAGCGGTCCTGCCCACCAGAAAGACAAGATCCAGCCTCATCCACCAGAACATAGGAACCAGTCCCCTCCACCAGGAAGCCTACACAACCCGCTGAACCAACCTTACCCACTGGAAGCAGACACCAAAAACAACAGGAACTACGAACCTGCAGCCTGCAAAAAGGAGACCCCAAACACAGTAAGTTAAGCAAAATGAGAGGACAGAGAAATACACAGCAGACAAAGGAGCAAAGTAAAAACCCACCAGACCAAACAAATGAAGAGGAAATAGGCAGTCTACCTGAAAAAGAATTCAGAGTAATGATAGTAAAGATGATCCAAAATCTTGGAAATAGAATGGAGAAAATACAAGAAACATTTAACAAGGACCTAGAAGAACTAAACAGGAAACAAACAATGATGAACAACACAAATGAAATTTAAAATTCTCTAGAAGGAATCAATAGCAGAATAACTGAGGCAGAAGAACGGATAATTGACCTGGAAGATAAAATAGTGGAAATAACTACCACAGAGCAAAATAAAGAAAAAAGAATGAAAAGAATTGAGGACAGTCTCAGAGACCTCTGGGACATTAAATGCACCAGCATTCGAATTATAGGGGTCCCAGAAGAAGAAGAGAAAAAAAAGGGACTGAGAAAATATTTGAAGAGATTATAGTTGAAAACTTCCCTAATATGGGTAAGGAAATAGTCAATCAAGTCCAGGAAGCACAGAGAGTCCCATACAGGATAAATCCAAGGAGAAACACACCAAGACACATATTAATCTAACTATCAAAAATTAAATACAAAGAAAAAATATTAAAAGCAGCAAGGGAAAAGCAACAAATAACATACAAGGGAATCCCCATAAGTTTAACAGCTGATCTTTCAGCAGAAACTCTGCAAGGCAGAAGGGAGTGGCAGGACATACTGAAAGTGATGAAAGGGGAAAACCTACAACCAAGATTATTCCACCCAGCGAGGATCTCATTCAGATTCGATGGAGAAATTAAAACCTTTACAGACAAGCAAAAGCTAAGAGAATTCAGCACCACCAAAGCAGCTCTACAACAATTGCTAAAGGAACTTATCTAGGCAGGAAACACAAGAGAAGGAAAAGACTTACAATAACAAACCCAAAACAATTAAGAAAATGGTAATAGGAACATACATATTGATAACTACCTTAAATGTAAATGGATTAAATGCTCCAACCAAAAGACATAGACTGGCTGAATGGATACAAAAACAAGGCCCGTACATATGCTGTCTACAAGAGACCCACTTCAGACCTAGGGACACATACAGACTGAAAGTGAGGCGATGGAAAAAGATATTCCATGCAAATGGAAATCAAGAGAAAGCTGGAGTAGCAATTCTCATATCAGACAAAATAGACTTTAAAATAAAGACTATTACAAGAGAAAAATAAGGACACTACATAATGATCAAGTGATCAATCCAAGAAGAAGATATAACAATTGTAAATATTTATGCACCCAACATAGGAGCACCTCAATACATAAGGCAAATGCTAACAGCCATAAAAGGGGAAATTGACAGTAACACAATCGTAGTTGGGGACTTTAGCACCCCACTTTCACCAATGGATAGATCATCCAAAATGAAAATAAATAAGAAAACACAAGCTTTAAATGATACATTAAACAAGATGGACTTAATTGATATTTATAGGACATTCCACCCAAAAACAACAGAATACACTTTCTTCTCAAATGCTCATGGAACATTCTCCAGGATAGATCATATCTTGGGTCACAAATCAAGCCTTGGTAAATTTAAGAAAATTAAAATCGTATCAAGTGTCTTTTCTGACCACAACGCTATGAGACTAGATATCAATTACAGGAAAAAATCTGTAAAAAATACAAACACATGGAGGCTAAACAATACACTACTAAATAACCAAGAGATCACTGAAGAAATCAAAGAGGAAATCAAAAAATACCTAGAAACAAATGACAATGAAAACATGATGAGCCAAAACCTATGGGATGCAGCAAAAGCAGTTCTAAGAGGGAAGTTTATAGCAATACAATCCTACCTCAAGAAACAAAAAACATCTCAAATAAACAACCTAACCTTACACCTAAAGCAATTAGAGAAAGAGGAACCAAAAAAACCCCAAAGTTAGCGGAAGGAAAGAAATCATTAAGATCAGATCAGAAATAAGTGAAAAAGAAATGAAGGAAATGATAGCAAAGATCAATAAAACTAAAAGCTGGTTCTTTGAGAAGATAAACAAAATTGATAAACCATTAGCCAGACTCATCAAGAAAAAAAGGGAGAAGACTCAAATCAATAGAATTAGAAATGAAAAAGGAGAAGTAACAAATGACACTGCAGAAATACAAAGGATCATGAGAGATTACTACAAGCAACTATATGCCAATAAAATGGACAGTCTGGAAGAAATGCACAAATTCTTAGAAAAGCACAACCTTCTGAGACTGAACCAGGAAGAAATAGAAAATACGAACAGACCAATCACAAGCACTGAAATTGAAACTGTGATTAAAAATCTTCCAACAAACAAAAGCCCAGGACCAGAGGGCTTCACAGGCGAATTCTATCAAATATTTAGAGAAGAGCTAACACCTATCCTTTTCAAACTCTTCCAAAATATAGCAGAGGGAGGAACACTCCCAAACTCATTCTACGAGGCCACCATAACCCTGGTACCAAAACCAGACAAAGACGCCATAAGAAAAGAAAACTACAGGCCAATATCACTGATGAACATAGATGCAAAAATCCTCAACAAAATACTAGCAAACAGAATCCAACAGCACATTAAAAGGATCATACACCATAATCAAGCGGGGTTTATCTCAGGAATGCAAGGATTCTTCTATATATGCAAACCAATCAATGTGATACACCATATTAACAAATTGAAGGAGAAAAACCATATTATCATCCCAATAGGTGCAGAAAAAGCTTCTGAGAAAATTCAACAGCCATTTATGATAAAAACCCTCCAGAGGGCTTCCTTGGTGGCGCGGTGGTTAAGAATCCGCCTGCCAATGCAGGAGACAAGGGTTCGAGCCCTGGTCTGGGAAGATCCCACATGTCACAGAGCAGCTAAGCCCGTGCACCACAGCTACTGAGCCTGTGCTCTAGAGCCCACGTGCCACAACTACTGAAGCTCGGGTGCCTAGAGCCCGAGCTCTGCAACAAGAGAAGCCACTGCAATGAGAAGCCCGTGCACCACAATGAAGAGTAGACCCCACTCGCCGCAACTAGAGAAAGCCCGTGCACAGCAACAAAGACCCAATGCAGCCAAAAATAAATAAATAAGTAAATTAAAAAAAAAAAAAGAACCCTCCAGAAAGTAGGCATAGAGGGAACTTACCTCAACTTAATAAAGGCCATATATGACAAACCCACAGCCAACATCGTTCTCAATGGTGAAAAACTGAAACCATTTCCACTAAGATCAGGAACAAGACAAGGTTGCTCACTCTCACCACTATTATTCAACATAGTTTTGGAAGTTTTAGCCACAGCAATCAGAGAAGAAAAAGAAATAAAAGCAATCCAAATCAGAAAAGAAGAAGTAAAACTGTCACTGTTTGCATATGACATGATGCGATACATAGAGAATCCTAAAGATGCTACCAGAAAACTACTAGAGCTAAATGAATTTGGTAAAGTTGCAGGATACAAAATTAATACACAGAAATCTCCTACATTCCTATACACTAATGATGAAAAATCTGAAAGAGAAATTAAGGAAACACTCCCATTTACCATTGCAACAAAAAGAATAAAATACCTAGGAATAAATCTACCCAAGGAGACAAAAGACCTGTATGCAAAAAACAATAAGACACTGATGAAAGAAATTAAAGATGATACAAACAGATGGAGAGATATACCATGTTCTTGGATTAGAAGAATCAACATTATGAAAATGACTATACTACCCAAAGCAATCTACAGATTCAATGCAATCCCTATCAAACTACCAATGTCATTTTTCACAGAACTAGAATAAAAAATTTCATAATTTGTATGGAAACACAAAAGACTCCGAATAGCCAAAGCAATCTTGAGAAAGAAAAACAGAGCTGGAGGAATCAGGCTCCCTGACTTCAGACTATACTACAAAGTTACAGTCATTAAGACAGTATGGTACTGGCACAAAAACAGAAATATAGATCAATGGAACAGGATAGAAAGCCCATAGAGAAACCCACGCACATATGCTCACCTTACCTTTGATAAAGGAGGCAAGAATATACAATGGAGAAAAAGACAGCCTCTTCAATAAGTGGTGCTGGGGAAACTGGACAGCTACATGTAAAAGAATGAAATTAGAACACTCCCTAACACCATACACAAAGATAAACTCAAAATGGATTAAAGACCTAAATGTAAGGCCAGATACTCTAAAACTCTTAGAGGAAAACACAGGCAGAAAACTCCATGATATAAATCACAGCAAGATCCTTTTTGACCCACCTCCTAGAGAAATGGAAATAAAACCAAAAATAAACAAATGGGACCTAATGAAACTTAAAAGCTTTTGCACAGCAAAGGAAACCATAAACAAGATGAAAAGACAACCCTCAGAATGGGAGAAAATATTTGCAAACGAAGCAACCGACAAAGGATTAATCTCCAAAATATACAAACAACTCATGCGGCTCAAAATCAAAAAACAACCCAATCCAAAAATTGGCAGAAGACCTAAATAGACATTTCTCCAAAGAAGATATACAGATTGCCAACAAACACATGAAAGGATACTCAACATCACTAATCATTTGAGATAGGCAAATCAAAACTACAATGAGGTATCACCTCACACCAGTCAGAATGGCCATCATCAAAAAATCTACAAACAATAAATGCTGGAGAGGGTGTGGAGAAAAGGGAACCCTCTTGCACTGTTGGTGAGAATGTAAATTGATACAGCCACTATGGAGGACAGTATGGAGGTGCCTCAAAAAACTAAAAATAGAACTACCATATGACCCAGCAATCCCACTACTGGGCATATACCCTGAGAAAACCATAATTCAAAAAGAGTCATGTACCACAATGTTCACTGCAGCTCTATTTACAATAGCTAGGACATGGAAGCAATCTAAGTGTCCATCGACAGATGAATGGATAAAGAAGATGTGGCACATATATATACAATGGAATATTACTCAGCCATAAAAAGAAATGAAATTGAGTTATTTGTAGTGAGGTGGATGGACCTAGAGACTGTCATACAGAGTGAAGTAAGTCAGAAAGAGAAAAACAAATACCGTATGCTAAAACATATATATGGAATCTAAAAAAAAAAAAAAGGTTCTGAAGAACCTAGGGGCAGGACAGGAATAAAGACGCAGACATAGAGAATGGACTTGAGGACACGGGGAGGGGGAAGGGTAAGCTGGAACGAAGTGAGAGAGTGGCATGGACATATATACACTACCAAATGTAAAATAGATAGCTAGTGGGAAGCAGCTGCATCACGTGGGGAGATCAGCTCGGTGCTTTGTGACCACCTAGAGGGGTGGGATAGGGAGGGTGGGAGGGAGACGCAAGAGGGAGGAGATATGGAGATGTATGTATACGTATAGCTGATTCACTTTGTTATAAAGCAGAAACTAACACACCACTGTAAAGCAGTTATACTCCAATAAAGTTGTTTAAAAAAAAATCATACCCATCTCTTACAATTCAACAATAAGAAAACAAACAATCCAATTAAAAATGGGCAAAATAGGGACTTCCCTGGCGTTCCAATGGTTAAGACTCCGCACTTCCACTGCAGGGGGCAAGGGATCGATCCCTGGTCAGGTAACTAAGATTCCGCATGCCATGCAGCGCGGCCAAAAAAAAAGGCGGGGGGGGGCAAAATATTTGAATAAACACTTCGCCAAAGAAGATATACGGGTGGCATATAAGCACATAACATCATTAGTCATTAGGGAAATACAAATTAAAACCACAATAAATACTGTCATACACCGGCCAGAATGGCTCAAATCTAAAAGGTTAAAAGGTTGACCATACCAAGCGTTGGTGATGACGTAAAATAACTGGAACTCACTCACACTGCTGGTAGGAATGTAAAATGCGGCAAACGCTTTGGAAAACGGTTTGGCAATTTCTTAAAAATGTAAACATACACTTGTATGATCCAACCAATACAGTCCTGGGTATTTTACTTAATACAAATGAAAGCATAAGTTCATAGAGACTTCTACACAAATGTTTATATCAACTTTACTTGTTATAGCAAAAACTGGAAATAACTCTAATGACCATTATTCGGTTCTGATAAACTGATATATTCATATAATGAAATATTACTCAGCAACAAAAAGGAATGGACTATTGATACATTCAACAACACAAATGAATCTCAAAATAATTATACTGAGTGAAAGAAGCCAATAATTACACTGAGTGAAAGGACCCACATCCCCAAAATTGTTTATATTGTATGATCCATTTATATAAAATGATGAAAAATGCAAAATATTCAATAGTGATAGAAAGCAGATCAGTGGTTGCCTGGAGAAATTTCGGGAGCAGTGGAGGAGCAGTGAGGGTAAATAGATCACAAAGGGTCACTTTGGGGGGTAATGGATATGCTTATCATCTTGATTATGGTTGTATACATATGTCAGAACTCATCAAATTGTACAGTTCAATTATGTGCAGTTTGTTATATATCAATTTTATCCCAGTAAAACTATTTTTAAAGTAAAAAAAAAAGTTCGTATAATGTGATCCCGTATTTTTTGAAGAAGATGGAAAAGAAAGAAAAAAAGATACATAATCCACTCCCAAGCATTAATGGCAGTTCTCTCTAGATGGGATTATGACTTCTTCATATCTTTGTGGGGAGTTTGTTCTGATTAAATATATTTACTAGCTGTCCTGCAATTGGCATATACTGTGTTGCTTTCATAATACGGAAAACCATTCCTGACAAATGTATGCTCCCTCCTACAAAGGAAACATCCCCCAGCCTTCATAAATTGGGGTGAAACCCCCAAGCTGACGTCTGTGAAGGGCTGACCCTAAGGTGGCTGGAAACTCACATGCACCCCATCACTACCCCTGAGGTTTGGGATCCAGCCCGCACTGGCTACCCCTTCTGATCACAGCCCCCTGATTTCCCAGCGGGAACCACCCCCTCCCGCCTTCCACTCTACGGTTGGTGGAAGCAGGGCTGACTCCACCCCCATGCTGGGCATGTGACCTGGGCCTGACCAATCAGGTCATCCTGCCCCCCCTGGCTGCAAGAACTAGTGCAGGCAGGACCACCCAGGGATTTTCAGGAACTCTTAGGGAAAAGGCTCTCTCTTCTGGGGTTCCAAGCTAAGTGGATGTTAGTCTGAAGCTGCCTGTGGAGGAAGGGGAGACCTGCCATGTCGGGCAAATCCGCCTGAGAATTAAGCCAACATGGAGAGAAACAGGGAGGGGAGATGAAGGGAGACCAGTTCTTAACATCGTTATTAGAGCACCTGGATCCAGCGTGATTAAAGCCACTTTCCGTGTTCTAGGAGCCAGTGAATTCCCACGTAAGCAAAAGCTTAGGTGACTGGGCTTCCCTGGTGGCGCAGTGGTTAAGAATCCGCCTGTCAATGCGGGGGACACGGGTTCGAGCCCTGGTCTGGGAAGGTCCCACATGCCACGGAGCAGCTGGGCCCGTGAGCCACAATTACTGAGCCTGCGCATCTGGAGCCTGTGCTCCGCAACAAGAGGGGCCGCGATGGTGAGAGGCCTGCGCACTGCGATGAAGAGTGGCCCCCACTTGCCACAACTGGAGAAAGCCCTCGCACAGAAACGAAGACCCAACACAGCCATAAATAAATAAATAAATAAATAAATAAATAAATAAATAAATAAATAAAATTTAAAAAAAAAAAAAAAAAAAAAAAGCTTAGGTGACTGCCCCGTTCCTGAACTCCCCTTGCCAACCCCAGGTCAACAGGCATCTTCACACCCCTCAACCCCTCCCTCTCCATCCTCCCCTTTAGATGATTTTGGTTGCTGGGTGGGGTCTGCATCAAGGGGGAGCAGCTAGTCCCTCTGCCCCTAGAGCTTATTTGGCCTCCCTTATTCCTGCTGTTGAGAGAATTCCAGAGTCTCTGGAGCCCAACTGCCTGATGGGAACCCTAGATCCCCCAGTTCCTAGCTGTGTGACCCGGGGCATCTTTCTGGTCCTTTCTGGGTCTTAATCGCCTCAGCTGTGATAACACTACCTACCTCAGAGAATTCCTGGATTAAATGAAATGATAAGTAAGCACTCAGTAAATTTATTAACATCACCATCACCTGCTGAACATAAAAGTCTCACCAAATATTGCTTTAGGATCTCATTATAATTGCTTACCATTAATTTTATTTAGACTACCATTTGCTGTTTCTAAGCCGTCTAAAGAAGTCACTTTGGGCTCCCAGGGTTTCTGGGGCCCTTTCTAGGACACCTATCACCCTCTAGTCTAACTGTCTGGCTCCGGGTCTGTCTTCAACAGAATGCAGTCTCCACAAGGCATGTGGAATCTTACCCCTCTGTCCTCGGCGCCCAGCACAGTGTGTAGACAGTGTTCACACTCAGTAAGGTGGATGAGGTCATTCAGGAAGGCAGCCAGGAGCTTGCAGAGTCTAGCAACTCACACCCCCTTCGTCCTCTCATCCCCTGATTCACAAACCTGTTCAGGTGGAGGCAGATAATGCGTGGAAGAGCCATCTCGTGCAAACCATGAACACCCTTCGGAGAAACTGTGACATTTCCGTCAGAAGCATGCTTGTTTTTCATACCAGTTAAGCTGTCAGATTAAAACTGATGGGCCATTTCCTCATTTTTCAGCCCATATGCCTTTGCTACTTTATGCATTCATTTCATCCAGGAGCACTCTGCCAGCAAACAAAACTGTCAGGGGAGGAGTGGAAGAGCGAAGATGTACGAATAATAAAAAAGAGAACATTTTACACTGAGTTAATTCTACCCATTGCCTTTTGTTTTTTGGATGGATTGGGAGAGATGACCGATTTGCCCCCGTCTGCTCTGTCCCACTCTCAGAACTTTGCCATTTGCGAAACTCCACTCCATCCTTAGTGCTGATTCCTTACATCCTTTCCTTGGCCTAAGCACCATTTCCCCCAAAATAAGGGCCCAAAGAGAAAGGGGAATGGATGCAGTGGCCATTGGGGTTATGGTGTGAGCTCTTGGCCTGAGTTTTGTTCTTTAATCCTCCCAGTGTCCCTAAGAGGTCAGTGGTGTTGGCTGTCCCTGTGCTCCAGAGGAGGAAACAAGGAGGGGCGATCCCTGCCCAGGACATAGGGCCAGGGAGAGTGCAATTCACCCAAAGGCCGCAATTTTGACCACCATGCACTATGGCCGGTTGACCAATACCACAGGCCCTGGGGCTTCACTGTTAGGGACAGAGGAGAGGGGATTGTTAACACCCAACTCCCCTCACCTCAGCCTGCAGCCCTTCATTCCCGACAGCGTGGCTGAGACTCCCGGCTGGTATCTCTTAGATTAGCCCCCAGCTATTTTTATTCTGCCCTTGCTTAGGGAAGAAATACAGTTTGGGCAAACCCTCAGGCCGGGCCCCAGGGGAGACCGCCATTCACCAAGGAAGAAAACAGAGCTTATTTTACATTTGACTATCTTTTTTCCAAAAATCTTTTTTCCTTAGAAGCATCTTCAAATTGAGTCACCCTGCCAGATCCCCTCCAGCAGGGCCTTTTTGGCCCCTTAAACTCACCCACACAGTGGATGGAGGCAGGACTTGTACCTGTTGAATGAAGTCCTTTCTCCTGGGCTGGAGGGAAGAGGAGTCAAGGGGAGGGGCTTGGTGGAGGGAAAAGGAACCCAGGAAGGGGAAATGAGAGGATGTCAGGGAAGACAGAGAAGCCTGCAGAAGCCCAGGCTGTGTGTGAGAGAGGTCAGGGATGAGCTGAGGTGGAGGGACCTAGGGGACACCTGAATGGAGATGACAGGCGGCGTCCAGAGCTCACCTGAGTGGAGATAAAACTTTGGTATTTTTTTTCTATTTTTGAATTTTATCTTTTTATTAAAAAAACTTTTTTAATTTATTTTATTGAAGTATAGTTGATTTACGATGTGTTAATTTCTGCTGTTATACATATATATTCTTTTCCATTATGGTTTATTACAGGATATTAAATATAGTTCCTGTGTAATGCTATTTTTTAAATTTTTTAAAATTTATTTTATTGAAGTCGAGTTGATTTACAGTGTTGTGTTAATTTCTGCTGTACAAAAAGTAATTCAGTTATACATACATATACATATTCTTTTTCATATTCTAACTTTGAAACTCTTGATGATGGTCCTTTAGATGATGGTGACAGCTCTGGGGACATGGATGGATCACGTTGCCTTTGAGAATACGTAGAGCTGGAGAGGGAAGAAGATCTAAGCCAGCATTTAAGGCTGAATAGAAGATGAAGAAAGGGAATTCCATGGCGGTCCAGCAGTTAAGACTCCGCGCTTCCACTGCAGGGGCTGCGGTTCGATCCCTGGTCGGAAACTAAGATCCCACATGCCCCGTGGTGCGGCCAGAAAAAAAGAAGAGGAAGATGAAGAAAGAAGAGGGGGCAGGAGTTGCCAGAGAAGCAAGAGGAAAACCGAGGGAGGGTGGTGTCACAGAGGTGGGAGGTGTCTGGGAAGAAGCAAGGAGCATCTGGTCAATGCTGAGGAGGTAGGGTGGGGCTAAGTCCTTCAGATCAGCAGCCTGGAGGTAACTGATGACCTTAGCAAAGCTTGCTTTGGGAGAATGATAGTAGTAGAAGCCAGATTGAAGGGACCCAGGGAGTGGGAGGTGAGGAGAGGGAGATGTGTCACAGAAGTCGGGCAGTAAAGAGGAGAAAAGACGGAGCAGTGGCTCAAGGGGGGAAAACACTCTTCTGTGTCCTGTCCAGAGGGACGCCCTCTCCCTGCATAGATCCCCTCCTCCCCACCTCCCTGCACCCAGGGGCACAGACACCACTGTCCTTCTGTATTGCAAGGGTCCCTAACTCCCAGTACTGGTCCGTGGCCTGTTAGGAACCGGGCCGCACAGCAGGAGGTGAGCAGCGGACCAGCAAGCGAAGCTTCATCTGCCGTTCCCCATCGCTCACGTTACCGCCTGAACCGCTCCCCCCACCCCAAGGAAAAACTGTCTTCCACAAAACCGGTCCCTGGTGCCAGAAAAGTTGGGGACCGCTGCTGTATTGTACTGAAGGGCAGGGGCCTCCATTTCTGTGCAGTCCTTGGGGGTCTAACACACAGGGGAAGCTCGACAGATATCAGATGCTTTGGATGACACTGACAACAACAATGGAGACGATGATGAAAATATAAATTCTTGAATATCAGAAAATCTCCTGTTTGGGGGATTAAAAGAACAGTTAGACTCACCGAGAAGTCTAACTAGTCAGGGCACCTCTTCTGTCTCTGGTCATCCCTCTCAGTCCTGTTCACTGGTTCCTCTTTTCTCTTCATCCTTATTTCTTCTCTGTTTATACTCAGGTCTCTGGGTGATCTCATCCAACCTCACGGCTTTAAACTCTATCTGCGTGCCAGAGACTTCCAAATGTACACCTCTAGCCCCGACTGCTCTCCCGAACTCCAAACTTACGGAGACACCCGCCTGCCTGTCATCTTAATTGGGTGTCATCTTGACTCAACATGTCCAAAACCAAACTCCTGATCGCCTTCCTCCTTCAGCTACTTAGGCCAAAAATCTCACAGTTCTTTGCTCTCTTTCCTTCAAGAATGATATCCATTCCTTCAGGAAACCCTGTCCGGTTGGATTGGTTCTCTCTTAAAAATACACCCAGATAATGCAGGGGACACGGGTTCGAGCCCTGGTCTGGGAAGATCCCACATGCCACGGAGCATCTGGGCCCGTGAGCCACAACTACTGAGCCTGCGCATCTGGAGCCTGTGCCCCGCAACGGGAGGGGCCGCGATAGTGAAAGGCCCGCGCACCGCGATGAAGAGCGGTCCCTGCACCGCGATGAAGAGTGGCCCCCGCTTGCCGCAACTAGAGAAAGCCCTCGCACGAACTGAAGACCCAACACAGCCAAAAATAAATAAATAAATAAAGTAGCTATAAAATTAAAAAAAAAAAAAAAAATACACCCAGAATATGACCACCTCTCACCACCTCTACTGCTATCAGCCAGGTGCAAGCCACCATCACCTGCCACCTGGGCGGCTGCCATTGGCCTCCTAACTGGTCTCCCTGCTCTGCCCGTGTCCCCTTCACTTTGTTATCAACATATAAGTCATATGAAGTCACTCCTCTGCTCTAAGCCCCCCGATGGCTCCCTGTGTCCCTCAGAGGCCAATCCTTCCAGTGACCTACAAAGCCACTCATGATTTTGTCCTCCACTGTCTCTCTGACCACCTGTTTTTGTTGTTGTTGTTGTTGTTGTTTTTAATTTATTTATTATTTTATTTTATTTCTAGCTGCATTGAGTCTTCGTTGCTGCGCGCGGGCTTTCTCTAGTTGCGGCGAGCGGGGGCTGCTCTTCGTTGCCGTGCGCCAGCTTCTCATTGCGGTGGCTTCTTTTGCTGCGGAGCGTGGGCTGTAGGCGCGCGGGCTTCCGTAGTTGCAGCACGCGGGCTCAGTAGTTGTGGCTCGCGGGCTCTAGAGCACAGGCTCAGTAGTTGTGATGCACGGGCTTAGTTGCTCCGCGACATGTGGGGTCTTCCTGGACCAGGGCTCGAACCCGTGTCCCCTGCATTGGCAGGCGGATCTTAACCACTGCGCCACCAGGGAAACCCTCTCTGACCACCTGTTATTCCTTTCCTGCTCACACTCTGTTCTAGCCACACTGGCTTCCTTGCTATTCCCCACATATGCCAGTCATGCTCCGATCCTGAGGTTTTTTCCCCCCACACCAAGCAATTCTCCAACACCAGCTGGGTGTCCTCTAATTCAAGTGAATTCTGACACCACCTACCTGGAGAGAGCATCAGATCCCACAGGTAAGGGCTCAGTCCTACAAGACCATTCTCCCACCCCCCACTTCAGACTCCAATCACAAGTCCAGGTTGTCACCTGTGCTTCTGACCAACAGGCTATAGATGGAAGGTTCCCACAAACCCCTCCTCCTTGCATTCAATTAATTTGCTAGAGTGGCTCACAGAACTCAGAGAAACATTTAGTTTACTAGAGCACCAGTTTATTATAAAAGGATATAACTCAGGAACACCCAGATGGAAGAGATGCATAGGGCAAAGTATGGGGAAAGGGGGTGGAGCTTCCATGCTCTCCCAAAGTGCACTACTCTCCCCAGTCTCCAGGTGTCCACCAACGTGGAAGCTCTCCGAACCCCATCCTTTTGGGGTTTTATGGAGGCTTCATTACATAGGCAAGATGGATTAGATCACTGGCCATCGATGATTGAACTCATGATCGATAGACTGAATCTCCATCCCCTTTCCCCTCCCTGGAGGTTGGGAGGTAGGACTTAAGTTCCAATCCACTAATCATGTGGTTGGTTCCCCTGGCAACCAACCCCCATCCTTTGTGCTTTCCAAAATTCTCCTCCTGAACATAACAAAGGATAAATCTATCACTCCTTTATCGTAGGAAATTCCAATGGTTTTAGGACCTCTGTGCCAGGAACACAACGAAGACCAAATATATATTTCTTATTATGAATCACAATATCACAGATGCTCCCACCGTAGTCCTTTGCTCTAGCTGGTCCCTGTGTGGAACCCTATTCCCTCTGCTGTCCACTCTGCTCAAATCTTGCCTCTCAATGTGGCCAACTGTGACCTCCCAACTGAACACTGCAAACCTGCCCTCCTCCCATTCCCAATTTTCATTAGCGGGGGCCACATTTCCCAAAACACTTATTTTCTAACATAATGAATGACTTATTTAGTATGTTAATTTTCTAATCGAAGTATATTCAAGTATTATTGATTAATAATATTAGTTTCAGGTATACAGCATAGTGATTCAGTATTTTTGCAGATTATACTCCATTTTAAGTTATTATAAGATAATGGCTATAATTTTCTGTGCTATACAATATATCCTGTTGTTTATCTATTTTACACATAGTAGTATCTGTTAATCCCATACCCCTAATTTGTCCCTCCTCCCTTCCCACTCCACTTTGGTAACCACAAGTTTGTTTTCTAGTCCGTTAATTATCATCTACTCACCCTCCCCCCACGTACTACAAGTTCCAAGACAGCAGGGAATCTTTGTTTTGTTCACTGAGCATCCCTAACATAGTTCCTGGCACAAAGTAGGTGTTCAGTAAATACTTGAATGAATGACCCCTTGAAGACCGTTCTAATACTTTTAATTCCTTGACTGTCGGCTAAGCAAAATGGAGAATATAAGCTTGCCTTACTGTTTAACAGTGAACATTAAGGTGATTCATGAAATGTCTTCCAAAAACTATACAGGTAAACTTTGTACATTTGCATGTTTTTAAAATATCTGGTATCTTTTAAAAAAGAAAAAGTCCATAAGAGCATTTCATGCGGACGGATGGAAATAGACACATAGCAAGACCACAGAGCAAATGTGAGTACTGCCCCCTCCTGGCTGAACATGGAGGTGTGGCTTTCTGCACCACCAGCCCCACTGGGGACGACTTACGAACCTGGTGGGGTTGCGAGATATGCTATCGATGACATTTCAAAATGGGTCAAATTCAACCCTATTTTCAGACGGAGGCAAGGAATAAAGTGTCAAAAGGAGAATTTCTAGGGAGTACAGAGCCCACACATTTCCATATTGTGAGGAGGATGTTGACAGTTAGTGGGAAGTAGTAAAGAAAAATGTTAAGCAAGAAAATCCTAACATGATCACATCCATCTGCTGCACTTACAGCTGGAATCTGAGTGGGAATTTCCCATCTGTGCTTTAGTCTCAGCTTTAATTTGACTATAAATAAGACACACACATGCACAACTTGTACTGAGCGCCTTTTGGGGCCCCAAGTTGTTTAAGGATGATATTGATATATATATATATATAAACTGTGTATACATATACTTTAACTCAGAACCTACACATTAAACTAGTCAGTCTGAGGTGTGCAGCCGATCTCTTCTAACTTGGTCCCAGGACGATCTGACATTTCATAACTGAGGCCTTAACTGTTGACATCCTCTGCTCAAACAGACCTAAACAGAACTTCTGATGCCCAGGCCAGCTTCCCCTGGAGAACCCGGCTGTTTGCTTCAGGAAACCTCAGGGCCCAGAGGCCTGAAGGTGGCTGGATTTGGGAAGCCCATGGCTCAGTCAGACAGAAGCTGCACTTGCTACTTTACATTCTTGTGTGATTCTCAAATGGACTCTACAAGCATCTATATAGACTATCACCCCCACTTTACAGGTGGGGAAGTTGAGGCTTAGTGACATAAGGTAACTTGCCCAGGGTCATGTGGTTCCTTAGTGGTAGAGCCAAGACTCAAAACCAAGTCTTTGAAGCAAGGTTCAAACCCACATGTTCTTTCCACTTTCCCCTCTGCCCCCACATTACCCTCCCAGGGCCTCTGGGGCTATAAATAGTGGGGGAGGCTGGGATTTTGTGTGCGAGGTCAGCCAGGCCTTTAGCACAAGGAGACACTAACATCTCCCAGCCTGGCCTAGCCCGGGCCCTGCTATCCCCCAGGCCTCAACAGAACTCAAGCCCAGACAGGCCCCAGCTTATCACTGGCTTCACTCTCTTGGTTATATTTAGCTCTGGACCTCAAAGAGAAAGGTGTGGGCCAGCCCCTGAGACAGCGCACACCCCCAGGCCAGGCCAGGCCACTGTGCGTAGAAAGAGGGTGTCTGCCACATCCTCTTCAGACACTGGCATGAGCCTCCTCCAGGAGGGGGCTGGGTGCACCTTCCTTCCTGAGAGTCTGCGGGATCTTGTTCGTCTTGCTCCTTGAGGGAGGGACCACGGCAGTGTCTGTAACACCCTGCATGTGGCTGTTGATTAATCATTCTTTGTTGAGTGAACAAATCAATGATCCAAATTCATGTTCTAGAAATCTGGACATCAAGACAGGCACATGAATTCCCAGAGGGATACCTTAGAAAACCGAATGCATTTCATGCTATTAAATAGTCAACTTGGGACTTCCCTGGTGGCGCAGTGGTTAAGAATCCGCCTGCCAATGTAGGGGACAGGGGTTCGAGCCCTGGTCCCGGAAGATCCCACATGCCGCGGAGCAACAAAGTTCGTGTGCCACAACTACTGAGCCTGCACTCTAGAGCCTGCGAGCCACAACTACTGAAGCCCACACGCCTAGAGCCTGTGCTCCGCAACAAGAGGAGCCACCGCAGTGAAGAGTAGCCGCCACTCGCCACAACTAGAGAAAGGCTGCGTGCAGCAACGAAGACCCAACGCAGCCAAAAATAAATAAATAAATTTTTTAAAATAAAAAAATAATTTAGTCAACTTTATTCAAGGAATGGACGTGAGTTTCCATCCTCCTCTTTCTCCCTTTTCTCTTCCCTCCTCCAGATCTGGCATTAAGGCTGCAGCGGGGGAGGGGTACCCAAGAGGGACATCAAATCCTGGAGGCCGGCCTGAGTGCCCCAAGTGGCAGCCACCACAGTGTGCGACAGCTCTTGGAGTCCCTGTGTCTCTGCAGGTGTCCCGATGACAGGCCTCCCTCCCCTTGCTCTATTCGCCCCTTACACGCCAGCCACCTGCAGAAGCTCCAGAAGGCGGGGCTGTGTCTCCATCCCACCTGCTGAGCGACTGGAGCAGACTGGGGGGCGTGGATCAGTCTGGCGGCCGGGGCCAGAGCTCAGGAGCGTGGCTGGATCCTGACATTGGAACTCAAAGGGCAAAAGCTGGCAGCTCTCAGGTCTTACAAAAATGGAAAGAGCCGCTTTTTCACAATATAGAGAACCGTAGCAAGAAAGAGGGCGAGCGCAAGGAAAATGAGAAGCTTGTCAGTCAGCTCTCGGCGATTATATTTTGTGATGAGCTTCCGTCCCAACTGGATGGTCCCCGACATGGACTTGAATTCTTCATTTGCATCCAGGATAGTCCGTGAAGAATTAACTGAAACAAAAGAGGGAGGGAGCCTGACTAAGAAACTGTACAACACCGAATCCAAAGACTCTGCTCTGCCAGCTGGGTTCCCCGTAATTAACACTGTGCTCGGAAGCAAGTTCCTCTGAGCCAGGGCAAAGGATGTGAACAGAGGCAACGCAGAGGAGCACAGAACAAGGACAGGGCAAGGAGAGGCAGTTCCCTGGGTCCCTTCCAGCTCAGGGAAGGATAAGGTTTGTTTACATACACTGTCACAGGGCCATAACTAGGAGTCCTCCCGACATGGACATCACCAGGGAAAAGGGCAGAGGACGGTTTCTTTCCTCACCACCAACCTCCGCTTTCTGGAGGCAGGCGCTGCTGAGAAGAACCCCCGGCTGCAAAACTAACACGGGTGACCGTGGACAGGCACTGTGAGGTCTCTGTGGGGGCAGGGCTGGGGGGCAGGACTTGCCGCCTGTGAGGTGCACCCGCCGGGGCGTCTGGTGGTCAGATCTGCTCTTTGTGGGATTGTGAAGGGGCAAGGATGTCCTGGGCCCTGCCACATGCCCTCACACGTGCCAGTCCTGCAGTCCTGGGACACTGGCTGTAGCTTTAAACACATGACACCTGTGCTCCAGCCCGTGTGTGAAACCTAAAAGGAGGCACGTGTCCCTTAAGGCTCGTTGTGCCCACATGTCAAACTAACTGGAGTGTGGGTTTCTGGACCTGACACTTGAGGAGGAACGTTTCCCTGGCAAGATTCCTCTACAAAGCATAACAGGGCATCATCAGAACATCCACAGAATGAAACATGTTGTCAGGTGAGAAGGTGAGGCGTGAAGGACAACATGTGAAATGTTTCCATTTATGTAAGAAAGAAGGGGATAGGTAACATTTAATTTCCTTGTGCTCTGCGTGCTGGAGGGTCTCAGAAGGCTATGAAAGAGACTGGTAACAGTGCGCACCTCTGGCACCAGACCTGGAGGTCACGGGCAGGGGGAGGTCAGAAGGGAGAGCAGTCTTTCTGTTTCCCTCCTGTACTGTCCAGGGCTGTGCAGCCTGGAATGACGGCCACTAGACACATGTGACACCTGAGTGTGTAAAATGTGTCCAATCCAAACTGCCATGTGTCTGTGGGTAAAATACCCACACGATTTCAGAGCTCTAGTGTGGAAAAAAAAAAAAGGAATGTCAAATATCTCAATAATTTTCACTATGAATTGTATATTGAAATGGTTAAATATACGATTACAATTAATTTCATATGTTTGTTTTTACTTTTTTTAATGTGTCTAATGAAAAATTTTAAGTGAATGTATGTGGCTCCCATTATGTTTCCATGGGATGGTGCTGTCCTGGAGGTTTTTTTCCTTAACCATGTAATTTATATTACCTTTTCACAAAATTACAAGTTAATTAACAAATAAAAGAAATTACCAGAGGAAACAGAGTAGCGTTTTGAAAAACACAGGTTAGAGAAGAGCTAAAACCGATCCTTCTCAAACTCTTCCAAAAAATTGCAGAGGGAGAAACACTCCCAAATTCATTCTACGAAGCCACCATCACCCTGATACCAAAACCAGACAAAGATACTACAAAAAAAGGAAATTACAGACCAATATCACTGATGAATATAGACGTAAAAATCCTCAACAAAATACTAGCAAACAGAATCCAACAGCACATTAAAAGGATGATACACCATGGTCAAGTGGGATTTATCCCAGGGATGCAAGGATTCTTCAATATACGCAAATCAATCAATGTGATACACCTCATTAACAAATTAAGGAATAAAAACCATATGATCATCTCAATAGATGCAGAAAAAGCTTTTGACAAAATTCAACACCCATTTACGATAAAAACTCTCCAGAAAATGGGCACAGAGGGAACCTACCTCAACATAATAAAGGCCATATATGACAAATCCACAGCAAGCATCATACTCAGTGGTAAAAAACTGAAAGCATTTCCTCTAAGATCAGGAACAAGACAAGGATGTCCACTCTCGCCACTCTTATTCAACATAGTTTTGGAAGTCCTAGCCACAGCAATCAGAGAAGAAAAAGAAATAAAAGGAATCCAAATCGGAAAAGAAGAAGTAAAACTGTCACTGTTCGCCGATGACATGATACTATACATAGAAAATCCTAAAGATGCCACCAGAAAACTACTAGAATTAATCAATGACTTTGGTAAGGTTCCAGGATACAAAATTAATGCACAGAAATCTCTGGCATTCCTATACACCAACAACGAAAAATCAGAAAGAGAAATTAAGGAAACACTCGCATTTACCATTGCAACAAAAAGAATAGAATACCTAGGAATAAACCTGCCTAGGAGGCGAAAGACTTGTACTCAGAAAACTATAAAACACTTATGAAAGAAATCAAAGATGACATAAACAGATGGAGAAATATACCATGTTCTTGGATTGGAAGAATCAATATTGTGAAAATGACTATACTACCCAAAGCAATCTACAAATTCAATGCAATCCCTATCAAACTACCAATGACATTCTTCACAGAATTAGAACAAAAAATTTTACAATTTGTATGGAAACATAAAAGACCCCCGAAGAGCCAAAGCAATCTTGAGAAAGAAAAACGGAGTTGGAGGAATCAGGCTCCCTGACTTCAAACTATACCACAAAGCTACAGTAATCAAGACAGTATGGTACTGGTACAAAAACAGAAATATAGATCAATGGTACAGGATAGAATGCCCAGAAATAAACCCACACACATATGGGCACGTAATTTAGGACAAAGGAGGCAAGAACATACAATGGAGAAAAGACAGCCTCTTCAATTAAGTGGCGCTGGGGAAACTGGACAGCTACATGTAAAAGAATGAAATTAGAACACTACTTAACACCATACACAAAAATAAACTCCAAATTGATTAAAGACTTAAATGTAAGACCAGACACTATAAAGCTCTTAGAGAAAAACACAGGAAAAGCACTCTTTGACATAAACCACAGCAAGATCTTTTTTGACCCACCTCTTAGAGTAACGGAAATAAAAACAAAGATAAACAAATGGGACTTAATTAAACTTCAAAGCTTTCACACAGTAAAGGAAACCATAAACAAGACAAAAAGACAACATTCAGAATGGGAGAAAATATTTGCAAATGAAACAACAGACAAAGGATTTATGGCCAAAATATACAAACAGCTCGTGGGACTCAATATCAAAAAAACAAACAATCCAGTTAAAAAATGGGCGGAATGGGACTACCCTGGTGGCACAGTGGTTAAGAATCCGCCTGCCAATGCAGGGGACACGGGTTCGAGCCCTGGTCTGGGAAGATCCACATGCCGTGGAGCAACTAAGCCCGTGCACCACAGCTACTGAGCCCGTGCACCTAGAGCCCATGCTCCGCAACAAGAGAAGCCACCGCAGTGAGAAGCCCACACACCACAACAAAGAGTAGCCCTCGCTTGCTGCCAATAGAGAAAGCCCACGTGCAGCAACAAAGACCCAACGCAGCCAAAAAAACATAAATAAATAAATAAATAAAAATTAAAAAAAAAAAAAATGGGCGGAAGACCTAGACATTTCACCAAGGAAGACATACAGATGGCCAAGAGGCACATGAAAAGATCCTCAACATCACTAATTATTAGAGAAATGCAACTCAAAACTACAATGAGGTATCACCTCACACCGGTCAGAATGGGCATTATAAAAAAATCTAGAAACAATAAATGCTGGAAAGGGGGTGGTGAAAAGGGAACCCTCCTGCACTGTTGGTGGGAATGTAAATTGATACAACCACTATGGAGAACAGTATGGAGGTTCCTTCAAAAACTAAAAATAGAACTATCTTATGACCTAGCAATCCCACTACTGGGCATATACCCTGAGAAAACCATAATTCAGAAAGAGACATGAACCACAATGTTCATTGCAGCACTATTTACAAGAGCCAGGATGTGGAACCAGCCTAAATGTCCATCGACAAATGAATGGATAAAGAAGATGTGGCACATATATACAATGGAATATTACTCAGCCATAAAAAGAAATGAAATTGAGTTATTTGTAGTGAGGTGGATGGACCTAGAGTCTGTCATACAGAGTGAAGTCAGAAAGAGAAAAACAAATACCGTATGCTAACGCATATATATGGAATCAAAAAAAGAAAACTGGTACTGATGAACCTAGTTGCAGGGCAGGAATAAAGAGGTAGACATAGAGAATGGACTTGAGGACATGGGGTGGGAGGGGGAAGCTGGGGCGAAGTGAGAGTAGCATTGACATATATACACTACCGAATGTAAAATAGTTGGCTGGTGGGAAGCGGCCGCATGGCACAGGGAGGTCAGCTCAGTGCTTTGTGACCACCTACAGGGGTGGGATAGGGAGGATGGGAGAGACGCTCAAGAGGGAGGGGATATGGGGACATGTGTATGCATATGGCTGATTCGCTTTGTTGTGCAACAGAAACTAACACAGTATTGTGAAGCAATTATACTCCAATAAAGATCTATTAAAAAAAAAAAACACAGAGAAGGGGTAAAAACAAACACTCATGTAAGAAAAATCCCTCTCAGCCCTCTTTCTCCATGCCTGCTGCCATTTTGAAAACCTAAGTAAGAATCTGTTAAGTAAAAACCTAATAGGCCTTTCTTTTTTAAACTTTCTTCACAGAGAATTTTAACCATCACAAAAGTAGATAGAATAGTATCATGAAGTGCCATGTGGCATCACCCATACACATGAACCACCAACTCCCTGGCAGTCCTGTCCCCTCACGACCCCCATTCAATGCCCCCCACCTACAATTTTGCAGCAAATACCAGACATCATATCCTTAATGGGCTTTTTAAAAAACTTGTGGTCCTAAAAGACTTCTGAATTTGTGAGTCATAAAGAAAGGATTGAGAACTGCATTCTTTGACTTTCCTGGTGGCGTAGTGGTTAGGAATCATCCTGCCAATGCAGGGGACACGGGTTCGAGCCCTGGTCCAGGAAGATCCCACATGCCGCGGAGCAACTAAGCCCATGCGTCATAACTACTGAGCCTGCACTCTAGAGTCCGTGCTCCGGAACAAAGAGAAGCCACCACAACGAGAAGCCTGCGTACCGCAACGAAGAGTAGCCCCCGCTTGTTGCAACTAGAGAAAGCCTGGTGCATCAACGAAGACCCAACACAGCCAAAAATAAATAAGTAAAAAAAAACAAAAAAAAAAAACCTGCATTCTTCTTTCTTCAATGGCTATCTCTCCTACAAAATGTACCCCAAGAACGACCCTCAACACCCCAGAAACCATCAGGATCTGTGCACCCTTCTCACCACTTAAATATATGGTCTGTTTCTGGTATACGTGCTGGGTGTGGGTGTCCTGTCACCCGCACCAGAGGCAGAAAAGCCCTCAATTCCAAGGCCAGGCCAGCTCCTCCCTCTCACGTTCTCCAAGGCCTCTCCCCAGGCTCAGGCCATGACCCTGGTGCACACTCAGAGGAGGTGACCGCTGGTTCTGAGCCTAAATGCCCAGAAAATTTTCAAACACAGGGAGTGACCTTGGGGACAAGCTGCTTGCTTTCCTTTTGCTTCTGCCTGTTTTGATAGTACACTGAAAAAAAAAAAGAGTGGTTCAAAATTACAGATAATTTTTAGGGGTGATAATGGTATTGTGGTTTTGTTTTGTTTTTTGTTTCAAGAGTCTCTTATCTTTTAGAGATACATACTGAAATATTTATATGGATGATGTCTGAGATTTGCTTCAAAGTAATCCAGATGAGAGCATAGTGAGGACAGAGTTGAAACAAGATTGGCCAGGAGTTGACAACTGCTGGAGCTGGGTGATGGGTTCCTGGGACTCATGTACCAGGCTCTCTACTTTTGTCTCTGTGTAAAATCTTCCAAAAGTATTTCAAAGAGTAAACTCTCTTCCTGTTTTCCTACACGGAGGATCCTGGGCAGGGCAGATTCTCTTCTGTGTTATAAGGGAGACATCATGGAAAAGCTGTTGGGGAGACCCAGATGGTCTCCGGAAGCTTCTTCTGTGGCCTCTGACTGCAATTTTTAAAAGGAGCTCACAGGACTTCCCTGGCGGTCCAGTGATTAGGACTCCGTGCTTCCACTGCATGGGGCACGGGTTCGATCCTTGGTCGGGGAATTAGGATCCCGCATGTCACATGGTGCAGCCCAAAAATAAAGAAATAAAAGGCGGTCACAGTAAAAATAACATTGGGGAGTACAACTGTAAGCTGATGAAATCCTAGCAGACTAGCTGGCAGCCAATAACTGATCATCTCTCTGCCTGGCCAGGGGGGTCCCCAGAGCCCTAGATGAGAAACAGACTCCCAGGCCCCTCCTCCAGCCTTGCTGGCACCCACTCTCCAAGAGAGCCCCTGGGAGTGCTTCTGCACATTTTGATGGGGGTGTGTGGATCTTGTAGTACAACTATAAAAACCGAAAAGGGAAATGAGAGCGGCGTATCCCATTCTGGGTAAGAGCAGGCTGTCGAAGAAGTGAGAAGCCACACAGATCAGTAAGCTTGGGGGCGGATGGGGGCAGAGGTGGAGGAGCCCGGGGGCAAGGGCTCTGGAGCCCGTATCTCTGGGAGCAGCTTCCCACTGCAGGCCCGGCTTTACCCAGCGTCTGCATGGCTTCCTCGCTCTGCTGGACCTGCTGGGACATCATCCTGCTGATCCCCATGAGGCTCTCTGTGATGGCACTGGACGTCTGGGCCAGGCTCTCTTTGGCGGTTTTCCTAGAAGTCCAGAGTGGGAGGAGGAATGTCAACAAAAGCCCGGCTGCAGGAAAGCCCCAGATTCAAATGAGATCCCATTTTTTAATCTATCGAATTAGTACATATGTTTAAATGATCATAGTCAGTGGTGACAAAGGCGTGCTGAGAGCATGCTCTTAAAGACAGCTGATAGGAACGTAAACTGGTGCTACCTTCTGAAAGCCATCTGGCGATATGTATTAGGAGCCTTAGAAATGTTCACGCCTTTGAACCAATAATCTCATCTGGGAATCTCTCCAAAGGAAACATCCAGAATGTGGACAAAGCCTTATGTACTGACATGTGCCCTGGTGTGTTATTTATAACACTGACAAACTAGAAATATAAACACACACAAACAGGGGATTAGTTAATATAAGGGAATACTATATACTATTAACATTTTGTTTAAAGAGCTTTTTAAAAAACATGTAAGTCTTTGTGCAATGATACTAAGTGAAGAAGAGTAGGAGACTAAATTTTATGTACGGTATAATATTGACTTTATAAAAAATATGGAAGAAAAAATAATGAGAGGAGGCAATATATCAAAACGTTTGTAAGTAGTACAATTATGACGTACTTTCAGCTTATTATTCATATTTTTCTTTATATTACTAATTTACTACAAATAAGAATATATTTCTTTCATACTTAAAAAAATATTACTTATAAAATTAAATACTAATTTTATACTGAAAACAAGAGGGGGTTCCCCACAGTGGGTTTTGCACCTTGCCGATTGCTCTTTATTCTGTCACCAGAGCCCAGAAAGACAAAAAGACAGATACCTTTGCCTGAAGAGGTCTCCTCCCTGGAGAAGTTCTGCTTTCTCTAGGTTGTCGATAGCAATTTTGCAAGTGAGATTTGCCTTCCTCCATGAGGTCTGATTGCTGGAATCAGAAGGGTCATGTGTGAGTTTCTGTTGATGCCACCAGGCTGTCAGTTCAAGTCACAGCAGGTCTTCCTTCCAGCCAGGGAGTGATGCGAAGGCCACCCGAGTTCAGCCCAGGGTCCATCCCCACCTCCCACCACTTCCTCCTCTTGGATGCCCCAGCAACTGCTCCAGCTCAGGCTCCAACACCTCTTGTCTGGATCCTGGAGGCTGTCTCTGGGTTGTTCTCCTACCGCCCATTAACTGTCCCTCTCCCCCCAGGACAGCCACAGGGAGCAACCTGGCCATAGCATGCCTCTGTTTACAGCCCACAATGGCTCCAGACTTCAGGGTAACATCCAGACTTCCCAGCGGGGCACACGAGGCCCCGTTCAAGGTTATCTCTTACACATTACTGCCTTGCCTTGTGTGCGGCTTGGTCCTGTTCCTCGAGAACCATGCCTCGCTCATCTTTGTATCACCAGTACCCAGAACAACAGTTATTGGCCCATTAGCTGCTCAATCAGTATGTGTAACAGGAAGTAGAAAAATCATTATAAGACAGTTTTCTTCAGTATTTCTTCAAGATTTGCTGTTCTTTACAAACCACAGACCAATCATGGACAACACAAACACACTGTATTAGAAGAGTCCAGTCTGACATGATTTATTTACATTTTTTACCTCATCTCCTTGTAAGAAACAACTCAAATTTGGTGAACAGTTCCCTGGAGTTCGAGTGGGGTCTTTTTTTAAAAAAATATTTTATTGAAGTTGATATATAATGTTGATATAGTTGATATATAATGTGTTAATTTCTGCTGAATAGCAAAGTGACTCAGTTATACGTATATATATATATTTTTTCATATTCTTTTCCATTATGGTTTATCACAGGATATTGAATATGGTTCCCTGTGCTATACAGTAGGACCTTCTTGTTTATCCATCTTATATATACTAGTTTGCATCTACTAATCCCAAACTCCCAGTCCTTCCCTCCCCCACTCCCCCTTGGCAACCACAAGTCTGTTCTCTCTGTCTGTGAGTCTGTCTATCTGTTTCCTAGATACGTTCATTTGTGTCGTATTTTAGATTCCACTTATAAGTGATATCATATGGTATTTGTCCTTCTCTTTCTGACTTACTTTGCTTAGTACGATAATCTCTAGGTTTGTTGCAAATGGCATTATTTCGTTCTTTTTTATGGCTGAGTAATATTCCATTGTATATATGTACCACATCTTCTTTATCCATTCATCTATCAATGGACACTTAGGTTGTTTCCATGTCTTGGCTATTGTGAATAGTGCTGCTATTTACATCAACATAGGGGTGCATGTATCTTTTCGAATTATAGTTTTGTCCGGGTATATGCCCAGAAGTGGGATTGCTGGATCATATGGTAAGTCTATTTTTAGTTTTCTGAGGAACCTCCATACTGTTTTCCATAGTGTCTGCACCAATTTACATTAGAGTGAGGCCTTTGTTTGATGGACTATAAAAAAGTTAACTGGGCTCCTCGGAGAATCAAACTCATGCACTAGAACTCTTATGCAGCTGGCTCAAAATCAATTGTGCTAACCCCCGGAATATTTAAAGAGGCAAATGAGAGTACACAAACTGATAGGGTGGTTTTGAATAGCACCTCTATGTTGAAAGTGTTCAAATGAGCTCTCTGATGCCTGACCAGCATCTGCTATGCTGTCTCACACCTGATATTTTAAAAGAATCAATTACATTTTCAACTGTTTACAAAGGAGTTCTGCTGGGCCCTGCAATGCAGAGATGAATGAACAATAGTGCTTGCCCTCAGGGACTCACATTTACTGGGGAGAAAAACAAGCAAAAATATTTACTGTATAGTGTGACAAGCACGATAACCCAGGTAAGCACAAGTACTGTTTCAACACAAAATCGCCAAAGTATTAATTTACTGCTTTCTCTCCTCTACCCTGGAATTCCACATCCTGAATGGTCACTCGTAACTTTAAACCCATGCTGAGGTGATTTTGCTGGTGTTAACTTGCTAGATTTTACACAAGGGGTCTTCTTTACTCAGTGTTTATAATCTGAGTCCCCATGGTGGCCTAGGGAAAGGAAAGCCATCATGACACAGAGTCTCACTGGTCCCCACTCACACATCCCTCCCTCCTCACAGGAGCCTCTACCATGCCCATGTCTTTGTCAGTCCCTATCCTCCTGACGGCTGGGCGTTATAAACAGAGCTGCTGTCAGCAAGGATGATGCTGGAGAATTACTCAAATCAGAAGCAAAGCCATAGACAAATACAGATGTGACAGAGTTAGTCCAATTAACAAGGATGAAGAGAAAACCTACAAGGATGGTGACACTGATAGGGACTTCAAAAGAGAAGGATCTGGCTACCAGGTGCTTGGAAAAGTTGATGGGGCCCTCAAATATTTTTGCAATAACAACCTTCGTTTTGATTGTGGTGCAAACATCAAATGTGAAGGGTCAGGTAGTTTCATGCTATCAGACAATTTTGTTGGATAAGTCCCCCAATTTCAATACCAAGAAATAGCACATACCTTCAGTTATATAATCAAGGATTAGCAGATAGCTGCAATGAAAACCTCAATTTTATTTAACATAAGCTTATTTACATATTTTTGTTTCATTTTTTAAGATAAAGTCCCATTCAAAACTTTCTACAGGGCTTCCCTGGTGGCGCAGTGGTTGAGAGTCTGCCTGCCAATACAGGGGACACGGGTTCAAGCCCTGGTCTGGGAGGATCCCACATGCCGCGGAGCAACTGGGCCCGTGAGCCACAACTACTGAGCCTTCGCATCTGGAGTCTGTGCTCCGCAACAAGAGAGGCCGTGACAGTGAGAGGCCCGTGCACCGCGATGAAGAGTGGCCCCCGCTCGCCGCAACTAGAGAAAGCCCTCGCACAGAAACAAAGACCCAAAACACAGCCAAAAATAAATTAATTAATTAATTTTAAAAAAAAACAAAAAACTTTCTGCATTTTGGTCTGTCTTCTTAAGATATCAATTCTCTTCAGATTAAAAAGAACCTTGTATTACTGGGACTTCCCTGGTGGTCCAGTGGTTAAGACTCCCTGCTCCCAATGCAGGGGACCCAGGCTCATTCCCCTGGTCAGGGAACTAGAGCCCACATGCCGCAACTAAAGATCCTGCACGCACCAACGAAGATCCTGCGTGCTGCAACTAAGACCCAGTGTAGCCAAATAAATAAATATTAAAAAAAAAAAAAAAAAAAAAAACGGACCTTGTATTACAAAAGCAACCATTTTTTGGCTTTTTAAAAAATATAAAATACAATATAATGTTAAATACGCTTTTGTAAACTATGCACAGTCTCACTTACCCAGCAGCCCCTGCTTGCCCCCCAGCTTTGAGAATTACATCCAGTCTGTGTATAAATGGCACAACTGAGTCATTAAGCTAGGTTTATTAGGCAAACCCTGGCACAAGCCTCACAGGGAGCAAGCAACCCAGCCAAGGCCACTAGCAGGAGGCCAGGCCCTACCTACCTGAGCATCTGCTTTTTGTGATTCTCCACTTCCTGGAGCAGAACTTGCTTCTCCGATTCTTTGTCTTGCTCTTTAGCCGACTGCTCAAGCTCCTGTGGGGGGAAAACAGCTCTAAATTAAAATGACTTTAAAAGCTAATACAAAACCGGAGAGCACTTCTATTTCTATCAGTTATGCAACAGCACTTGAAAACCCTCCTAGGGACTTCCCTGGTGGTCCAGTGGTTAAGAATCTGCCTTCCAATGCAGGGGATGCGGGTTTGATCCCTGGTCGGGGAACTAAGATCCCACGTGCCACAGGGCAACTAAGCCCACGCGACACAACTAGAGAGCCCACGTGCTGCAACTACTGAGCCCGCGTGCCACAACTAGAGAGAAGCCCACATGCCTCAACTACTAAGCCCGCACCCTCTGGAGCCTGCGCACCGCAATGAAGGGCCCGCGTGCTGCAACGAGAGATCCCACATGCCACAACTAAGACCTGATGCAGCCAAATAAATAAATATTAGAAAAAAGAAAACCCTCCTAGAACGGAAGACCTAGGAATGCCAGTTCACATACAACAAACATCCTTTTACATAGATAGCTCAGTCTGCAGGAAAGTAAGGAGCATCCCCAGGACCACAAAACCAGAAGGGGACTAAGAGCCAGAGCGGTCTTCCCGTGAGGGATGTGAGGCTGCCCTGGAGCAGGAGACACACTTCTCTAATCTAGGGCATGCCTGAAAAGAAAAGGAAAAAAATACGACTATATAGGAGCCTACTGATTCCACTCTGAAATATGATGGAAATACCACACTGCTGTTGCTACATGCTTACTCTCAATCTCTGTACATATTTCATTTTAGACTGGCGGCAAAGAGGGTTTTAAAGTCCATGTGGGGGGACTTCCCTGGTGGCGCAGTGGTTAAGACTCCACGCTCCCAATGCAGGGGGCCCAGGTTCGATCTCTGGCCAGGGAACTAGATCTCACACGCGTGCCGCAACTAAGAGTTCACATGCCACAACTAAGGAGCCAGCGAGCAGCAACTAAGGAACCCACCTGCCACAACTAAGGAGCAGGTGAGCTGCAACTAAGGAGTCCTCGAGCTGCAACTAAGGAGCCCACCTGCCACAACTAAGGAGCCCACCTGCTGCAACTAAGACCCAGCACAACCAAATAAATAAATAGTTATAAAAAAACAAACAAAAAATAAAGTCTATGTGGGGACAGAAAATGAAGCCTTGGCCATTTGAGGCCAGGAATTGGAACTGAGAACACCACAAAGCCAGGACCACAAAGGGATACACCCTCAGTGAAAAAGTGAACTAGGAAAATGTCTGTCACCCAGCACAGAGAAAATGTGGAAGCTTGTCCTTTTTTGCTGTGGGGTCTGGCTAGAGGGATACAAAATATCTTCCCTGAGAATATATAACCATGGAGCTACCCTCACACTGATCTAGGATTCAAATTCATACTCCCTGAGTGGCTTCAGAAACTCCACAAGGAGAAATGAACATAAAAGTGCTCCCAGACTTGTGACAATCCCAGGAGACCTGGCAAAAGCAAATGCAAAAACCTTTGAAGAGACTTGCCTTCAATTCAGGCCACACAAAAGTCCCACCAGGAAGGGCTTCTGAAGAGGAGTACTCAGAGCCCAAAATAACCAAACACCAGGACCCAACCGTCCACCACAGTGACGGACAGCAGACCTAACAACCAGCTGTCTGAGACCCCCAAGAACTTCAGATGATGGAACTATCAGACAGACTATAATTAAAGATGTCAATATACCTTGAGTCTCATGTCATATTTTTTTAACTGAAGTATAGTTGATTTACAATATTGTGTTAGTTTCAGGTATATAGCAAAGTGATTCAGTTATATATATATATATATTCCAATTCTTTTCCATTATAGGTTATTATAAGATTTGAATATAGTTCCCTGTGCTATACAGTAAATCCTTGTTGTTTATCTATTTTCTATATAGTGGTGTGTATCTGTTAATCCCAAACTCCTAATTTATCCCTCCACCACCCTTTCCCCTTTGTTAACCATAAGTTTGTTTTCTATGTCTGTGAGTATATTTCTGTTTTTATAAATAAGTTCATTTGTATTACTCTTTAGATTCCACGTGTAAGTGATATCATATGATATTTGTCCTTCCCTGTCTGGTCATGTCATACTTTTGGCTTTCAAATTAAAACAAGTTCCAGTTTTAATCAAGCTATTGATGCAAAAACATAAACTATTAGCTCATTTATATACTAATTTATTTATTTATATGCTTGTTTATACACTAATAAATGTTTGGAGATGCAGATTAAAACTGGGATGGAGTCAATATTCACTGACCATGTGCAAAATTATTAGGGCCTTACTAGGTGCCAGGTGTACACTAGTGGTTGAAGAGCTGATGATCGGGAGGGAGGGACATAACAAATGTGTAAATGTATTGAGGTTATCTTACTTAGTGAAGGACATAAACGCTGGGTGAGCACACAGAAACTTAAACAGAAAGAACAAGGAAATACTTAAGGTGGTGAGTGTGGTTGGAGAGCTGAAGTCATATGAGTTGAAAAAAGGTCTTTTATGGAATAAATTTGCTTTAAAAAGCAAAAATCAGTCCAAATAAATGCCCTTTGACAGAGGACAGGCCAAAAATAAATTATGGCTATAAAAAAAGAATGAGGAAGCTTCCCAATACTGACATGGAAAGATTTCCTATACATATTAACTTTAAAAATGGTATTTTAGGGCTTCCCTGGTGGCGCAGTGGTTGGGAATCTGCCTGCTAATGCAGAGGTCACGGGTTCAAGCCCTGGTCTGGGAAGATTCCACATGCCGCGGAGCAACTAGGCCCGTGAGCCACAATTACTGAGCCTGCGCATCTGGAGCCTGAGCTCCGCAACAAGAGAAGCCGCGACAGTGAGAGGCCCGCGCACCGCGATGAAGCGTGGCCCCCACTTGCCGCAACTAGAGAAAGCCGTCGCACAGAAATGAAGACCCAACACAGCCAAAAATAAATAAATTAATTAATTAATTATTTTTAAAAATGGTATTTTAGTCTGCTACCTTTTAGATGAGAAATGGGAAAGAAATAAGAAAACATTTGTCTTTTTTAGTATCTGAGTAGAGAAACTATGGAAAGATACATAAGTAACATACAAGAGTGGTTACCTATTTGGAGGAGGGGAACAGAGAACAAATAAGGAGGCACACCTAAGATTTTCACTGCACTTTTTCCTGCCTGCCTATATTTACACACATATACGCATATATAAAAAACATGTGAAAGTAACAGCCTGTCTAAATTAAAAAATTAAAATGATTAAATCAGCACTAGAGATGGAGGTGTAAAGAGATCAGCCAGGTTCAGTGACATTGCTGATATCTTAAAGTGAACTCCTTTGACAAAAACTGCATATTGCCAAAATTGCCCTTGAAAATCCCTTAGGAAGCAATGCACAGGACACAGACATACTGTTTTTCAGGGGCCAAACTGCCAGTTTTTCTATCATCTTTGGAAGAGACTGTCTTCTTCTGGTAAGCAAAAACAGGGTTATTGGCTGGCATTTGGGGCCATGTCATAAAAAAAGCACAAGTCTTTAAATCCAAGAACCATATGCAGCGAGACCAGGTGCCCCAAGACCCGGACAGGAATGGCCAGATCCATGCCACCCATCTTACCCTCACTCAGGGCACAGCACAGAAACACCCATGCTATTCAGACTGCTACTTTTCTCACTCTATTGTTTTTGGAGACAGCACATATACCCTAGTCGAATTCAGGACTGTTACATATGCATCTGATGTGATTGGAGACTACAGGAATAGAGAGGAAGAGGCTGGGCAAAGTGACAGCACGAAAAAAAAAACCAGGGGACACTGGTAATGGATTGAGGTGGATGGGTTGGAGAGAGCGGTAGAGAAAAGAAAGTAATGCAAGTGACCTCAGAGTTTTCAAGTTGAAAAATTCCCAGGACAATGGTGTCCCTACTATCTACCTGTAACATAGCTGGTAGTGCTGTGCATTCAAAAGTCCCTCATTTTTACCTGGATAGCAGGTTAGTACAGTTACCTCCACTGTCTAAACGTTTACTACTCCCCTGTCTGAACATCCACTGAAGGACCTGGACAGCCCTCGAGCAGAGGTTAGTCCCAGTTCCGAGCCCCGTTCATCGTCACCCAGTTTCAGCACCCCAGCTCTGCAGACACTCACCTGTATTCTGTGCCGCAACTGTTGAAACTTCTCTTTCACTTTAGTATTCAGTTCGGTAAGTGCACTTAATGGTCCTGAACAATCTCCAATATCCTAGGAGACATTGAAGAGATGAAGAGGTCTTTCTCAAGACAATGAAATGAAATGACACCAACTGTACAGTGAGAGAGTTGGCTTACAGCACAACTAAGTTTGGCCTACTGACTGTGATTCATCCTGATCTTTGCTGTTTACCTCTGCAACACAAGCAAAAACATTATAATTTACATTTTCTCATCCCTCTTTAGGTTAATTCTGAGCAAGCAACATAAAAGCATAGATAGAAACAAAATTGTCTTGACTTATTAGTTCTTGAAGTTTAACAAAACGCCACCCAGCCATTATGAAAGACTTAAAGCAGCTTATACATCTGACAAGAATAAACATCCGAAAGAGATACTATAACTTTAGATCTTTCCAACTTGAAAATCAGGATGCTAAATTCCTGGCATCATATGACAAGATTAACTTCTCGATCTAATTTTACAAACCATCTATTATAAATCACACTGTTTATAGACATGTTTGAAGGTAGATTTAGAATTTGTTTCTGGACATTCAAAATTACCGGGGCCAGGTTTTTTGTTTTTGTTTTTTTGGTTTTTTTGCAAAAGGGCGGAGCTGGTTTTATTCAACAGTCTCAATACAAAAATAACCAAAATGTGTGCAGCAGCGGAATTAGGAAGGACCCTGCCTGACTTCTGCAAGAGTGGGCAGCCCCTTTTTCCCCACAGCCCTGCAGGGGCAGTCAGCTAGCGCAGAGAGCCTCAGGGCAAGGTAGCGGGCAGAGCTCTGCATGGGGGCCTGGCCTTAGCTAGTACTGTCCACTCTGAGCACTTCCATCCTCCCTGCCATTGTAAACACCATGCTCAGATCCGGTCTCCCAATGCTGGGCATCAACCCTGCCCCGCTGTTAGGTCCTCAACAGGACAAACTATCCTGGAAACTTCCTTCCATCCAGCCAGCCAGGAAGGTAGCAAATAAGAGGTGACGACTCGAGGAAGGATGGGCCACCCCAGCATGGTTGGGGGCACTGCCTTCCCCCAACACTCCTAGGTGGGCTGTCCCTGGGCTGACACAGTTCCCAAAGAGGCCACGGCGGCTCCCCAAGGCTGAAGGGAGTTGAGGCTGTGGTGGGCCCAGAGGGGAGCACTGGATTTCATTCCTAAGACCCTAGAGGCCCGGGGAGGGGAGGCCTGGGAGGCTCAGGCGTGCTCCGTGGGGCCGGGGCCACCGGCATGGGAGTGGGCAGGGGCTGCAGCCTGCAGGGGGCCAGCACTGGACTCTGGGGATGCCGGCAGAGGGAATGAGAGGCCGTCAGCGGAGTCTGTGTTGAGGTCCAGCCTCCAGTAAGCTTCACACAGAGGCAGACCATTAGCTTCGCAAAGACTTGAGCTAGACGAGTAATACTCCTCCTCCAGCTCGTAGAGGTCTATGGAGACCTCATCCCAGGGCCAGGTTTTAAAGCAGGCCCTAGAGCCAGATTATGTGGATTCAAATTCTGGTAGTAGCAGTTTATTAGCTGTGTAACCTTGAAAGTTACTGAGTCCTCTGTGCCTCAGTTTCCTCATCACAACATACCCACTTCACAGACCAGGTACCTATGTAAAGGGTTTAGCAGAGGAGCTGGAACACAGTAAGAGTATGCTAAATCTAGCTATAATCAATTGTTCTCATCACGAGAATGCAAATGTTGGAAAATGCAAAAGGGCACTTAAGCAATTTAGATTATGTGAAAAGGCAATTTCATTTGTTCTGAATCTTAAATTTATTTTTCTAGAATTGGCCCAGATGTTTTGTAGTTTACACATGGGAAACGTGAAGTTCAAGAAGTTTAAATGTTTGCATCAAGTTGCCTCACTTGTTCTCTGGATTACTCGTTAAATCACAGTCCTTGCAACATATAATAAGCTATTAATTTGGTTTATTTTGCATCTGATTTCCGTGGGTAGCCTTACTTTCCTTCACCTTTTACGACAGCTAGTTGCAAACTGTGAGTCTACATCGAATGGTTAGTAACATTCGTTGGAAATGGAAACGATCTGCCTAAAAGGAAGGTTTTAAACTTTTGGTTTCTTTTTGCTAAACTCAAGGAACCATTTCTACATTCCTAACTCTCGCCTTGGCCAATTGGTTTACTGCAATACTACCTTCTACCCTTAATTGGCTTAAGGCAAAGGACCTCAATTACCCCATCTGTTAAACGAAAGAGTAGACTCTTAAGTCTTTTCTACAGACTGACTTTCCCTGTCCGGGTCCCAGTTTTGCCAGTATCTGCTTTCTGATCCAGGCAGACTCGATTTCCTCATTTACAACAATCTCAACTACGGTCCAGGTGACGTTCGTTTCACGTAACGAACGGTGCCTCCCATGCCAGGTGACCTTTGGTGCCACGGGGCATCGGACCCAGGGAGCTGGCCAGCAGGGGGCGAGGCTAATGGCTTCCAGGACGCTACCAAAGGATGGAGAGAACGGTATCAGAAGGCGGGGCCAAGCAGGATGACAGGTAAGCTTTGAGGCTGTCAGGGGGGCGAGGCGACGGCCAGAGGTGTGTAGGGGAGAAGCCACAAAGGGGAAGCCTGGTCGGGGCTGAGGTGGAGGGGGTGTCCCGGAATAGGGCGAGCCAACGGCAGCCAGATGGAGTATCAAGGCCAATGGTCAAGGGGACGAAGGGGACGGGACCAAGGGGGAAAAGCTCGGGAGTGAGACCGCCGAGCTCACAGAAGGCCAGTGGAGCTTGGGTTTAGGGCTTCTGGACCCCGGCGTGGGGCCCGGGCATTAGTACCTGGATAAGCGCCTTCACCTCCAGATCGAATTTAACAATCTCTTGGTTACAGATCCTGACGTGGACGTCTTGGGGAACCGCCATGTTGGGAAAGCCGGCTACGGGCTGCCGCGGTGCCCAAGTTCCAACGCGTTTTCGCACCGGCTTCCTTCTTCCCCGTCGGGTCTTGCGGCAGCGCCCCCTAGAGACCGGCCTGCGGCGAGCGAGGATGGTAGCGTCGAGTCGTGTGGACTTTCCCTGACTCGTGGGAAAAATCAGTCGGCCTCTTGGTGTGGACCTAGTAAGGCGGAGAGAAAGAGAGGAGGGAATTATCAGCAAGGCTTTAACAGGGGCCTCTCTTCCGCCCATCAGTCATTCTAATGACTGCATATTTTTTGCATAGAGGGGGGAAAAAGACTGGAGGAAAAGTATCAATTGGGATGTCTCTGGAAGGTGGAATTAACAGTTTTTTATATTTCTTTAAACTTTCTTGTATTTTTCATATTTTCTACAGTGAATATAAATTGAGGAGTGAAAGAAAACAAAGACAAATGTTGTTATCATTACTTTTTTAAATGTATGGAATTCAAGGCAGTTTGCTAGGGTACTTCCTGTCAGTCCAGCCCACGGTCCAAGGGATCTTTCTAAAACGCACAACTGATCAAGTCACATTCCAGCTTACACCCCTTCACTGGCTCCTGGTGGTTCCCTTTTGTGTACAATTGGATTTAATAAATTTACCTCGCTGGAGTAGTTTTGATGGATTAATGTAGTTTTGATGGAAATAATTAAGAATAGACCCTCAACAGATGGAGGCTCTTTCATTGTATTTTTCTTATTAACTAATCCAAGTTTCTTAGCTGGACCTCAAGGGCATCAGGTACCCCACCCACCCCTGTCTCCTTCCTGGATTCTTCAAGCTCTTTTTGGACCTGAGGCCTTGGAGGGAACACCCTCCCTTACGGTGTTCATCACCCCACTGCACCTAAAAAACAGGCTGTATATTGCAGGCTTGAGCATCTGCCCTGGCTTGAATCCTGCTTGACAACCCACTTCACATCTCTGTGCTTCAGTCTCCTCAGAGGCTAAATGCTGGTGATCACAGCACTGAGTGAAAGATTAAAAGAGGTAATACATAAAAAGCACCAAGCACAATGTAGTAATGTGGTACATGGTAAGAATGCAATGCACATGACTGCTATTATTATATTACTGACATTTGTGGAGCACTTCCCTTGTGCCAGGTACTTTGTACTAAGTGCTTTATGTGTATCATTCTAACTTAACTCTCACAACAACCCTGTGAGGTAGAGTTATCCACTTTTTACAGATGAGGAAACAGGCACAGAGAGATAATGACTTGCCCAGAAAAAGTGGAATTGCTAGGTCAAAGGATATATGCATTTAAAAATTCTGATACATGCTACTGAATTGCTCTTCATAGAAGTTATATCAATTTACACTCCCACCAGCAATGTGGTACAAATGCCTGCTTTCTCACGGCCTCGTACACATGGTGTGTTAACAAACACTGGGATTTTTGCCAATCTGATTAAGTGAAAAATGCCATCTTTCAATTTTCATTTCTTATCATGAATGAAGTTGAGAACTACTTGTATTTATTCTACTATCTGCTTGTTTTTCCAGTAGGTTGTCAGTCTTTTTCACATCAGCTCCCAGAGTTCTTTAGATATTAGGAGGATTTGCCCCTAGAAATGAGCTTTGTCTCTTAGTCTATAGAATTTTGACTTGGCTTTTATGGTGTTTTGGGCCTTAAAAAAGTTTTATTTGAGATTTTATTTTTACATTTAGATCTTTACCCATTTTGAAATATGTGTTGGCTTATGGTGTGAGATACAGAGCCAAGTTTACTTTCTCCAGAGGGTTACCCAGTTGTTCCAACACTATTTTCTGAACAATCCATCTTTTTCTCACTGGTTTCAGATGCCACACTTACCATATAAATTAAATATAAATAACATAAATTAATAATTTATATTATTTATAATATATAAATACATCTGAATCTATTTCTATACTTTCCATTCTATTCTGTTGGCCTATTCATTCATTCACCAAAATGACACTGTTTTAATATTAGTTTTATGTGTTTTAATACCTGTTAGGATCGAACACCCCATTTTTTTCCCCATGTGAACTTTAGTTTTTTGAAATCGTATTGGTATGTCTTATTGGGGTGGCACTGAATTGTTCATTTAAATTAGGAGGACTGACAGGTTTATGCTGTTGACTGTTCCTATTCAAGAACTTGGTCTATCTTTCCACTTGTTCAAGTCTTCTTCTGTATCCTTCATAGTATTTTAATGTTTTCTTCAGAGCTTGTACATTTTCTGTTAAGTTCATTCCTGGAGACATTTTAAGATTAAAACCTTTTAAAGAAACTGAGGTTGACATTTTTCAGGTCAAACGTTTTGGATCCTCAAGTAGAAGCTCCCTGTTCAGGACATTGAAGAAACCCAAACTCTGCACGCAGTAGAGCGGCCCACATGACCTTGAGCCCCTTTCCCATCATGCTTCTTGCTGGAAATTCCTCTGCAACCAACAGTCGCCAATTGCATCTCCATGAGGCAATGAGAGACAACATAGTTCCTCTCTTCTCCACCCTCCAACGTACTCCATTCTAACAAAAAAGACTCAATTCTAAGGCCTTCAGCTAGAGGCCATCTTTGAGGGATAGATACAATTTGGTGACCCGCACTCCCCATCACTGACTACTGCCAATGCTGTTTTGCTTCCGTCACCTTTACCTACTGATCCTGAGGCTAGCTTTTGTTTACTGCATCTACTAGGTTCTGGCTTTAGTTCTTTCTGGTTTCCAGACCCTAAGCCCATTATCTCCCTCCTACACAGACATCCATCCAAATATTGCCAGTGACTTGGCCAGGTCCCTTACAGAGGAGTATAGATTGTCTCTGAGTGCTGCAAGCAGATTGCCATTTGAATTGGAGTTCTGTATCATCTAAGCTGGGTCTGGGGTGAGTCCCTGCATCTGGGTCTAGTCTCTTTTGTAAAATGGACATGATCACCCACCTCACTGGGCCACAGAGAGCAGCAGGTGAGTTCCCTGATAGGAAAGCACCTAGCAGGGGCTTAACGAATGCCACCCTAGCCTTCTAGGACTTTCTAATGCCTTCTTCCTATTCTGAACCTTACAGCTGGGATATTAAAGTACTTCCCAACTAATGTTTTTCTCTCTAAGGTGCTCTCCTGGTTCCGAAATCAATGTGGGCAACGAGGGACAATTGAACAACCCATCTCACTGGGTGCTACCTAACAGAAGGTTTAGTTTCCTAAGAGCTATACTGGAAGGGCTGGCTCACCCAGCTCCTTAAAGTTCCTGGACTCTGATAGAGGCTCCTGTGAGGTCAAGTCCTGAAGCAGAACCAGTCCATGAGAGGCTAGGCCCACTTTGCTTCCTGACAGCCTCAGTGTCACTCAAATGAAGCAAAAAGGGCTTCTTCAAGGGACCAGGGACGTCATGCACACAGCCTGTCAATTCTCTTAACATACCCCGCTTGATGTGGTACCAGTGTCCTTGCAAATACCTCTGCGGTAACGTACCTAGAACCCTTTGCGTGTTTAACAGCTCTTGTGTTGTTTTGTGGCCCTGTTCACACGTGGCCTCCCTCAGCAGACTAAACGTTAGTGGCGGTCTCTTTAGTCTCCTTCTGGCCAGTACGTAGCACAAGTCTTGGCAGAGAAAATGCTAAACAAATGTTTGTTGGCCGAAGGAACACACTGCTACAGTGGTGTTTACTCAGGTCCCCTGATTTAAAAGTTCTATGTGTATGCCCAGCCTAGCTTGGGGACCTTCTTAGAATTATGAAACACACAAACACATACAAAGGCTTAAGTCAGGAGAGACTCAAAATACCTTCTCTCCCTCAGAGAAATCGCTTGGCCAAAGAATCAAGGAGGAGAAATAAGGATAAACTAAACTATGCTCTAAACTATAAAGAATGTAAATGTTTTTGTCAATGAATAATTCTACGTAATAGCTAAATTTAACTAAAGTATTGAAAAAGCAGACCAAAGTGTTAAAAAAAAAAATGTTAGCTGTTTGTACACTACACCAAGAGAGGGGCAGTGTGATCAAGAGTTCACTGCTGTCTCTAGTTTGGAATTTTGTTACAGTGGGTTATTCTGAAGGGTGGATGATCACCTTGGAAAGCAACAGAAAAGCAACAGAAAAAGGAAGGACAAAAGCATGAGGCAAACAATTCAAAACCTTTTCTTTTCATCTTTTTTTATTTTAAATTACAAAGGATGTTGCATACACTGATGAATCTGTATCTGACTAGAAGTGCTGAGGGGTTGGAAGGTGACAGAAAACAAAGGCAACGTTTGAAATGCCTTTTCTTCTGAAAAGAAAAACTGCACAACTATTAACCAACATTTAATAGAATAATTTTTAAACAGCTCATGCGTCAACGAGATAAAATTCTTTCTAGACAATAGACAAGACTGAATCCAATAAAAAGTTTCATAGCTCCAGTTAGGGGAGGGGGGAACAAAACTACAGAATATTTATGATAGCATTACAAACAGGATCCTACGCAACTATGCAAAAGAGGTCGCCACATTGTATGAACAAACACTTTGAATTCTTGCCCTTCCGCTCTTCTCTTGTGACGTCTTATGTGCAGTCAGCCCTAGTATCACTGTTAACCACAAATGCTAAGTTATAGGACAAAACCTAGGAAAAGAAGGTTAAAAAAAAAAAAGAAAAAAAAAAAAGCAGGCAGTGGAATACAGTGTCATAAAAATGTGGTGAAAAGGCAGATACAGTACACACATATACATTTCTGTTATTTGGTTCTGAAAAAAACAAAGGGCGAAGGGCAAGACACAGTAATCAGTCCCGCTCACATCCACCCATAATTTAATTAACTACACCATTGTGTTTACATTGTTATGAAAGAGGCAAACTTAGTTCACCCAAACTTGGCACATTGAAATACCCAACTTTGACGTTCCTCACTAGTCACCAAGTCATCAATTCCAAAATACTATTCGGAAGTAGTTTTAAGGTTCTATTCCCTCACCACTACCCCCAAATCTCTCTTTTCTAAAGGGAATGGCAATTTGGCATAATTCAGTTCCTAGGTGTAATTTCTACAATTTCAGTCAGTTTACTAAGCACGAGGATTATGCTTCAACACATAATCCCACTTGTCTATGGAAGTGTAAAACTGTCAGTAGTACATTTTCATCATCTTCCCCCAACATGCTTATTCCTTAAAACGAAACAACCATTCCTACAGTTGACATTCATGGTTACATCCCAATGTGTTTGAAATATTAAAAAAACATGGAGTCATCTTCTCATAATGCCCTTATTAAGATTACAAAGATTACAAAAGAATCCACAAGTATTACGGCACTGTGTGAGGCTTATTTGTCATGATCCGAGGGAAGAACAAGACTGCAGTTCTGTGCAAAGTTGTGGAAATGGCCTTAGTTCCATGGGAAATGGTATTCCACAATAGACTTCACTAGAAGGATAATTTGAAACTTTAACACTGAAAGCATAATTCAATGCGTTCTCAAAATTCAAGTTTCAAGATTTGGAGAGATGCTAACATTCTGTTACATAATTAACTAGAACATACTTGAACAGAATTTTAGGAAGACTATATAAAGAAAGGGAACATAAGTTTTTGTTAATTCCTGCTGAAGGCAACTTGATTTCGTTTCTTAGAAAGTTAACTAACTCTTAGCAGCTAAAATATTTTTGAATGTATGGAATAAAGAAAAGCACATCCATTCTTGACATTTTGGTGAATAAACTAACAGCTTTATTAATGAAGGCAAACATCAGATAACTGTATGAATATTATATATAAAAAAAGAAATCCAAACTAACAGCATTGTATTTCAAAAGTACTGTACTTCTGTTTCTTTTAAAGAGACTTGTCATCTGTTTTATAAAACAAACAAAACGAGTACTCTTCTCCTAAAAAATTCTGGAAAAATGAAAATAGTCAATTTCAAGCTGATGAACTGAACATACCTTTCTTTAAATGCAGACTATTGCTAAGGAGCAAATGAAGTCAAGCATCAGAAAGAAGATGTATGACAAATTCATGAAAGTTAGGAAAAAGGGATGTAGTGAAATTACTGCTAATCTCTCCCCCTCATATTCAAAGACCATTCAAAACTGGTCTTTCATACAAATATAAAATAACAATAAAGAGAGGGAATCTGAAACCATACCCATCTGAAATCCTTCATGATGTTTTTATAATAGCTCTGATTCTCTTACCGAAAAGGTCAAAGTGAAAGATTTAGGAAGTGAAAGGGAATGAAGATGTTTTGTTTTAAATGTACAAGTAAGGCACAATATAAAGCCACATCATAATCTGTCATGAAGGATATAGGAGAGGACAAGAATCGTACATGGTACAGTAGAACAAGCAATCATATTGACTGAAAAAGTGTGGCACCCAATTCAAAACTCAGACAAGATCTTAACAAGAACAACTGGACAGCATGCTTTCATATGGAGACAAACTCTATAAGAATCCAGTGTATCTGAAAAGAGGAAGAACGTTTTTTGTTTTTTTAAATCATAGTAGTACTAGAGTCAAAGTTTATAATTGCTTTGGGAACAATGGGTTTATTTGAGGTGAATTCACAATGCCTTCACTTAAAGTAAGATTCTGGACTTCATTATGAGCTATCTGTATACCATGTATGAACACAGAAAACCTTTAGAGAGCTCTTCTCTAATGATCTTCACCCAAAAATACATGCCACAATTTTCAAAAACAGAACACGTACAATTGTTGGGGTTTTTACGTTACCCTTATAAGATTTGTTTGTGTGATACACTAAACGTATATATTTTAATGACAATAGAGGAAGCAGATTATTACTGGCATTAAAGTACAACCATTTCTAGACGGTTTTAAATGCCACAGAGTCCCCTGGTTAAAATGTAAAGCTGCACAGCTTGCCTATGTCATCTTTATGATAAAGTTAAAACAGCAAGAGGATTTAACTTTCACTCTACATTTTACTGCCAGGTTTTTATTTAGATCAAGTATCGCTGCAGCATTCTGACCAGCCCAGATTTAGCAGCAAATGGCAGGAATCATATAAAATGCAATTTTTTTTTAACAAAGTGCTTTTCTAAGATATACATACATATATAAATAGGTACAAAATAAAGTGTCAACATTAAAAAGCTCAACTATTTAAAAGCTTTTACCTATTTAACTTAAGTAGTACATATAAAACACTGAAATGCAAGGATATGGAATCTACTAAACAGATTCAAAGTCTTTTTTTGAAATGCAAGACCAAAAAATCAAATTCTGGTTTGCAGACAAGAAAAAGGTATAAAAAACCAGAATTCCTAACAGAGCAGCTAGAAAGGGGCAATTTTATAAACCTCATCATGCTGAATCTCTATCATGAAATGATTTTCACCTGATTGCAAAACTGCCATATTTTGGAACATGTTTCAATTTCCCAGACACATTCTGTCAAAACTTCATATACCTCCAAGTTACAAACCTGTGCTTTGCCTTCTCTCACCTAAAAATGAAAAACTTTACACAATAAACTTACATTCTATTAAACCATTAGATCTAAGCTTATCTGTTTAGTGTGAATGCACTAACCAGGTACATTTCCACCAAGCACACAGGGTAATCTTGTGCATCACAGTTCAGCTAAGGTGTTAAGACAATCCTTCTTGGAGTTTCTTTTTCATGTCAAAGAAGCATGAAAGCAACATTGCTCACTTGTTACTGTGTGTTTTAGAATCAAACCTTTATAAGCTATAGCTTCATATGCTATCACTTACAAATGGGAAAGTGTGGTGGGGAGGGAGAAAGTAACAGAAAAGGAAACACACTGTATAGACAAAATATAATTAAAAATAAATTCTCCAAGGGGTAATGGAGAAATAGTTGGAGAAATAGATACTTTCCCAGCAGCTAGGTCGGAAATTTTTGGTATTTTTTTTTCTGGCTAAATAGGATTTTTTTTAAGGTATAATTTTTAAGCTACCAGTTTTCAGAGTTCAAAACACAAGATTTGAAAATAAAACAGTAAGAGAGACAGGACGGAAAGATCTGTAGGGAAGGTTTATAACGTTGCCTTGACATAAGAAATTTCTCATCAAGAGGTAAAGCTTTAACATAGTTAAAACACTGACTAATGAAGCTGTTTTATGTGAACAAAAAAGAGCACCTAAAAACTAAATGTGTTAATATTTCTCAGTTCTAGAAACTATAGAAGAAGAATAAGTCACATGTTAAGTTTGAAGAAGCTAGTTTGAAAATACCTGTACAAAAATATAAAAATCTATAAATCTTTGTTTTTGTTTTAAGCTTGTGTTGATCTTTGAAAATATTACATGCACAATAATACATCAACTGGAAAAGTGGCAACTAAAGAATTAGATATATTTAGCTTTTTTCTGTCTTTACATATATATATACATAATACAATAAAAATAATCTGTATTTTGGTTGTTTGGTGGAAGTATTCTACAATAAGCTAAATAAACTTTTTAATTTTCAAGGTCAAAAACTATTTTACCAATAGCTTACTAAAATGAAATATATTAAAATTTCCTACAATAAGTGCAGAAATAAAAAGACTTATAGACACCTAAATGGCCACCAACTTATCTACTATGGAAGCGAACTAGAGGAACAGCAAAATAATATCTGTATGTGTGGATGCTCCTTCTGTAGATAATTGGACCCAAACAGAAATAAAATTCACAGTTCAGTAAGATCCCTAACCCTGACCTTTTCGTTTTTCTTTTTTTTCTCCTTTTTTTCATACATTCATACAGTATCATGTAAGCTGTGCAAAACTTTACTTAGACTGGCAGTATGCCATATCAGTTGCATTTGTCTTTGGTACAAAAAATAAAACAATCGCAATAATGTGCAAGTATTTGTCTTCTTCCGGTCAAGTACCGAAATATGAGTTTTCTAGAGCCATCTTTTTTTTGTTTGTTTTTTTGTTTTGTTTTTTATACAATACACAGACTCTGTGGCATATATCTACATTTCAACATAGTCCTATATACATTCAAAAAATTTGAAAAAGAGTTGGAACAAAAAAACATTTAAACCCCATAATTTTTCCATCTATATATCTTGTTTTTCCTCATTAGGGTTTTCATCATACAAAATATTACCAGTTTTATAGTTTCCCCAAAATACAAGGCACAAAGAATATGCTTTTTTTTCTTACTTGCACAGACATTATATATATATATTTATATATATATTTATATATACCATATTGAGCTCGGAAAATGAACATCTAATATGGCACATGGGCATGAGTGCTGGGTTGTGCCATGTACAAGTGAGATTAATGGTTGTGGAAAATTAGAACAAAAAGCAATAATTCTAAAAACAATCTAAACTGACTGTTTAAAAAAATGCTTCCTCAATTTTTTTGTGTGGCTCAGAGCATAAACCTGCCACAATATTTGGCATTTACTATTATCTTCACTCTTTCAAAATGTTTTGATTTAACAGATTTTGCAATCTGTATCTAAACATCTACTTAAATGTATGAGTTTCAATTCTGATGCCAGTAGCAGTTTTAACCAACGGTTTATGCTCTGAAAATGTAATAATCAAGTATTTTGGATCATGCTTCACTTATGCTACTTAGTTCTTAAAACAATGTAACCTAATTGTAAATGTTTACATAATGCTAAACTGACATGCAAAACAGAATGAAAATTTACAATGAACAACGTGACAAACACAGACATTTCTGACCAGTGGTCCAATGAGGCTGATTACACTTTTGATGTTGGTATCCTTAGTCCTACAAGGCCTCCAGTGGGATTGCCTTCCGCAGTTTTCTCTAACACTTGGTTAACAAATTCTGAGGTTTGCCCAGCAACTGGGAGACCTGAAGAAAAGAATAATAGGCACACTTAGACACATATGAAGGTGAGGAGTAGGAAAATCTGAGGGTCAGGGGTGACTCTCAGCTAGACACTGGTCCCAGATGAGTGTTCTGCCGTTTGCTACTGCAGCCCAGAAAATAATTCTACCCACCATAATTAAAGCCTACAAGATTAGAAGGATCAAACCACCAGTCTCTTCCAACTGCTCCAACCTCACTACATCCCATGGATGGGCTTCACCCACATGACTGAAAATATATACCTGAAGCATGTTTTCATTCATTTTTATAATGACTGTATCAATTTTACGTTCCTTTTTCTTCATTTTAAAAAAAAGTGGATAAATAAGCAAACTTGGAAGAGAAGAAGGAAAGGTGGGAGACACTGCAGGTATGTTGATTTTTTCATCTTCCTCATCCTCTATAGCTGAGGTCAAAGATATTTGATATATTGATTTTACGTAACAGAGATGTACGTGTTTTAAATGTAATATAAAAATGAGCAATTAAAGGGGATGGAAGCAGAAAAATACTATGCAGTAATTGCTCATAAGAAGTTAAAAGATACTGTAAAAAACACAGAACTGACACCACCTTAACCATGTGATCAAAATCAGCCTGACCAATAATGGGACAAACTGATACTGTTTCTTGACTGACATAATGAGAAGGATATATAACCTACAATGTATTCTTGCCAAGAAAATTTAACTGTATCTAATCACAGTTCAGTAAGATCCCTAACAGATGAATTCAAATGTTGGGACATTTACCTGGATTTTTTATGGAAGAAAAAAAGCCTGGGAGACTGATCTAGATTAAAGGAGACAAAAAAAAAAAAAAAAGACACAACTAAATGCAACTCATGATCCTTAATTGGATCAAAAACAAACAAAAAGGTTATAAAGGACATTACTGAGACAACTGGGGAAATTTAAATATGGACTCCATATAGATGTCATATCAATGGAAGTTATACCAGTATTGTGTCTAAGTAAGAAAGTGTCCTTGTTCTTGAGAAATACATGCTGAAGTAGTAGTTATGGATGAAGAATCATAAGTTTATAAGTTACCCACAAATATTTAGGGAAAAAAATGTACATAGAGGCAGAAATAAAGCAAATGCAGCAAAATGTTAACAGCTGGTGAATCTAGCGGAATGACACGGAGGTGTTCACTGGACTATTTCTTTCTACTTTTCTTGTAGGATTGATATCTTAAATGAAAAGTTGAGAAAAAAATTAAGTATACATGTTATTAGCTAAAAAGTGAACCTGCAAGACAAAAATGTAGAGCTTGAAAATAATCAGAGGACACATACAAAATGAAACTATAATAATAATGGATCATACAGTGAATGACATGAAAGGCAAGAAAGCCATATGAACAGATCCTAACAGCTCTTTTGACAACAGAAATAAAACCAAACATACATCAATAAATAAAAATGAGCTGGGACTTCCTTGGTGACACAGTGGTTAAGAAGCCACCTGCCGGGCTTCCCTGGTGGTGCAGTGGTTGAGAATCCACCTGCCAATGCACGGGACATGGGTTCGAGCCCTGGTCCGGGAAGATCCCACATGCTGCAGGGCAACTAAGCCCGTGCGCCGCAACTACTGAGCCTGCGCTCTAGAGCCCGCAAGCTACACCTACCAAGCCCGTGAGCCACAACTACTGAAGCCCACGGGCCCTAGAGCCCGTGCACCACAACTACTGAGCCCGAGCTCTAGAGCCTGCGAGCCACAACTACTGAGCCTGTGCACCACAACTACTGAAGCCCGTGAGCCTAGAGCCCGTGCTCCGCAGCAAGAGAAGCCACCGCAAATGGAGAAAGCCCGCACACAGCAATGAAGACCCAAAGCAGCCAAAAAAAAGATAAAATAAAAGTGAGCTAAACTCATCCATTAAAGAAAAACTCCTAGACTGACTAATAAAGAAAATCAAACTACAAGTTACATATAAAAATCTAGGAGTGAATTTTATGGTATGCAAATCGAAATTAAATTTAAATTTTAATCTAATTAAGATCTTTTAAAAAGAGATGTATCTCATATAAAGTAATTCAGAAAGACTGAAAATAAAAGGGAAGGCTACCAAGCAAAGATAAATAATAAGAAAGCTACATTCATGAACTGTAAGATCAGACAAGATTGAATTCAGGGAAAAAGCTGTAAACAAGACAAAAGATGTGTACTTCTTGATGATAAAGACTATAATCCATAATGAAGGGGATGTAACGTACAGCATGGTGACTGTAGTTAACAATACTGTACTGCATATTTGAAAGTAGGTAGGAGAGAGGATCTTAAAAGGTCTCATCACAAGAAAAAAATATTTTGTAACTATGTATATTGACGGATGCTAACTGGACTTATTGTGGTGATCATTTTGCAATATATAGCAGTATCAAATCAGTACATTATACACCTGAAACTAATATAATGTTATGTCAATCACACCTCAAAAAAAATTAGAAACAAAATGAAAAAATTAACTCCTGAAATTAAAACAAATCTAAAAGGAATATAAGAGCCACAAATAAACACAACAGATAACGCATTTAAGAGAAACAGCAGTGAAAAGGGAAAGAATTTTAAAATAAGAAAGAAATTAAGAGATTTTTTTTTTTTAATTTGAGAAAAAGCGAATATACTTCAGAAAATACTGAAGATAGGCAAAGAAGAGCCAACCCACAAATAGTAAGAGTCCCCAAAGAAGAAAACCAAAGCAAGGGAACAAATCAAATATTAAAAACATATGGACTTCCCTGGTGGCACAGTGGTTAAGAATCTGCCTGCCAATGCAGGGGACACGGGTTCGAGCCCTGGTCCGGGAAGATCCCACATGCCGCGGAGCAACTAAGCCCGTGCGCCACAACTACTGAGCCTGCACTCCAGAGCCCGCGAGCCACAACTCCTGAAGCCCAGGCGCCTAAAGCCTGTGCTCTGCAACAAGAGAAGCTACCGCGATGAGAAGCCCGCGCACCGCAACAAAGAGTAGCCCCCGCTCGCTGCAACTAGAGAAAGCCTGCACACAGCAGCAAAGACCCAACGCAGCCAAAAATAAATCAATTAAAGAAATTTTAAAAATAAATAAATAAATAAAAATAAAATAAAAAGATCTGAAGCTACTTACTGAAAGAGCACAGAGTGTATATGAGAATATAAACCTAAAATGGCCAACTCCAAGACATGGTCTAGTAAAATTACTAGGATTTAAAGAAAAAGAAAAAAATCCTGTTGACATCTGGGCAAAAATAGCAAACGGCATAAGGGAAAAAATTAGGCAATTATTAGCTTTTCAACAGCAACACTTTATGCCAGAATAAAAATGGAGAAACATATTTAAAATACTCAAGGCAGGAAAATGTGAGTCAAGGATTGTATCTGGTAAAACTGACAATCAGGCACAAAGGGAAAACACAAACTTACCAATATATAAGACCTTTAAGTTAAAAAATAAAAAGGCAGGAAGAATTCTTTCTTACAACATTAAATTCCTCTCTCTACCTAACAAAGGAAGACAATGTAGAAATAAAATCCGTTTAAGGAAAAAAATTCAAATGTTTACGACGTAATATGGTAACATCAACAACTAATACTAAGTATTATTGAGCATTTGTGTTCAGCACTATGCTAAGTGCTTTACACGCACTCTTTCCATTTAATCCACACAACTGTCCACATTTTATATTACAGATGAATAAAATAAGGTTGAGGGAAGTGAAGTTACTCCCCTAGGGTCCTCAGGTAGTAAGTGGCAGGGCCAGGACTTGAATCTAGAACTGATTTCAAATATTCTGATTTTAACCATTATGCTAAATGAGCTTTTGTTTTTTGAAAACATATCTTAATTTTTGCACATGCAGTGGGTATTGCTAGAGCCACAGAGAAACCACTAGCATTTTGTATGTAAAAAGATAGGAAACAAGGCATGCGGAACCTAAAGTACCTTAAGATAAAGAAAATGTTTTAAGAATGAAGATAAATGCTCAAAAGAATCAAATGTTACACAGAATGTCAAGAAAAATAAATTCTCAAGTAAGTCTACTGGATGAGGCAATTAGTGGGCCACTTGGGAACTATACAGTTCAGAAACTATCTAGAGATGAGTGTCAGATGACAGGGCCAAGTGATGATACATGGGTATAGTGCAAGCACTTGCAACTAGCAGAACTTACTTCTAGCTCCTAGTCCTGCCACTCGCTGGCTGTAGGACTTGTGGCAAGTTACTTAATACCTTGTTGGGCTTCCAATTCCTCATCTGTAAAACCAGGATAATAATACCTCCTTCACAGAACTGTGGAAGTGAATCACTAAACAACCTGAGTAGACAGATCCTGGATCATAGTAAGTACTATATAAATGCCAGCTGTTTATCCCTTCCTAGACAAAGGAATTCTTTTTTCTCATCTCTTAATCTCTCTTTTAGATCTTCTCCTTTGGCCTTTAAACATGAAAGTTGTCAAATTTCATGAAATTGTTGGGTTAAAATCTATATGCATTGCTAATTTTACTAATGATTCCAAATTGCCCTACAGAAACACTAGTATATTTTACATTCAGTATGAACACAACGCTGACAAGAGAAATTAATAAGTCATTTCAAAAACCATAAGAAACTTACTAAGTGCATGGAAGCATTAAATGTGTATTTATTTTCAATTAAAGAAAATGCAATGATTTGGGTAGCAGATTTGGTATACAGGAGCATTTCTGTGTAAGTAAAAATAAAATATTCTTGCTCTCTCTACTGCATCTAAGCATCTTGATTTCTTCATAGCAGTTACCACAATGTTATTATTATTATTTTTGGTTTTCTATTCTTTGCTTTCCATTTTTAGACTACAAGCATCTAAGAAGAGTAGTAAACAAGTCTCTACTTAACCCCTGTATCCCCCAACACCTGGCAACATAGTAGGCATTGAAAAAATTTTGTGGAATGAATGAATTTATAATAAGTGGAAGTCAGAAAAACTGTCTTAACAAATTCTAAGATATTTACAATTAAAAAATTTTTTTAAAGTATAGTGTTTGGCACTCTAAAATTCAGGTAAATAACTAATTAATGATTGAAAAGTAAGCTCTAATTCTTTTAAGTGACCTGATTCAATATACAGTCAGCATCCTGGGGAAAAATGAACTGGAAGAAAATTCTCAGGTAAGTGAAATTTACTACTCTACGCAACGACTATGTAAGAACCAGTTTTTAAGAGACAGTCCTAGAATAAAAACTGTTAAACAAAGAACATATAATATAGCTGAAACAATTTTATGATGCTTCAGGGTTTTCACGGCTTGTGTTATGCTGTAATGCCCTTGGGATGCTACTGATCATAGGGTGATTTGCTCCTATGGCAGCCAAGCTCCTGGGGCCTCTAGGGTTTGCATGTCTTTGTCTACATTAGCTACCTCTACCCTCCCTGTCAGGTATCACTCTGCCTGACTTCTGGATGCCTGCCTCTCTCTTCCTCCCCATGTGGTATAATCTGTTCAGGGATGGAAAACCAGATAATCAAGTCTGTTAGAATCCTGTGAAAGAGTAAAACAAATAGGTAAGAACCTCTATTGAAGTATATACCGCAGGCTTGACAAGGTCAGGGATCTTCATTTTCCCCACAGAAGGTTAAAGTTGCTAAAAGTTTACCTTTCCTAAGTGTTAAAATAGTTCAGTGATGAAGTCTAAATAATAAATTGGGGGGCAGCGCAACGCTCACCTGCCCACTTGTAAGCCTAGTAAGCGTCCTAATAAATCATTTCTTGTCTATCAATCAATCAATCAATCGTGGTAACCAGGAGAACATGTTTATGAATGCTAACTCTCAAAAGACAAATCTTCTCATAAAGGGAGGTAACTACAATGAGAGCACTTGAGTTTTTCCTTAAAAGAATTTTGAATATTCCCTTGAATCATATACCTTACACTGTACGTTATTATTTGTTATTAGTTTATCCAGTATTCTTCTTACCAAGAGTATCTTTAATGAGGATTTCAAGCTTCTGTCCCATGTTGGGTCCTCTCTCCTCTCTTGGATTCTGTACTCGGTTTACAATCTCTTGCTTGATGGAGTTGATTACAAACAATAAATTATCTGTAAGATAGAACAGGACAGTTGGAGCATGTCATTAACATGGAAGAATTTACTTTTAATTATGTAATAACAGATACTCAATTAAAAATGAAGAACAGGCCTTCCCTGGTGGCGCAGTGGTTAAGAATCTGCCTGCCAATGCAGGGGACACGGGTTCGAGCCCTGGTCTGGGAAGATCCCACATGCCGCGGAGCAGCTGAGCCCGTGAGCCACAATTACTGAGCCTGTGCGTCTAGAGCCTGTGCTCCGCAACAAGAGAGGCCGCGATAGTGAGAGGCCCGCACACCGCGATGAAGACTGGCCCCCACTTGCCACAACTAGAGAAAGCCCTCGCACAGAAATGAAGACCCAACACAGCCATAAAAAAAAAAAAAAAAAGACTGCCTGTTAAAAAAATAAAAAAATAAAAATTGTTGATGATTTAAAAAAAAAAAAAAAAGAAGAACATATAAGAAAACATTAAGCAGTGATGGTTGTAAGCTTTCTTATCCAAAGAGACTAATAATCAAATGATGTGCCACTTCTGATAACAGACTGTAGACATGTATCAGTGTCTACTATCTTGTAAGCAATTTGCCCTACTTGTCTTCACAGCTATGACAGTGCCTGGTATACTGACTCATAGGGTCTTAGTAAATGTTTATTAAATAAATCGAACAAAGCCCTTCAAAGACAAAGCTTTAAAAACAAATTTCCCGGGCTTCCCCAGTGGCGCAGTGGTTAAGAATCCTCCTGCCAATGCAGGGGACATGGGTTCGAGCCCTGGTCCGGGAAGATCCCACATGCCGCGGAGCAACTAAGCCCATGCGCCGCAACTACTGAGCCTGCGCTCTACAGCCCACGTGCCTAGAGCCCACGCTCCACAACAAGAGAAGCCACCACAATGAGAAACCTGTGCACCGCAAACGAAGTGTAGCCCCCCTCACCGCAACTAAAGAAAGCCCGTGCACAGCAACAAAGACCCAACGCAGCCAAAAATAAAATAAATAAAATAAATAAATTAAAAAAACAACAACAACAAATTTCCCCACCTTAAGAAGCTTTAAAAAAAAAAGAGCAAAGTTAACCAAAAGTAAATAAGGAGGGAAATAATAAAGAGCAGAAATCAATAAAACAGAACACAAACACACAACAGAGAAAGTTAACAAAGCCAAAAGCTGGTTCTTTGAAAAATATCAACAAACTTGATACCCACTCCCACCCTCATCCCCATTCCCAGCTAGACTGCTTGATCACCTCCACCTAGAATGAAAAAGGGGTTATCACTTCAGAATACAGCCATTAAAAAGGATAATAAGAAAATGCTACGCTAACAAATTCAAAAACTTGGATGAAATGGACAAATTTATTGAAAATACCACTTAACAAGAAGAAATGGAAAATCTGAACAGCTCATTTCTAATAAAGGAATTGAATTTATCAAAAAGTATTCCCCAAAGAAAACACAGAGGGCTTTAATGGAAAATTCTATCAAATGCACAATGAAGAAATAAAATTAATTTCATCAAACTTTCAAAAAAAAGGAAGAAAGATGGCTGAATTCATTCTCTAAGGCTAGTATCCTAAAATACCAAAACCGGACAAAGACATTACAAAAAAAGAAAATCACAGACTAATATCCCTCTTGAATATAAATATAAAAATCCTTGACAAAATATAACAACAGAATCCAACTTAAAATATCAGAATAGAATCTTACAAAATATTTTCAATAGACTCTAATATAAAAAGGAAAATACATCATAACCAAATAGAGTTTATTCCAAGAATGCAAGGTTGGTTTAATAAAAAATTAGTTAATATAATTCACCATATTAACAGGGGAATATGTGATACATTACCAGAATAAAGGAGAACAATGTGATTGTTCCAATAAATGCAAAAAAAAAAAAAAGGAAAGAAAATGACAGTATTCAATATCTATTCATGATAAATGAAACTAGGAAAAGAAGGAAACTTACTCAAAATAATAGAGAGCATCTCATCTACAAAAAAGCCTACAGCTAATATCAACTTAAAGGTCAAAGTTTCCCCTGCAAACAAGGCAGTCACCACTTCTATTCAAATGTCTTAGACATTGCAACAAGGCAAGAAAAAGATTTAAAAGGCATAAAGATCAGAAGGGAATAAATAAAGCCATTTCTATTTGCAGATGATGACTGCTTAAATAGAAAATTCCAGGGCATCTACTGGAGTATCTACTACTGGAACTAATAAATTTAGCAAGAAAATAAGGTATAAGAGTAATACACAAAAATTCATTTTATATACTACCAAGAAAGAATTTGAAATTTCAAAAATGAGTCCATTTACAACAGCACCAAAAAATATAAAATACTTAGAAATAAATCTAACAGAAGATGTTCAAGCACTCTACATTGAAAACTATAAAACAAGTCAGAGAGATATTAAAGAAGACCTAACTAGATGGAAAGAGAAACCAGGTTCATGGATAGGAAGCCTCCATTTTGTTAAGATGATAATTCTCTCCAAATTGATCTACAGATTCAAAGCAATTCCAATCAAAATTTCAAGAAACTTTTTTTGTAAAAAGTGATAAACTGATTCCAAAATTTATATGGTCATGCAAAGGACCTAGAATAGCCAAAACAACTTTGAAAGAACAATATGAGAATACTAACAAGGACTAACACTGCCTGACTTTCACAGTCTACTATACAACTACAGTAAGACACTGCATATTCACATAAAGATAGACAAATAGATCAATGGAACAGAATACAGGGTCCAGAAGTAGACCCATACATATAGGATCAACTGATCTGATAAAGGTGCAAAAACAATTCAATGGGGAAAGGAAAGTTCTTTCAATGACTGGTGCTTGATCAACTGGATATTCATATGGGGAAAAAAATTCAACTCTTAGCCTACACCATACATAAAAATTAACCTGAAAAAGATCTCATAAACTTAACTGTAAAACCTAAAACTATATAAATCCTAGGAGAAAATATACAAGAAAATACAATTTTTGGAGTTGGCAAAGTTTCTAATTAGAACACACAAAAATATAAAATATAAAAGGAAAGACTGGGCTTCCCTGGTGGCACAGTGGTTGAGAATCTGCCTGCCAATGCAGGGGACACGGGTTCGAGCCCTGGTCTGGGAAGATCCCACATGCCACGGAGCAACCGGGCCCGTGAGCCACAATTACTGAGCCTGCGCGTCTGGAGCCTGTGCTCCGCAACAAGAGAGGCCACGATAGTGAGAGGCCCGTGCACCGCGATGAAGAGTGGCCCCCGCTTGCCACAACTAGAGAAAGCCCTCGCACAGAAACGAAGACCCAACACAGCCATAAATAAATAAATAAATAAATTTAAAAAAAAAAAGGAAAGACTGACAAATTGGACTTCAACAAAATTGAACATTTTTGCTCTTTGGAAGATGTCAGTGAGAAAACAAAAAGGAAATCCAAAGACTAGTATAAAATATTTTCAATACATATATCAGACAAAGAGCCTGTATCTAGAATAAAGAACTTTTAGATGACAAAATTTTTAAATGGCAAAATATTTTAATAGACACTTCACATATACACACAAAGTGTATGAATAGCCAGTAAGTACAGTAAAGATGTTCAACATCATTAATCAAAGAAATACAAATTAAGACCACAATGAGATACTGCCACATACCACCCATTAGGTTGGTTAAAAGTAAGAAGATTGACCTTGCCAAGCGTTGGCAAGGATATGGACCAACTAGAACCCTCATACACTGTTTTTGAGAATGTAAAATGGTACAGCTACTTGGAAAACAGTTTGGCGGTTTCCTATACAGTTACTCGTAGGTATTTAACCAAGAGAGATTAAAATATATGTCCACCCAAACACTTGTACAGAAATAATCACAGCAGCTCTGTTACAGCAAAAGCAAACAACCCAAGTATCCATCAATAGGTGAATGGATAAAGAAACTGCAATATATCTAACACAATGGAATACTACTCAGCAATGAAAAGGATTTAACTATTGATATAGATGACGTGGAGAAATTTTAAAATAATTATTCACAGTGAAAGTAGCCAGGCAAAAAAAGAGAATGTATGGTAGGATTCCATTAATATAAAATTTTGAAAATGTAAACTAATCTACAGTGACAGAAAGCAGATCGGGGCTACTAAGGGATAGGAATGGAGGGAGGGTTAGCTTACAAAGGGGCACTATGACACTTTTGGAGGTGATCAAAGTGTTCATTATCTTGATTGGTTTCACATGTATATACATATGTCCAAACTAACCGAATAATACTCTTTAAATATGTAGAGTTACTGTACTTCAATTATACCTCAATAAAGTTGCAGGGGGGAACACATCTCCAATTTCAACACACAGGATTCCTATGGTCTGAAATAAATCTCTACTACTTCAGACACTGATTTGAAATCAGTGATGTGTTATTCCTAACCTTGTAACACTTAGAAGAGACCAATCTAGACTAATATTGAAGAGGGAAGTCAGAAATAACTGGGGGTGGGGGGGTGGGGAGGCAGTTTAAAACTACATGCAGGGACAATATATATAAAACGTGTCACTAAACAAGGAAAGCACAGCTGACTCCCTAAATCACATGAAACAAGAAATTTACGCTTCTTCTCAAATAACTGAGAGAGAACACCATTTACTCAAATATAAGTAAGGACATTTACATGCAGGCTGGACTTCTGAGAAGCAATGAGGTTCCCCCATCTTCAACAGGTAAAGTAAATCAGGTCACTTTTAAAAAGAAAGAAAAAAAAAAACCCACTGTAAAATCAAAACTGAAACAGAGCAGAACAGCTCTTCTCAACCTGGGCAGTGTCCATGCCAGGCCAGTGTGGGGAGGGAGGGCAGAGGTGAAGGGTTATAACAACATCAAAAACTTCTGGGTGAGGAAGCGGAGGCATCTGGCTCAGAAAGTGAGGCCAAGCCTTAAATCTCTAACAGATCCCTCCTGTTTTGATTCCATGTTCATCCAAGAATCTTCCAGTTTTAATTTTCTCATGTAGCTTGCTTAGGTATAAAATATGTCAATCAGGACGAACGTCAATCCTCTTAGTAGCTTTACTTTTCATTCTGAGTCAAGAAATCTACATTTGACTCACGGAGCAGCTTCTTGCGAGCTTTGGTAGAAGGAATCAATAGGAGGAGGAGGTTCGGTAGGATAGGATGGGATGAGTAGCACAGTCCTGGGCCCTGAAGCTAGTCCTTGGAACGGTGCTAGCTGATGACAAATTTAAAAGGATAAGGACAACAGAGTACATTTTTCATAAAGCTAACTTTACTCTGAAATTATGCCTGTCTCAATTTTCTAATGCTAAAATATTCTTCCTTGTATGAAATGACAGCAATTGTAGATGATGTTCCTTTTAATGTCCTCATGTGGCAAAATATAAAGTTGGCAACACTATGGTTCCCAAGTCCCAAAATCTTTTTCTGATGTCACCGATTTGTAAATCACAAATTCTAGAAACCATTGGGTCAATAGATAGGTAACGGATAAAAGTGTTCCACAAAGCAGTCACAGAGTGACTCCCAGATATTTAGAGGAATCAAGGGCACCATTCCCTTGAGAGATGTATCAGAAACTCCGGGAAGAACTTTCAAACTACATGTGGCAAACTACACAGGAGCATCTCATTGCTTCTGAGATGTCTTCTAAACCAATAGTCGAAGCCGCTCTTCCCCAGACTGGAGAAGAGAAGCTAGTAAGACAGAAGTGGAAGAGAAATAAATGAATGAGAAGATCCTTTTCCTCCATGCTAATTGAGAAGAAAATGCTACCTCTTAAAGACAGGCCTTCAAATGTAAAACAGATAGCTAGTGGGAAGCAGCCACATAGCACAGGGAGATCGGCTCGGTACTTTGTGACCACCTAGAGGGGTGGGATAGGGAGGGTGGGAGGGAGACGCAAGAGGGAGGAGGAGATATGGGGATGTGTGTATGTGTATAGCTGATTCACTTTGTTGTAAAGCAGAAACTGACACACTATTGTGAAGCAATTATACTCCAATAAAGATGTTAAAAAAATAAATAAATAAAAAATAAAGACAGGCCTTTTCCTACATGAAAATATCTAGAGGCTTTAAGCTAGCTTTGGAAACAAGAAACATTTAAGGCCATCAAAAACTCAATTTGAGATAGAACAACACATTCAGAAATACACATATTCCTGGCCCTTACCAATTCCCCAATTGTTCCACACCCCAGAATATATTTACATCACAGACAGAGCAGCATGTGTGCGTGCGCATGCATGTACATACATACAAATGCAAAAATACATGGCCACACAGATGTACATCATTATGGATAAATTTATTAACTGAACAACACACAGATATATGCCTACATGTGTCCAGAGAAAAAGAGACCAGAAGTCTCCCAGGAGCCCACCACATTTCCCTGCAGTGTGAGTCAGCTGGGTTCTAAAATGAAGTATGAATGTCCATGACATTGCAATCAAATATATACTCACAGAGCTCAAGGTCAAAATGCTTCAATAAGCAAGAACGAATAATAGGAAAATGCGCAGATCTCCATTCCAACAAACCAACTATTGTTTTACCTAATTCATCTACCTTGATTAGAATTCCTGTGTGGTCATTAATAAATAAAACCATCAGTTCCTTTCACAAGTTGTAAGCATCACAGTTGGAAATCCTCTTTCTGTCCTCACAAATGGAAACAAGATAACCAAGATAAAGGATTAAGAAAAAACTCCACAACATTTATTGAGCACTTATGTGCCAGACATCATGCTGGACTTAAGAAAACCTCTGGAAACAAATAATAATTGATCATTTAGCCACTGTTCCACTTTCAGATACGATTTAGCCCAAGAGCAACACAGTGAAGAGGACAATTTTAGAAACAAAGGAACATATGAGCTCTTATGCTACCAGGCTTAAGGAAGTGTAACAGAGCAAGGGGGAAAGAAGGGGTGGTTCTTATTAAGAAGATCTTCTTATTAAGAGATCTTCTTATTAAGAAGATCAAAGGCAGAGCTTTCCAACCCACTAGTTCGCTGTAGAAGGGTTCCAGGTGTATGATCGTCTCAGCCCAAAAGGGCCTCCTCCCATCAGAAGCCTACTCTGTTATACTCCAGGATGCCTTAGAGATGATAGTTTTCTGCATGTGCCATGATGTGAAAGATTGGGAAGCACTGATCTAAACCAACGGTTCCCAAATATGTACTAGGATGGTTGCATAAGAGTAATCTGGGGTAGGTGCTTCCCGGTGGCGCAGTGGTTAAGAATCCGCCTGCCAATGCAGGGGACACGGGTTCGAGCCCTGGTCTGGGAAGATCCCACATGCCGTGGAGCAACTAAGCCCGTGCGCCACAAATAGTGAGCCTGCGGGCTAGAGCCCGTGAGTCACAACTACTGTGCCTGCATGCTACAGCTACTGAAGCCTGCGTACCTAGAGCCTGTGCTCCGCAACAAGAGAAGCCACCACAATGAGAAGCCCGCATACCGCAGCAAAGAGTGGTCCCCGCTCGCCGCAACTAGAGAAAGCCCATGTGCAGCAACGAAGACCCAAAACGCAGCCAAAAATAAATAAATTAAAAAAAAAAAAAAAGAGTAATCTGGGGTAATGTTAAAAATACGGGCTCAGGCCCGTGGCGCCGGCAGGATGGGCAAGTGTCGCGGTCTTCGTACTGCCAGGAAGCTCCGTAGCCACCGACGAGACCAAAAGTGGCGTGATAAACAGTACAAGAAAGCCCATTTGGGCACAGCCCTGAAGGCCAACCCTTTTGGAGGTGCTTCTCATGCCAAGGGAATTGTGCTTGAAAAAGTAGGGGTTGAAGCCAAACAGCCAAATTCTGCCATCAGGAAGTGTGTCAGGGTTCAACTAATCAAGAATGGCAAAAAAATCACCGCCTTTGTACCCAATGATGGTTGTTTGAATTTTATTGAGGAAAATGATGAAGTTCTGGTTGCTGGATTTGGTCGCAAAGGTCATGCTGTTGGTGACATTCCTGGAGTCCGCTTTAAGGTTGTCAAAGTAGCCAATGTCTCTCTTTTGGCCTTATACAAAGGCAAGAAGGAAAGACCAAGATCATAAGTTTTGATGATGAAAGCAGGATAGTAATAAATTTCCATATGCCAAAAAAAAAAAAAAATACGGATTCCTGGGTTCTACTTGCATAGATTACAGTTCAGAGTATCTGGGAGAAGCCTAGAAATCTACAGTTTAACATGTACACACACACGATTCTAATGAACAATCACATTTGTAAAACATGTTTCTAAACTATCCACTCAAAGGTTAAAATATATATTAGTTAATAAAATTGGCTAACCCAGCACACAACTGTAAAATGGAAGTCAGAGATTAACATGGTCACAAGAGGTGAGCTCTTTAGGATAGAGGTGAGATTTGGCTTGGTGAGCCACAGGTAGACATACTAAGAGAAGGACGTGAATGAGTAAGAGTGAGTATATAGCTTACTGAATGGATGAACAAAAAAGAGGCTGGCCTAAAGCTGGGCAGAATACAGGGAAAGCAAATAACAAAACCAAAGAAAAAGAGAGTGGTCAGCAAGGTAAAAGGAAGTTAATCAAATTGTTAAAAGTGTTGGTTTACCGTATTCTGTGTTGAGGCCCCATAATTTCACTTTATTAGCTTCATACTGCGCTTTTTTCTTTAACCGACAAGCCCTGTGAAAGGAAGGAGCAATTAGCTCACTCATTTTTTTACAGGGAACATTCAGAATATACTTCTTTTTGCTGCTGTCAGACATTTTCTAATAGCAACCAAAAATCACTGCCTACTGATATTTGTATCAAGGGCCTCAATCATCACCCCAAAACATACAATATCATCATTTATCCAAACTGATTTTTTGAAGTTTCAGCATAGATTCAAAAATAAAGCTATGGTTAGTATACCAAAATAAACAAACAAAAACGGACAATACCAAGTGGTGTAGAAGATGTGAAATAAGTGGAACCCTCGTATGTTGCTGGAGGGGATGTAAAACAGTACATACAACTACTTCGGAAAACAGTAAATATTGTTTTAATTTACTTCATTACTTTGGAAATAGCTACTTTGGCAGTTTCTTATACAGTTAAACACACACTCTCGGGAATTTACCCAAGAGAAATGCAAACTTATGTTCACATAAACAACTGCAGATGAATGTTTATGGTGACTTTATTCATAATTGCACAAAATTAGAAACCACTCAACTATCCCTCAACTGGTGAACTGATAGATACACTGTAGTGTATCACTTCAAAGGACTAATACTATCAATACTCCTCCACACAACAACATGATGAATCTCCAATTCATCCTGTGTGATATCAAAGCCAGACTCAAAAGGCTGCATATAATATGATTCCATCTATATTCTAGAAAAGGCACAACTGTAGGAACAGAAAACAGATCGGTGGTTGTGAGGAGTTAGGGGTGAGAGAGGGAGTTCACTTTTACAAAGAGGCATAAGGAAATTTTTTAAGGCGATAAAAATGTTCAATATCTTGACTGTGGTTGTGGTTTACATAATTGGATATGTTTGTCAAAACTCACAGAAGGATACACTGAAAGTGAAGAATTTATCAAGTAAATTATACCTCAATAAAAAAACCTTACTGCAAAACAAACAAAAAATAAAGAGCTATGATAAAATTTTTCATTTTTATACTATAAGGCACTTGAGTTCATTCACCTCTCCCCTTTAAAAAACTTCTTCCATGAAGCATAAATACCATCATTTACTTTCAAAGGAAAAATTATAATACTCTCATTGTAGTATTTATAAAAGTATATTTCTGAAAAAAGGGCCGAGGGCCATCTCCTCTATGAAAGCTCACTGAAGTCTAATCTCACCTCCTAGACTTCAATCACATGAGTAAACATGATTACCATTTACCTGGAAGCCAGCTTATTTTTTTCCTTCCTTGACCTTGGCCGGGCTGTTAAGGGAAGCTCACTGACTGGAGTCAGATCACTAATCACCTTATTCAGTTTCCGTAGTTCATTGCCTATCTGGAGTAGTTTTTTAGGATTTGGAGTCAGGTCTTCCACATCCGTTCTCCGTGACTTCTTTACTGCATATTTGCCTATAGATGGTTTAAAAGAAGTTTAAGTGAGATCATTTTATTTAACAAGAGATACATTTTATATAGCCATATTTAAAATCCCATCTCTCCCCTCCCCCCTTTTTTTTCAGAGGCCTGAGCATGTGAACAACCTACACTAGAAGGGCTGGCCTCTTCTCCTTCCCACTTTGTGATGGCAAGAAATGGGGGTAATATAGCACAACTCCAGCCTTTTCCCAACTCTTCTCCACCTTAAGGTTTCTAGCCCTGGTACGATGGATTCTTAATTATCTGCATGGAAGTAATAAGCATCTCAAACCTCAGGACTGGAGTCCAAGTTCACCTGCACACAAAAATCAGGGCTAGGGTACAGTATATGGTCAGGAACGAATTTGGAAATTTTACCCAAACCAAGACATTTAGGCTGCTATGACTGAAAATTTGTCAGACATATACATTCCTGTGTTGGACCCAAAAGTCCAACAAATAAGGACTGCCTTTTCAGAAACCACGTCTTCAGTTAGTTTGATAAATAACATTACAGAAGACTCAAGAAGACGTTCCCTACCACTGCAGGCAAGAGGAATGGCTCTGTCCTCTGAACTACAATACCCTGAACAACTTTCCTAGTACTCACTACATGCTACCTGTACCTATTTGTTGGACTCATCTTTTCATTTCTGGTAGAAAATAGATCTGAAGTCAAAAATTAGGCCTTTATTCACTGAAAGATAATAGAGTACAGACCTGGGTGCCAGTGGAAAGGGAAAATGAGGCACAAATATACTTCTGATACAACTTCTGTGTCAAAAATGCTTAGCAACTTATATCTGTAGCATGAGCGACTACTAAACTGTTTACTGAGCTCCAGCCTACTAGTGCCCCCCACCTTCTCAGTACAGACTTTGGATTAAGGTAAAAACATCTGTGCAGAAGAAATTCTACTCAATTACTTCCTCCTGGGTTCACAGTTCAAAATCTGGCCTACCTAAGATTATAAGCTTCTCCTGACTCTTACTATTCAATTCTTCCTGCTCCATTCCTTTTCTCCACAATTGTTCTTCCTTTCTTTTCCTTTCCCTCCTCTTTTCTCTCCACCACCGTTTTGATTCCAATCTCCCTGTTTACATTTAGGCCTGGAGATTGGACAAAAATGAAAGACAGAGATGCTAGAGCCCATTCTCTTCTTTCCCAACCCTTCTTGCTTATGGCAACTGTGACAGGTCAGGAATCAGCAGGCTGTCGGGTCATTTCCTGGGTAGGATATATAGAACAAGAAGTGACTAGAAATCATTTTTACACAAGCTTTCCTCCCTGTTTAGGTGATGGCTCTCAATACTGGTAAAAGCTATTTGTGAATGAAGAGCAGTCATAGCAAATACAGCGGCTCTACTGTTCTACTCTCCAATTTGCTAGGAAGGGTTGAATACCTACATATAATGTATAATGATTAAGCATTATGGTTTACTATCTCTATTTAAAAGTGACATGAAATATCCAGGACTGATGGTTACCAAGACTTATCATGGTGATCATGGTGTATGCAAATGTCAGATCACTATGTAATACACCTGAAACTGATATAATATTGTACATCAACTATATTTCAATAACAAGAGAAAGGAAGGGAGGGAGGGAGGGAACCTATATGATCACAATCCCCTCTTACCATGATGTAAGCCATTCTTCTGATACATGTTACTTGGCAAGGTATCTCTGTTCCATTCAGATGGCCTTAGCATCCTCTCTTGCTGTGATGGTGTGAGTTGTTCACTATACTCCCAGAAGTACCTTCTTTTACCTCTCTTCCGAGAGGTAATTGAAGTCATCTCCTTCAAGTCTTCCACAGAATCATTTTCATAGCCTTAAAAAAAGAAAGCACCCCCCCCCCGAATTTTTTAAGTTCCATAAATTTCAATAAACCAATCAGGACAAACAAAAAGATCCCCTCTATTTACCACCTGACACATTTCCTTTCATCAAAAAACAGTATTAACATGTCAAAGATAATAAACCAAATCTATACAATAACTTTTAATGTAGAAATCTCTAATTCAAAATATTTAGAGATTAATAAACAGAGATAACTACACTGTTTATCTTCCTTAGGTTTCTCCTTGGTTAGTATATGACACTTTTTTTGTATCTTCACATAAGATTGAGAGAATAATGAAATATAGCCACAGGAAAATAAACAACCCAATCAAAAAATGGGCAGAAGACCTAAATAGACATTTCTCCAAAGAAAACATACAGATGGCCAACAGGCACATGAAAAGATGCTCAATATTGCTAATTATCAGAGAAATGCAAATCAAAACCACAATGAGGTATCACCTCGCACCAGTCATAATGGCCATCATTAAAAAGTCCACAAACAATAAATACTGGAGAGGGTGTGGAGAAAAGGGAACCCTCCTACACTGTTGGTGGGAATGTAAATTGGTGCAGCCACTATGGAGAACAGTATGGAGGTTCCTTAAAAAGCTAAATACAGAGTTGCCATAGGATCCAGCAATCCCACTCCTGGGCATATACCCGGAGGAAACGCTAATTCAAAAAGAGTCATGTACCAAAATGTTCACTGCAGCTCTATTTACAATAGCCAGGACATGGAAGCAACCTAAGTGTCCATCATCGGATGAATGGATAAAGAAGATGTGGCACATATATACAATGGAATATTACTCAGCCATAAAAAGAAACGAAATGGAGGTATTTGTAGTGAGGTGGATGGAGTTAGAGTCTGTCATGCAGAGTGAAGTTAAGTCAGAAAGAGAAAAACAAATACAGTATGCTAACACATATATATGGAATCTAAGGGAAAAAAAAAGGTCATGAAGAACCTAGTGGCAAGACGGGAATAAAGACACAGACCTACTAGTGAATGGACTTGAGGATATGGGGAGGGGGAAGGGTAAGATGTGACAGGGTGAGAGAGTGGCATGGACATATATACACTACCAAATGTAAAATAGATAGCTAGTGGGAAGCAGTCGCATAACACAGGGAGATCAGCTTGGTGCTTTGTGACCACCTGGGGGGGGATAGGGAGGGTGGGAGGGAGGGAGATGCAAGAGGGAAGAGATATGGGAACATATGTATATGTATAACTGATTCACTTTGTTATAAAGCAGAAACTAACACACCACTGTAAAGCAATTATACTCCAATAAAGATGTAAAAAAAAACAAAAACAAAAACAAAAATACACATGCACCCCAATGTTCACAGCAGCACTATTTACAACAGCCAAGACTTGGAAGCAACCTAAATGTCCATGGACAGATGAATGGATAAAGAAAATGTGGTGTATATGTGTATGTGTATATATATATATATATATATACACACACACATACATAAACACACATACACACACACACACACACACACAAACAGAATACTACTCAGCCATAAAAAAGAATGAAATAATGCCATTTGCAACAACATGGATGGACCTAGAGATTATCATATTAAGTGAAATCAGACAGAGAAAGAAAAATAAGTATCATATGATATCACTTATATGTGGAGTCGAAAATATGATACAAATGAAGTTATTTATAAAATAGAAACAGACTCACATAGAAAACAAACCTATGCTTACCAAAGGGGAACGTGGGGGGAGGGATAAATTAGGAGCTTGGGATTAGCAGATACAAACTACTATATATAAAATAGATAAACAACAAGGTCCTACTGTATAGCACAAGGAACTATATACAATATCTTGTAATAACCTATAATGAAAAAGAATATATGTATGTATAACTGAATCACTTTGCTGTACACCAGAAACTAACACAACACTGTATAAATCAACTATATTTCAATTTAAAAAAAAAAGAAATATAGCCACAGGAATGTTAAAAGTACCATTAGTTAACAGTACTTAGACACTATACAATTATTTTTAATGTCTTCCGTCTAATATTTATGCATCTGAAACATCCCCAGACAGAAAGCTGTGTGCATTTCTGGGATGGTATCCTATGAGGCAGAATTCCGTGAGGCAGCAGTGGTCTTCTTCCTACTTCCCACAATACCCTTTTTGTAAAAGTACAAAAATGATAGTTCTCACACAGGCTATTCAAATAAAAACTTATATGCCTATTTCTAACTAATATTTTATTGGAAGCAATTTGCATTTACTTCACTTTTTAAGAAGTTATTTTCCCTACTAATAGGAAGTTTCAGTAAATACTTAATTCTGAGCTGCTAGAACTACTGGTCAGACCCAATACAGAATAACTTATACATCTAAAATACCCTCAGAGCGTGCCCATCTTAGAGGTACTCCACCTAATTAGTACTAGGTACATGGGGCAATGGAGATGGGCTGTGCACGGGGTGTGTACAGCCCTAAACCTAAGGTAGCAAGGAAAAACTGGATGGCGATGGCCAAGCAAAATGACCACTTTCCCTCCTAAAAACATGACTCCTCTGGAACTGACACTAAGAAAGTGATGACATCTGCACATTTTGGAAATAAAATAGAATTTTAGAATTTTACCAGGTTTTCTTCACATTAAGAATTAATTAGGAACATGATTCTATTTATTTGACATTGTGGGAAAGGCAAAAGTACAGGGACAAAGTGGTTGCCAGGAGTTGGGGGTGGAGGGAGAGGCTGACTATAAAGGAACGGGAGGGAAATCTGGGGGGTGATCAAACTGTTCCGTACCTTGATTGTGGTGGTGGTGGTTTCATGATTATGTGCATTCGTCAAAACTCAAAGAAGTGTACACTTAAAGAGGGGTGAATTTTACTGTTATGCCTCGATAAACATGACCTTTGAAAAAAGAATCAATTCAGAGAGCAGAATGATTTCGAGGCAACAGTAAAGACAAGCTTTTGTAGCACTGCTGGCTTAACAGCATTATAATGCTCATGTAGTACTTTAAAACAAAGTAAAAAAACACAAACAAACAAAACAACAACATGGCAAGCAGTGTGACAGAAAACCTTAGTTCTTCTTAAGAAATGAGGCACAGACTTCCCTGGTGGCGCAGTGGTTGAGAATCCTCCTGCCAATGCAGGGGACATGGGTTTGACCCCTGGTCCAGGAAGATCCCACATGCCGCGGAGCAACTAAGCCCGCAAGCCACAACTACTGAAGCCCGTGCACCCTAGAGCCCGCATGCTGCAACTACTGAGCCCACGCACCCAGAGCCCGTGCTCCACAACAAGAGAAGCCACTGCCTGAGAAGCCCGCGCACCACAACGAAGAGTAGCCCCTGCTCGCCGCAACTAAAGAAAAGCCTGCGTGCAGTAACAAAGACCCAACGCAACCAAAAATAAAATTTAAATAAATAAATAAATAAAAAAGAAATGAGGCACAAGTTAAGTGACACAATCATTTTCAGAAATCTGATTTTTGAAAATTCTGTTAGATACATAAATAATTTTTTCTTTACTCGTGTTAATGTATCACTTTAAATTAAAGGATTTTATCTTATTCCAGTTATCAACCTAGCTTTGGAAAAGGTGCAAGGGCTACATCCTTCTGCCAGAAATGGCCTTTTTAAAAAGGCCTTTGCTCCATGAGGCCAAGCTAAAATTACTGGCTCACAAAGACGACCCTACTATGGCTGGGAACACCTCAATACAGGCAGCACCAACCAAAACACTCCCATCTTCCTATGAATGTCAAGAACTGGCGTCCCACATTTAAGTCTACCCCAGCCCAAAGTATAAGGGAAACATTTTCACATACAGCTTCCTCAGGCGACCCATCCCCTGACACTTTATTTGATATGCTCCCTCAGGTGGCCTAGATTTCTGGCAAAACGCTGTCTCTCTCATTTAACGTACTCACGTATTTCACTCACAGATGTTTCATTTGAGGCTTCTAAGAACTGGGTAGGAAGAGGTTATTAACCCTATTTACAAAAAGAAACATGCTCATGGAGGGTTTAAGTGATTTGGCAGAGCTGGGACTGGCTCAGGCCCCATGACTCCAGCTCCAAATGGACTTCCCGCTTTGCCTGTGCCTACCCTACCTAGTTAAATGGTCTAAACAGATTTTTTTCCCCACATATATTCCATGTTAAATCCAAAGAGTCATTAGGATTTGGATTTCTTCTCTCCCACCCAAATTAATAACCAGTTTTATTTACTTACATATGTTCAGCACTTTCCCAAAAAAAGTATTTAAGGGTTATCAGTTTTCTTTGACCTAATATTTTAGTATTTTCTAATAGCATACACCATGAACTCACAATAACACACACACACACACACACACACACACAAAATGGATTTGTTAAAATCATCTGCCTTTCAATACAGAGACTACTGTGATCAAGTAGAATGCAGGAAAATTATATTCCCAGATCACCGGTCTTGCATTTAAGGTGATTAAATATTTCTCGAAGTGTGTTCTGAGGAACACTATTACTATAAAATATGTCTTCAATCCCAAGTGGGTTCTGTGGTCAAATAAATTTTAAGAAACTCTTGTCCTGAATCTTTCTCTTGCCAAGTCACAGTACACATAAGATCAGAAGACCGAGAAATCATGACAGTAAATAAACCCACTCAACTCTAAGTTGCATGAAGATAAGGATCATGTCTATTTTGTTCATCTCTGCATAGCCAAAAATCTAGTACACACAGTGCCTAACACAAAATTAGGCACCTCCCCACAATTTTTTTTAAACAAATGATTTGTTTAATGTAACATTTCCCATGGAGCCTTTTCCATTTTCTTTTCATTTGCTGGATCACCATATTGATCTAACTCATTCCTTTCTGACACAGTTACCAAAACATAGTCAAAAAGGCCTAAAATTCTGATCACACATCTTTAGTTAGTGCAGATTACTACCATTAAGCTGGTAAAGTCAATCATGAAAATCCTTAGTAGGGATTACAAAATAAACTCTCATTCTGGGGGCCTAATTCTTAGCCTTACAACCATGTAATTCCATGACCCCAAACAGTTGTAGCCTGTCCACAGAATAGGCTCTATTAAAACTTGGGAGCAAGTCCAGAGTAGAGACTGAAACTCCATTTTACACCTTTCCTGGAGCTTTGTAGGCTCAGGCACTGTTGTAGCCAACTGCCAAGAAACAGCATCAAGGGAGCTAGTCATCACAAAAGGGCCTTTGTAAACTGCTGCAAATTAAACCAATCAACCCACTCTAAAACTAGCACTCTGAAGAAACTATAACTATCCCACTTTTCTGCTTCAAAGAATTTCTTCTTGCCTCTCACCAATAACTCACATTTGTATTCTTAAAGTCACTTGTTTAGCTCTTTCTTCCAAGAAGAAGGGAAATTTTCATTAGCAAATGTGAATAAGCCCCCAAAATACCATAAAATATCATTGATTTGTGGATAAAGCATGTCATTCGTTGACATTTGTGAGAAGTGTCCAAGTAATACTAACCAAAGAGGTTTTACTTCAAGTCAACTGGAAGTGAGTGAATTAAATGCCATCCAAACATTTAGCATTGTTAAATAGTGCCAAGAGGAGGGCTTCACCCTGCCAAATGCCAGCTAACACATCTCTGTTTAAAGCACTGTTGGTTGCTTAACACCAACAAACTCACAAATCAGGGCTCTCCCCCCCACCCCCGACGAGAGTCAAAAGGCTGAGAAAATGGAAATGAGGGTCAACTTATCAAGTGGTTTCTCTTCATGGACCTACTCATCTCTCAACACATTTATCCACGTGAAATCAAGTCAAAAGATCAAGGATGAACTTAAACTGGAGTTAAAAGTCAAGGAAAAGCAGGAATTCCCTGGCAATCCAGTGGTTAGGACTCCACACTCTCATTGTCGAGGCCCAGATTCAATCCATGGTCAGGGAACTAAGATCCCACCAAAAAAAAAAAGTCAAAGAAAAGCAAAACTACAACCAGAAGTGGAATAAACAGTATAGTCCTTGCCTGCCTTGCTTGATAGTGGGATTTACCGACTCCCTCAGATTTATATATTCCTTTTAGCACCAGCTGGTAAAGGCATTTTCTTCCCCACACTTTCCACTTCCTAGTTATCACCCTAGTTATCACTCCTTGTCTCAACCCTTACCTTCCCTCCTACCCTAATTCTAAATATGGGACTCAAAACAATAGGACTGACCTGTCAGGTTTTAAGGACCACTCATGGAGAGCACTCTGGTCTCCCTATGGGAGGGAGCTATATAACTTACTGCTAACTGCAAAGATAGTTTGAAACACCTCAAAGCAGATTTCATTAACTTGTTGAGAGAAAAGTTTTCCTGCTAAGTAGAAAAGACAATTGTTCTGTCTAGACTATACTGAGTGCTAAAGTAAACCAAAGAAAAGGCATAAACCCTTTTCCTCCACCTTTTCCTTACTTGAAAATCCACTCAAGTCAAACAACTTAATTGTATCAAATGCATAAATCATTTGTGCAATAGAAAGATTTCACTAAGAGGAAAGTCTCTGGGCAATAATATGCTTCACTGGCTACAATATAGCTACTATGGCTGAAAAACCTTTCTGAAAATTAAATATCAATGTTTATACTGCCCGAAATTCCAACAATGAAAGGGCTCTCTTTGACAATTTATATTTTTCTTAATAACTTGGTCTTTTATGTAGAAGTTATAGTACCAACATTATTTTTGAAGAAAATAACTTTCGCTTAAATGTGAAGATCTTCACTTCTTTGTGCATTTAACTGTGTGCCACTTGGCAACACCATTTTCATAAATAAACTGCACAAGCCAACAGTGGCAAGAGCCCAACCATGTACATACTGAAGTGAACCAGTTCCCCACAGGTTTCATTTTCTTTCTCCCTTTTTTTTATATGCACTGTATATAAATAGAGCAGAGACTCCTTCATGCTCATTAAATTATAGCATGTATTTTTCTTCAATGGAAAAATACTGTGCAAATGAAAGATGCAGCAGACACAAAGAAAAAGCTCTCTTTTACATTATTCATTAAGTAGGCTTTGTTGGTTATTAGGGATGAGTAATATAAACCATCATTGCTTGGTTCACCATTCTAGGGACTCCAAACACACCTCAATTATAACAGAGGGACACATGCAGAAAGAGGAATATTTTTTAAACCAATCAATATTGGCATCTTTGCACAGCTGCTCAAGAGAGTGACAGATCACTTAACATAAGATAAATTAAGAAGAAGCCCTCGAGGAATCAGCATATGAACTACACATGAGCAAGAGTGATTATTTTAGAGCTGTTTGAATAGATAAAAGCAATTACATATCCAAGTCAAGATACTAAGTCATTTAATCCCCAGACTAAGACAAAGAAAGCATCCACAGCAAAACTTTCTATTTCAAGAGAGTAGCAAAAAGTCAATTCAGTAAGCCTCCAAGCACTACAATACCTGGTTCAGAGAAAGTGTCACTGATGTCATCATCCTTGTCATCTTCATAATCCTCTTCCTCTTCTTCCTCTTCCTCGTTTTCAGAAAGTTCGTGCTCGCTGCCAAATCCTTCATCATGGTCCTCATCGTCAACATCTTCCTCGTCCTCCTCGTCTTCTTCAGGACTGCATTTGGTTGGCTGTTCACCCAAGTTGTCGGACACAAAAAGGGAATAATTGTGCTCTTCTTTTTTCTGGGATGAATCTGAGACCGATGTGCTGGCAGAAAGGCTGCTACTCTCTCCTGCTGCAATTGACACAGGCCCCTCCTGGGGCAGGGGACTGAGTAATAGTTCCTGGGTTTCTTTAAAAGGCAAAGCTGGAGTGGCATGGCCCTGCAGAGGCTCCGTCCCTTTTTTCTCTGGTCTTTTGGCTACGGCTCCACAGTAGCAGGTGTTCTCCTTTGCTGAATCTGCATGAACCTGGCTCAATAGAGGCCGGCTCTGCTGCACTGGGTTGATCTTTACCTTTGCCTTTTTCACATAGTCTTTACATTCAACATGAAAGTTCACTTTTTCATTATGATACATGTTGGTCTTCACCATGATTTGTGTGCTTGAAGTGGGTTTACTTGCTTTTTGGACACAGTCTGACAAAGGGACCTCAGCCTGAAGAGTCTTAGAAGAACACACAGGAGCAGCTGCTCTGCTTGCGATCTTTTTACCAGGGAATGATGAGGGCAAGGGATTTTGTTTGACACTGAAAAGTGAATCAGGGTAATAAAGGGAATCAGAAACAGACTGAGAGTCCTCACTATTAAGCTGGGCCAAAGTTGGAGTTTTACTTATGACCTCTTCATCTTGGTAAGGGCTAGAAAAGTCATCAAGACCCAAGTAATCCACTTCTTTTGTTCCCCAGATGTCACAGCTGGTTAGTTTGGTGTACTTCGTTAAGTCTTCACAGTATGTATCCCACTGTTCCCAGTTTGAGGTTAAAGCACCCTCGTTATCCAGGACATCTGTGAAAGACTCCAGATTTTCAATGTCTTTGCAGTCCTCCAAAGAAAGGAAGTTGTCTCTAGGATTTTGCTGGTAGTTCATCTCTCTATCCTGAGAAAGGTTTAAAAAAAAAAAAAAAATCACATACCGTAATTGAGGAAAGAGTTATTTACCTCCATACTCACTTTCATGTATCAAATTGATAAATCAGTACTCAACCTCTGGTCTGCTTTTACGATAAAGACTACTTACATGACACTCTACCATTCCATTTAATATCATTTCCTCGGGCAAGGAAAAAAAAAAAAGGGAAAATATGTCCCCTGAGAAACTTAGGTATGGTTCAGGGCTCTTGAACTTCACTGTAAACACTCTTCCCGAAAAAAAGTTTACATTTCCTGATCTTTAACTTAGAAGGATTTTGGGACCTTCTCAGAAACAAGCTTCAGTTATAAAGCAAATAACGAAGGCCTTACCTTCATCACAGAATATGTCTTCTTAAGTGAGAATTTAAACATAGAGGTGAAGAGCAATCCAAAGAGAGGTGCAACTCAGCCACAGAAAGATAAGATCTTTGGTAAGACCTGTTAACAACTCTTGGGCATGGGAAAGTACTTTAACTCCTCATGAGTAGAGAGATGATTTTTTAAATGTCAGTAAGACTATGCAGCCATTAAAAGGAATGCAGTTAAGCTCTAATGTACTAGGATGAAAGGCCACTTACCACGTTTTTATGTTAAAAAGAGTTAAGTTACAGAATACCGTATCAATGATATGTCATCCAATTTTAAATATTCATATATTTATATATGCATAGAAAAACTCTGTTAGTGGTAATTATCTCTGGGGAAAAGGTTTGGTGGGTGGAGGCTCAGGAAGAAAATGAGGAAATTTTCAGTTTTCCAGTTTGTTTTTGTTCTGTTTTGATTTCTCCATTTGTTTGTGGGGTTTTGGTTTTTTTTTTTTTTTTGGTTGCATGTATGTCTCTGTGTGTTTTAACAGCTTTACTGAAGTATAGTTTACATACCACAAAATTCACCTCTCTTTAGTGTACAACTCAATAATTTTTAGCAAATTAACAGATTTGTGTTAGTTTTCCAGTTTTTATATACCTCCATGTTTCTTAAGTTGCATGTAATTTAAATTATTCTTAAAGTCTTTTTCTTAAGAATCTTAAGTGTCCAATTACCTCGAGAATAAATGATTAGTATATTCAGATGTTGCTTGGAATTGCTACCTTTGTCTCACATTCTCTGTGTCATCTGCCTTGCTCAATGTTATCATTCCTAAATATCCCAGCTGCAAAGTCCTTTAGCAGTTAGGCATATTAAAAAGACGGCTTCTATCTTCATCGTCAAAAACTAAACTTAAGGATATTTAGATAACCTTTCCTCTCACTATTTTCAATGGGTTCACACACCCTTCTAAAATACCAGACTGACAGTGACAAGAATAAAATTTGGCCTGATTACATCATTTTTTCTTTTTAGACATTTATAAATAAAAAAAGTATACAACACCTTTACCTCAAATCGATTAAAGCAGAATCCAAGAAAATGTTACTTACCAGTTCATACATGAAATCTGGATCTGAACTGTTTGCTAAGAGATCTGTGCTCATCAGAGTCTGTTCTGAAAAGGTGTGGCTTCGAAAGGCATCCCCAAAAGGCGGATCCATTCCGCTTACACTAGGCTACAACAGAGTGATTTTAATTTTGGAAAGTTAATGACTGCTTCGAGACCAGTTTATTGCACACAAGCCCCACCCCCACACCTACTAAATAATTATCTTCAAAACTATTTTGTATTTTTTCCTGCTTTTTAATTTTAGTACATTTGAAATATCTAACTAACATTAAACTATGGACTTATATTAGGACAATAACTAAGATGCATCAAACATTGGAAAAGGAATAGACTGGAAATTGTTAATTATACCTAACTTCTAAAAACTAAAGCTTATTTAGCCACCAGAGTCAGCATGTAGTACCTAATGAGTACTTTTATTTATTAGCTATGTAACATTTCTTCAAATCCATCTCTAACAACACTCGCTGTTCTAACTCCAGAAAGTGGAGAATCCCCTGCCATTTCTTGGGGTCTGCAGAGGTAGCAAGACAGTCTCTATACTCCTAAATGAGATAGCAAGACAGTCTCTATACTCCTAAATTAGTTCAATGTCTTATTTCCCAAAACAAGTGGAAGACCATTTGGGCATCTCTAGTCCAACAAATGCCTCCAGGAACGTGATGGAGACAGGATCAGCCAAATATCAAAAAATCTGCTGAGTGAGGCCAGTAACTGGGGCATGAACTCAGTAGCCTTAATCCTGATCCCTGAGAAGGGTACAATTTCTATGATAAATAAGAAAGGGAGAAAAAAAGACTCGGCACCCAGAGTTGATGCTCCTTCTTTTCTCTTCATCCCCCCTTTACCATTTCAAGGTCTAAACAAATTACTTCAGAGTGAAGTTTGGGCTAGGACTACTAAAGTGACCCAAACAAGTCTAAGTCCTCACTTTGAAATCTAACTTGGATAAAAGAAGAAGATGGGAAAGAATACAAATTCCCTGTCTGCCTTTTTGTTCTTCTCTTGCAAGTTTCTGGCAAAACTTTAAAAATTATATTAGTCTACTTGCTTATATTTCTCTATTCATATACCTTCTACCTACCACAGACTGACCCCTTTTCACACACTCTTTCACCATGTTTTCCTTCATGGGTACTTCCCATCCCATTCTTTTCTTTCTCTAATTTTCTGCAAGCTTGCCAGGTTGCAAGCTCAAAGTAAGTGTTTTATAGACCTAAATTCAAGTATTCAATAAATAGCGAATGAAACTTTGAATGGGAAAGAACTCAAAATGGGTATCTGCAGTCCACTTGGTATAGTGGTTGGGGTGGAGGGAGGCCACCGGTCTTTTTACTACCAGCTAGCAAACCCCCTTTCTTTGCCTCTGCTGCCTGGCTCCAAATCACTGGACCATCTCGGCAAGTTGCTGATTTCCCGTGCTCGAGGCACAGTTCTGCCTGGCCCCACATAAAGCCACCTTAGAGTCCCTGCCCTTTCATTATTTCTAGGTTTCTCCCCAGCATAAAAAGGGGAGGGATAAGACCTAACCACTGGAGGGGGAAGGGAAGAAGTTTGGATATGCAGAATAGGGACTAACAGGACTTCATTTATTGTTCCAGTGATTGCCTCAAACCAGAACTGAGCAATTCAAAATAGTTACCATAATATAAATAGATACAGTCATCCTTAGACACGTTTTGTGGGAGGTAGAGGTATATATGTATATGTGTGTGTGTGTGTGTGTGTGTGCGCGCGCGTGTGAAAGAGAGAAAGGCTGAAGTCCCTCACCATTTCCTCCTTACTGAATTCAATGGGCATGAAGGGAAAGGAACAATTGGGAAACTAGAAGAAGATAGAGGGGATGGAAATGGGCTTTCTGTGGCAGATTAATTTTCAGGGGAGTTGGTTTAGCCCCCATAAAAGCCAGCACCTCTGCTACCTTCTAACCACCTTTTTCTTCACATCATTCCCTGTGTCAACCTCACTAAATTTCAAAGCTATAGCAAAAGAAGGACATGTATTCAAAACCAGTTGAGATCAGAAGCAAAATGTCTTTAAAAGATAGTATAGCAAGTTGTGTTAAGATTCAGAGAACTTGGGGCTTCCCTGGTGGCGCAGTGGTTGAGAGTCTGCCTGCTGATGCAGGGGACACGGGTTCGAGCCCTGGTCTGGGAAGATCCCACATGCCGCGGAGCAACTGGGCCCGTGAGCCACAATTACTGAGCCTGCGCGTCTGGAGCCTGTGTTCCGCAACGAGAGAGGCCGCGACAGTGAGAGGCCCGCGCACCGCGATGAAGAGTGGTCCCCACTTGCCACAACTAGAGAAAGCCCTCGCACAGAAACGAAGACCCAACACAGCCAAACATAAATAAATAAATAAATAAATTCAAATAGCTTAACCTTTAAAAAAAAAGATTCAGAGAACTTACTGAACCAACTGCAGTGGGAAAATATAAAACTCTGCACCTTACCTGAGGCATTTCCAAGCCCAGATCCTGTGAGTCCGATCCCAAACTTCTTTTTTTTCTCGTTTGTAAATTCCTTTCCAGCTTTACTTTTAATTTCAAGATCAAAGATGATTTTCACAATAAACAGCAGGTTTCCCAGAATGCCTTCAATTCAACTGCTTGGATCACTGTTGTTGTTTTTTTAATAATTCTGTGCGAATCTGTCAACAACACGAAGTAACTTCACTGAAAGCCACTAAAAACAAGTTTACCTTTCAAAAATAACATTAACAAAGAACACTTTAAAGGAATAAGTACTGTGATTGTACTATCAAGAATTTGGCCATTTTTTAGTACCAACTATTCTGAAATTCACCATCCCTCCCTCTATTTGTTTCTACAATAGGACTGGTCAATAACCAACTGGCACTATTAAAAAAAAAAAAAAAAAAAAGCTGACAAAATTAACATAGGCCTGGGACTTCCCTGGCAGTCCAGTGGTTAAGACTCCATGCTTCCAATGCAGGGGGCGCAGGTTCGATTCTCTGGTTGGGGAACTAAGATCCCACATGCCCCGTGGCACAGCCAAAAGGAAAAAAAAAAAATTAACACATGCCCATCTTCCTGTGATCTAAAAATGTATTTTACTTAATGTTAAAATAAACCTCCCATTCGCTTCATGTTTTGTATGAGAAAACATAATGTCTCAGCAATTCCATCTACTGTATAATCATTACCGCTAAGTGAACCTACATTTTATATCTCTCATAAATCTACAAGAAGAGCAATGAATATGTATCACCATAAATAAATTCAACAGAATTTAACATATCCTCTACATTACATAAAATCACGTTCATAACGGTATATGCAACATTACTCTTCGAGTTATAAGTGAAATCTGTCCTTGAAGTAAGAATTATTCCAGTAAGCTCTGAACATGTGTATCTTGAGAGGGGAAACAGGGATAAGGACTACTTTGCAGAGTGGTTTCAAGGGTTAAATAAAATGACTGCAAGTCACCTGGCACAGGGTCTTGACTGTGGTAGAAACTGACAGGTTAGTTCCCCTTTCCCTCCTCTGTGAAGGCTTTAATCAAGAAGAACTAAACAGCTATACCCACTTCATCATCTCTTCCTAGATAAGTGGTCCTCAAAGTGTGATCCCAGGACCAGCAGCATCAGCATCAACCTGGAAATCTGTTACTAATGCAATTCTTGGGCTCCAGACCAGACCTACTAAAGCAGAAATTCTGAGAGTAGAGCCCAGTAATGTGTTTTAACAAGCGCTCAGGGTGATTCTGCTCCTCTCTAAAATCTGAGAACCTCTGCTTTAAACTGAACTCCTTGCTCTTATTCATTCTAGATGCAGTATCATTTCTTAGACTGATGTAAAGAGCCAATTTAAGCTACACTGCCCTCTGTAGTTAACACATTCTCTGGCATAGACCTGTGAAGTGATACATTACATCAATTTCAGAGACCTCTTGCTGAACGAATAAGAAGAGAGAGTCAACAAGGACGCAATAATTGTTCTACTCAATTAGATTAATAAATTGACTATCATCTGCATTTCCTAGATCTTTGCTGGGCTCTTCCCTCTAGTGGGCTGTCATTCTCAGTGCACTGTTCTAGGCTAGGAAACACCCTCAAGTACCCAACCTGGGCCCAGAAACAGAATTAACTATGTGTCTCAATCCAGTGCTACAGTTTAAATGGACTGATGCCTGCTTGTGCCAAAGGCTAGTTCTGGCCCAATTCCTCCTTGGACATACTGCCGACACGTACTCTCAGTCCTAACTCTTCCCATGATTCCTGTGAGAAACAAGGTCAGTTGCCTTTTCCAGACCTATTACTTAGACCCCCCCCAAAAACCAAATTATTCAAGTGATGCATTCAACAAAGTGGACTAGTATAATCCTGGTCTATAACCTTGGATCTGGGAGAAAAGTTTGATACTCTCTAAAACCTGAAACTTATCCTTTCTAGCAACAGGGTTGAAGAATCAAGAAGAGATTGAGTTCTCTTCTACATATATACTTTGGCATATATTTATTGGCAACCACTATAGACACCATGTACCAACAGCTTGGTTTATCAGGAAAACACTGGACAAAAAAAGGGCTAAGTTCTAGTCACTGCTCTCACTTGCAAACTCGACAATATTGGGTAGGTCAATCTTTCTAAAACTCATTTTTCTCATCCATGTAAAGAAAATAATATTACCCCTGGCTACCAAATTTCCTAAGCCATAAAACTTCCATACAAATAAAAATATTTATGTAAAACATTATTTTAAACACTTGGCATCGAAACAAATTTGTCAATGCAGTTAGCAAAAAGAGCACTTGTTTGGAGGACAAGAGACCTGGATTCCAGTTTTGATTCCATAATTAAAACTAAATAGGAGAGTGGCCAAGATGGCAAAGTAGAAGGACCTTAAGCTCATCAACTCTCACAAGCACACCAAAATCACAACAATCTGCAGAACAATCATTGTTGAAAAAGACTGAAACCTACCAGAAAAGATCCTCTACAGCTAAAGACACAAAGATAGAACCATGAGACTGGTAGGAGGTGTGGACTTACAATATAATCAAATCCCATATCTCCCAGGTAGGTGAACCCCAAAATGGAGAATAATTATATTATAGAGGTTTCCCCACAGGAGTAAGAGTTCTGAGCCCCATATCAGGGCCCCCAGTCTGGGGGTGTGGCAACAGAACAGGAGCCCCTAGAGCATTTAGCTTTGAGGGCCAGTGGGGCTTGATTGCGGAAGCTCCACAGGATGAAATAAGACTTCATTCTTAAAGGGGGCACACAAAATCTCACGCACACCAGGACCAAAGACAAAAGCAGTAATTTCACAGGAGCCTGGGCCAGACCTACCTGTTGGTCTTGCAGGGTCTCCTGGGAAGGTGGGGGGCAGCTGTGGCCCACCCTGGGGACGTAGACACTGGTGGCAGATACATGGGGGAGGCTAATATATTGGCACCAAGACCTGGTCGCACCCAACAGCCTGTAGGCTCCAGTGCTGGGATACCTCAGGCCAAGCAACAAACTGGGTGTGGACACAGCCCTACCAGTCAGCAGACAGGTTGCCTAAAGACTTCCTATCCACAGCTGCCTCTAAACACAGCCCTAAACATGGCCCTGCCCATCAGAATACAAAGACCCAGCTCCACCTACCAGGAGGCAGGCATGGGCCCCTCCCACCAGGAAGCCTGCACAAGCCCCTGGACCAATCTCACCCACCAGGGAAACAAACAAAATTAAAGAATACAATAACTGAAATGAAAAACACACTAAAAGGAACCAACAGTAGACTAAATGAAGGATAAGAATGGATCCGTGAGCTGGAATACAGAATAGTGGAAATCACTGCTGCCAAACCAAAAAAAGAAAAAAGAATGAAAAGAAATGAGGACAGCTTGAAACCTCTGGGACAACGTCAAGCATGCTAATATTCACATTATAGGGGTCCCAGAAGGAGAAGAAAGAGAGAAAGAACCTGAGAAAATATCTCAAGAGATAATAGCTGAAAACTTCCCTAACCTGGGAAAGGAAATAGTCGCCCAAGTCCAGGAAGTGCAGAGTCCCATACAGAATTAACCCACAGGGGAATACACCATGACACACTGTAATCAAAAGGACAAAAATTAAATATAAAGAGAGAACATTAAAAGCAACAAGGGAAAAGCAACAAATAACAAACAGGAGAACTCCCATAAGGCTATCAGCTGATTTTTCAGCAGAAACTCTGCAGGCCAGAAAGGAGTGGCACAATATACTTAAAGTGATGAAAGAGAAAAACCTACAACCAAGAATACTCTACCTAGCAAGGCTCTCTTTCAATTTTGATAGAGAAGTCAAAAGCTTTACAGACAAGCAAAAGCTAAAAGATTTCAGCACCACCAAACCAGCTTTACAACAAATGCTAAAGGGACTGCTCTAGGTGGAAAAGAAAAGACCACAACTAGAAACAAGAAAATTACAAAACAGAAAATCTCACTGAGAAAGGCAAACACACAATAAAGGTAGGAAATCATCCACACACAAAGCTAGTAGGGAGGTTAAAAGATAAAAGTAGTAAAATCTGGACTTCCCTGGTGGTGCAGTGGTTAAGAATCCACCTGCCAATGCAGGGGACATGGGTTCGAGCCCTGGTCCAGGAAGATCCCATGTGCCGCGGAGCAACTAAGCCCGTGCGCCACAACTACTGAAGCCTGTGCGCCTAGAGCCCATGCTCTGCAACAAGAGAAGCCACCGCAGTGAGAAGGCTGTGCACTGCAAAGAAGAGTAGCCCCTGGTCGCCACAACTAGAGAAAGCCCGTGCACAGTAACGAAGACCCAACGCAGCCCAAAATAAATAAATAAACAAATTTTTAAAAAAATAGTAAAATCATTTGTATCCAACAATAAGCAGTTAAGGGATACACAAAACAACTAGATGTAAAATATAAAATCAAAAACAGTAATCATCAGGGGAGGAGAATACAAATTCAGGGTATCTAAAATGCGTTTGAAATTAAGAGATCAGCAACTTAAAATAAGCACATATAGACTCCTATACAAAAACTTCATGGTAACCGCAAAATAAAAATGCATAATCGATATACATGCAAAACAAAAAAAGAAATCCAAACATAACACTAAAGTTAGTCACCAAATCACAACAAGAAAACAAAGAATGGGGGGAAAAAACCTACAAAAACAAATCCAAAACAATTAACAAAATGGCAATAGGAACATACATATCGATAACTACCTTAAATGTAAATGAACTAAATGCTCCAACCAAAAGACACATACTGGCTGAATGGATACAAAAACAAGACCCATATATTTGCTGCCTACAAGAGACTCACTTCAGATCTAGAGACACATACAGACTGAAAGTGAGGGGATGGAAAAAGGTATTGCATGCTAATGGAACGCAAAAGAAAGCCAAAGTTGCAATACTTACATCAGGCAAAATAGACTTTAAAATAAAGACTGTTATAAGAGACAAAAAAGGACACTACATAATGGTCAAAGGATCAATCCAAGAAGAAGATATAACAATTGTAAATATATATGCACCCTACATAGGAGCACCTCAATATATAAAGCAAATGTTACACAACAGTGTTACACAACAGTGGGGGACTTTAACACCCCACTTACATCAATGGATAGATCATCCAGACAGAAAAGCAATAAGGAAACACAGGCCTTAAATGGCACATTAGACCAGATGGACTTAGCTGATATTTATAGGGCATTCCATCCGAAAGCAGCAGAATACACATTCTTCTCAAGTGCACATGGAACATTCTCCAGGACAGATCACACGCTGGGCAACAAAAGCAAGCCTCTGTAAATTTAAGAAAACTGAAACTGTATCAACCATCTTTTCTGACCACAACACTGTGAGGCCAGAAATCAACTACATGAAAAAAATTGCAAAAAACACAAACATGTGGAGGTTAAACAATACACTACTAAACAACCAATGGATCACTGAAGAAATCAAAGAGGAAATAAAAAAATACCTAGAGACAAATGAAAATGAAAACATAACAATCCAAAACCTATGAGATGCAGCAAAAGTAATACTAAGAGGGAAGTTTATAGCAATAAAGCTTACCTCAGGAAACAAGAAAAATCTCAAACAAACCACCTAACTTTATGCCTAAAGCAACTAAAGAAGAACAAACAAAACTCAAAGTTAGTAGAAGGAAAGAACGCATAAAGATCAGAAGAAGTAAATGAAATAGAGACTAAGAAAACAATAGAAAAGACCAACAAACTAAAAGCTGGTTCTTTGAAAAGATGAACAAAATTGATAAACCTTTGGCCAGACTCATCAAGAAAAAAGGGAGGGACTTCCCTGGAAGCGCAGTGGTTAAGAATCCACCTGCCAACGCAGGGGACACGGGTTCAAGCCCTGGTCTGGGAAGATCCCACACGCCGTGGAGCAACTAAGCCCGTGCGCCACAACTACTGAGCCTGTGCTCTAGAGCCCGCAAGCCACAACTACTGAGCCCATGTGCCACAACTACTGAAGCCGCGCACCTAGACCCCATGCTCTGCAACAAGAGAAGCTACCACACTGAGAAGCCCACGCACTGCAACGAAGAGTAGCCCCCACTCGAGGCAACTAGAGCAAGTCCACACGCAGCAACAAAGACCCAAAGCAGCCATAAATTAATTAATTTTTAAAAAGAAAAAGAAAAAAAGGAGAGGGCCCAAATCAATAAAGTCAGAAATGAAAAAGGAAAAGTTACAACCAACACCACAGAAATACAAAGGATAAGAGACGACCATGAGCAACTGTACACCAATAGAATGGACAACCTAGAAGAAATGTACAAATTCTTAGAAAGGTACAATTTCCTAAAACTGAACCAGACAGAAATAGAAAACATGAACAGACTAATTACCAGTACTGAAATTGAATCACTAGTTAAAAAACTCCCAACAAGCAAAAGTCCAGGACCAGATGGCTTCACAAGCAAATTCTACCAAACATTAAGAGAAGAGTTAACACTTACCCTTCTGAAACTATTCAAAAAAATTGCAGAGGAAGGAACACTTCCAAACTCATTCTATGAGGCCACTATTACCCTGATACCAAAACCAGACAAAGATATCACAAAAAAAGAAAATTACAGGCCAGTATCACCAATGAACATAGACGCAAAAATCCTCAACAAAATAGTAGCAAACGAAGTCCAACAATACATTAAAAGGATCACACACCATGATCAAGTGGGACTTATCCCAGGGATGCAAGGATTTTTCAATATCCACAAATTAATTCAGTGTGATACACCACATTAACAAACTGAATAAAAACCATATGATCATCTCAGTAGATGCAGAAAAAGCTTTTGATAAAATTCAACATCCATTTATGATAAGAACTCTTCAGAAAGTGGGCATAGTGGGAACAAACCTCAACATAATAAAGGCCATATATAACAAACCCACATCTAACATCATACTCAATGGTGAAAAGTTGAAAGCATTTCCTCTAAGATCAGGAACAAGACAAGGATGCCCACTCTCACCACTTTTATTCAACATAGTTTTGGAAGCCCTAGCCACAGCAATGAGGAAGAAAAAAAAAAGAAAAGAAATAAAAGGAATCCAAATTGAAAAGAAGTAAAACTTTCACTGTCTGCAGATGACATGAAGATACAGATACATATGCAGATACATAGAAAATCCTAAAGATGCTACCAGAAAACTACTAGAGCTCATCAGTGAATTTGGTAAAGTTGCTGGATACAAAATTAATATACAGAAATCTGTTGCATTTCTATACACTAACAAAGAAGTATCAGAGAAATTAAGGAAACAATCCCATTTACCATCACATCAAAAAGAATAAAATACCTAGGAATAAACCTACCCAAGGAGGCAAAAGACCTGTACTCCAAAAACTATAAGACGCTGATGAAAGAAATTGAAGATGATACAAAGAAATGAAAACATATACAGTGTTCTTGTATCGGAAGCATCAGTATTGTTAAAATGACCATAGTACCAAAGCAATCTACAGAATTCAATGCAGTCCCTATCAAATTACCAATGGCATTTTTCAGAAAACTGGAACAAAATTTTTTTTAATTTGTATGGACACACAGAATACCCCAAATAGCCAAAACAATCTTGAGAAAGAAGAATGGAGCTGGAGGAATCACGCTCCCTGACTTCAGACTACACTACAAAGCTACAGTCATCAAACAGTTTGGTATTCGAAAAAAAAAAACCCAGATACATAGATCAATGGAACAGGACAGAAAGCCCAGAAATAAACCCACGCACTTATGGTCAATTAATCTATGCCAAAGGAGGCAAGAATATACAATGGACAAAAAGACAGTCTCTTCAATAAGTGGTGCTGGGAAAACTGGACAGCTACATGTAAAAGAATGAAATTAGAACATTCTCTAAAAGCCATGCACAAAAATAAACACAAAATGGATTAAGGACCTAAATGTAAGACTGGATACTATAAAACCCCTAGAGGAAAACATAGGCAGAACACTGTTTGACATAAATTGCAGTGATATTTTTTTGGATCTGTCTCCTAGAGTAATGGAAATGAAAACAAAAATAAACAAATGGGACCTAATTACATTTAGAAGCTTCTGCACAGCAAAGGAAAACCATAAACAAAACGAAAAGACAACCTATGAACTGGGAGAAAATATTTGCAAATGATGCCATCGACAAAGGATTAATTTCCAAAATATACAAACAGCTCATACAGCTTAATATCCAAAAAACAAACAACCCAGTGAAAAAATAGGCAAAAGATCTAAACAGACATTTCTCCAAAGAGGACAGGCAGATGGCCAAGAGGCACATGAAAAGACGCTCAATATCACTGATTATTAGAGAAATGCATATCAAAACTACAATAAGGTGTTACCTCACACCAGTCAGAATGACTATCATTAAAAAGTCTACAAATAGTAAATGCTGGAGAGGGTGTGGAGAAAAAGGAACCCTCCTACACTGTTGGTGGGAGTGTAAATAGATGCAACCACTATGGAGAACAGCATGGAGGTTCCTTAAAAAACTAAAAATAGAGTTACTATATGATCCAGCAGTCCCACTCCTGGGCATGTATCTGGAGAAGACTCTAATTTGAAAACATACATGCACCCCAATGTCCACTGCAGCACTATTTACAGTAGCCAAGACATGAAGGCAACCTAAATATACACTGACAGAGGAATGGATAAAGATGTAGTATATATCTATATATCTATATAGATATATAGATATCTATATAGCTATATAGATATATAGATATCTATATAGCTATATAGATATATAGATATCTATATAGCTATATAGATATATAGATATCTATATAGCTATATAGATATACACACACACACACACACACACACACACAATGGAGTATTACTCAGCCATAAAAAAGAATGAAATAATGCCATTTGCAGCATCATGGATGGACCTAGAGATTATCATATTAAGTGAAGTAAGTCAGACAGAGAAAAAAAATACCATATGATAATCACTTATTTGTGGAATCTAAAAAAATGACACAAATGAACTTATTTACAAAACAGAAATAAACTCAGACATAGAACACAAACTTATGGTCATGAAAGGGGATAGCAGGGGGTGGGGTAGATGAATTAGCAGTTTGGGATTAACATATACACTATTATATATAAAGGAGATAACCAACAAGGACCTACTGTATAGCACAGGGAATGATACTCAATATCTTGTAATAACCTATAAGGGAAAAGAATCTGAAAAAGGGTATTATATATACATGTATAACTGAATCACTTTGCTGTACACTTGAAACTAACACAACACTGTAGATTAACTATACTTGAATAAAAAAAAAAAAAACCAAACACTAAACGGCCTTATGAATTAGAGCAAGTTAGTTAAATGTTATGCTTTAGCTCCCAGACTGAGGAATTACAATTATTATCCCTTAACTATGTAGTAGAGGTGTTATGAGAATTGAATGAAATATTAAATTAGGATGTAGCAATGAACTAAATCTGAAAGGTGATTATTATCAATAGGTGTATTTTGCCAACACATTCTTTTCTCCCACAGCTATTCCAGCTCAAAAACTCAACATCTGTGACAGCTGTTGGCAACAAAGCTGTATATTTTATTTTATTATTTTATTTTTTTTAATTAATTAATTAATTTTTGGCTGCACTGGGTCTTCATTGCTGCCCACGGGCTTTCTCTAGTTGTGGCAAGCGGGGGCTACTCTTCATTGCGGTGCACAGTCTTCTCATTGCGGTGGCTTCTCTTGTTGCAGAGCATGGGCTCTAGGCGCACGGGCTTCAGTAGTTGTGGCATGTGGGCTCAGCAGTTGTGGCACACGGGCTTAGTTGCTCTGCGGCATATGGGATCTTCCCGGACTAGGGCTTGAACCTGTGTTCCCTGCATTGGCAGGCAGATTCTTAACCACTGAGCCACCAGGGAAGTCCCCAAAGCTGTATATTTTAAAGACACCAATTCCCAAAAAGAGGGTATCCACCATATAGAGGGTTGAGCTCGCTCTCCTGGGATAAAGGTCCTTAGTTGCTTCTCCTAGTCTCTTAGGTGGCAGCAAACAGGATGGGGGAGGGCCAATTCTACCCCAAGCAGTAGAACCTCCTTTCAGTGATAAACTCTCCCAGTCTCTAAAACTAATGACTAAAGGTCACAACACCAACTATCCTCATCCTCAACATTTTGCACCCATTTTCCAGAAATGCTTGGTACTGTTGCAAACATTTATTGTGAAACAACCAAGAAGAGCAAAATTCCCCACCCGAAAGTGGAAGGGAAAAAGAATAAGGACTTCTACAGCAGTTACCATTACACAGAATCTTCCATAATGACACACTGCTCCAAAACTTCCTCCTAGGGCTTCCCTGGTGGTGCAGTGGTTAAGAATATGCCTGCCAATGCAGGGGACACGGGTTCGAGCCCTGGTCTGGGAGGATCCCACATGCCGCAGAGCAACTAAGCCCGTGCGCCAGAGCTACTGAGCCTGCGCTCTAGAGCCAGCGTGGCACAACTTCTGAAGCCTGCACGCCTGGAGCCCGTGCTCCGCAACAAGAGAAGCCACCGCAATGAGAAGCCCGTGCACCGCAATGAAGAGTAGCCCTCGCTCACCGCAACCAGAGAAAGCCCGCGTGCAGCAATGAAGACCCAACGCAGCCAAAAATAAATAAATAAATGAATTAAAACAAACAAACAAACAAAACTACCTCCTATACCAGGGAACCATATACAAAAGGCACATTAATACTTAGATGGCCAAGTGACACTGAGGAGGAAGGTGTAACAACATGCTTTTTGGGGATGCCTTCATACTTCTGTGGGCTCAAGAATATCCATATTTTATTCAAGGTTTTTGATATTAAAGTACATAAAAAGTTAATGATCTAATTTCCCAATGTGTGACCTGAGAAATATTTGTCCCTAGGAATGTTACATGGTTATTCAACAAAAGGGTTGTGAGGTTAGGAAAGCACCACGTTAACCAAACTGTTATACTGCCTTTATGCAGAATTTCTTGGAAACTTTAAGATGCTAGGTGCTAATGTGCATTATAAATCCCCAATAGGTGAACAGAGCAGATCTCATTACTCAAACTTATTTGATCAAAAAATCCTCCACCCTGCCCTCAAACTGACCTCAAGGACTGGTAGTTATTCCGAAAAACCAAAAACCCAACGACAACAGCTAGGGGAAAGGCTAAATTAATTCCCCTAGTTACTACTTTCTTATTCACAGCTCTGGCTCACCAGTCCCAATACAGTTTTGTGAGCCTTTCAAGGGGAAGAAGACTGTGGTCCACTAGAAACAATATTTACCAATAGATTTTCTGTACCTGGGCTCATTCAAAACTATTCAACAACAGCTCCTAGGGGCAGGAAGACACTGAAGTAACAGAGAACTACCTCTCTAAAGCAATGAGATGGGGCAAATGATTTATTTATGAGCAGCAACGGTGGTACCACCTGAAGAGAGCCACAGCTTCAATCTCTTTCATGGCCCTTTCCACCAGGTCCTACCCTATGTTTTTTTGGTTCTCCGTTTGAAAATATGTTGAGGCTTACTATGTACATTAGGCAAGGCAAAAGATCAAGTAAAATGATAGGAAAGGTCAAAGGACTTCTTACAAAGGTTCATCCCCAGGACTGCTCACAACACTAATCCAAACTTTAAAAGCCAAATCCGAGAGCTGACTGGTGTGGCCCGGCAGCTCACACATATCCAAGGGCTCCTAAATTGTGCCCCTTCCAAATCTGAGGGTTTCAGCTGATCCCTAAGAGTCCACATATTTTACAAAAAAAAAGGTTGACATCAAGAAAAATATAAACCGCTTAATAAATAAAAATGTCTATGCAAAAGCACATACTGCATATGATGGCTAGAATCCCTGAAGCTCCTCTTTTATACGTCACTGCCTTAGGCCACTGCTCCCTTTTACTATCTTGAGGGAACTGGTTTCTCACAATAGTAAGCAGCACTTCTGAATCATCAGAGTAGATGTTAAAATTTTTTGACATACCCATCAGGATGGCTATCATCCAAATAAGAGAAAATAACAAGTGTTGGTGAGGATATGGAAAAATCAGAAACCTTGTGCATTGCTGGTGGGAATGTAAAACAATACAGCTGAGAAACAGTTTAGTAGTTCCTCAAAAAGTTAAACACAGAATTACTACATGATCTAGCAATTCCACTTCTGGATATATACCCAAAGGAATTGAAAGCAGGAACTCAAACAGATACGTGTACACCCATGTTCACAGCAGCATTATTCACAATAGCCAAAAGGTGGAAACAACCCTAGTGGTCACTGACAGATGAAAAGATAAACAAAATGTGGTATATACACACACTGGAACATTATCCAGTAATAAAAAGGAATGAAATTCTGATACATGCTACAACATGGATGAACCTTGAAAACATTATGCTAAATGAAATAAATCAGATAGAAAAGACAAATATTATACGATTCCACTTATATGAAGTACCAGAATAGGCAAATTCATGGAAACAGAAAGAGAAGAGAGGTTACCAGAGGCTGGGAGAGTACAGTTTCTGTTTGGGGTGGTGAAAATATTCTGGATATTTCAGAACAGTGGTGATGGTTATACAAAACTGTCAATGCACTGAATGCCACTGAATTGTACACAATATGGTTTAAATGGCAAATTTTATGTTTACTTTACCACAAGGAAAATTTTTATTATTATTATTTTTGGCTATGCCGTGCATGGCTTGCAGGATCTTTGTTTTTGTTCCCTGACCAGGAATTGAACCCGTGCCCCCTGCAGTGGAAGCACGGAGTCCTAACCACTGGACCGCCAAGGAATTCACCACAAGGAAATTAAAAAAAAAAAAAAAAGTTTGTGGTACGACAGGCCAACACATTTATACTGTTATATATCATGGTTTATTTTGATCTTTCCTAAACTCTGCTGGTTCATGTTCATCATTTCTTTCAGGTGGCAGAATTCTTGGGTTCTCTCTCTGTAGGTGGTAATTGTCCTGACCCCTAATTTAAATCAGTCATTTCTCCTGAGATTTAATCCCCAAGATGAAAGATAGGGAAGGGGGGAGGGAAGGAGGAAGGACCCCCACACACTCCATCCAAACTGCTATACTTCAAATGTCCCACTCAACAATTCCTTTCCTTCTGAAAACTACTCAGCAAGAGTTGAACAAAACAAACCTTCAGATGCTTACTAAATCAAGCCACTACCTGTTTCATGGTACAGCAGAAATCAGAGATCCCCAAATCTCCAAACCATTGAGGAGGAAGAGACTGACTATGCAAGGAAGGCATCAGAGAAAAGGCGGGGGCTGCGTTCTCCCTTCATCATGTAATATACATCCTGTGAACATGACTGCAGACAAATCGCTACTCTCTGCCCTTCAACAGCAGTTCTCTAGACTCCAAAATTTGAAAAACAAGTAAATTTCAATCTAGATGGTTATCTTAATTAGATGTTAATACAATCTGGATATGGATCCTTCTGCCATAACACCTTGTGAACTCTTTATCCCTGGGTCAACCCAATAGTCTCTTTTTATCCTCACACTCAGAGTTTAAAAAATAAGGGGGTAAATTAGGTTGGCCACAATATTTTAATTAAATAATTAAAACCACATTTTTCTGAGGATCCTGAGGAGCTAAGAAAATATACTAAATCTCAAAAGTGATCTCTCCTTGGAATGCTGTCTTAGATAAAGACACAAGCCCTCTCAGAGAATTTTATTCCATTCTTTTCCAAAGGCTTTGGCCCAACGTTAATCTTTGGGCTACAGAGACAACACACAAGAGCTTATTTAAACCACTTTGGGAACCAATAAGAAAGATCATTAAAGCAGGTTTCTAGATCAGCATGAGGTGAATGGGAAGAGTTTTTATTTCTGAAAACTACTGACAGTTAAGATACTAGTAGGGTCTTTCTGCAGCCTTGATACCTGGCAAGTAAGTTGTTCAAAGCACAAGAATAAGAGCATGAGACAGTTTTAGATAAAACCAAAGAATGCATTTCTAACCCCAGCCACCTTTGATTACTCCTGGCAACAAATATTCACAGTTTATATTTGATGTAATTGTTTACAGAAACACTGCTATACCTTGTCATTTAACAAAACCTGGTGAAGTAATTAGGGTTAGTATTAGCGTTATTAGCACCCCCCCACCCTCTGTCTAACCACTTGTACGTTAATTTAAGAAGTTCAGCAAGGATGAGAGTTGTCCAAGGTCATCCAGTAAATGGATGCCTCTGTGCAAACCTATCATCACAAAGACCATCTCTACTCTCAGTGCCTCAAAAGTCTTCTCTAGAGGACTCCCGAATCTACCTCTTCATCCTAAACACACCAGTTCACCATCCCTACCATCTGAGATCCAGGTATTTCCCTGGATCACTTGCATCCCATGACCTCAGACACAACATGCCACCTCCCCACCCAAACATTCCTATTCTGCCAATAGTATCATCACTCTCAGACATCCAGGCATGTAACACTGATCTCAGCCTTGACTCTTTCCTTCCTCCTCCCCACTTGCTTTGTTATTAAATCATGCCAGTCTCTTTATCAAAAATACACTGACGACTTACCTTGTACAGAGCATGCATGTACCTGTCTGACTCTGCCTTTCCCACCTTCTCAACCCTTGCTTGGACCTCATCATTTTCTATTTACCATCCCAATATTTGCCCTGCATATCTTCTTGCTTCCAGCCTCTCCCTCTCTCCAGTTCTTATGCCCCATTATAAAATTATTTTCCCTAAACTACCACATCATATTAGCACTGTGTTCATAAGTTTTTAGCAACTCCCGTTATCTCTTGGATAATATTCAAAATACTCAGACACAAGGAAACTATCTTTCCAACCCCATCTTCCACTACTCTTTGATAAATATAACATTAGTATTTGGGCTTACAATTTTCCCCCAAATCCTTGAAGTACTTACAATCCCACTTCACTCTACTAAAGATGTCCAGCAGTGAGACTCCAGCTTTTCATGCCTTTGCCCATAACATTTTTCCTCTTTCTCCTCCCCAACCCCTTGCCTCTTCTACCAGAGATTGTAAAATTTTTGAGAACGACCATTACATCTCATGTCTGTTTCACTACAGTGCCAAAAGCAATGCTATGCCCAGCACAGGTATGCAGACAAGAGTTGACTGACAGCAAAGAGGAAATCTCCTAAGGCCACAGGTCATTCTGGAAAAGGAGTCAAGAGGTGCGACGTTCTTCATGTAGAAAGAGTACATTACAAAGAAGTCAATCATTCAGTACATATTTATTAAGTATCTTTTAAGTGCTCCAAAGTATCTTGTACAGGCTTGTTAATTTGAGTCTTGAACCCCTGTAGTATCGTATAGTAAAAATATTTAACACTGTACTCCTGAATTTTCTTTTAAATTTCCAGGAACAGTAGTGTTTGAATTTCAGTCAATTTTAAACACCTGAAATAATTTTTGTCTACGGAGGAGAGGGTAGAGGAAAGAGTAGGATTAAAACTTATTTAAACCAACTGAATCCAGGCAGTGGACTAATACATTTCTTTTTTTTTTTTTTTAATTTTATTTTATTTGGCCACGCCACGCAGCATGCGGGATCTTAGTTCCCTGACCAAGGATCAAACCACATCCCCTGCATTGGGAGCACGGAGTCTTAACCACTGGACTGCCAGGGAAGCCCCTGGACTAATACATGTTGTACTATTATTCTCTTCCTCTTTCGCTCTCTCTCTCTCTCTCTCATACACACACATTGTTAACTAAGACAAAGTACTTTATCCAGGTTAAACATTGGAGTTTTAAAGAATCATTTTGTTTTCTGAGCTGTTCTGCAAAAATCTACAAGATGTAAAAAGGGAACAGTACAATTAAAGGTAGCAGCATAAAAACAGCGGTGCACGTGAGATCACACTTGAGCCGTCCAGCAAGATTCCAGGGAAATATCCATCATAGAGGACACTGGGGACATACCCTAACAACTTCAGTGCTCTTGTTATCAGGGATCTGGACCCTTCCTCAAAATTTATTGTCTCCTCTCTCCCTTCTCAGAGTTGATGCTTTTCACAAGTAGCATGAATGTATACTAGAGACAATTTTGAAATTCCCTTCCAATTCCTTCCTAGTGTGAAATGGGCTATATAAACCACCAGCTCAGGACTACAGAGGTACAGAGGCTGTGGCGCAGGGCTACAAAGAGGTTGTGAATACAGTTTTGCGGTCATTTCTTTCAAAACTGAGAAAGGTTGGCTGCCTCTTTGGCTCCAATACTCCTAAAGACTTGCTCTTTGAGAAACAAACTCTAGATTCGAGATAAAAGGCTCTGCTTTAAAATTGAGTATTTGGAATTTCATTCCAGATTCTCACTTGCCTTCTTTTATTTGTAAATACAAGAATTCCCCCTCTTACTTTGCAGGGATATTGTGATTCATGATAATATGTAAGGAATCTAGCCCTGGCACAAAACAGACAATAAATGGTGGCTATTTTTTGTTTCCTGATTCCTTCGTCAGTGTAAGATGTTCCTGGGATGTGGCTGCTATTGAATGTATAAACCTAAACTCAACTCAGAATCCTAGATTGTCTGAATTCCACACTTAATTATCACAAAAACCCAACTGCCTGGAACTAGGGTGAATAAAGGATATGCAGGCAACACAGGTCATTTAACACCCTCGCTCCAGCTTTATGAGGGTGAAATGTTCAACATGCTGGTTTAATCAGCAAAAGAATCTTTGGAGTCACAAAGTAATTCATAAAATTGCAAACTAGTCATCTCTATACACAGTAAAGAATTGGTGGATAAATTACAAGGGAAAAGGCTTCTTCAGAGAAATTACTGCTCTTATTGTTCAAAAAATTACATACAATTTCTCTCTTTTTTATAGTATTTATACTGGCTTCACCAAAGAGGCTGAGCAACTCGAGGGAATGGATTTATACAAAATTTATCTTTGTACTCACAATACCTTACACAGTTTCTAATGAACACACACACATATACAAACACAGTTTAATCTATACTATACTTGTCTCAACAGGGTTCAGAATAAATCAAAGGAGGCAGACTATCCCAACTGCTGGGAAAACATAGCTTTGAATAGAATCAGCAGCTCTCAGAAGAGAAATACAAAGAGTAAAAAGAATCTGGTCCCACCCTTCCATTAGACACTCATAATTCTTATATCCCCCTACAATCAGAAAACAGAATAAAATTCATTTACAGTAATTCATTTGTTTTTAACTTGGGATATAGAAAATCAGCAAGTTATTATTCTAAGCTATAAAACGAATGTAACAAGGTCCTAATAAGTTCACTCTACCAAGAGTATGTACATTTTAAAACAAGAGACAGAAAACTGAAGGCTTTGTTTTTTTGGCCATGTTGCACGGCTTGCAGGATTTTAGTTCCCCAACCAGGGATTGAACCTTGGCCCCAGCAGTGAAAGCACCGAGTCCTAACCACTGGACCGCCAGGGAATTCCCAAAAAACTGAAGATTTAAAGCAAAGATCTCAAACTGGATTGCAGCCACAAATCAATGCCTACATATGAGTTCTGTTCAGCCCACACGTTAGTGAGTGTTTTGAAAAAATTAAATTTTAACTGCCAGCACTTAAGTTGGAAATTTCACACAAAATTTCTGTATCCTGTTATCAAATGCCACTCCCTTGGGGGGAAAAAATCAGACCTGACAACACTGGGTACATATTCTCAGGAAGATCACTTGAATTGAAGTGAGAGTTATCGCTTGAAATGGGCCTGTGCTTTCCAGCTTGCTCCAATCTCCAACCAGTCCCATTTTACAAGTAGGGAATCTTAAACATTCTCAAAACCACAGAACTAGCAAAAAGCTTGTTTGTGAACACAGCTAACTCCAGGACTTTCATACTTAACCATTTTGCAACTCGACCTCCAAATGAAAGGGAATGTGAAAACAGGTATTTAAAAGAACTGTACATGAATGTCTATTGCAGCTTAATTCACAGTAGCCTAAAATCTGGAAGCAACCCAAATATTCATCGATTGGTAAATGGATAGACAAATCGTGGTACATCCGTATAATAACAAGTACTCAATTGATAACTCGAAACAACATGAATCTCAAAAGCATTATGTTAAGTAATAGCAGTCAGACTTGAAAGACAACACATTCTATGATTGCATTTATATGAAATTCCAGAAAAGAAAAAACTACAGTGATAGAAAGTAAATCAGTAATTGGGGCCGGGGTGAAGGGGGGCATGAGGGAACTTTTTGTGGTGATGAAAACGTTCTATATCATGACTGCAGAGGAGGTTAAATAATTGCATACATTTGTCAAAACTAAAAATTGTGTAAATTTATGTAAATTATACCTCAATAAAGCTAGTTCTAAAAAGAGGTGTTCAGAAAATGCTATAAAACTAGAGAAGAGTACTGCCATCTCTACCTGGGAAGGTCGGGGAAGTTTCAGGAAAAGGTGAGATTTGAATTGGGTCTCATCACAGAACAAGTTTAAGGCACATAAGAAGTAAAAAACACAAGATATAACTAGTAACATTCTGCACTGTAGCCTATGAGAAGTGACATCTCTGAATACAAAGGAAAAGGCTTCGAAAAAGGAAATTCATAGAGATGGATAATTAGTACCTAGATAGGTATCAAAGACAAGTTGAGACAGTTACAGAAAGATAGAGAAGATGAAAAGGCAGAGGGCTATGTACCAGATGAAGGAACAAGAAAAATCCCCAGAAAAACAACTAAATGAAGTGGAGATAGGCAACCTTCCAGAAAAAGAATTCAGAATAATGATAGTGAAGATGATCCAGGACCTCGGAATAAGAATGGAGGCAAAGATTGAGAAGATGCAAGAAATGATTAACAAAGACCTAGAAGAATTAAAGAACAAACAAACAGAGATGACCAATACAATAACTGAAATGAAAACTACACTAGAAGGAATCAATAGCAGAATAACTGAGGCAGAAGAACGGATAAGTGACCTGGAAGACAGAATGATGGAATTCACTGCTGCGGAACAGACTAAAGAAAAAAGAATGAAAAGAAATGAAGACAGCCTAAGAGACCTCTGGGACAACATTAAACGCAACAACATTCGCATTATAGGGGTCCCAGAAGGAGAAGAGAGAGAGAAAGGACCAGAGAAAATATTTGAAGAGATTATAGTCGAAAACTTCCCTAACATGGGAAAGGAAATAGCCACCCAAGTCCAGGAAGCGCAGAGAGTCCCATACAGGATAAACCCAAGGAGAAACACGCCGAGACACATAGTAATCAAAGTGGCAAAAATTAAAGACAAAGAAAAATTATTGAAAGCAGCAAGGGAAAAACGACAAATAACATACAAGGGAACTCCCATAAGGTTAACAGCTGATTTCTCAGCAGAAACTCTGCAAGCCAGAAGGGAGTGGCATGATATACTTAAAGTGATGAAAGGGAAGAACCTACAACCAAGATTACTCTACCCGGCAAGGATCTCATTTAGATTTGATGGAGAAATCAAAAGCTTTACAGACAAGCAAAAGCTAAGAGAATTCAGCATCACCAAACCAGCTCTACAACAAATGCTAAAGGAACTTCTCTAAGTGGGAAACACAAGAGAAGAAAAGGACCTACAAAAACAAACCCAAAACAATTAAGAAAATGGTCATAGGAACATACATATCGATTATTACCTTAAACGTGAATGGATTAAATGCCCCAACCAAAAGACATAGACTGGCTGAATGGATACAAAAACAAGACCCATATATATGCTGTCTACAAGAGACCCACTTTAGACCTAGGGACACATACAGACTGAAAGTGAGGGGATGGAAAAAGATATTCCATGCAAATGGAAATCAAAAGAAAGCTGGAGTAGCTATACTCATATCAGATAAAATAGACTTTAAAATAAAGAATGTTACAAGAGACAAGGAAGGACACTACATAATGATCCAGGGATCAATCCAAGAAGAAGATATAACAATTATAAATATATATGCACCCAACATAGGAGCACCTCAATACATAAGGCAACTGCTAACAGCTATAAAAGAGGAAATCGACAGTAACACAATAATAGTGGGGGACTTTAACACCTCACTTACACCAATGGACAGATCATCCAAAATGAAAATAAATAAGGAAACAGAAGCTTTAAATGACACAATAGATCAGATAGATTTAATTGATATATATCGGACATTCCATCCAAAAACAGCAGATTACACTTTCTTCTCAAGTGCGCACGGAACATTCTCCAAGATAGATCACATCTTGGGTCACAAATCAAGCCTCAGTAAATTTAAGAAAATTGAAATCATATCAAGCATCTTTTCTGACCACAACGCTATGAGATTAGAAATGAATTACAGGGAAAAAAACGTAAAAAGGACAAACACATGGAGGCTAAACAATACGTTACTAAATAACCAAGAGATCACTGAAGAAATCAAAGAGGAAATCAAAAAATACCTAGAGACAAATGACAATGAAAACACGACGACCCAAAACCTATGGGATGCAGCAAAAGCAGTTCTAAGAGGGAAGTTTATAGCTATACAAGCCTACCTAAAGAAACAAGAAAAAGCTCAAGTAAACAATCTAACTTTACACTTAAAGAAACTAGAGAAAGAAGAACAAACAAAACCCAAAGTTAGCAGAAGGAAAGAAATCATAAAGATCAGAGCAGAAATAAATGAAATAGAAACAAAGAAAACAATAGCAAAGATCAATAAAACTAAAAGTTGGTTCTTTGAGAAGATAAACAAAATTGATAAGCCATTAGCCAGACTCATCAAGAAAAAGAGGGAGAGGACTCAAATCAATAAAATCAGAAATGAAAAAGGAGAAGTTACAACAGACACCGCAGAAATACAAAGCATCCTAAGAGACTACTACAAGCAACTTTATGCCAATAAAATGGACAACCTGGAAGAAATGGACAAATTCTTAGAAAGGTATAACCTTCCAAGACTGAACCAGGAAGAAATAGAAAATATGAACAGACCAATCACAAGTAATGAAATGGAAACTGTGATTAAAAATCTTCCAACAAACAAAAGTCCAGGACCAGATGGCTTCACAGGTGAATTCTATCAAACATTTAGAGAAGAGCTAACACCCATCCTTCTCAAACTCTTCCAAAAAATTGCAGAGGAAGGAACACTCCCAAACTCATTCTATGAGGCCACCATCACCCTGATACCAAAACCAGACAAAGACACTACAAAAAAAGAAAATTACAGACCAATATCACTGATGAATATAGATGCAAAAATCCTCAACAAAATACTAGCAAACAGAATCCAACAACACATTAAAAGGATCATACACCACGATCAAGTGGGATTTATCCCAGGGATGCAAGGATTCTTCAATATACGCAAATCAATCAATGTGATACACCATATTAACAAATTGAAGAATAAAAACCATATGATCATCTCAATAGATGCAGAAAAAGCTTTTGACAAAATTCAACACCCATTTCTGATAAAAACTCTCCAGAAAGTGGGCATAGAGGGAACCTACCTCAACATAATAAAGGCCATATATGACAAACCCACAGCAAACATCATTCTCAATGGTGAAAAACTGAAAGCATTTCCTCTAAGATCAGGAACGAGACAAGGATGTCCACTCTCACCACTATTATTCAACATAGTTTTGGAAGTCCTAGCCACGGCAATCAGAGAAGAAAAAGAAATAAAAGGAATACAAATTGGAAAAGAAGAAGTAAAACTGTCACTGTTTGCGGATGACATGATACTATACATAGAGAATCCTAAAACTGCCACCAGAAAACTGCTAGAGCTAATTAATGAATATGGTAAAGTTGCAGGATACAAAATTAATGCACAGAAATCTCTTGCATTCCTATACACTAATGATGAAAAATCTGAAAGAGAAATTATGGAAACACTCCCATTTACCATTGCAACAAAAAGAATAAAATACCTAGGAATAAACCTACCTAGGGAGACAAAAGACCTGTATGCAGAAAACTATAAGACACTGATGAAAGAAATTAAAGATGATACCAACAGATGGAGAGATATACCATGTTCTTGGATTGGAAGAATCAACATTGTGAAAATGAGTATACTACCCAAAGCAATCTACAGATTCAATGCAATCCCTATCAAATTACCAATGGCATTTTTTACAGAGCTAGAACAAATCATCTTAAAATTTGTATGGAGACACAAAAGACCCCGAATAGGCAAAGCAGTCTTGAGGCAAAAAAATGGAGCTGGAGGAATCAGACTCCCTGACTTCAGACTATACTACAAAGCTACAGTAATCAAGACAATATGGTACTGGCACAAAAACAGAAACATAGATCAATGGAACAAGATAGAAAGCCCAGACATTAACCCACGCACCTATGGTCAACTAATCTATGACAAAGGAGGCAAAGATATACAATGGAGAAAAGACAGTCTCTTCAATAAGTGGTGCTGGGAAAACTGGACAGTTACATGTAAAAGAATGAAATTAGAATACTCCCAAACACCATACACAAAAATAAACTCAAAATGGATTAGAGACCTAAATATAAGACTGGACACTATAAAACTCTTAGAGGAAAACATAGGAAGAACACTCTTTGACATAAATCACAGCAAGATCTTTTTTGATCCACCTCCTAGAGTAATGGAAATAAAAACAAAAATAAACAAGTGGGACCTAATGAAACTTCAAAGCTTTTGCACAGCAAAGGAAACCATAAACAAGACGAAAAGACAACCCTCAGAATGGGAGAAAATATTTGCAAATGAATCAACAGACAAAGGATTAATCTCCAAAATATATAAACAGCTCATTCAGCTCAATATCAAAGAAACAAACACCCCAATCCAAAAATGGGCAGAAGACCTAAATAGACATTTCTCCAAAGAAGACATACAGATGGCCACAAAGCACATGAAAAGCTGCTCAACATCACTAATTATTAGAGAAATGCAAATCAAAACTACAATGAGGTATCACCTCACTCCTGTTAGAATGGGCATCATCAGAAAATCTACAAACAACAAATGCTGGAGAGGGTGTGGTGAAAAGGGAACCCTCTTGCACTGTTGGTGGGAATGTAAATTGATACAGCCACTATGGAGAACAATATGGAGGTTCCTTAAAAAACTAAAAATAGAATTACCATATGACCCAGCAATCCCACTACTGGGCATATACCCAGAGAAAACCGTAATTCAAAAAGACACATGCACCCGAATGTTCATTGCAGCACTATTTACAATAGCCAGGTCATGGAAGCAACCTAAATGCCCATCAACAGACGAATGGATAAAGAAGATGTGGTACATATATACAATGGAATATTACTCAGCCATAAAAAGGAACGAAATTGAGTCATTTGTTGAGACGTGGATGGATCTAGAGACTGTCATACAGAGTGAAGTAAGTCAGAAAGAGAAAAACAAATATCGTATATTAATGCATGTATGCGGAACCTAGAAAAATGGTACAGATGAGCCAGTTTGCAGGGCAGAAGTTGAGACACAGATGTAGAGAATGGACATATGGACACCAAGGGGGGAAAACTGCGGTGGGGTGGGGATGGTGGGGTGCTGAATTGGGCGATTGGGATTGACATGTATACACTGATGTGTATAAAACTGATGCCTAATAAGAACCTGCAGTATAAAAAAACAAACAAAACAACTAATACTAAACTTTCATTGGGTTATTTGTATGGAAATATGTTAATATAAATGTTTCAGACATTACATGAAATTTCTAAAAATCTTATATTTGTATTTGTATGGAAATATGTATGGAAATATGTTAATATAAATGTTTCAGACATTACATGAAATTTCTAAAAATCATATTTGTATTTGTATGGAAATATGTATGGAAATATGTTAATATAAATGTTTCAGACATTACATGAAATTTCTAAAAATCTTATATTTGTACTTGTATGGAAAGGTATAATGTTATAAGTAATAAATAATCCTAGTTATTACTTTAAAATGTATATCTCAGAAATAACTAATTTTCTTGTCAACTGCATTATTATGAACTGTCATCAAATCTTTAACCGTGGTCATTTTTAAGTCTTTTGTCATTTACAGACAGTTCTGGGTGTACTCTGATGATTTTGCAAATATGTTCCTATAAAAGGGTTTCATCTTCAAGAAATACATGGAAAAGACTCTGACAAGTACAGGTTTCTGGTAACGGACTGTACTGCTGAACTGAATGAATAAGCATTTTCAGAACTCTAATGAAAAACTGATGAACTCATAAAAGTGCTAACAAAAGATCAAGATGAAAAAAAAAATTAATTACATGGGACTGAGTGAACTGATGAGGATGAGTATAATTTTTGTGACTTTCTGTCTGAATTTAAAAAAAAAAAAAAATTCCACAAGGACTCAGAGGCAAAGAATATACAAATCAATTTTCACTGCAAAGTAAAGGAGCTGTTACAGTGGAGGATTACTGGACTGAATGTCAATACTATGACATAGTATGAGTGTGTTTCATGTTTGGTAATTGCAATCATTGTTGCTTTTGGTGTGGTCATCCATGTACAATGCTTGGTGTCAGTCGATTTACCTCTTGTAAAAATAAAATACAGTGTGTGTGTGTGAAAAAAAAAATAAATAAATAAATAAATAAAACAGTTTCATTTTTGAAAAAAAAAAAAAAAAGACAAGTTGATCTCACAAGATTTCCCAAGAGGGAATCAACTCAGACATATATTGCTGTTCATATGCAAAATAAACAGTAATGTGAAAGAATTTTTGTTTTCTTTTTAAATAGAGCAAAATGCAAAGTAAGACTCAAAAAAGGGAAAGGAAACCTAAAGGGAGTAAAGGAAGGGATGGCGGCAAGGAGATGAAGTAAAGGTAAGAGACACACTGGGTCAGAATCAAAGGTACCTGGTGACCACAGATGAGAAGACAGAAGAAGGGAGGCATGTCAGACCTTGATGAGGGGCTAAAAGAAAAACTAAAAACTAGGGGGAGGGGCTTCCCTGGTGGCGCAGTGGTTGAGAATCTGCCTGCTAATGCAGGGGACATGGGTTCGAGCCCTGGTCCGGGAAGATCCCACATGCCGCGGAGCAACTAGGCCCGTGAGCCACAACTGCTGAGCCTGCGCGTCTGGAGCCTGTGCTCCGCAACAAGAGAGGCCGCGATAGTGAGAGGCCCGCGCACCGCGATGAAGAGTGGCCCCCGCTTGCCACAACTAGAGAAAGCCCTAGCACAGAAACGAAGACCCAACACAGCAATCAATCAATCAATAAATCTTTAAAAAAAAAAAAAAAAAAACCTAGGGGGAAAGAGACCAAAGTCAGAGCTACAGAGACCTGACAGTGCAAAGCAGGCCCAAGAGAATTAAAGGACAAGGGAAAGCAAAAATGTTCTTTCCTCCTAAATCTCACAAAGTAGTCCCTTCCTCTTCCATCTCCACCTCTGCCTTAGTTGAAGCCTTCTCATACCCAACCCCACCCTACACATCTTGTACACCTTTTAGACTTCCCTGACTTCCTTCACTAGTCTTCAAACCCAGTTCAAATGCCGTCTTTTCTGGGAAGCTTCTCCAACTTGCCCAGGCAGAGTTAGTAGTCCATCTTCCATATTCTCAGGACATGTTGTTCTAAATACTATAATGTTGAACTACAATATCTGTCTCCTCTACTCGTCTATGGGCAACTCCAGCAGAGGATTCAGCAGTAAGGATGTAAGCCCTTACTAAAAAGCAGTTCAAAAAGCTATAAAGTCTACCTCATCTTTTACAACACAAGTAGGATGTTTGAAGCCTTGCTGTTTAAAGGGTACAGTGAGGGAATCCCCTGGTGGTCCAGTGGTTAGGACTCGGTGCTTTCACTGTCAAGGGTCCAGGTTCAATCCTTGGTTGGGGAACTAAGATCCTGCAAGCTGAGCAGTGAGGCCAGGAAAAAAAAAAGTGAATCTTTTCAAGCACAGTGAATCTTTCAAACAAGAGTACATCCACCCTGCCCCTTGTTTCTCCCTATAACATCAAGGACATGTTAAGTTCTGTTTTCATAAGGCTTTAAATTTCTTGGTGAATGGCAAACATATAATAGGGAAAAAGGCAAGTTGTACCAGGAATGGTGTGTAGCAAGCAGTCAAAGGAACTTCCTCTACAAAACAAAAGGGGCAGCTTAAATTCGCCAAGACAAAACATTATCCGGAAGAAAATAAGTGTTCAACAAAGAATCTGAAGAAAACTGAAGAAGGACAAAAAATCAGCAAGCTCATGACGCTTTTGTCAGAAACTTGTCAACGTCAACAATACCCAAAGATAAATAACTGAAAACATGACTTTGTAACAAAAAATGTAAAAGTGGTTTTGGCGTTAAAAGGACAGAATGACAGGATGATCAGAGTTGCTGGGAATTAGTGGGGAGGAGAGTTCCAATATAGATTTTAGAAGGAATGTCATGAACTGGCATTGAAAAGGTATACTGTCATGAAAAGGCACACAAGGCTTGGCTGGCAATGGAATGGGACTGCAGTCACAAAGTACCATTTTCTCCCTCCCTCTCTTTTCTCTTTCAAATCAAAACCGCAAGTCCTGAGACTGACAACCTGCGACAGTGACTAAGCTTCACCCGCTGACAGGGCTGGGGCCTGGAGGCCCCTGGAGGGGGTGGCCTTGGCGGGGAGATGGCCTCTCCCAGCCACCCTGGGGCCAGGCTGGCTCTTCTGGGCTTCCAGGGAAGTTCCATCCATCCATTTTCAAAGATGTCAAACCACCCTTCTTCCTTTGGGGCCTCCTATCAGGGCCAGACCAGGGAAGGCTATTTTCTATTCTGGGGGATTGTTGTAATTTAAATGATTGTTTTAATAAAAATTCTAAGTTGTAAAAAAAAAAAAAAAAAAAAAAAAAAGGGCATACTGTCATGAAAAGGCATACAAGGCTTGGTTGGCAATGGAATGGGATTGCAGTCACAAAGTACCACTGCAGTCCCCTGCATCAAACTCCCTCCACATCTAGCCTTCCCCATTGGGGTAAATCAGACTTATTAGCCAGAATGATTTTACAGTGCTTCTCCCCCAAAGGGACCCTGCTACATAGATGAACAATTATCCCAAACAGCTAAGAAATAAGAGGTTTCACTCACATTTGCCAAACACCCAAAGACCAAGTGTGCCAAGAGCTAATGACAAATCCAAGGACAAAGCACAAGGTCTTTTTGTTGTTTTTCGGGTGTGTGTGTGTGTGTGTGTGTGTGCGTGTGCGCGCGCGCGTGCACCTGGAAGGAATATTCAATGAGTCTAACTAACGGAATGTACCTGAAAAAAATTTACAGAAGAATTCAAGGGGTTTTTAGACATCATCGAAATAGCTTCTCTATAAACTTTCTTACAAAAAAGGGTCAATTTTAACATGAAGACTTTTTGTATGAGCAGATGGTGATTAATTACTCCCTTCCAACTCAGAAAGCCCAACATCTCTACTAATAGCAGACTGACTTCATTGCCTTCCAGATAAGCAGTGTTTAGCGATTCACTCATTTATTTAAGTAGTTCAGAAGCACTAAAAGGTGTGAGACACTGGAGATACAGAAATAAGAGGCAGACTCTGACCTCAAGTTTCTCGCTGTTAAGTGGGTAGAGAAATGCTGTAGGGTGGGGAAAGTCCTAATAAAGAGAAACTGAGAGGCAATCACTAAGAGAAAGAAAATTGAATCCAGATTTGGGAGGCGGTTTCAAGCGGCCTGAAGCATTAGCATATTCAAAGTACAAGAGTTTGAGAACACAATAACTAACAATTTCCCAATATCCCTCTGTGAGATAGAAAAACATCCCCACTATTAACAAATTAATAAATTGAATTACTCATAGTCACCCAGGCAAACATAGGTTAACTAGAACTAGAAACAAGATTGAAGGCCACATGACGCTTTTCAGCTTTAAGAGGTCAATATATTCTCTTTCCTGAATTTTCATGCTCACACTTGAAATCCAGTTCAAATCAACAAGACTGGTGAAATATTACATAAAAACAAAACAAAAAACTACACATGAAAAAGTATTTGCCTGTGTAATATTTTTAGTTACGGCATCTCCGCTTCATTGGGCACGTAGCACCACCTGACATTTTCCAAGGAAGGGGAGGGGCGGCAACCTAAAATTTTGGGGGTCTTGTTTGAAAAAGCACCCCACCTTATTTAGGTAATTCTAGAAACATCTCAGGCAACAACACAATCAATGTGGCTTCCAAATTAACTGTATGTATATATGTATATATATTTATGTATATATGTGTATGTGTATATATATATATATATATATATATATATATATATATAAAAGCTAACTGTGTTATCTATTCACTTGACCAACTTCTCTTCAAACAGCTGTACAGTTTTGTTAGGAATGATGTGTTAAACGCACTTTTAAACCTCAATAGGACCATACCCTTGAATATACTAAGGTTCTTAGATACATCTTAAAGCCAAAATTTTTTTCAATCACAATGCATCTCTAAAATAAATAGGACTTAATAGTCCAACATTTGCTTTAAATGGTTTTTCAGGAAAACATCTATTTGCAAATAAAATAAAAATATAGAATACAATGTTGCCATGTGCTCTTACTCTAAAAATTCTTCAAGGCAGGAGATATGTACATTCTGCAAGTGCTCAAATATTACCCGAAGTTCATGTTTATATATGCTGCAATAAGTTAACATCTAAGTACTTAAAACCCAGAGACTGATGTCTTGGAACATGGGCTGACAAACAAATTACAGCCTTCAAATACAGCCTGTTCTTATAAATAAAGTTTTACTGGATTATAGCCCCAAACATATTGTCTATGGCTGTTTTCATGCTACAATTTGCAGACCTCAGTAGCTGTGACAGACACTACATGGCCCACAAAGCCTAAACATTTACTACTTGACCCTGTACAGGAAGTCTGTACAGGTTACCCTATCTTAGAATCATTAGCACCAATGATCTGACAAATTTATGTCCAGTCTAAGAGTTTATCTACCCTGAAAGACAAACTACTGAATACGGTGAAAGAGGATTCGTCCCCAAAACATCCAAGTACAAACCCACATGGAAACAAACCTCTGCTGAATCACTGAAAGTCACGTAGTTGTCAATCTTGACTAAAAACTAAACTTTAAAAGCGAACAGTGAATTTAGTTCTCTTAATCTTTTAAAACTGTGCTACATTAATAGAATCAATATGCAAACTCACTGTATTTTCATTGTCACTTGTATTTAGTTAACCACCACAAGGAGCCATAATTATTCTTTTATTCCTTACACTGGCATCCAAGAACCCACACATGTTAAACTAGTAAACCAGATGAGACATAGTTTTTGTAAAAGTTTGTTTCCCCCTGTCATGACAGATAGAAAATGGGATAGTAAGTGGAGGATCCCAAATCTCTTCTTCTGGATATATTTAGCCTCTTCTATGCTTACTAGTCTAAAAATTCCAAATATGCTTTATCAATCATATAAAAGAATTACATCCAAATAAGTCCTGTTGGATCTATTTACCATTCTTAGAATAAGAGAAAAAATAAGATATTTTTGTCATAAAAATTATATTTAATAGCTGAAGTCTATCAAATAATCAGGGATTATATTTTTATATATCATTCTTAACAGAACTGTGAGTCAATCATATCAAATTAATACAGAAATCGATTAACAAAATAGGAGATAATGCAAATTCCTAAATAAAAACAGTCAACTCTTGAATAGCCCCTGCACGATATACCTAAGGCATGTTCCTAACCGTAAGTGTTTAACCAAAGATGCATCAACAGCCTGGTACCCTTGACAATACCACTGCAGTCACAGATTGTAAGGTGATGTTAACATAATACTAAATTAAGCATCTAATACGGCAGACAAGATGCCAAAATAATCGTGAAGCAAATAAAGTAAAATAAGTGATTTTCTAATCACTCATACCATTTCCTCTTTCATCTTTGGTGTTTCTCCTAGCTATTGTGGATTACAAGAAAATGGGAAAAAAAATATTTAAAAGTACAACCAAGTGACAAACAGTTTACCACAAATCACAAGATTTACAAAGAAATCTTATTTTTTGCTTTTTTTAAAAGAAATAAGTCAGATCTTGATCCTATTTCTCACCTGCAGGGTATTCATTCGCAAGACACAGTCCTAAAGAACCTTCAAACCTAAATAATTTTCTCATGGCTCAGTTTTCTCATGAAGCTAATTTAAGTGAGCTACCAACTTATGTAAGCAGGAGGGGCAAATTACTACTAAGCTAAGGCAAACACGAGGGGCCTGATCTTTAGAAGGTATCCTGATGAAAAAACGGAGACCCCGCCCAGCCCTTAACTTTCTCGGCTTTTCTAGTCCTGGCTTCCTCTGTGCAAAATCCAGAAAAACATAACTTCCTTCTCACTGCTTCTATCTGAGGCCTGGTGCAGAAATTTAGACCGCTAGTTATCCAAGTACCTTCTTAAAGCTCAAGCTCGCTCAGAAACAGCAAAAAGGTTTGCCTTCTTGGGTTAAAGGAGGGCAATTACAGGGTTTGGCGGCCGGGTTTGTCAGGAAGCGAAAGGCCGAGAAAGAGGGCGAATCCAGAGACTGAGCTCCATCTACTCCCAGGAACCACCCCCAAGGGGCGGCTAGACTGCCCTCGGTACTTCCCTGCCTCCTCTGCTCGGGTGGGGAGAGCGGTGGGTCGGGGTCAGGCTCCCCTGAGCTACTTCATCGTCCGATATGACTCGCCTTCGGACACCCGAAACGCCCCCGGCCCGGCTCCCTTGCCCTTTGCCCTGTCTCCTCCCCCCTCAGTGACCCACCACCACCGGTCCCCTCCCATCTAACATGGCCGCCCCACCTAGCCCACCCCGGCACAGCCTAAATATTTGGGGGCCCGCGGCACCGCCTCCCCCACTCTCATTGGCTTGGCAGCCTTCGTCCGCCTGCTCCATTGGATAGCAGGGCCTGCCACTCTGCGCAGAAAGCTCCGCCTCCAAGCCGCTTCAAGCTGCTTTGAGAAGACATATAAACAAATCCCGGGAGGGAGGCCCCCTCTCGCCAGTCTCTGGGGCGGGGACGGGAAGGGGGAGCGGCCACCCTCGAGACACCCCTGCCTGGAGCCCCCCAACCCCCAGCCCGCGCCTCCTCGTCTCCTGTCAGCCTGGTTCCAACCTTCGTGGCCCCGGCCCTTCCTCACACGCCCCTCTCACTCGTCCTCCCCCGCCAGCCTCGCCTCCCCTCCCTTTCCCGGCCCCTCCCACCCGCTCGCTTCTCTGACAGGCCGGTTGCCGGCAGCCACGGCCCCGGGCTCCGAGGCAGCGGTGAAGGGCCGGGCGGCCTGGTAGGGCGGACGCCCGGCACTGCCCACCCCTGGCCTAGCCTGCCTCCCGCCCGTAGCTCCCTCTACCGCCGCCCCGCGCTTTTATATAACCGTCCCGGGCCGGGGGTGGGGGAGGGGAGCCAGAACCCCCGTGACCGGCAGGCGGCAGCCTGCGGCCCGCGCGCCCCCAGACTCTGCCCTGGTCCTGGCCCCCGCCCCGCGCCGGCCTGGCCCAAAGCCCCGGCGCTGCCACCTCCTAGGCCAGCGGCCCTCCTCCGCCCCCCGCCCGGCTCGTCACCTAGTCCTGGCCCCTGCGGGCTCCGGGTGGCGGGCAGCGGAGCTCACCTGCGGGTGTGGGGGTGGCTCAGGGGCTGGGTCCGGTTCCGCTGCAGGGGCCGCGGCCCCTCTCCATGCTTCCTCGGGTTTGTTTTGTTTATGTCCTTCCTGACGGGTTCCCGGAAATCGCGTGACTCGCCCCCCTCACGTGGGCCGCGGCGAGGAGGAGGAGGGAGGCGGGGGCCCGCCGGCCTCGGGCCAATCGCGAGGCGTCCTGCAGCCCGGCCAATCAGGAGCTCGGCCCGGCGAAGCACCCCTATCACATGACGCGGGAGGGGCGGGTGGCCGGGAAAAACCAGGAAGAGGGGGCGGAGCGGGGGCTCGGCGCCTGCAGCTGCATTGTGGGCGTGGGCCGTCTCTGATAGCCAGCTACCCTCACGTTTCTCGGCGCTGTTCGTTTACAAATGCTTTCACGTCCTGCATTCTATCTAATCTTAGAACTACGCTGTGAGGCCGGAAGTGCCCGTATGCCCATTTTACAGTTTAAGTTCACTGAAACTTGAAGGAATCTACGAAAACAGAGGGCATTAACGTAGGAGGGGGATTGCATCCACTTTCTGTTTTATGAAATGTCCTTCCCATCTGAACCTCTCAATTCACTGAGAAACTGACCTTGCCTTCAGTCGTTCGATCATTCTTTCAACTAATATTTATTGCGCACGTTTGCTCCAGACGCTGGAATCAACCAGATTTCGTGCACCTCTCAGACAGCGATCTGTACACAACCGTACAAACAATGCTACCAGAAGCGCCTCGACAAACAAGCCTTCATAACACATGGACCTGAGTGTGTGTGTTTCCTAATTCTATTAATAATAACACACAGTGCTAATATACCAATTTTTCAGACGGGGAAATTAAGGCTCAGAGAGGTTAAGTTAGTTGCTCAAGATCAGGCAGTTTGTAAATGACCCAGCTGGGACGAGAACCCAGTTCTGTCATCACAGCCTGCGCTTGCAGACTGTTCTTTTTTCTCCTTAAGGGCACAGAATTCATATTCTGAGCACAGAAATCTAATTTTAGTAAGCATAGGGAAAGGAGGATTGGGGAACAGAAATGCTTGACTAGATTCCTTTAGGATGCCAGTTTCCTCTTAGGAGTAATTGCCTTTGAAAAGGTGGCTTCTCTTTGCACACATATAGAGAAGTAGTAATGTCAATGTCAAAACCATGGACTTTTGAATCAGAGAGTTTTATAGGTCATAAGCTTCAAGAGGACAAGGACCAGCTTCTATTGTTTATCCTCTACCTTTCATGCCTGCCACATAGTCATTAAATACTGGTTGAATAGCAACCTGGATTTGAAACCTTGCTCTACCGTGTGTGAATCAGCACAAATTATTTAACCTCGTGAGGCTCCACTCTAAGTAGCTCATGGGGTTGATGTGAGAACTGAGTGAAAATAATTCGTATAAAGCACTTACCATAGTGCTTCAAATATAGTGAGCACTTAATGAATGACAGTATGATTAGATTGTTTCAAGGACATTATTTAGGAGATCCACAGCAGACTAAATACAAATAAGGATAACTCTAGACTTCAGCAGTTAAACAGCTACTAAAATAATACTTTTGTACACCATATTAATAGATAAGTATATGTAGATACCAAAGAGGACAGTAAATCTCATCTCTGTATCCTTCAAAATGCCTTAGGGTCTCAATACCCAATGAAGGAATGAGTATTTTCCCTATTGCACAGGAAGTAGCAGGACTATAATTATTTTCCTAAGTCTAACATACCACCTTCTAATTTTCCACATCAACTGGAATTTAAAAATGAAACCCCAACAGAAAAACTAGCTTGGGAAGTTTGAGCCAGGTTCCTCTCACTCATTCATGAGATTCATGCATTAAATCTCTGCAGGTCACAGATAATCCTCTCTCGTAATACTATATTTGGAAAAACTCCAGCAGATGCTTAGCTTTTCCACTGTTACTGCCCTTTGAACATAGGTATTTTCACCTCCTCTACTGGGCAACAGTTTCTTGGGCTCAAGGACCACCCAGATTCTTCTCCCAGCACAAGACTCTGCCCATTGAAAGCACTTACTAGTGAATTACGTTGTATTCCCGCCTTTGTATCTTCTGTTGTCTTGGAAAGGACAGACTTTTGGCTAACAGAGACCTTTCCATCAAGGTTTATTAATGACTATATCCTGCTCTGAAGTGAATGAAATCACTGACTCCTAATTGATTTCTGTTTCTCTGGGCTTTATCCTGCCAGATTGTGCCACAGTCAAAGTTGGCAGGGAGTTAGGACTCTGGAATAGCATTGCTTTGAGTTTCAGAAGGCTCTTCTTGTTCTAGCCACAAAGCAGTAACCAACTGCCATGACCACTTCCAAAATGCTTAACCTTGATACTGCAGAACCATTTACATACTGGGATAGCCTGAGTCAGAAAAATATGTTTTACCCAAATATGAGTCAATGGGGTAAAAAAGTAATACTTAGGACTCCACTGAATTCTTAAAAATAATTTTTATTGCTTGATTAGGTAACGTTTACACTGTACAAAATTCAAAAGGTACAAAAAGTATTCAGTGAAAATTAAATCTCTCTCCCACCCCTGTTCCCTGGCCACTCATTTCTCCTTCGCAGAACCAACCACGGTTACCCACACTCTCTGTATCCTTCCAGAGACATTGGAAATGCAGACATTTCACCCACTTTAAACCTTGATGTATCTGAAACACTGTTCTTGGCGCCAAGACCCCAGTTGGAGCTCTACCACCAACTATGAGACCCAGAGTGAGGGGCTCGACCTCTCTGGGTTCCAGTTTCTTCACCAGGAGGAACTGAACTAGAACTGGATGTTCTCTATGGTCCTTCTAACTTTGAGTTCTCCTGAAAGCATTAAAATAATTGCCACAGGTCCTAACTTTCCTTTTGACCTAAGGTTTGCACTGTGTGTAGTTTTTCATTGGAGCACAGACTGAGCCCTGCCTGCTGGTCACGCACATATCTTCTAAATGAGTGTTTTCCTTTTGAATCTGTGTTTTCTTTCCAGACCCCTCTGGACCTGTGTGATATGTTAAGATTTCACAGCTTTAGAAGTGAGATTAATTAACTCAAGATTAATCAAGATCTCCAGGAAAAGCTGTGTCCTTCTGACACTTTTGAAAACCAATTTTCTTCCTGAGAAAACTGGAGCGTTGCTGAGGGTGAATCTAAAAGGGATACTAATTGATGCTTGGCATTTGGCACCCATCCCTCATTCATCCCTCCTAAAAAATATTCTTTGGGGGAAGAGAAAAGATCAGTTCTTCCCATTGCCTCAACCTCTCAATAGGATGCAGTGTTCTTTATGTGACAGCTCTGAGCTTCGGTTTCTTACTTCTCCCTGGAGGCACCGAAGTTCAGCCCCAAGTGCACTTCCCTAGTCAATCATTTACTTATTTCCCCTGAATCCTCGTTCTCCAAACCCAGACCATGTCTGCCACAGGATAGGAGCTTGTTAACTGCTTGTGGACGGAAGGCACAGATTAACCTCCAAATCCTATTCATCCTCCATGGCTGAAGACCCCATATCTTTTATGAAGTTTATTTCTATCATATCTATTTCTGCCCTCATTAATCTCCTTCCTTCTTCCACCCAACTGAGCACTTAAGGTACTTACTGCTTTGTATTATTCGTAACATGTGTGTTGATATTATTTCCTCGAGTAAATCAAGGGGCATAAACACTAATACATCCTTGAATTACGGAGAATGCCAGGCACATCATTAGACAGCAGATTCAAGCCTGCTTAGTGACAGATAAGGGAAGAGAAAGCAATAAAGAAACTGACATTTCTTGAGTGCCTAATGTATACAGGAAGACACAGCCTCTGCCCTGGAGGAACTCAGAACCTGGTGAAGGAGACTGACTTGGGAAGCTGACAATACAAGAGTTTATAAGAGGGGAAGCCCTGACCTGGTTGTTAAGAACATGACACGTGTTTCAGGGCCACTTTCTTGCTAACTGATTTGGGCAAGTTCCTAATCCGTCTATCCCTTGATTTCTGTCATCACCTGCCTCACAAGTTGATTTTGAGGATGAAATGCATGGCCTGATGCCTAATGGGTGCTCAACAGTGTTGGTCTTCCCCTCCTCTACCTTCCAGGGAGGAATGTGACCGGAAGTTTCTTGGAAGAGAAGCAGCAGCAGAGAAGGGAAAGTGGCACGGCAAGAGAGGGCAGCAAGCAACTCAGACTGTTTTGGGATGCCATTATCTTCCAAGGCAGCATTCCTGTCAAAATTGTTTTGTCTGTTTCACTAAGACTGAAAATTTCCAGGACATCTAGTAGTTCCTGTGGGGTTTTGGTTTTTTGGTTTGGTTTTGGTTTTTCGTCAGCGCTGAGCTGAAGATACACTGTTAGTATCAGCCACTCTGAGAGCTAACCAGGAAGCCAGGGAGTGAGAACAATCTAGTATTTGTTGTAGGAAAGACTCCCAAAGGACAGGTACAATAAGACCTTCTTGTTGGGGAGGCCAGAAATAGGACAATAAAAACAGAAAGCGGAGGAACAGATTGATAAGAAGTAGGAACCAAGACCTGTAGCCAGATAACAGTTTGTTGAACTACAAATAGAGGCACATTCCAAAAGGCCCAATCTGGTGTAAAACTGTGAAGCTGGATTTCTAAACACAGGAAGTAAACAGTCCAGAAAGGTCACTAAAGGAAAGAAATAATAATAAAAAGTTCAGAGAACTGAGGGTGAAGTTAGGGGGTCCTGTGTATCCAAGGTCCCCCCACCCCATAAATTCACAAGGTCATAAATTTCCTTCATGCTACAGCAAAACCAGGGATGGTGCTCACCAGTGTTGAGTTTTCAGCTTGTTTTCACAAGGTCCAGCCCAAGAGTGAGATGCATAAAATAAATGGGTGCAATATACCTGAATTCACACTCCAGTCACAGTGAGACATAGAGCACATTAACAAGCCTGAATGCCAGCTGTGGACTCTATCCTGTGTTAAGAGGGCAGTACTAGGAGGAAGCCTCATTAATCTACCCCCATAAGTCAGTGCCCATCTAGGCTCCTGCAGGGCTGCTGGCCTTTCCATACATATCCTAAGGGCACCAGCTCCCTGCAACCTGGGAGGTGCACCCGCCACTCAAGCTTACGTCAGGATTCTGGCGGCAGGAGTCCTGGTGAGCTGGCTACAGCTCCTTCTTGGTGCCCTGATAACCAGTCAGCTTGACATGAAGAGGCTCCTTGCCCACTTACCCAATCACCTCTTCCCAGTCTGGCAAAAGAGGAAGTCGCCTTTGGGGAACTTGGGAGTAGCAGAGGAAACTGAAGGGTGAATCAGGACAAAGTAAGGGGTGGTTCTCCTTTCCTCCAAACAAAGGTTCAGGCTCCTGCCAACTCCATAAAAGAAGGGAGGACCAGGTTGGTGGTTTTCTTCTCTCCTCTGGTTGGGGAACAGAGGAGTAGGGAGTATTAGAAAGGAGGGAAATGTACAATACTGCTCGTTGCCCTGCCCCAACCCAATTATACTCTGGTGAGGCGTAAGGCAACACAGGTAAAGTCCTTAGAGTCTGGCACACAACAAGCCTAAGTGAAGGTTAGCTATTGTTGTTATTATTAATAACAATGGCTCTTAACTTCCCTGGGGGTCTGATAAAAGCCATAGACTTGCTCCCCAGAAAAAAGCGCACAAGTATACACACACCTAATTTTGCAGGTGATTTCAGGGGATGTGCAGATATTTGTGTAATACTCTGATTAGGACCCACCGTGGTCAGGACACACTCCAGCCTACAGAACAGCTACATAATTTGCAGGTCCGAGTACAAAATGAAAATGCAGGGAGCCCTTGTTCAAAAATTATTAAGAATTTCATGACAACGAAAGCAGAACATTAAACCAGGTGTGGGACCCTTCTCTGCATGGGGTCCTGCTTGACTGCGCAGGTCCCACACCCAAGCAGCTGGCTCACCAAGACCTTAGAGCTCTAGGTCAGACCACTGTACCTTTGCTTTAAGCAAACTCAGTATCCCAAGAATGGAATTTACAAAATGTGCATTTGAAAGCTGGCCACCCATAGGACTCTTATTGAGCAACTACTTAGGGCAAGGTTGTAGAGATCAAACACTTGAAATGAACAAGCCAGAGATCCTGCACAGCGAAGCTTTTGCAGCCTGGGGGGAAAGACCTGTAAATTACACAGCTGTGATGACAGGAATCAGCCACAGTTGCTGTGGGAACCCAGAGGGGGCACAATTTAGGAAGGGAGGAGGTAGGAAAGCGCCCCCAGGGCCTGACTTGGCGGTCAACACAGCAAGATGAGAAGGGTGCGAGGTGTTCTAGGCAAAGGGAGGTGAGAGAGGAGACGATGCTTTGCCCAGACCTGCACTTTCTGTGCATGTGCTACATTATGCCCGAAAATTCCACTTGTGATTCTGCTTTTCAGAAATGCCGGCGGAGAGCAGGAAGCATGCCCCCTCCCTCAGACATGCAGGTGTAGGTATGGGCTGCTCCTTTACCGCAGGTACCATAGAAACAAACCATGGGGAAGCAGCCAAGACTGCAAGACCCCAGAAGGGTCACGTGAGGAAATTTACCCTGGGACAAAATGCCACGGAGGCTCAGCAGCAGCCCGGGACCTTGCGATCAGACTCCTCTGGGTTTAAATCCTCTTACCTCTATGTAGCAGCTTGTGGCCTTGGGCCTCAATTTTTTTATCTGTAAAATAGGGATAATCGTAGTATTTACCTAACAGGGTTGTTATGGGGATTAAATACGTTAATATATGTGAAGCATTTAGAACGTCTTGCTTACCCAACTGCTACATAAGTGCTAGCTATTATCATTAGCAATAGGACTGATAACAATGAAGGAAAAAACACAAACTAAAAAAAAGCAGTTGCAAAAGGGCTCCCGGATCTCAGAGATGGGAAGAGGCTTGGGTGTGGGTGAGTAGGAAGGTTGGAGGCCCTGTAACCATACCCGCTGAAGGGGCAAAAAAAACCTTTGGAATGAGATGACCTTTGATGTATCATAAAGGTAGACCTCTGGGTGGAATTAGCTAAGTCACGTAACCTTTGTTGACCTCAATCTATCCAACTGTGGAATAGGAATAATGTGTCCCACTTACTTCACTGGATAACATATGTGAAAATATTTGGTAAGCTGGAGGTGAAGGTGGTGCTATTGTCTAAGCCACAGGGTTTACTAATGATGTCATTTATAGACAGAATCCTCTTCCTCTGCCTACCCCTTAAGAGTGGGTGCTTCTCAGGTCTCCAGCCTAGACTGCTTCTCAGCCCCCATAACCACACCCATAGCTTCAGTAATATCCATGCCGGTGCCTAGCATCCCTACCTCCAGCCTGGTCCTCCTTCCCAACCTCCAGGCCCATGTAAAAAGTGCCCACTAGGTATGTCCATGTGGATATCTCAGGCACCTGCAAACTCTCATTGTCCATGACTGAACTCATCATGGCTCCGTATCTCAGTGAAAGGTTCCATGGTCCAGCCAGCAGGAAACCTGGGTGTAATCCTTGACCTCTCCCCCCACCTCTGACATCCATCAGCCATCTGTATGTGCTAATAAATATGGCCCCAGAGCAGCTACTTCTCTGACTTCATTTCACTCCTATTCCCATAATCCAGGACACCTCTCCCTTTCCTCAACTCCCACAACTTCATCACTCATCGGCCTAGAACACCTCACTCACTCCCGTTTGCCTAGCTCTTATTCATCCTTTGGGTTTTCCCTTAAAGGTCATTTCCTTTAAAAAGCCTTCCTCCACCACTCGTTGAGGGTTCCTAGCTCTCTTACCCAGCAACCTGTACTTGCTAAGATACTGCACCTACACTGAGGTCCATTGCTAAACTCTCAGCTCGAGGAGATCACAGGCTGAGTTTCTTCCGCTTACTAGTGTCTCAAGCAGGTAACATCAGGACAAAGAACAGGAGCTGGAAATACTTGTTGAATGTTGCTGAAAACCTTACATGGCTTGCAAAGTCACACTTAGCTTCTTAACTGACACTTCCCCAGACACAGCACTTACTTTTACAAAATATCTGCTCCTTGCGTTCCGTTTTGGGGTGGCGCCCACAGCAGTACCACACTTTGGACAGTGGAAAGAAACTATGGAAACCATGTCAAAACCCTGATGGCAACTTAAATAGAAGCTTGGCTGGATTCACGTGGGTAGCAGTCTTCGTCGTTGAGCATCCTCAGCTAGAATACTCCTGTTTTGGAGTTGGCCTGGGAAGCGGGGCCGGGGAGAAGTAGTGGGAGGTGGGGAAAAAAGGGCCAATACATTTCACAAGGAGGGGGTTTGAACTGAAACAGCAACATAGCCTGAATGAAAGACTTGCTTGGAGCAGTTGGGAGTGGAAGAACAGTGGGGCTTTTTCTACCCGTGTGGGACCCCAGAACATTCATACCCCAGGCTTCCACTTTTCTACGTGGGCAGAATCAAAATCAATGCTCCCTTTTCATTTCACCGTGCGGTCACTGTGAGCACCTATACAGAGGGAGGCTGGCGTTTTATAAGCTGAACACTGCACTCCATCCTGCGCAGTGCAAACAGTTAATCAGAACTGCTGTGTGAACTCGCGGATTTTCATCGATTCAGAATAGCTTCAGTGTTTTAATAAATCTAGCTGACTTCATTTCCCTGGGCCCTGAATTACTCTTAAAATAAAAAAAAAAGTGTGTGTGTGTGTGTGTCTGTGTGTGTGTGTGTGTTATATAATCTTTGAAGGAAGTACTAATACTATTCTGACAATGTTCCCCTGCAAAACACCATTTTTCCCCTGATTATAAAATAACATGCTCTTTGTGGAAAATTTGGAAGTACACAAAGTTGTAAAAGACATAATCACAATCAACATTTTGGTCCATTTCCTATCAGGTTTTTTTCTGTGCATGTAAGTTTGAAATCCTGTGGGTTTTTTTCCCTCTTAACATAATATCCTATTATCTTTTGTTATTAAAGAAACTTATTGTTTCTTCTTTTTGCTCAAGTATCACAGCTTCATTGGAGAAAATGCTGAAAAGGAAAAAGAAAATTAAAATCATTTGCATTTACCATCCAGAGGCAATGTTAAGAGTTCTGCTGTTTGTCTTTTCAATCTCGTTTTCCAGGCATATATTTTGGGGAAAAAATTATTAAATGCACCAGGATATTCCTTTATTTGGATGCAGTATGGCTTATGTAAGAATCTCCTTTTGTTGAACATTAAGGCTGCTTTCCATCAATTCTGCTACAAAAAATATCCTTCACGACAGCATTTTACATTGTGCTTTTTTCCTTAGAAAATTATGGATTTTCTACAATTAACTTCATACATTCAATTCTTGAGAGAAAACTGAAATAAAGGGACAGGGGAAAAAGTAATACGTAATTTTCACTTCAGAGTCCATCTCCATTTTAAATACATTTGTTCTCCAAACAGAAGAGAGCTCTTGCATAGAGGGGTGGGGTGACGAAACCATTCTAAAATGCCAGATTTTTTTTTTTAATTTTTTAATTTTTTTAATTTTATGGCTGTGTTGGGTCTTCGTTTCTGTGCGAGGGCTTTCTCTAGTTGTGGCAAGCGGGGGCCACTCTTCATCGCGATGCGCGGGCCTCTCACTATCGCGGCCTCTCTTGTTGCGGAGCACAGGCTCCAGACGCGCAGGCTCAGCAATTGTGGCTCACGGGCCCAGTTGCTCCGCGGCATGTGGGATCTTCCCAGACCAGGGCTCGAACCCGTGTCCCCTGCATTGGCAGGCAGATTCTCAACCACTGCGCCACCAGGGAAGCCCCAGATAGATATTTTTTAAGGTAATTTAAATATAGTTGATAAAGGAGCAACTGACTTCAAATTTTTGGAAGATGAAATCCAGGGCCAAATCTTCCATGAGTCCGAGCAACAGTTTAAAATAATTTCTCAATTCTAAATTTCCCTCCACATGGCAGAACACCTACCAGTGCTTAAAAAAAAAAAAAAAAAACTGGCCTGAAGAAATAAGAAGGTGCCACTTGTGAAGCAACACCAAAGGAAGATATAATAAAAAATTGTTGGGTCAGTGATAAGGGTACAGACATCATATGTTTAAAGAAAACAACAAAAACAATGTTAAAAGAAACCAATGACCCTTGAACTACATCTTCAAAAGCATGCCAGAAATACTCCCGTTCTGGTATACGAACGAGCTGGTAGAGCCTGGAAGGGCAGGAAGGATGTGGTCTAGACACTTATGCTATGATTGTTTCTAAGAGATCCATCTCCCTGCTCAGAGATCAGGCCTGGATCCTGGTGTGTGCCTTTTATTTTTCTGTAACCCAAGTACAAATGACTAAAACAAAAGGGAAACCATATGCTTAAAAAAAAAAAATCAGTTGGCTGCCCCTCTGGGGCCTATCTTCATAGAAAAGTACTGTCAGTGGGTCCTAGGGATTTTACCATTTCTTTGAAAAATACCCTTTGTGTATTATTATAATTTACAAATCACCTTCACCACCACATTTGGTAACAACCTCACATAGCAGAATGGTCAGGTATTATCCCCATTTTATAGATGAAAAAACTGAGGCTCAGATATTAAATGATTTTACCCAAGTCACATAACTAGCAAGTGATGGAATAATTGCAAAGCTAGGGCTTCTCCTAGTCTGATGATCATCCAGGCCACACCATGTTCACCGGGGCTTTGGAGGAGAGAAACACTTCCAGTATCCTTTTAAAGCGCCGGATGGTGCTCCTTCCAATCTGGGCCCTGACAAGCACTGGAGCAAGGGCACTGTCGAAGGAAACAGGACTCACAGGCATCCATCTCAGATGCTGGGTCGTTTTAACAAAATGGTTCAATTATTAGGGAGGAGGTGAGGAGAAAACATATATCTGAGTTTACCTGGCCGATAGGAGCTTGCAATCAGTCTTTGGGCAGGGAGGGGTGGTCTTTGATCTCCAATCTGGCTAGGAAATGAGCTCCTTTCTTCTTCACAGGCTTTATACTGAGGCCTCATTAGGAGTGAGTCCTAGTAGGGTTTGGAGAAAACCCTCTAGATTCAGGCCTGGTCTGCTGCCTTATTAGGGCCTTTTATCTCCCTAGAAAGTTTACTGAGCAGGATTTTCAAAACCTCCCTGGCACATCACCAGGCCCTTCAGTGCTCATGTCCCTGTGTCTCCCACTGCTGTTAGTGCAGCCAACACATAAATCTTCCTCACCCATCTGTAAGAATTGGATCCCACCAAGTGGCAAGCAAGCCCGAGTGTAAAAAGCAATGTAATCCAGTTTACCCCCTAATGTCTTACAGCGAACAAGAAGTACGAAAATGGATCCGTACAAAGTGACAGAATAAGGCAGAACTCAGGGACCTGGATCAGCCAGGGTTGTGACCTCTGCCTTCAACCATGCCATTAAATCGGAAATGTGTCAAACCATGATCGTGAATGAGAAGAGCCCCCCAAGAGCTGCCCTCCATCACTGCTGCAAGCATGCCACAGCCGAGGTCTGCTGTGCTGAACCCATGTAGGCTCCCTATCAGCTCATGCCGTGCTGAACTCGGGACAGGCAAAAGCAACACTCAAGGGAAGCACCACACTAGGGATGACCTGAGGCTCAGCTTCAAACCCATGGTGGTCTGCTGGGAAGCAGTCCAGGGTGGGAGTTGGAAAGGTTTCAGACTGACCGCCAGTGATGATGGGCAGTAGGGCCTGACTTGAAGAATCTGGGTACTCAGCTGCACTCAAGTCACGCTCCCCCAACCGCGGTCAGGACTCAAAGACTGTGGCATCCTTTCATGTACCCACAGTAACCACCAGCATTGCTTTCTTAGATGACAAATAACAATTAAGGATCAAGTAAGTTGCTCTGATGAGAGAAAGCTTGATCATCCACAAAGGCATAATTCTTTCCTCCCACCCGAGCCCCAGAGCTGGCTCCTGGCCAGTGGAACTCTGAGACAGGCAGGGTACAAGGAAGAAGCGCTCTAGAGTGGAAATTAGAAAACATGGATCCTACTCCCCCATCTGCCTCTGACCAGCTATGTTAAACTGGGCAAGTAACTCTCCCTGTCTGGGCTGAGATTCCTCATCTATAAAATGATGGAGTTAGCATGTATCATTATGGTCCCTCAACATCAAATCTTCAGTGTTTTCTGGATTCCATGAAATTAGCTAAAGAAGCCTGTTTGCTGGAAATGTAAAGTACCGAGTTGCCTCTCAGGAAAAACTTTAAGTTCAAAATGAAAGCAAAGAAGGAAAAGAAAGAAATGAAAGCGGGAGACTTAGGTCAACTTGAAACTCTCTTTGGTCATAAGAATAGCAAAGCAATGAGTTCAGATAGCTTGGGAGGAATAGAAAAGTACAAACTGCAAAACAGGAAACCCATTCTTGGCTGGCTGTCAAAGAGCCATGAGCTGGTGAAAGTTTAGATCCATTTTCATTTTAAATTTCTTAAAACTAATAAAGTCCCCAAGTTAGTGAATTATTGAGATGCCTGCTACTGAAACACAGAATTATTGTTCCCGTCCCAGGCTTTTTAACCACTTGATGTTTCAGTCCTATTTCTGATAGTGAGGTGGTACAAGGAACCGCTGGTTCCGGCTCGTCCCTGTGGCTGGCACCGCCCCTCTACCTGCTTAGCATCATGACCACATGTTTATGGACAATGGTCAAACGCGGCCTTGAATTATATACCTCCCCAAATAGCATTCCAGCTCTTGAATTTGCAGGGACCCAATTTCCACATCTTTGATTCCTCCAGTGGCTACAGCAAGCACTCAGGTGTTTACCGGATGATTAAGAACAGTACTTACCAGACTCCTCAGGTATCTCAAACTACACAGCCAGGTTAATCCATCCAAGCTACGTTTGGACTACAAAATCATTTTTCAAAAAGGCATTATCCAGAGACAGAAGAGCTTACAGAAATGAGCTTAACAAACACCGAAACCAGATTTCCATAGAGAGCAGAAAAATAATTTATTCCAAAGGAGGGCAGAAATAAGAAATTCATCCTGAAAATATACTTTGGTATAATTCTGGTGGGACAGATTTTCCCTCTGAACATGTTCTCCTACTGACTGCCCCACTGGAGTCTTACTATCATGTAACAGTTTTTAAACACTTCGCTGATTCTCATGTTGTGAGCAGGCAGGAGCCATCTTCAAAAATCCACAGTTTCCAAGGAGAGTAATGTTATTTCTCAGAACAACAGCATTTTCTATCTCCGAAGAGTACATAAACATTTTATAGGGGCAGCACAGTTTAGATTCAATAGGCACATCATTCATCAAAGTATAAAAAAGGTGACAGGAAAAAATACTGCATTGTAGAATAAGATATTCAAATGTGGTGGGAACGTTTAAGGCAGCTGACAGCCAAAGTGGGCGAGTCAAGGAAGGTGGTCTGGGTATGGAGGTGATTTTGCATCTAGAGGAGTTCTCTTTGTGACCTGCAAAACAAAACCGTTCCAGTAACTGGGCCTTTCCACCAACCTCAGGAGGGCAAAAGGGTAACACCAAGAAAGTCAACCAGGCCAATAATTTTAAATACACAGATGCTCCCTAAATGAAAGTGGGCTCAGTTAACGTGCAAGTTCGGGCAGGTTTTGCAGGGCTGTGACAATAAGTCCAGTTACCAAGGACAATGCTAAACTGAGGATCCCAAGTCCCGGTTTGACGGTGTCATAGAAAGCAGGAAGAGTGGAGCTGACTGAGACCCGCTGCACTGGGACCTGACAAGTTCCCTTGGGCTTCAAGACTCTGTATTTGCACTTCCGCTCCCACAGGCCGGCAAGCTGGTCCCTGAGTCAGACTCCTAAAGAGCAGGCCCCCTGCTACTCGAGATGGCTCACCATTCTTGCCACCCCAAGTGTAGGTGACAAAGGAGAATTTCTTCTTCTAGAAGCTTAATGCTGCAACACCACCTTTGCAGAGCTGGCAAACATTTAAAATAGGTATCTTCAAACATCAGACTGCTAACAGCGGTCGCGTAACTCCTTCACGCAAAGCTTACTGTATAACGTCTTTATAAATAAAGCCACATGTGCTACTTTTGAAGTTAAAGAGAAAAAATAAAGAGAAAATAAAAGTTAAATAGTGTCTTTAAGAGGTGATTTCCACACAAGCCTCGATTTAGTAGATAAGAAATCAAGCTGGTTGTGGCCCACCATTTGCCAGGGTGTTGAGGGAGGTGCAGGTGGAGTGAGGGGCTAGTTAAGTGGGGATGAGGCACGGCTGTAGCAGGCAGGTCTGGAAGGCTGGAGGTCGCAAAGCCCACAGGGAGACCACACGGGCCCTTGCGATTTCCCAAGCCAGTGGGCACACACCCTGGAGAATCCCCAGTGCCGGGTGATTAAATGGCGGGTTTCCCAAGGCTCCGGGGCCAAGGTGCCCAGAAGCAGACATGAGACTGCTGGTAAATCTTACTGGAGCAAGCTGGGCAGGCCAGCCGCCCTCCATGGTGGAAAGCACCAGACTGCTGGGGACCCACTAGGGCAGGACAGTGCAAACAGTCAACTGAAGATGTAATTAGAGGACCATTTTTACCACGTACTAAGGAAAATAACCGTAGCAGGCTAGGTAGGGGCAATGACCAGAGCTATCGGTTTCTTCCATGGCTTCATGAACCATGAACCAACCTTTCCTCTAATCTCATGATCATTTTCTCTTCTCTTCCTTAGGCCAGCAGAACAGCCCTCTGCACAGACCTGAGTTCCAGGCAGGTTATTAATTTACTTGAGAATATGTGAAGCAGTGAATCCAAATGTTTTGTGTGTGAAGTTCCTATGAAGAGCATATGGTCAGGGGACTTCCCTGGTGGCGCAATGGTTAAGAATCCGCCTGCTAATGCAAGGGACATGGGTTTGAGCCCTGGTCCGGGAAGATCCCACAAGTCACGGAGCAACTAAGCCCGTGCACCACAACTACTGAGCCTGCGCTCTAGAGCCCGCACGCCACAACTACTGAAGCCTGCACGCTCTAGGGCCCGCATGCCGCAACTACTGAGCCCACCTGCTGCAACTGCTGAAGCCTGTGCACCTAGAGCCCATGCTCCACAACAAGAGAAGCTACCGCAATGAGAAGACTGCAAACTGCGTTGAAGAGTAGCCCCTGCTAGTCGCAACTAGAGAAAGCCTGCGTGCAGCAATGAAGACCCAACACAGCCAAAAATAATAAATTAATTTTTAAAAAACAGCATATGGTCAGACTTCCTCACTGTTTAGGCCTTTCTGGATGAATGAACAATCACAGAAGGGGAAAACAGGTCTTCACTTGTGAAAAACCACACAGAAAGAGGGAATAATTTTCCCTCAAGCTCAGTGATACCAGTTTAAGATTAATGTGAACGAGCATTATGTTCTATGGCATAGACTTGTGGTTTGATTCTGGAGTGAATTAAAGAAGCACATATTCTAATCATCTCTCTGATATGCAAGAGCCATTCTGGGGTGGAGGTGGGGAACTCAGCCAAAGGGTCCATGTTCTCATTTTGTAAAATAAAGGAATCACAAGGCTACTTTCAGATAAAACTGAGAATGAAGACAACATAAAAATATTAAGGCTAGAATCAAGAAATCTGTTCAGGGAAGGATGATGAGTGAATATATATATTTTTTAAACAAAAAAGAAGAGGTCTCATTTTTATCTTTATTTTTTCATTTCAGATAACTTTGCAAAATAATTCCTTCTTTACTCTCATGGTAAGGTATGTATTTATTGTAGGAGATCAACTACAAGAGGTATTTAAGCAACCTATAAAGGCCTGAGTGTTTCACAATTCAAGGCAAAAACAGCAGAGCTAAATACATTTAGGAGAGAAGAGATCTCTGGGAAGCCAAGTGGTCAGGAAAGGAAGTGCAAGGATTTGCAAGCTGGACACTTAGAGAAAACATCAGAAAGAATTAAGAGAGAATGGGCGAGTGGAGACAAGAAACCAGAATGTTCGCTGAATAGTGCGTTTACTAACCTGCTTTCTACATTAACGACTGCGGTAGGGGAGTGAGGCAGGAAAAGCTAAGTAAAGCTAATTAGGTCAAGAGCATGAAAATGGTATGGCTGGAACTAGTAGGTCACGGAGGAAAGTTGTGCAGAGAGCGGCGAAGGTGGTTGGAAGGCAGACAAGGCAGGCCTTGACCACCAAGTTAGAAAGTGGGACAGAATCTGCAGACTAGTCATTCTTATCTTTTGTGGCTCATGGGACCTTTGGTGACCCTGACAAGCTGTGCTGACAACACGTTACATACAGCATTCCAAGCGGCACGTACCCATTAAAATCAGGGACCTTGGGTTTAAGAAAAAGCCCTGCTGTAGCCCATGGAGAGCTACTCAAAGTTTCTGGGGCAAGCAGGATGTGTTTCAGGAAGTGCTATGTCAGGAAGATAAACAGGGTGGTGGTTTGTAGATACCTTGAGTGTAGAGGCAGGCAGACGTGACGAGGAGCCACTGCAGTAATTCAGAGCCGCAGTGACTGGGTCAGATAGTAGGGTCCCCGACAGAGGAACAGAGTACAGAGGCAGACACAAGTGACATTACAGGCTTAACTGGATTCAAGGAAGAGGAGAAAGAAGCGATCGAATGGGTTCTAGGTGACAGGGAACACTGTGACAGGCTTTTTAACCATAAAACACCTTGCACTGTTTTAACTTTTCACAAGTATGGCTTAATTCCAACCTCTCAACAGATCACGAACCCCTTCAGAGTCCACAGCCTCCTCTGAAATCCCCACTCAGTACTATGTACCTCGTGACACTCAAATATTTTTGGAATGCATAGAAAAACAGCTTCCTCAGGGCAGAGGCCTAATTACCAATAGTCTATTCCTCTCCGGTCCAGATTTTGTAATAAAATGGAATGCCTGCCCTTTTAGGACTGCGGTAAACCATACAGGCTTATCTAAACATATCACCATGATGTGGTTAACCAACTAACTTACAGAACACTGGTCTGAAGCCATTCCAAGGAGATTCTATACAAGCATCACACCACCAAAGCTGTAGGAAAATGGGACATCGGAAAAACAACAACCTTGATGTGATAGTTCCATAAGCATCTCAGAAATCGAGGCTCTAGAGGCAGCCAAGGTTGACAGGGGGCAGAGATGGAGTGAACATAGTTCTTCGAAGTACTGGGTAAGATTTCCAGCCAATAAACATAATGTGCTATAACTTAGCCTATCAACATATGAAAGAAAATCATGGCAATTAAAGTGTTTAAAGTAGCAAAGGACCGGCTAGCTGTTTAACCGTGTTGTTCAGGATCAATTCAATTTCATCTGTATAGAATTATCGTTTGAAAGCTTTCATGACTGCTCCTCATTTTTCTCTGCTGAATACCATGCCTGGCTTACACCTCCTACTTTCCAAATCTGGCCTCTTAAAGAATCACATACAGAATTGAACACTTTTCCTTACCAGCTGAGGACAGGCCTAAATCTGGTTTCTGCACTCCTTTATCATCCCACAGTTGTGTACAAGTTCAAAGTTCTAAGGGAATTTAGCTCCTTCTTTGAATTTTACCACCAAGAAAAGTGAGGTCCTGTCTTAAGAGTTCTGTTTATGGGCTTCCCTGGTGGTGCAGTGGTTAAGAATCCGCCTGCCAATGCAGGGGACATGGGTTCGAGCCCTGGTCCGGGAAGATCCCACATGCCGCGGAGTAACTAAACCCGTGCGCCACAACTACTGAGCCTGCGCTCTAGAGCCCGCAAGCCACAACTACTGAGCCCACATGCCACAACTACTGAGCCCACATGCCACAACTACTGATGCCCGCGCGCCTAGAGCCCATGCTCTGCAACAAGAGAAGCCACCACAATGAGAAGCCCGCGCACCACAATGAAGAGTAGCCCCCACTCGCCACAACTAGAGAAAAGCCCACGCGCAGCAACGAAGACCCTACACAGCCAAAAATAAATAAATAAAAAAAAAAAAAAGAGAGAGTGAGTTCTGTTTGTTCCAATGTTAGGATTAGATTAGATTAGATCTCCTGATGTGGTAACTCCATAGGCCTAGAGGTACGGTACTACCACAATCACTACCTCAAACATGGAATCACTGTGACATGATGCTCATAACTAGGGCCACCTGGCTGTGCTCTATTTCCTGCCCTTCTGCTTTTAAAGGAACAACTGTTAACATAAGGGTTTCAAGCAGTCCTAGTTTGTGCTGTGGACCAGAGTGCAAACATTAGGCATTCATCATTCAGGTTACAGACACATGAAACTGAAAAGAACGGGCAAATAACACCAGATCCACACACACAGTGTTATTCACTGTGGGCCCCCTTTACTTATGGTAAGAGACGGAAATGAGGCTCAGAGAAGGTAAGTGAAAGGCAATGCTAGAATGAAGATCTCACTCTGAGAGGCCTGAGGTTCTCAGCTTTAAACCCCAATCAATACCACCACCTAACATTCACTATAGTTAAGAGGAAGGACAGAAAACAGAACTTGATGGGGAAAAAATGGGGGAGGGAGGTTTTATATATATATATATATATATGAATCAGATTTTTTTTTAAAAATCTATATAAAAGGGAATCAAAACCCCTTTAGGTAGACAGAACTCTAAGGAAAAAAAAAGGCTGCCTACCTATCAGGCTGGCAAAAATCCAGGCTGTGAGGAAATAGAAATTCACATACACTGTTGGTAGAAATGCAAAAATGGTACAATCCCTATAGAAGGGCATGTAGTAATACGTGGAAAAAGTATTTATACCTTTAACACAGAGATTCTATTTTTCAAGGACTCTAATCTAAAGAAAACTGGTAAAAATACAAAATGTCAACGCACAGGATGGCACTGTGGCTTTATCAGTAATAACAAAAGACTGGACTTCCCTGGTGGCGCAGTGGTTAAGAATCCGCCTGCCAATGCAGGGGACAGGGATTTAAGCCCTGCTCCGGGAAGATCCCACATGCTGCGGAGCAACTAAGCCCGTGTGCCACAACTACTGAGCCTGCGTTCTAGACCCCGAGAGCCACAACTACTGAGCCTGAGTGCCACAACTACTGAAGCCCGCACACCTAGAGCCCGTGCTCCGCAACAAGAGAAGCCACTGCAATGAGAAGCCCGCACACCGCAACGAAGAGTAGCCCCTGCTTGCCGCAACAAGAGAAAGCCCGTGCGCAGCAATGAAGACCCAATGCAGCCAAAAATAAATAAATAAATTTATAAAAAATAAAAAACAGAACAAAAGACTGGAAATAATGCAAAAGGATATCAATGGCTATAAAAAGAATTAAGGAAGATCTCTATACACTGATAGGATATATTGTTCAGCGAAAAAGAGCAAGGTACAGAATAGCATATGTAATATGATATCTCTTCTGTAATAGCTGTGTGTGTCAGGGAAGGATAGATACACACACAAACACACACACACACAATGTATTTGCTTATATTTGCACAATGAAACACTGGAAGGATATAGATTTTTATGAATGTATCTTACATAAATTTTGACTCTGGAAATGTTTTACATATTCCAAAAAATGTAGCCAAAAAAAAAAAATTACTATAAATTGAACACAAAATAAATCATCTTAATCTAACTGTATAACAAATTGATAACCACCAGAGGAAATAATTTCAAGTGACCACAGAAAACAGCATGTTGTTCTTTATTTGTTCTAAGAACAAATAAAGCAGCAAAGAAATCCTAAACTGCATTCAAAAACCTTATGGTTAGTAGTTACATTGGTGTAATTTTGAAACTATTTTATATATACTATATGATAATCAAATTAAGTAATTAAGTTACTTCTTTAGGAGCCAAGATTTTCAGCATATGTGAATGATATTCAAGTATAAAACCAAAGAATTCAAATAAAAATCCTGTAATGTTAAATATGAATCAGAAATACTGACATGAACCTGTGATTTTTTTTTTCTTTTTAAAAATCCATACTTCCTGGCTTTGTCCACTGTAAAGGCTTAGAAGCAACAACACCCCAACAGAAATGAATGCACCTAGTAATCAGATCATGGTTTTTAAATACCACTTCCACTGAAAGAAGAACAGGGCCAACTGGGCTGAGGACTGACTAGTGAAGCAGGGAATCCTTTCAGTGGGAAATTTATTAGAGGAACAGCTGATTCCAAGTCAAGAAACATACAAGAGAGGTCTGGGACACCTTGATGTTGCCAGAAAGAAAACTATCAAAGACTAATATCAGGGCTTCCCTGGTGGCACAGTGGTTGAGAATCTGCCTGCCAATGCAGGGCACATGGGTTTGAGCCCTGGTTTGGGAAGATCCCACATGCCGCGGAGCAGCTAGGCCCGTGAGTCACAACTACTGAGCCTGCGCGTCTGGAGCCTGTGCTCCGCAACAAGAGAGGCCGCGTTAGTGAGAGGCCCGCGCACCGCAATGAAGAGTGGCCCTTGCCTGCCACAGCTAGAGGAAGCCCTCGCACAGAAACGAAGATCCAACACAGCCAAAAAAAAACTAAAAAAAAAAAAAAATTAATTAATAAAAAAAAAAGACTAATATCAAAGGGACATAGAAGCCAGTCTAGACAGGTGCCCACAGGGCCAAAAAAAGAACAACTGAACATAAAAAGGATAATAAACATTTACTTGATTAAAATTGAAAAGGAAAGAAAGAAAACCTCATTTAATACCCCAGAAGTAACTTGGGCACCAAGTTACTCACTTTGAAAACTAAAAGAGGGACTTCCCTGGTGGCACAGTAGTTAAGAATCCGCCTGCCAATGCAGGGGACATGGGTTCAAGCCCTGGTCTGGGAAGATCCCACATGCCGCGGAGCAACAAAGCCCGTGCGCCACAACTACTGAGCCCATGCGCCACAACTACTGAAGCCCACATGCTCTAGGGCCCATGCTCTGCAACAAGAGAAGACACCGCAATGAGAAGCCCGCACACTGCAACGAAGAGTAGCCCCCCCTCGCCGCAACTAGAGAAAGCCCACATGCAGCAACAAAGATCCAATGCAGCCAAAATAAAGAAAAAAAGAAAGAAAAAAAATTAAAAGAAAAAACTATGTATCCCACCTTTCTTATATGATCTACATTTCAAGGTTAGTAAATAACTCTAGTTGATAGAAAAGTTCATTTTTAAAAAAATATTTATTTATTTATTCATTCATTCATTCATTCATTTATGGCTGTGTTGGGTCTTTGTTGCTACGTGCGGGCTTTCTCTAGTTGTGGCAAGTGGGGGCCTCTCTTCATTGTGGTGCATGGGCTTCTCATTGCGATGGCTTCTCTTGTTGCAGAGCACGGGCTCTAGGCATGTGGGCTTCAGTAGTTGCGGCACACGGGCTCAGTAGTTGTGGCACACAGGCTCTAGAGCACAGGTTCAGTAGTTGTGGAGCACGTGCTTAGCTGCTCCGTGGCATGTGGGATCTTCCCGGACCAGGGCTGGAACCCATGTCCCTTGCATTGGCAGGAGGATTCTTAACCACTGTGCAACCAGGGAAGTCCAGGAAATGTTCATTTTTATACAAATATTTCACCTAATCAAATATGGAAGTAATAACAAAAACTAGAAAATCACCATTTTTGCAATTTCTACTGCAATGTTTCATTCAGGCTAAGATTATCAATGGATAAAATCACTGGATAAAGGTTGACAGAGACCTTTACACCTGGAGGGACCAGAACCCACTGATCACCTTGGCATCACTAACGACCAGACAGCCAGACATCAAGTCTCTCCTGATATAAGGCAATATGAAGTTCACAGAACCACTTAAGTACCCTTGCCAAAAAAGCTGAACCTGAATCTAGGCAAACGTTTAGCGCTAACCTCCAGTTAACATAATAATGGAGACTGAAGAACAAATGAAATGACAGGCTTTCTGACTCTTGGCCAGTGAAAAAATCATTCCACTACACCACTCCTTACTTCTCTGATCCTCAGAAGCAAACGAAACCTGCAATTTTGAGACCAATTTTCAAAAAGCATCTGTCTCTCACTGTCCAAAGCATTCACAGATGCCCTTCATCTAAAATCTATCAGCCACTTAAAGTTGCTAAATCTCAAAATACCAAGTACAAATAGTCACATTCCTGATCTGTGTCCGAAAGACCACATGCAAACATAATTTACTTAACTGGCTGGGTAAGAATACAATTTAAAAGAATCTTATGGATAAATCCTTTGGTAAAAGTGAACGGCCTAAGTTCCAAATCTATTTCTGCTATTCAGATTGTGTTTGCTTTCAGCAGCCTGCCCTTGCCAAGTGTTAAAATGAGGAAAAGTCCAGGCAAACTCTAGCTGACCAACTGACAACACTGATGTGAAAGGTCAAGGGCATAGTCACCTCAATGACTGAGCACTGGAGAGCAGGTCTTCTTACTCAAGGCCAATGATGCTTGAGGTACCAGATGGTTTCATTTTTCAACTGTGGTCCAAAGAGAGGGTTGAGTTGGGCCAGAATTGCAATCAGCCAACTAAAAAAATAATGGGGGAGGAAGGACAACAGAAAGTGGTGAAATCATGTTGGAACGGGACCATTTTAAATTAGGATGAGAAAAATGCTTTAGTAGAATTTAAATCTATTCTGTTCAGACCAAACCTTCAATACACTTAAAGTTCATAAAACACATTGTGCTAATGGGAGCATGTCTTGTAAGAAAAGCCTTCACAGAACACACCCTCCCTTCATTTGATACATTATTGACAAAGCAGTGAGGCTTCATCATAGTATGTCTGTCTTTTCTCTCATTTTCTTAATTCCCTTTCCAAGCAGTCAAGATTTCCTGAATTCATATGATATCGTCACCTCAGAGTGTTTTTGCCTAATCTCAGTTTATCATCATCACAACTTCTGGGCTCAGGAAAAATCAGTTTACTTTACTTTATCCATTCTCCAAATGCTAAGACCCACAACCAATATGACACATCCATTTTTACTGGTATAGCCAAGGTTAAATTTCAGCCCACTGTCTCCCAATTAGACTATATCACTTGAGCACCCCTTCTCTCATCACCATCACCACTAAAACGTGTTACGTATCTTTTGGGCAGTAGTGGAGCTGGACCAAATGGGCATCTAACTCCCCCTGCTTACTTCAGATCTAAGTAACAAGGTATTCCTCTGTATCACAGACTGATTATGGAGGAAGTATGATGGTGTTACATATTTACCTCAGGGTTGGAAGTGCAAAACAGCACATAGCCAAAACTGTCTTTAAAGTTTTCTTCTACTGCTCACAAAGTTCTGAATAAATGGTTTTGTATCTGATATAGGAATTCATATACTCAGTGAAGTTTGAGAATCACTGAACTAAGACCAAAGCAAAGAACAAAAAGAAAGACAGCAAAAGATTTGCAAATCATATATCTGATAAGGGGCTAATATCCAAAATATATAAAGAACTCGTACGACTCAACAGAAAGACAACAAATAAACAGCTGGCTATTCAAACCATTCCATGTTTTACTTTATTAAACAAATATTTAATGAGCACCTGCTAGGCTCCAGGCCCTAGCAATACAAAGGAGAAAATGAAATGCTACTGCCCTCACAAAGCTTATGGAATGTAATGTCAGGAAGGAAATAAAGTGAGGCGAAGGAATAGAGAATGATGCAGGTAGTACTCCTTCAATGGGGTGGTCAGGAAAGCCTTTCCAAGAAGTTACCGCTTCAGGTGAGCCCAGAATGAAGCAGAACACACAGTGCCTTTAATTCCTATTCAAAATACATGAGTTTTTATTTAAATTAGAAATTAGACTTGCTCTCGTCTGGGGGGAGGGGGTCTGGTAAATAGGCCCAGACTCCATCCACTACTGATCTTGGAGGATGGATTTTAGCATCATAATCTGATACCGCTGTCCTCTCTGCATGGGATACAGGGAACTGCTTTCTAAGGGAAAGGAGCTATCCTGCCTCAGCTATCCTGTAGTCTCCTTCTACAATTTTAGGGCTTTAAATTCCCCTAGAAGAGGGGAACTAGCCAAATGCAACCATTGTCTGGCTGGATCTCTTTTCTTCCATTTGCTGTAATTTTTAGAACTCTTCCAATCAAAGGATCAAAAAGCTGCTTCTGATCACCAATGATCAGACTGCTGGAGAATCTACCAGCGCCAGCAGCTTCCCCTCCAGAAACAGTGTACCCGCCCTCCCCACCGCAGCCCAACAGAAGGTGGTTCTGTGACAGGAAACGTGACACCTGAGGACATCCGGCCAAGACAGCTACCTCAAGTTGACTCACTTTATAAACAAAAAATTCAGATGAGACTCTCTGATCTGTCTTTAGAACTACAATATTTGATGCAAACAAAATACCCATACTTGTAGTTGAGGTTTAACATCTACCTGAAAAGAAGAAAGAGGAGGGTAGCACAGGCAGACACACTGAAGAGCTGTGACTGCAGTGAACAGTGATGGTGCAGAGCTGAGAGTCATGGAAAATTCCACACAGACCCAGGACTTTCCCGATCCCAGCAGGCAAGGGAAGCAGACAGTACAAACAGTGGTTCGCCCTTTCAGGACAGACTGAAATACTGGCCAGTGCTTAGAAATGCTAAATAAAAAAATACGTTAGAGCCTCGCCTCTGTCTCCTCTCTTTACCAAAAATGTATAATACTGAATAAAAACACCATCTCCCAGTACTTTGTACGATGTGGTATAGAGATGCTTCTGAATTCTGACTTCACATTATAATCACCCAGGGAGCTTTAAAAAAAAAAAAAATGATGTTATACTTCACAAATGATCTTTCTTTTAATTCTCCCACAACATGGTTAAGGAAATTGAGGCAGCGAGAGGTGAAATGATTCGCCTGTGGTCACAATACTAATTAGGTGGTAGCAGCTCCTGAACCCCAAATCAGGTCAGACTAAGGTTCTTACAAAAGTTACCTTCTGTACAAAAGTTACCTTCTGAAATATTTTAACTGACAACAGTTCAGAAAGCATCAATCAGTTTAGCTAAATCTAAACTGTCTGGGAGTTAAAGAAACAAAGAATCCATCTGCTAACTATAAATGAAGTCCATCATGAGCCTTTGGTACCTGAGGTAAAGAAGAAATATCCAGAAGCAAGAACGAAGTCCACTCTGCTTGCTCAGATCAGTATTCGGAAACTCTTTTGAATTTAATTTTACGTACTATTTTTCATGTTTCAAATCAAGTAAAACATCTTACTTAAAACAACAACAACAACAAACCAAAGTTCAAGAAAATTCCTTGGGAAACAGCCCAGGTCAGTTCATTTGAAATTTCCTGGAGGAAATTCCCCCCTCTAACCAGCTGAGCTCTGCGTCTGCCCTTCTGATTACTGCCTGACTTCAGATTTTTCTTTAAAGCTGATAAACACAGCAGGGAGAACTGGAAGGAGAAAAAAAAATAAATCCACTCTGAATTGATGGAAGTGGGTGGAGAAAGAGATCATATTCCAATGAATCTATTACTTCATGTGTCCAAGAAAATAGAACTAAATGTACTCTTCATATTTGCCCAAACTGTTCCACATGTCTCCACAACCTGAAGTCCAGCCTAATAAGCTGAGCTTATTCAAACTACCGAGGCAGCTATGGCACGGTAGCGTCTTTCAGAGAACTGAAGAGCTGGAATGCACCAGAGGTCAAGTGCACGTTCCTCATTTTAACAACGAAGAAACTATGTCCTAGGGAGCTTAATACTCCCACAGCGAATCAGGGATAGAGCTGGAAAGGGAACCCAGGCCTCTGAGTCCCATGATACCAGGCTGCTTCCACAGGGTATTAAGGATGAAACAGATCAGGCAGCCTAGGAGTTCCTCTTTTATTCCACAATCATTTACCAATGCCATGCTCCAACGTCAGGCCCTAAGGATGCCCAGAGGAATCAGCTGAGGGGCCAACCCCCCCACCCTGCCCCCAGGGGCTCATGAGCTTGTGAGAGACAAACCAAGGGTGGTGGCAGAGTATGCTTTGGAAGAGAAAGGCAGAGGGTACTTCATCTATAAACACTCCTGGCCACTTATGAGCTCAGCTCTTGGTTATTAGAATTCTCCAAGCTCAAAATACATCCTCCCCACAGAAAAGGCTATATACCGAGCTCTCTCAAATCCTGCTTTGTTCTTTTGTTCCACATTCAGATATGAGAACAGGGAACAGAGGCATGGTTACTTCCCAGTGATGCACAGGTCAAGCGGATAACTGCTCAGCTTCCCTGCTGGAATAGGGAAGTTCGGCTAGGACTTCTCTTCTGATCTGCTGTCCCTCCAGCGACGGCCATGATAGGAGTAACCTCTATCAGTGGGTTCCTTAAGAAACAGCAGAGAAGTGACTTGCCCTGTCTCTACCGAGATGACCTCTGTCAAATATCCTTATCCCAATCCAATGACGCAAATTCTTTCAAGGGCAGCAATGTTATTATATACTATTAGAAAATATGGGATTCAGTATTAGATAGGGTTGGATTTTAATTTTAACTACATCAAATATTAGTGGAGTGACTCCAGGCAAGTGAGCTTACAACCCCGAGCCTCAGTTTCCCCTTTTGTAAAATGAAGATAATAATCCCTGCCTCAAGATATTAAGAATTAAAGGAGGGACCTCCCTGGTGGTCCAGCAGTTAAGACTCCACACTCCCAATGCCGGGGGTCTGGGTTTGATCCTTGGTCAGGGAACTAGATCCCGCATGCTGCAACTAAGATCCCATACGTGGCAACAAAGATCCCACGTGCCACAACTAAGACCTGGCACAGCCAAATAAATAAGTAAATAGATTTAAAAAAAAAGGCCTTCCCTGGTGGCGCAGTGGTTAAGAATCCGCCTGCCAATGCAGGGGACACGGGTTCGAGCCCTGGTCCAGGAAGATCCCACATGCCGCGGAGCAACTAAGCCCGTGCGCCACAACTACTGAGCCTGTGCGCCTAGATCCTATGCTCTGCAACAAGAGAAGCCACCACACTGAAAAGCCCACGCACCACAACAAAGAGTACCCCCACTCGCCACAACTAGAGAAAGCCTGCACACCGCAACAAAGACCCAACACAGCCAAAAATAAATAAATTTATATTAAAAAAAAAAGAATTAAAGGAATAATATATGAAAGTGCTCCGTGTAGTAGCTGACAAATAGGTGTTCAATAAATACTAGTTATTCCTTCTCTTTCTCTGTGAGACAGCTAAAAATGCATTCAAGCCACAGAATGAAATACAACCTATTTTACTTTACAAAGGAGTTTCTCATGCTGCACTGAGTCATGCTCATCTCCACCTCCTCTCCCGCCCCCACCTGCTCTGCAGTAGGCAGAATTCTAAGATGTTGCCCAAAATTCCCATCCCCTTGCATACACACCCTGTATAAACAGGGGATGGTGGATATGCAGGGACAGTCACTGCCGTGATTAGATTATAAGATACAGCTGGCTTGACAGAGAAAGACAAATACTGTATACTGCTTACATGTGGAATTTAAAAAGTAAAACAGGGCTTCCCTGGTGGCGCAGTGGTTGAGAATCTGCCTGCTAATGCAGGGGACGCGGGTTCGAGCCCTGGTCTGGGAAGATCCCACATGCCACGGAGCGGCTGGGCCCGTGGGCCACAACTACTGAGCCTGCGCGTCTGGAGCCTGTGCCCCTCAATGGGGGGGGCCGCGATAGTGAGGGGCCCGCGCACCACGATGAAGAGCGGTCCCCGCACCGCGATGAAGGGTGGCCCCCGCTTGCCGCAACTGGAGAAAGCCCTCGCACGAACCGAGGACCCAACACAGCCAAAAATAATAAATAAATAAATAAATAAAGTAAAAAAAAGTAAAACAAACTAGTGAATATAACAAAACAGAAACAGACTCACAGATGTAGAGAACAAACTAGTGGTTACCAGTGGGGAGAGGAAGGGGGGAGGGGCAATATAAGAGTAGGGAATTAAGAGATACAAACTATTATGTATAAAATTAGCTACAAGGATGTACTGTACAACACAGGGAATATAGCCAATATTTTATAATAACTATAAATGGAATATAACCTTTAAACATTGTGAATCACCATGTTGTACACCTGAAACTTATATAATATCAACTATACCTCAAAAAAAAAAGAAAAAAGATACAGCTGGCTTTAAGGGAAATTTCCATCAACAGATGTATGGATAAAGAAGATGTGCAGGGCTTCCCTAGTGGTGCAGTGGTTGAGAATCTGCCTGCCAATGCAGGGGACACGGGTTCGAGCCCTGGTCTGGGAAGATCCCACATGCCGCGGAGCAACTAGGCCCGTGAGCCACAATTACTGAGCCTGCGTGTCTGGAGCCTGTGCTCCGCAACAAGAGAGGCCGCGATAGTGAGAGGCCCGCGCACCATGATGAAGAGTGGCCCCCGCTTGCCGCAACTAGAGAAAGCCCTCGCACAGAAACGAAGACCCAGCACAGCCAAAAATAAATAAATTAATTAAATAATTTTTAAAAAGATGTGCATACACACACACACACACACACACACACACACACACACACACAATGGAATATTACTCTGCCATAAAAAAGAATGAAATAATGCCATTTGCAGCAACATGGATGGACCCAGAGATTACCATACGAAGTAAGTCAGACGGAGAAAGACAAATATCATATGATATCACTCATATGTGGAATCTAAAAAAAATGATACAAAGGAACTTATTTATAAAACAGAAACAGACTCACAGACATAGAAAACAAACTTATGGTTACCATAGGGGGAAGGGGAGGGATAAATTAGGAGCTTGAGATTAACAGATACACACTACTATATATAAAATAGATAACCAGCAAGGACCTACTGTACAGTACAGGGAACTATATTCAATATCCTGTAATAACCTATAATGGAAAAGAATCTGAAAAAGTATATATATGTGTGTGTATATATATATGTATATGTATAACTGAATCACTTTGCTGTACACCTGAAACACTGTAAAGCAACTATACTTCAATTAAAAAGAAAGAGAAATTACCCTGAGTGAGCATGACCTAATCAGGTGAGCTCCTAAAAGGGACAGGACTCTTCCTGACGAAGGACATTTAGAGTGCGTGTATCACTTATTGATTCATTGCCAATCATCTTGCAATGCACCCTTTAATATGTGCTCTGTAATAAAAAACTGAATCCCTTTTTCTCCTTTAAAGTGAGCACGATGTTAAGCTTTCTCAGTAGAGGTAGCTGGAGGGACATAGCATGGGCTAGAAGTTGGGGGAGTGGGCATGAGGACATTTGGTGGAATCTGCACAGGCTCTGGCCCAGAACATGGTTCCTCTTTGATCTAGAGACTTGGCCTGGAAATAACCTTTCTGCAGCCCTCTCGACATGAAAACCAGAGCCCCTGCTTGGCCTACATGCTTTGAAGTCCTCCTGCTCACACTGGCACAAGAATTCCCACTACACACCCAGGCCACTGATCTCTCCAGCCTGCTCTGCTGCCTGCACTCAGAGGGTGGCCAACTGCTTGCCCAGCAACTCCAGACCAACTCCAGACTAGCCAAACTAATGAACTTCTCTGCTATCTGGTGGGCTGAACTACACCTTCTCCAACAAGGTCTGAATTTTTTCCAAGTTTGTCCTGGCTTGGGTACTCTCCCTGAGCCCTAGGGTACCATATGGAGTTTCCTTCTATCTTATAGTTACTCTTCTGCCCTAGTGAATAATTATGTTAAATTTCCTGTGTTTAACCTACTGTGTGGTTGCTATCTCCTTACTGGACCCAGACTGCTACAGGATGAGGGGATTTGACACAAGGGAAGAGTCTCTCTTGCTAGCTTTGAAGATGGAGGAGCTACATGTCAAGGAATGTGAGTGTCATCTAGGAGCTGAGAGCAGCCCCCAACTAATACCCAAGCCAAGGAAATGGGACCTCAGTCCTACAACCACAAGGAACTTAATTCTGCCATAGCCATGGGAGTTTGGAAGAGGACCCCAAGCTCCAGATGAGAAGGCATAAACTTACTTTCCATTAACCTGATGCCAACTCTATCTCTGCTATGGCCCTTTCATTACTACAATACAAAAATAGGGATATGCCCTATTTTTGCCAGCTCTAAACTTGAATTATCTTTTCCTTTCTTTTCTCCATACTTTCTATACTAGGCCTTTCAGTTCAAATTCTCTTATCTGCCAAATTATAAATGAAAAGATTATATGGTCAGAGTAAGAAAAATAAACCTTTTAATATAGTAGATAATAATATGCTGGGCCAGGTACCTAGATTTCCTTTCCACTATCAACAATCAAGACACCCAAATATTTTACATGAATCCGTGAGAGAAATGTAAGCAAGTCTCAGACCAAAAAACTAAGTGAAGGCAAGTACTCAGAGAGGAAAATAAAGTGACTACAGGGTGCGTTCCATACTTTTGAGAGCGTACACTAAACCAGATTAACTTGAGCTTTTATTTTCAGACATCACAGGGCATGAAAAATGGCAGACAAAGCCCAGGGCCCATTGAAGGTAGAAAGTCTAATGGAAGTTTCACCCACACACCCCAAAAAAGCTAAGATCCCAAAGGGTTCTGTCTCAAGATAAGGAAAAATCAAACAACTCCCTTAAGTGGAATGCTAGGAAAATCAACTGTCTCAAATACAAACACCAAGAAGGAAGGAGAAAAACACTGTCACTGAGAACTGGTCTTCATGAACTTCATGTAGCCAACTACATGGTTTTAAAAAAGAACATACCAAGAATTTTACTTAATTTAATGCCACACTCGTGATGGCCTTAGGCGCCTGGCAGAAGCAATGTAAATACTTTCTGGAAGAGCCCACCCTCATACCAGGCCCCAAAGAAGTCATACATATAAAACTATAGGGAAAACAGAGAATTCCCTGGTGGTCCGCTGGTTAGGACTCTGCACTTTCATTGCTGAGGGCCCAGGTTCAATCCCTGGTAAGGGAACTAAGATCCTGCAAGCCGTGTGGCACAGTCAAAAATAAAAACAAAAAAACACTATAGGGAAAATGGACAGATGGCAGTCAAATATGACTAAATGCATATGGAAACAAGGCACCATAAGTGAGAGACAGAAAAGAGCAGACACAAACCTAAAGGGACTTCAGATAATGGAATGATCAGATATGCACTATAAATAAACTGTCTACTATGTTTTAAGAAATAAGGTACACTTAAAACACGTGCAGGGAGAAAGAAAGAAGGAGGAAAGGGAGGGAGAGGGGGAAGGAGGGGATAGGGAGGGAGGGAAAACAAAACTATAAAAGCAGCAAAAAGAACTTCTATAGAAATGAAAAATATAATACCTGAAAATAAAAAAAGTCAACAGGTAAAGTTCTGGTTCTGGTAATAGCAGAGTAGCTTATATCAGACTCATTCTATAGATAGTAATTATAAACTCTGAACAAAATATGAAAAACAACTAACTGATGGTACTAAACAGTGTCCAAAGCAGGTAGAGACTAGAAGGGATTCAATCCTTGAAAGAAGGAAGGAACCTTTATACAGCATTTCCCCTGAGGATACTGTCCAGTCCGTGTGAAGCTCAAGCAAAACCCTGCAGTCTTATTGGCTTGAGGTACCAACAGATGAAGTTCAGAGCTGCCAGAGCAGTTAGGAATTAAGAGGGGAAACCACAAAAAAAGATGTGTCACAAAGGGGAGCTCCAAAACCTGTGTATAAATTCCCCATAACTCCTTGGCTTATCCCTGAACCATGAATGCAAATGCCAAGGACTGGTGGAAAACACCCAGAAGGCCGAAAAAACAGAGCAGAGATTTCCACTGCTGCGTACAACAGCGAAGAGAACTTGGTAAACACCTCAGACTTTCCACTGAAACCTCAGAAGGGCCACATCTTAACGGAGAACTCACTCCAAGGGCAAAAACTGAAATAGATCTGCCCCAACAAAGTGTAAAACCAACCCTCCACAGGTTTAAGGTGATCAATTAATAATTTAACTGTTTGTTAGAAAAAATTTAACGTTTTTCAGAGGAACGAAGTTGAATCCAGAATGTCTATCATCTACAATATCTAGCATTTAGTAAAAAACACACATGCAAAAAACGCAAGAAATGTAATCAACAATCAAGGACAAAGGAATCAACAGAAGCTGAGTCCAAAATGACACAGATGATGCAGTTAAAAGGTAATGTCTCTAAAGTAGGTGTGGCCTGCGAATGGCTATGTACTAGAGGGCAAGGAGCTGGAGTTCTATCTGAGGAAAATCAAGGCCCAGAGAAGCAAAGAAATCCTCCTCCTTCCGATGTTAGCTCATGTAATAAAGGTGTTTATTGATCTAAAACAAACTCAAAACAAAACAGCATTATAAATATGTTTAAGGACTTAAAAGAAAAATTGGCTATAAAGAATGAACAGATTGGGAATCTCAGAAAATAAGTTAAGACTTTAAAAAAGAACCAAATGGAAATTCTAGTACTAAAAAGTATAATATATGAACAGAAAAATACTTGGATGAGTTTACCAGAAGATTGGAGATGATAGAAATAGTGAACCTGATGAGAAAAAGAGAACCTATCCAATCTGAAGAAACAGGGAAAAAATATTGGAAAAAAAAAAAAATCAAACAGTCTAACATAGGTGGAATTGTAGTCTCAGAAGGAGAATGAATAGAGCAAAAGAAAAAAAAGTAGACTATAGGCTGAAATTTTCTCAAATTTGGTGGAAAACATTAACTTAAAGATCCAATAGCTCAGCAAACCCAATCAGAATAAATTCAAAGAAAACCATACCTATGCACATCACAGTAAAACTATGCTGAAGGGCTTCCCTGGTGGCGCAGTGGTTGAGAGTCTGCCTGCCAGTGCAGGGGACACGGGTTCGAGCCCTGGTCTGGGAAGATCCCGCATGCCACGGAGCAACTGGGCCCGTGAGCCACAATTGCTGAGCCTGCGCGTCTGGAGCCTGTGCTCCGCAACAAGAGAGGCCGCGATAGTGAGAGGCCCGCGCACCGCGATGAAGAGTGGTCCCCACTTGCCGCAACTGGAGAAAGCTCTCGCACAGAGACGAAGACTCAACACAGTCATAAATAAATAAATTCTAAAAAAAAAAAAAACTATGCTGAAAAGCAAAGATAAAGTGAAAATCTTCATAACATCCAGAGGACAAAGAATGCATAAAGAACAATTATGCAAATTACAACCGAGTCCTCAACAGAAACAATGGAGGCCAGAAGATAATGGAAGAGCACCTTTAAAGTTGTCTGAAAGAAAGAAAGAAAAAAAAAATCTTTTCAGCCCAGAAAAAAGTCCTTCAAAAATGAAAGTGAAATAAAGACATTTTCAGATAAACAAAACTGAGGGAATTTGTAGTCAGACCTGTCCTGTAACAAATACTACAGGACTTTTTTCAGGCTGAAGACATACCAGACAGAAACTCCAATCTACAAAAAGAAATGACCAATTTTAAAAATGATAAATATGTGGGCAAATACAAAAGACTTTTTTCTCTTAATTTCTTTATAAGACATATGATTCTTTAAAAATTGTAACACTGTAGTAAGGGTTTTACAACATATAAAGATGTAAAATATATGATAATAGCACAAGGATGGGGAGTAAATGGAATCATATTGTTGCAAGATTGTTACATTTTACCTGAAATGGTTCAATATTAACTCTAAATAGATTGTGAAAAGTTAAGAATGCATGTTGTGGGCTTCCCTGGTGGCGCAGTGGTTGAGAATCTGCCTGCCAATGCAGGGGACACGGGTTCGAGCCCTGGTCTGGGAAGATCCCACATGCCACGGAGCAACTGCGCCCGTGAGCCACAACTACTGAGGCTGCGCGTCTGGAGCCTGTGCTCCGCAACAAGAGAGGCCGCGATAGTGAGAGGCCCGCGCACCGCGATGAAGAGTGGCCCCTGCTTGCCACAACTAGAGAAAGCCCTCGCACAGAAAATGAAGACCCAACACAGCCAAAAATAAATAAAATAAATTTTAAAAAAAAAGTATAAAAAAAGAATGCATGTTGTAATCTCTAGAGCAACATTAAAAAAGAAAAATACAAAAAATAAAGGAAAAAAAAGAAAAATACAAAAGTATAGCTAAATGCCATTGGAGGAATTAAAACAGAATACTCAAAATATTCAATTAACCTAAAGAAGGGCATAAAAGGAAGGACAGAGGAACAAAAATGAGTTGCGACAAACAGAAAACAATTAACAAAATAGTGAACCCAAACCTAGCTATATCAATAGTTACATTAATTGTATAAGGAATATCCATTTGCCAAAAGGCAAAGACAGTCAGAATGGATAAAAAAGTAAAAACAAGCCACCTACTGTCTTCAAAAAGGCACATTCTAAATATAAAGACATAGACACAATGAGCATAGGAAAGGTGGTATGGTTATTGATCAAAGTAAAAACTGAGTTAAGGAGTATTACCAAGGATAAAGATTGATATCTTATTAATATAATGACAGAAATGTCAATTCATCAAGAAGACATGACAGTCATATATATGCATGCTCCTAATAACAGAGCTTCAAAACATATGAAGCAAAAAAAGGATCTTTCCTTTAAAAAGAGAAATAGAAAAATCCACAGTCATAGCTGGTGATTTTAACACCCTCTCTCAGTAATTAATAAAAACAGACCAAGAAAAATCAGTAAGGACAAAGAAGATTTGAACTACCTTGATCTGATGTTTACAGAACATTCTACCCAACAGCTGGAGAATATACATTCTTTTCAAGTGCACATGGAATGGTTATCAAGATAAGACCATATGCTGGGCCATAAAATACATCCCAATTTCAAAAGACTGAAATCTTACATAATATACCTTCTGATAAGATATCTAGAAAGGTGCCAAATATGTGGAAATTAAACACCACAATTCTGAAAATGAAAATACAGCATCATCAAAATTTGTAGGGTCTAGATAAAGTGATGCTTAAAGGGAATTTTATGGTATTAAACACTTACATTTAGAAAGAAGGAGAGACGGACTTCCCTGGTGGGGCAGTGGTTAAGAATCTGCCTGCCAATGCAGGGGACATGGGTTCAATCCCTGGTCTGGGAAGATCTCACATGACGTGGAGCAACTAAGGCCATGCGCCACAACTACTGTGCCTGTGCTCTAGAGCCCGTGAGCCACAACTACTGGGCCCACACGCCACAACTACTGAAGCCTGCACGCTCTAGGGCCCATGTGCCGCAACTACTGAGCCCACGTGCTGCAACTACTGAAGCCCGTACGCCTAGAGCCTGTGCTCCGCCACAAGAGAAGCCACCGCACCGCAAAGAAGAGTAGCCCCCGCTTGCCACAACTAGAGAGAAAAGCCCACGCACAGCAATGAAGACCCAATGCAGCCAAAAATTTAAATTAATTAATTTAATTTTAAAAAAATAAAAATAAAACAAAAATGAAATAAAAATAAAAATAATAAAAAGAAGAAGGGACTGCCCTAGTGGCACAGTGGTTAAGACTCCGCGCTCCCAATGCAGGGAGCCCGGGTTCGATCCCTGGTCAGGGAACTAGATCCCACATGCATGCCACAACTAAGAGTTCACATGCCACAACTAAGAGTTACCATGACACAACTAAGGAGCCCACGAGCTGCAACTAAGGAGCCTGCCTGCCACAACTAAGACCAGGCACAACCAAATAAATAAATTTTTTTTTTAGAAAAAGGGAAGTTTAAATCAATGCTCTTAGTTTCCACTTTAACAGGCTAGAAAAAAGAGCAAATTAAACCCAAAGTAAGGAGAAGGAAAAAAAGAAAAGAGAACTGAAATAAATGAAGAGATATACCATGTTCATTATCAGAAGACTCAATATTGTTTGCTCTCTCCAAACTGATCTATAGAGTCAACACAACCCCAATTAAAATCTCAACAGGCTTTTTTGTTGTTGTTGAAACTGACAAGTTGATTCTAAAATGTATATGGCTATTTTAGAATAGGCAAAATAAACTTGAAAAACAAACAGAGGACTTACATTTCCTGATTTCAACATAAAGCTATAGTAATCAAAAGAGTGTGGTATTACCATAAGGCTGGACAAACAGATCAATGAACAGAAGAGACAGTCTGTAAACAGGCTCACACATATATGGTCAAACCATTTTGAACAAAGATGCCAAAGCAATTTAATGGAGAAGGGAAAGTCTTTTCAACAAATGGCGCAGACCACTAGATATCTGTATTGGGAAAACAAAACAAAACAACAGCAACAAAAACAAAGCTTGACCCCACCACTTTAGTGCCTGTGGCCCTTGGAAGCAGTCTTGCCTAACTGCCAAACCCTCTCCAAGGTCAGGCTATAGTGGAAAGCCTTTAGGTCCAAGTCCCTGCTTAATAAGATAAATGATAAGAAGAAGTTCAACAGGTCTCATATCTTTGTTTATCGAAATTTTTGCCGGAAAAAAATTTTCCACACCTCCCAGGACCATCTAATATGACCCAAATCCCATTCCCAGACTGCTGTGCTCTTCTCAACACTCGATCCAACTTCGCTCCCTTCCGTTTCTCCCAAACCCTTGCACTGTGTTCTCTGTAACTTGGTCAGTGATCTGCCACTCATACCTTCTATCCTCGCACTTCCCCAACTCCAGCATCACTGAAGCCGGGCTACCCCCTGAGGCTCTCTCAAGCTGAGAAGGCTGCTTATTCTTACAACAGATAGCTCAGGCTTTGGCAATGGCGTCAATAACTTCTTTGCTCCCTCTGCTGCCTGCAGACAATTCTCTCCCACTCTCATGAAGAACTGCCTTCTGCTTGGGTATGCGTGCCTACTGACTTTACTACCCTCTCATTTGTCCCAGTCACTCCTCCTTATGTGACAGAGGAGGCTTGAGTTTGCCCTTTGCTGGCTCTTCCTCATCTCTACAACACCTAAGCGTTGGCATTCCTCAGGTTCGGCCCTAACCTCTCTTCTCTTCTCTCGCCATCCCTTCCCTTTGGTCAGGTTTCTCAGCCTTAGCACTGCTGACATCTGGGGCTGCATAATTCCGCACTGGGGGGAGGAGGGCTCCACTGTGCAGTGCAGGACGTTCAGCAGCATCCCTGGCCTCCACCTGCTGGATGCCAGCCCCATAGAAAACCACTGCCTTAGGTAATTACATGCACTCGCATGGCCTCCAATCTCTCTTCTTATATCCAGTTTCCTATTTGGTATCTCTTAGAAGGCTCACAGGCATCTCAATCTTAGCACGTCCTCAACTGAAGTTTTGTTTTGAAATTTGTCCTGTCCCAAGTCTTCACCATCTTGGTAAATGGCCCAATCCAGAAACCAAGGACCCACCGCTGATTCCTCCCACCTCCTCCACCTGCAGGACCAATAAATTCTACTCCCAAATTAGTTCTCAAATCTGTGCACCCCCTTTATCTTCATTATCACCACCTCAGACCAAACCACAAAGATTCCTCACCTGAATGAATGCCGTAACCTCCTAACTTGTGGCCCTGCTTCCACTCTGGCCTCCAAGCAGTCTGCTCTCCACAGAGCAGCCAAAGTGGTCATCCGACCAAATCACTCCGTTATTTAAAATCTGAAAAGATTTCCTATCCACTTAAAATAAAACCTAAACCCCAAGCCCATAAAATCCTACATGACCTGGCCCTCACCTAAATCCCAAACCTACCACTCCTCGCCTCACTATTAAACCCCATCACACTACCCTCCCAGAACATTCCAAGCTCCTTACCTCTCAGTGCCTTCGTGTTTGCAGAAGACCCTGCCTCCAGCTGCCCCCATGGCTGACTCCTCCTCCAACAGGCTTTCTGTGACCGCTCTCAGTAAACCCTCCCTCCCTCCCACCCCTTCACTGTTCTCTATCACAGCACCCTGTTTGGCTCCTTAAAGCACCTTCTCACTTTGTCTATTACAAATCAAGAACAGTTTTGCTGCTGCTGTTGTTAACCTGCTTGTCTGACTCCCCTCACTGGACTGTCACCTCTAGGAGGGCAGGGACGTGGTTCTCTATCATATACCCAGGAACTGGCACAGAGTAGGTAATCTACGAAATGCTTACTGGTTGAATTCTAGGGGAAGATGGGTAACAAAGCTGTGGAACAAACAGACAACTATAAATGAGAGATACAAACAGAAAAACCTACGAAGGCAACAAGCAAATTAGCTAAAACAACATGGCTTCCTCTGGCTATCCACCTGGGAGTTCCAAGCTGAAAGGAGCAAGGGCAGGAGGACTTCATATCTCAGGAACAAACTGAATTTTAATTACCCACTGTTTTCCAGGACTGATGCCGCTATTTCCTTTTATTAGCAGACATCACCAAACAAGACAGGAGAGAGACACACAAAAATTACCAATCTATGGAGAGACAAGACAGACATTTCACCTATGCCAAACACATCTCCTGTCTGAAGGAGCTTCAAAGCTGGAGGTGAAGACAGAGTCCACCAACCAGCTGACAGAAGGTCATATACAGGTGCTTCTACTGGCCAAAGGTAAGACAATTTGAACAGCAAAGGGATATTAATTATACTGGATTGAAATACATCAAATACGTTTAATTGTATCAGATCATAATGATACTAACACAAAACAAAAGTCATTATTCACCACTGGAAGATGCTAAGGAAACAATTTATTATTTTGAAACAGGTAAGCAGAGAGAAGAGCACACATATATCCTAGCTTTTCTTTGTGAACTGTTTTTCAGTTATTTGAATAACAAAATAGTTGATGAAGTAAATCTTTATGGACATATTCTAGCTAATGAATAAATAAGAAGTTATAGAAATAGAACATCATCAGTGATGCCAACAACACAAAGAAAAATCAGACGTTATGTACCCCTGATGAAAATATCAACACCATTTACAAAACAGACTTAACAAAAAATTGAACCTGAATGTGATCTAGCCCCTAAGTATCCCTACCAACTTACAGGAAATACAGAAGAAAGAGGATTATGTTAAATGACACCATGGGTATGCAGTTAATAAGGAACAGACTCTGGAAAACTATGGGGCAAACAATCTGGGTTTTTTTCTATTAAAATATGCCAGGAAAAAAAGAGATTTGGAGAAGAAACCAATAAAGAGAGACTTGAAAGACACATCCGCTAATCGCAATGCAGGGTCTTTATGAGCATCTTCATTCAAACAAACTGTAAGATAAATATATAAATAAAGTATATGAGACAACTAGAGAAATTTAAATGATATTTGATGATATAAAGTAATTAACTTTTTTGGTGTGATAATGGTTTGGGGCTATACTTGAAAAAAGAATGATTACCTTTTAGAGATATACATATATTGAAATATTTACAGATAAACTGATGTCTGGGATTTGCTTCAAAAAAATCTGGGGTGGAACGGGAAAGTGTGTAGGGATGTAACAAGATTGGCCACAAGTTGATAATTTTTCAACACGGATGACAGGCATGTGAAGGTTCGTTCATTACATTATTCTACTTTTGTAGAGAGCATACCGTAAGTTTTAAAAGTCCAAAAACAGAAAGTTTAAAAAACAAAACAAAGCATGCTATAGTAAAGAACATTCTAGAAACTGACTAGCTGTGGGTACTTGGTGGGAAACCAAAGTGAAGAACCCTGGCCCTGGGAGGTAATCATGTCCTGTCCCCAAACTGGCTCTAGAGCCAGGACCAAAGCAAGGCTGGGCTCAGCTGTGGATCTGCAAATTCCTGGACATGTAGGGGAAAGTGTCTGAAGGCTGTGCAGGTCCTGTGTGATGGGCAGTATTAGGGGGCTGGAGAAGTGAGTGAGGGGGACTCGTTTGGGGGCCACAGAATAGGGGTTTGGGGGAATGCGTAGATGAGGAAACCTCTTTGGGAAGTGATTGGCGGCTTCACTGGCTCTCTGTTTGCTGTCTGTCTCCCCTCCCTAAAGAGGGCAGGGAGGGGACTTCCCTGGTGGCACAGTGGTTAAGAATCCGCCTACCAATGCAGGGGACACGGGTTCGAGCCCTGGTCTGGGAAGATCCCACATGCCGCAGAGCAACTAAGCCCGTGCACCACAACTACTGAGCCCGCGAGCCACAACTACTGAGCCCGCGAGCCACAACTACTGAGCCCGCGTGCCGCAACTACTGAAGCCTGCGTGCCTAGAGCCCGCGCTCCGCCACAAGAGAAACCACCGCAATGAGAAGCCTGCGCACCACAACGAAGAGTAGCCCCCTGCTCACCACAACTAGAGAAAGCCCACGCGCAGCAGCGAAGATCCAGTGCAGCCAAAAATAAATTAAAAATATAAATTAATTTATTTTTTTAAAAAAAGAGGGCAGGCAGAATATTTCTGCTATATATCCAGTGCCTGGTACACAGTAGGTTCATTATAGTATTATTAGTATATATTATTATTAACAATAAATAAGTTGAGTGAATGAACTCTAGTAAGGCCCAATAAAATAAATGCTACAAAGGCAATGTAAGCAAACTGTGCTTACAAGTAACATATAGTTCTTTGAATTAAAATAATTTATTTTTAAAAATCACTGATAATACTACATTTTTCTTATCCTTTGTTATAAGTTTTCACACACAGCATCTTATTTAAAAATTTACCAAACCACACTACAACATAATCAGGCCAAATATTATACAGCCTAGCAGAACCAAGGTCTCCTGGTCTCCTAGTCAACATTTCTTTTCCTATATCACTCTGCTGGTAAGATTTACAATTAGTCAAGTGCTAAAGATACAGCATGTTTTCCAAGAAGCAATTGTACCTTCACAATACAACACTAAATTTCTAATTTACCCCTAGGATGTGAGTTTTGTAACTCTGGGTAAGCTACAACATAACCCGACATTAACAACTAAGCAAAGACCAAGAGAAAGTATAGAATAGTAACTAAAAGGCCTGTATGCTTAAGAAACAAAAGTGATCTTGTTCCTTAGAGAGGAAACCAGATGTAGAGCATTCAGACTTTACTGTGCTGAACTAGCAACACAAGCTGGTTGTACTGGCAGAGATCCTGATTTATTCAGAGCTCAAACAAGGTTCGGCTGGCGGAATCTAACCTTGAACTAGAACAAACTGGAAGGAGGGAAAAAATGCCACAAAGAGAAGGCAATTCAAAAGTCTATGAATGTATTTCAAAACATGACTTTGTTTAGGAAATCTAGTTTCTTTGGGGGTGTCTTATTGCAAATGAGGTATTTTCAAAAAACTATATGTACTAGTGCCAAACAGTAAAGTGTCCTTTGAATTTCAAATTAAATTTATTACAGAATCCCACCCCTTTGTGGAATAAGGTATGTGAAATACTTGGGATTTGAATTCCACCTGTATGCTTCAGGCAGATATTTTGCTAAATAGGATATATGATCAGGTTTCAAAGAAACAAAAGAAAAAAACAATTGCATAAAGTCTATACCACCCAGCTCATTTCCCCATAAAATGGCCTCCAGAAGCATTTAATGTTGGAACACTGTGTACTAACTTTATTAATACACTGATGACAGTACTGACCCACTGTCAATAGAGCAGTCACCAGCACATTGGGACAAAGGAAAAAAGCTAGACAGCAAGAGGTAAGGGCTCACAGACTGTCCTCAACTAAGTTACTGAGACTCAAAGTGACATAATTTCCAACCAAGTCCAATTATTTTATTTTATACTTGAAAATGAAGATATGAGGCGTGAGACTGACAGGTCTCCTGCCTGTTTTAAAGACAATATCAGGGGCTTCCCTGGTGGAGCAGTGGTTAAGAATCCACCTGCCAATGCAGGGGACACGGGTTCGAGCCCTGGTCCGGGAACATCCCACATGCCGCGGAGCAACTAAGCCCATGCGCCACAACTCCTGAGTCTGCGCTCTAGACCCCACAAGCCACAACTACTGAGCCCACGTGCCACAACTACTGAAGCCCGCGTGCCTAGAGCCCGTGCTCCGCAACAAGAGAAGCCATGACAATGAGAAGCCCGTGCACCGCAACGAAGAGTGGCCCCCGCTCACCACAACTAGAGAAAGCCCGCACACAGCAACAAAGACCCAACACAGCCAAAAATAAATAAATAAATAAATTTATTAAAAAAAAAGAAAACTTAAAAAAAAAAGAGAATAACAGGAAAGTTAACCAGATTTCAAAGACGATGGAAGACCAGAAAGTCACAAAACATTTTAACCTCATCTTGGTTTAATCTCAAGTCATTCCTCTGCGCAATAGTTTTGTCTTTTTTTTTTTTTTTTAAGACCCCACCACTAACCTTACTGCTCATGCAGCAGAGATCAAAGGAATGAAAACAAAGGCTTTTTCAATTACAGGACCACTCCTTGGCTCCTGGATTGATTAAGAGCTCCTTGCTGGAATTTCTAGAGGAGATTCGGTAGGATAGGCTGGTACTCAGTCACCCCTACTTAAACGAGGAATTCTTGATGATGCATGTACTTCTTCTCATTTACTCTTTAGAGCTAAACACAGCTAGGATAAAAATGCCCTCTATTCGCTACCTGTCAGACTTCCATTCTGGGGGCTGAGCTATGACCTGAAAAAGCCTCTTTACCTTTCTAACTAAAAAGAAAAGACTAAACAAGCCAACTGCATATAGTCTCATCACATAAGCACTCGTATCGAGGCAGTCAAACAACATCATCATCATTTAGCCAAACTTCTATAGTGCTATATGTATGATTCAGCTTTAAACACTTCAAGTTGCACTGAAGCAAGTGACCGAATGGCCAGATAGCCAAAATTCATGGTAATAACTCTTTGTCAGGGGCAGATTTTGATCTATGCCAACAACCAGAATTGGCTCATACCCACAAACCTCTTTGAAAAACCTTAGTGCAAAAGTCCCAGGATACAAGAAATTTATAGATTCAGAGCCACGGCCTTTCATCACAGGATTAGAATGCTGTTTCCTACCACATGTGGGCACTAAGCAAGAGCTGGCCATCACCAATACTTTCCATATAAGGATGTCTCAGGAAGCTAGCAAGCTCTCTTTAAGAAAAGAGAATTGCTGGTTCTAAACTCTTAACAAGCAATCCCTAAAAGGATAGATTCTATGGTATGTGAAATATATCTCAATTAAAAAAAAAAAGAAAGAATAGTTCAACTGGGACTTCCTTGGTAGCACAGTGGTTAAGAATCCACCTGCCAATGCAGGGGACACGGGTTCGAGCCCTGATCCAGGAAGATCCCACATGCCACGGAGCAACTAAGCCTGTGCGCCACAACTACTGAGCCTGTACTCTAGAGCCCACAAGCCACAACTACTGAAGCCTGCACGCCTAGAGCCCGTGCTCTGCAACAAGAGAAGTCCCTGCTCGCCACAACTAGAGAAAGCCCGTGCAGTAACGAAGACCCAATGCAGCCAAAAATAAATAAATTAATTAATTTTAAAAAAATAATAGTTCAAATGCAGTTTTGCCATTTTTAACAGTATTCCAAAAATATATGTTGAGAAATGACCTCACATATCCTAAAGCTTTCATTCAAGTTTATATAATCTATTCGAACAGATGCCAATTATTATCATACTTTGACACAGTGTATAATGAATTGCTTAAAAAAATTACCCTTACTCAATCACAATTCTAGCTCAACGTCTATTCATGAGATAAACAAAAGTTATAATAAAGAATGGCAGGACTTCCCTGGTGGCGCAGTGGTTAAGAATCTGCCTGCCAATGCAGGGGACACGGGTTCGAGCCCTGGTCCAGGAAGATCCCACATGCCGCAGAGCAACTAAGCCCGTGCACCACAACTACTGAGCATGCGCTCTACAGCCCATGTACCACAACTACGGAGCCCATGTGCCTAGAGCCCGTGCCCTGCAACAAGAGAAGCCCCGACTCGCCACAACTAGAGAAAGTCCACGCACAGCAATGAAGACCCAACGCAGACATAAATAAATAAATAAATAATAAAGAATGGCTTTATTGGCTTCATAGTGAGATATTTAAGTGAAATGAGTAGGCTCAAATACTTCACAGTAGTAAAATATAAAGCAGTACAATGACAATTTCTGGCTAACTGTATGATTGAAATTTGTACCAAATAAATTACACTTGTATTGCCAGAAGAACTGAGCATCTGTACAGTTCTTAGGTAAATATACTGAACATAGGAAAAGTGTTCTTTTCAACCTTAGGATACTATTTCTAGATGTTACACCAGGAACAAGCCCCAGTGAAACAAAAATGTAAAGTTTCATGACAATCATGCTCCACTTATTTAACTTTTATTCACACATATGATAAATACCAGGAATAACTGCTTATTGTTTTAGGAAAAAACTACTTACAAGAGATAGCAGCAAACGGAACAGGTCACCAACATGGTGATGATAACTCTGGAGAAAAAAAAAAGTGCAAGCATTAGATAACTAGCAAACTATGCAGACTTTGCAGGAGGTTTAAGTTCCCTTCCCAGGTGATCAAACCTGGCAAGGATTGCACACCAGGAAAATGCATCTGAATCTGTTCAAACACCAGTAGACAGCAGGGTGCCCTGGGGTGCACACGGCAGAATTCTACGGATGTCATTAACATTTGTATTTAAGGGAATGTGTACTGATGCCACAGTTTAGGGGTCTAATCCAAACCCATCTGAAACTGAACACAAAAGGCTGTAGTGGTAATTAGCTTTGACAGCCAAGTAACTGCCCTATTTGGTAGTATTCTCTGCAATGAAATGACACTATACTGCTAAAAATGTTACTGAGTCCAAGCTTGCTCTGCTCGCCACACAACAGGCCAATGAGTCAGAGACGAGGTGTTGAGGCAAGGGATACGACTTTACTCGGAAAGCCAGCAGACCGAGAAGATGGCAGACTGGTGTCTCCGAAAAGCCATCTTCTCTGGGTGTGGATGCCAGTTTCTTTTATAGAATCAGAGAGGGAGAGGCGGTGAGGAAGTAAAGTAAAAAGGCAGAACAGAGAGGGAGAGGCGGTGAGGAAGTAAAGTAAAAGGGCCATCAGTCTTGCAAAACATCTCCTGGAATGACCAGCCTCGGTGAGGGGATGTGTTAGTTTCTTCTTTTTTGCAGCCATTCACAGGTGAGCAGGGCTAGCAGAGGGACAGGGTTCCCTGAGGCAGGCCATTATGTATGATTATAATAACAAAAGCAATGAAAAGCAAAGGTTAAAGTCGAAGAAACAGATCCAACGTGGAGTCCGACTTAGCTCTTCCCTGTTACAAAAGTATGACTTTCTAGCCTTGACCTCTCCCCATCTCCATTCCTGTCTGAAAAACAGTTAAAACTGGATCTCTGATCAGCTGAATTTCAACATTTAAAAATTGAATTCATGATATTCTTTTCCCATTTCTCTTTCCAAATCTAAATCTCCTACTCCAGAGAAGCTCTGCCATTTCCACCCATCTGACCCACCCCTCCAATTTGTCATCTTTTTACTCATGTCTCCCCTGCACCTTCACAGTCACCAAATGCTGTGGATTAGTCCTTTGAAGCAGCTCTCCTTATGTGGATTTTTTTCCTTTCTATTCCCATCGTTAAAATCAAAATTCATCAGGTTTGCCTGGCTAACTGCTGGCAGATTCAAAACTTTCTTCCTTCCCTTTCATTCTATCCATACAATCTTTCATTCATTCCTACAATCACCTTGGGTTAACCTTTCTAAAATATTCCTTTCATTATATCACTCTGCAGCTTATCACCTTTCAGTGCCCCCCCCCATCATCCACAGGCGTGATTTCCAAAGAGGGGGTCTCCACACCCCATAGAGTAAGAAAGACTATTTCCTAGAAGGCAGGGAGCAAATATCTGAACTCCTATATATATTATGTTTAACTCATCCTTTAGAAATTCTGTGTGTGTGCATATATTTTCTGTAGTTAATACATTGGCTTGTCCATTCATTCATTCAACCCATTCAGAGTGACTTGTATGCACCAGGCTCTGGGGAGAGAGGAGTGAACAAAAGGGATGAAAACTCCTGAAGTTTAGCAAAGCAAAGGTTCCTGGTGAGAGGGTATCAGGCCTTCAAAGAGGACAGAGGCCGGTGTGGCTGAGCTGAGCAAGGACAGCCTGGTAGGAAGTGAGGTCAGAGGTATCTGGTAGCCTCTGAAAGGAAAAGGGAAGCTATTTTGGAGGGATTTGAGTAGAGGACTGACAAAATCTGACCCAAATTCTAGTAGGATCTCTCCGCAGGGTGGAAATAGACTAGGGAAGAGAAAGCAAAAGGAAAAGCAGAAAAACCAGTTAGTGGGGAATTGCACCAATGGACCAGTGTGGTAGCAGTGCCTGTAGTGAGAACTGGTCAGACTCTGGATATATCCTGAAGGCACATTCTTCAAAACATGTACCTTATAGTACATATATAAATAGGTATTGGGGGTTATTGTTTATTATTCTCCATTCCAAGCTTCTGCTCATCTTCTTCCATTCCCCTGCCCCAACCTGGAATCCCTCCCTCAGTCTTTCTCTTCCCCAAAAGACCATCTCAGACAACGGAAACAACTGAGGCCCCTTTGTACTACTTGATTAATAGTTCGATATCAAAAGCTCCCTCATGGGAATTCCCTGGTGGTCCAGTGGCTAGGACTCCGTGCTTCCACTGTGCGGGTTCAATCCCTGGTAAGGGAACTAAGATCCCGCAAGCCGCGTGGTGCAATGCAGCCAAAAAGAAAAGAAAAAAAAATTTTTAATTAAGATATCAGTTCCTAATGTGCTTCATTAAAATATCAGTTCCTAATGTGCTTCTTCTAAGTTATTGCCTGCTGAAGAGTTTAGGGGTGAAGTGTCATAGTGACTGCAATTTACCTTCAAATGATTCAGCAAAATTATGTATTTATGTATGTACACCTGGATTCATAGACAAAGCAAATATAAAGCAAATATGAATATGTTAGAATTATTGAATCTAGGTGGTGTTATACAACATCTATACTACTCTATTTTTCTGAATGTTCAAAAATGTTATGTCTGAAAAAATTGGAGCTGACTGAACTGTAACACTATTCCCTGCACTCTGTCCCCATTCCCTCCCCCACAACTACTGCTAAGGGAGCCACTGTGAAAAAATCTGAAGCTTTTAGAGAATCTGTGGATTCCTAAAGAGGAGAATGGGAAATCATGAAAAATAGGAATGGTCAGGAACCAGTACTCCAGGTACAGACTTCATTTTATCCAGCCCTTTTTCAGTTGTAGAAAAGATGAGAATAAGAGGCTTGCTTTATGTTATACATAGATTCAGAAGTTTTTTCCCTTTTGCTCCCTTTTCCCCCCAGCTTCATGAGGTCCTGAAAACCTCCTAATCACCCAGGTTTCTGCATTCTGATGTGTAGGGGTCTCAGAGAAGAGGATTTAACAGCAAAGTCTCCTTTCTTCCCTTCTCACACAGCACCTTTACTTATCTCCTTAATGAAGATGTTTTTAATCCTTCAAATCAGAAATGCTCTCCCGCGTTAAAAATTCACTGTAATCCTTGAATCAATTCAGCTCCTTCGTGTATTTAAAAAAAAAAAAAAAATCACTTGCAGTCTTTTCAGAAGGTAAAGGGGAACTAATACTAATTTAGTACTAATATTTCCATTTTACAATGAGGAAACGGGAACATGGAAAAGTTAACTAAACTATCCAAGGTCATAGGGATCATCCAGCTGGGAGCAGTGTTTCTCAAAGTGTAATACAGTAACTCCTAGGAGACACCTAGTGTTTTAAGACCTGCTCAATCCTGCCAAGAGCAGGAAATACAAGGACTGAGGTGGAGGCTATGAATTAGATCCAGATAACATATCACTAGCAGGTCAAACCTGAATAGTGACGCTAAGGCTAGAAACTGAGTAGCCCATAGACCACTGGAGGCGTTTCATTACCCTGGGTAACAGCAGTGGCATCAAGACCCAAGGCTGGGCATAGTGGGCCCCAAATGGGGGTCTTCAAGAAAGGAGTGGTCAACACTACCAGAACATTAATAAATGCTTTCTGAGTATGAAGGCTGGAAAGGCAGACAGTGGGTAATGAAACAGCTGAAGACAGAAACACAACAAAGGAGTACTATGTTGTTCTCTAATTCCAGTAGGAGAAACAAGTCCAAGAAATTAAATTTGGTTAATACAAATTGTTTTAATAACCCCAGAATTCTGACACTCTAAATCATCTATTACAGGCTGGAAAGATGACCCTATACAACTGATGCTAGGGGTGGGGTGGGGAGGAGGAACCTAATACAATGAAATAATAGAAATTCATCTACCATTTTTCCTTTTTAAACAAATTATGATTTACTTGTAAGCTCGATGGAAGTAACAGGTCTAACACAGTTTATTCCAGAGAGCAAAAGGGGTTCAGGTCACAAAACATTAAGGAAGTAATAGCATTTTCTTTCCTTTAATAAAGGCAATAGAGTTATCCACTCAATAACTCTTTATTGAATGCCTACTATGCACGCAGAGCACTGTGAAGCCACCAATTCGTTTCAAAGAATAAAACAAGAGATGGTGTTCCCCCAAATCTGTGACTTCAGTCTAAGTTTCACCCCACATGATCTTGCCGCTGAGAAAAAATGACTAAAAGGCAAAGAGGAACTAGAAAGAGGGTGTTCCAAAGCCCCTTTGAAGATAAGACTCTGTTTCATACTACAATAAAAAAAAAAGTTTACTTACAAAACAGATAAAGCTCTATTTAACAAAGAAGTCTGGGGGAAAAAAGTCTTTCTTAACCAATTATTCTAAGAGCTTGTTACACTCATATACAAGGGCTGGAGAGCCCTTGGAAAGGTATGACGCAGGGGTTTCTAAACAATACCTCCGACTCTTTGGTAATTAATCTCGCTCTAGATCAAGCCCCAGCTAGATCCTGGCGCCCACTAGATGCAAGGCCTGGGCTCAATGTTGTTGCACAAGCTGTCCTGTGCAACTGCGACAGCCTGTGAGGCAGAGAGATCAATTTCTGTTTTATTTATTTGATCCGTTCCTTTAAAGTTTAGGCAAACGAGGCCTCATTTGGGTGGACGGCAGGGCTAAAGGGGCGACAGCCGTCTAGGGACGAACCCCAACTTCTCCTTGAGTCGGTATAAACCCATTTCCGACTGCAGCCTCCCCACACAGAGACGTGATGAGAAAAAATTCCCCTACAACTCCTTCCCAAGGAGGGTCCGCCGGAAGTCACCCTCCTCACGCTCAGGCCGGGAGACACTGAGGCTGCTGCGATAAGGAAGTCGGGGGGCTGCACGGGGGTCGGGGCCTGATTGAAGGGCAGGATCACCCGGGCAAGGTCTCCGACCGGTGCGGGGTCGCCCCCTCCCCCTCCCGGCTCTGCGGGTCCTCACCGCGCGTCCCTCCCCAGGCGGGCCTGGCCCACTTACCCCCGGTTGGGACCCTTAGGGATGAACCAGGGCACCAGGAAGCCGACGAAGCCCCAGAACACGCTCATCACGATGAGAGGCACGGTGAGGCCGGTATACGCCATGGCTGCTGCGGGAGGTGCCAGCCCCTGCCCCGCCGCCTCCCTGCGGTCCCACCCGGAAGTGTCAACACCGGCCGCGTGACCTGCGCGCGCAAAGACCCGCCTCCCGCACCCCACGTGACCTCGCGCCGGTCTCCGCCCCGCCGGGCACCGGGAAACAGAGCCCCGCCCTCCCCCGGCCGGTCCTGGGACTCCTGCTCCTTTGAGGGACGTCAGTCACCCCAGAGCCCCAGAGGTAGGGGTAAGTCACCAGGGGCTCAGCAAAGTTTTCTGATACGAAGGTGACCCTTTTAAGAAAAGAGTGTAGTTATTTACAGCTTTATCTTCTTATGCAACAAACATATAAAGAACTTAATAGTAAGTTTCTGTTCAGGCACTGGGCCATAAGCTTTACGTGCTTGAGTTTGTTTTGAACACCTCACGACAGCCTATGAAGTCGTTTTCATTATTATCCCCACTTTGACGTTGAAGAAACTGAGGCCCAGGAAAGACGTTAAGGATCTTGGCCAGAGTCACATAGCTACTAAGTGGCAGAGCCAGGATTTAACCTTTGACGGTGTGATTTTCAAGGCCAGTGCTCTTAGCTACTTACCTACTGAATGACTTGTGCACTGTGCCAAGTTTGGGGGTTACAGAAATCAAACAGACACCGCCTACCCTCAGGGAGTTCACAGGCTGGTGAGATGGACTTGTGAGCAGGCCACTCAATGCAGTGTGAAGGTAGAGTGGACCATAGTGCACAACTTTTCCATCCCAGCCAGTCCTGAGCTAAGCCTTGAAAGAGGAGTAGAAATTAGCCAGAATAGTAAGGAGAAGGTAACATGGAGTTTCAAATGCTTGCCAAGGATTTTCACATATGTTCGTTGTAGTATGTGACAACTTTGGAACAGAGGAACCCAGTCTCAGAGAGGTTGACAGAGCTCTCAGGCAGAAGCAAGATGGAAAGCAAATCTATAAACCAATCCAATGTGCTTTACCCTGGACCATGGTTTCCCTGCAATAGTCACATTTCCTTCCCTGGAATTGCCTCCTGATTTCTTTCTTCATTCAACTAGAATGGATTCCTGGATTAAATGGGAAATTGGACCAAAGATCTTTAATATCTCTTGAAACACAATTCCAAGCCTTCACCTGAAGGACAAGGCAGGAAACTAGTTGGTCTTCTTTGTGCTCATCCTGCCCCCCCGCAACAACTCAGTCTCAACAGAAATTCTATTGTCCTTAAGTTCCAGTCCAGGCATCACCTTCACCGAGACCTATTTGCATTCTGTTATTGCATGTCTTGTGGCCTTCTACTTGTTTGTGTGCATAAATTAACCAACCCTCTACTAGAGGGCAAGCTCCTTGATTATGGGCACTGTTTAACTGATCTTTGTTCCTTAGAAGCACTTTATACATAGAATGTACTCAATAAACAATTGTACAACTGAATTGAATAGTTAAGAAAGGGTGAAGGGCCTCCCTGGTGGCGCAGTGGTTGAGAGTCTGCCTGCTAATGCAGGGGACACGGGTTCGAGCCCTGGTCAGGGAAGATCCCACATGCCGCGGAGCAACTGGGCCCGTGAGCCACAATTACTGAGCCTGCGCGTCTGGAGCCTGTGCTCCGCAAGAAGAGAGGCCGCGATAGTGAGAGGCCCGCGCACCGCGATGAAGAGTGGCCCCCGCTTGCCGCAACTAGAGAAAGCCCTCGCACAGAAACTAAGACTCAACACAGCTATAAATAAATAAATAAATTTTAAAAAAAAGAAAGGGTGAAATCAGCCAGAACTAAATTAGAGAAAAAAGTTTGCTCTTTCTTCCCATTTCTTTTTTTAAAAACTTATTTCTAATCGTGGCAAAATAAATATACATAACATAAAACTTACTTTCTTTATCATTTTTAAGTGTACAGTCCAATAGTGTTAAGTATATTCACACTGTTGTACACCTGATCTCCAGAACATTTTCATACCCACTAAACAAATCCCCATTCTCTCCTCCCCCCGCCCCTGGCAACCACCATCCTACTTTCTGTTTCTATAAGCTTGACTACTCAAGATACCTGATATAAGTGGAATCATAGAACATGTGTCTTTTTGTGACTGGCTTATTTCACTTAGCATAATGTCCTCTAGATTCATCCATGTTGTAGCATGTATCAGAATTTCCATCCTTTTTAAGGCTGAATAATATTCAACTGTATGTATGTACCACATTTTGTTTCTCCATTCATCCGTGGCTGGATAGTTGGGTTGCTTCCACTTTTTTGGCTATTGTAAATTTTTTTCTCCTTTTTAAAATAAATGCAGATATTTTTAAGTTGATCTTGGTAAGTCTAACTTTTGCCTTGCCTTCTTGGCGGCCTCTCTGAGAAGCAGATGTTGGGGAGCACAGGGATGTGGCTGTTCAGACACCAGATCTGTCGAAATCTGTTTCAGCCTCTGTGAGAAATGTCTTTAATCTCGGTATTATATTTGTGGGCTAGTATTGGCCAATAGCTCCCTCTATCAGTCAGGCTGTCCAAAACATTTTATCACATGTTCCAAGTGAAAACTGTGGAGAAGGTCAGGAACTAGGATTCAGTGACCCTCTGAATGAAGAAATATTCTCTGCTTTCAAGGCATTTAAAGTCTCCTGCGGGAAATAAACCAGACTTTGGGCAGCATGGTCCCAGGACTGCTGGGGAGTCCCTGAGACTCTCCCAGGGGGTCCACCAAGTCCTCTCTTTTCTAACTACCAATCTGTGTGAGGTTGAATTTTCTTCCTTTGCTTCCTTTTCTTCCAAAACATCATATTGCAACAGACTGAATGCAGAAGCATTGTAAGAATCCATTTGCCTTCTACTAAACCAGACATGAAGGAATTTTGCAAAAATGTAACACAACGTCACTTTTTTTGCAACATTTTTTTGTTTTGTATTGGAAAAGATAGTTTTTTTCCTTAAAAATGTTATTTCTGTTAACATGTTTTGGGTTTATTATTTTTTAAATGAATTTAAAATAAATCTTAAAATTTTAATGTCTAATATGGTAAATTATATCGATAGATATAACCCTCATAAATAAGGTCTTTGGGCCCTCAGTAATTTTTAAATTAGAGGAAAATTCTCGGAGGCAACTTCAGTAGGATGAAATAAACAAGAGTGGACCATAAAACACTACAGCGCAAACCCCAAGGAACCCCTAAACAGGCATGCAGGGTTACAAAGCCACGGAGTCATAAAGCTCCTTTGCAAGTTGATTGAGAACGTTGGAAGTTAGTGGAGAAGCTGAAATTCTGCAGAATTCACTACTTGTTTGCTCTGCACATATGTAGGGAACATGCACTGCCGGCAGACACCACTGATAATTGCAGCTACCATTTCTCGATGGCCATGTGCCAGTCATTAAACAAGGTACTTTGAATTACCTGTCTCATTCAGTGCTCACAACACCTAATATAGATGTTATTAAATCCATTTTACATATTAAGAAAGAGAGGCTCAGATTCGTAACTTGCCCAAAGTCTAGCTGTTTTAAGCGACAAAACTGGCATCTGAATGTAGGTCTTCGTAGCTCCTGTTCTTCCCACTAAGCCATGCTACCTCTCCTATTTCAAATGGTAAGTCAACCAAAACCAAACAAAAGCAAAAAAAAACCCTTAAATTATACACTACTTAACAAGATAGAGACATCTAAGGCCTAAGATGAGAGCTTTAAAAACCTGTTGCAGAATTAGCTGCCCTCCTACTAGGGATAGGCTAGGATGTGGTTGATTTAATTATTTCTGATGGACAAAGAATATTTTATTTATTACTGGTGCATGTTTATACTGTAATTATGGTGTTCAGGCTATACATCAACCTCATATAGTTATTTAAATTTGGATGACCTGCTGTTCTCATGAAGACTTCTTTACAGATCAAACTTTGAGTAAAAACCCAATCATATATGCACAGAATATTTCTAGAAGGATACAAAAGACTGGAAACAGTGACTGCTTCTGGGGAGAACTTAGTGACTGAGAGTCAGCGTGACAAGGAAACTTACCTTTTTTTTGGCCATGCTGAGCGGCTTGTGGGATCTTAGTTCCCCAACCATCCCCGACCAAGGATTGAACCCATGCCCCTGCAATGGAAGTGCGCAGTCCTAACCACTGGACCACCAGGGAATTCCCAGGAAACTTACTTTTCACTGTATACCTTTTGTCCCTTTTTATGTTGTACTATATATATATTACTTCTTAAAAAAAACAAACAAAACTAATTTAAAAGAACAATGAACAAAGACCCAAGCCATTACCAGATTGGAACTGCTCAAAGTCTAGCATCAGCAGAGTATGAAGGACTCTTGGTTAGTACAGTTCTGCCGGGTTCCCAGAAGATTTGGTTACTTATTTGCCTACCCAACTCACATGGAAACCTCTGTAGCTGAACATCTCAACCCAAGTGCACTATGAAAGCAGACATTCAGAAGCAGTTATGTGAAGTTTAAAAGTTTGGAGTCTTCCCAAAATAGCACAAGGGGACTCACTCAAGTAAATGGACATCTGCAAATTTGATGAAAAGGTCAGTAGGAAACTGCTTAATTCAAACTCATTCCAGGAGACATGCTAAAAACCCCCAGGCCAAAACCTTGATAAGCAGGCCCACCCAGCTGGCATTCTGCAGTCTCCATTTCCTGCAGCAGCCCAAACATTGCTGCCTTTAAACCCTCCCCCTTTGTTGAAGAACCAGCATTTATCCAGACTCCCTGGAGAAAAACTTTCCCCTCTGCTCCCGCAGACAAACGCACTGCCAATCTCCTCAGAAAGACAATAGCTAACATTTGCTGAGTTCTCTGTGCTTTACACGCAGTATCTCAAGTAGTAAGTCTGACAACTCTGTGAAGTAGGTACTCTTCTCTTCTTTTTTTCTTTCTTTCTCTTTCTTTCTTTCTCCTTCCTTCCTTCTTTCTTCTTAATAAATTTATTTATTTTTGGCTGCATTGGGTCTTCGTTGCTGCGTGCCATCTTTCTCTAGTTGTGGCGAGCGGGGGCTACTCTTCATTGCGGTGCACGGGCTTCTCATTGTGGTGGCTTCTCTTGCTGCGGAGCACGGGCTGTAGGTGCGCAGGCTTCAGTAGTTGTGGCACACAGGCTGTAGAGCGCAGGCTCAGTAGTTGTGACGCATGGGCTTAGTTGCGCCGCGGCATGTGGGAGCTTCCCAGACCAGGGCTCAAACCCGTGTACCCTATGTTGGCAGGCAGATTCTTAAGCACTGCGCCACCAGGGAAGTCCCAGAGGTAGGTACTCTTTTCATCTCAATTTTATAAATGACAGACCTGAGGCCCAGAGAGGTTAAGCCATTTGCCCAGGGTCACACAGCTAGGAGCTGACTGAGCTGGGATTAGAGCTCTCAATTGATGTCAAATTCCTGCTCTTGATCATGCACTATTATTCACATGGCTGATGATAAAAAGCCTGGTGTGACTTGGGGGAGATTACAGCTCTCAGAGCTCCTATCTAACACTTGTATTGAACAAAGTTGCTGAAAAGAAACCAAATCTAACTCTTAGGAAATATAATTTAGGTTTCATGGTGAGCGTTATGGCTGGAGCCTAGGGCCCAGACCAGCCATCAGAAGATGTCATCCTAGTACAAATATAATCTAGTTTGAAATCTGACTTTTATGCAAATTTGGGGCCCTGAAACATGTGTTGTTCGAGAATGAAGACAAAACCTCAAATTAGAAAAATAAAGCACAGCCCTCTGGTTGACCTACTTATGCTCCCTAGACATACAGTTCAGTGTGCTAACATAGCCACCATGTTTTGGGCACCTGCTCTATTTTATGTGCTGTGTGTATGTATGCATCCTAATCCACAGCACAAATTTACCTAGTCATAAGCATCATACAAGGGCTATATGAAAAATACAAATGCACACGAGACCTGAAGAGTTCTCTCTTCAGACGTACTGTATCACAGAATCTCCAGACAAGAGGTGGGGACTATTTTAGCAACCACCCACGTGACTCCTAAAATCAGGGGAATCTGGTGGACTGCTACTTTAATTTTCAGCCTTGAAGATTAGCGTTCCAGCTTCTTACGTAGACTAGAGAAACAGAGGGTCATAAAAATGGCTGTCTGAAGACCAGAGCAGGACTTGAATCAAGATCCGTCTGGCTACAGAGCCAGTATCATTCCGCCTACTCTTAAATCAATGCCACAGTCAGAGCATGCATACTGAGTTCTGTGGTGTGTGATCTTAGCAATCTTCAGTGAAAAATCATTCCTTCTTTGAGTGCAAAGTGAATGTCAGAATGTGAAATAGAAGTTAATTGAACAATAATAGCGATATTAGAATTTATACACTCACACTTTCAAAGTGTGCTCAGAAATAGCCCATTTGATCCTGGCATTTTATTTCTGCATTTTCCATGAGACAGGAAGGCAATGAAGGTATTACCATCTTTTTACTACTGAGAAAATGGAAGCTCAGAGAAGAGCTGTTTGCTCAAAGGCCTTTTTGACTGTCCAGTGGTAGAGCTGGGATTGGAGCTTGACGACTGGTGACAGTGCTTTTCCCACTAAGCACTAATGCTTTTACTGCTACAAATACGTAAATTCTTCTCTGTTCCATATAAATGTGTAGGCTCTTGTCAGACTCCAGGAAAGGGCTGACTTAAGAGCAGGAGGAACGCCAGAGGCAGATGGCTGTGGGAGGTGAATGTCCTTTGATGCACCGAGGCCTGGGTTCAAATCCCAGCTCTATCTCTCATGCTCTCTGGGATTTGGACAATTAACCTAAACTCATTTTCTTCACCAGTCAAAATGGGAAATAACTGATTCAATCAACATTTATTAAGAAACACCAGTGTCAGATAAACCCTGTGTTACTAGAGAGCCATAAAAGGCAATAAATATGTTTTGGAACAAGAAAACATGTCCAATTTTTATTCATAAAATTATTAATCGAAACAGCAAAAGTAGATATACAGAGCCACATATCAATAACGAAACAGGAAGGAAATGAAACGTTCCAGAGACACCTCGAAAAGTTTCAAAGGAATACACACCAGGCAAAAGAATCTACAGATAAACCGTGGTTGCACTAAAGGTAATATTCATTCCTGCATTTTCTCAATAAGTTCTTCCTTATATTTGCCTTTCTCTTTTCCAACTTGTCGAGATTTGGCTTTTCGTTCAAGAATTTTTTTCCGATCTTTGTCCAGTTTTAGCCTGGTAATAACCACCTGTTAGCATGAGAGAATAAACAGATATTGAATTTTTTTTTTTTTTTTTTTTAAGGAGAAAGGACTTATAACCGCAATTAATCTTATACAGCAGATCTCCCCTCGACAACAGCAGCTTGGGTTCCTTCTTCTGCTACCCAGTGCCCAGCTCCTAACTCTTGAGGATCTAGAAGACCATTTAGATAATTTAGTGGTACGAAGTGTCATTTAGCTTGTGAAACATTATACTACCGACATGGATGGTTTGTCTATCCATGTTGGCAGTATAATTTGCCCTTGGCTGGCAAAATGCATTGTTTTAAAAATACCTGCATTCCCACCAGCTACCGGGCAATACAGAGATCATAAAGATGAGTGAGACCCAACCATTCTGCCCTTAAGGATCTGAAACTCTGGAGGAGAGACCCTACAATACAACGTATAAAATGGGAGGTTAAAGGAGGAACAGCATATTCCACCAGGTGGGTGTGAGGGCCGAAGGAAGAGGTGTTCTCTCTTCTCCCTCTGGACACTCTCTGGTGGGAAAGTGATGCTTGGAATGCCTGGAACATTCTTGCTACCAGCTTGCAGACGGGGCCTCCACCGAGGACGACACAAACAGATAGGGAAAGGAACTGGATCTCTTACGATATCACTAAGCCAGTGAACCAACCAAGCCTTCCTCCCAAGGAAGTCCTTACCGTGGCCGCCTGTGCAGACAGTACCAACAGCCAACAACTCTAGTAGGAATGCTATGCTACACGCCCACTACCACTGCGCAGTCCTGGGCCATACCTTGCTTGGGTGAATGCCCACGTGGACAGTTGTGCCATTAGCCTTCTCACGCTGCACCCGCTCGATGTAGATGACATATTTCTTTCTGTACACCTGGACTACCTTGCCAATTTGCTGACCTTTGTAGTGTCCTCGAACCACCTGAGAGAAAATACAAAAGAGAATTCTCCCCATTTCTAATGCTTGAACATCACAGTGAGGAAACTAATTATCAGGAACACACAGGCTAAAAATAGAACTTTTTGTATTCAGGCAAATTTTGAATTTTGATTCAATCAAAATCAGCTGGGTTTTTTTTTTTTTTTTTTTGGTATAAATCTGCTTTGTATTATTCTAAGTCAGGTGGAAATTCTTTGCCTGTATTTTTTTCTTCTCTTACCTGAACAAAACATTCCTTGAACTAAGATGGTCATCACATGACTAGTCCTGAGAGTAAAAAAATATAATCGCTGTACATCTAAAACTAATACATGTTAGGGACTTCCCTGGTGGTCCAGTGGTTAAGAATCCACCTGCCAATGGAGGGGACATGGGTTCGATCCCTGGTCCAGGAAGATCCCACATGCCGCGGAGCAACTAAGCCTGTGCACCATAACTACTAAGCCCACATGCCACAACTACTGAAGTCCTTGCGCTCTAGGGCCCATGTGCCGCAACTACTGAAGCCCATGTGTCTAGAGCCCGTGCTCCACAACAAGAGAGCTACTACTACTAAGTAGCTCTACTAAGTAGCTCTACTAAGCCAACACAATGAGAAGCCCGTGCACTGCAACAAAGAGTAGCCCCCGCTCGCCGCAACTAGAGAAAGCCCACGTGCAGCTATGAAGATCCAGCGCAGCCAAAAATAAATATTAAAAAATAAATAGGGGCTTCCCTGGTGGCACAGTGGTTGAGAGTCTGCCTGCCAATGCAGGGGACACGGGTTCAAGCCCTGGTCTGGGAAGATCCCACATGCCACGGAGCAACTGGGCCCGTGAGCCACAATTACTGAGCCTGCGCATCTGGAGCCTGTGCTCCGCAACAAGAGAGGCCTCGATGGTGAGAGGCCCGCGCACCGCGATGAAGAGTGGTCCCCACTTGCCACAACCAGAGAAAGCCCTCGCACAGAAACGAAGACCCAACACAGTCATAAATAAATAAATAAATAAATAAAAGAACGTGAATTTCTTTAAAAAAAATTAAAAATAAATAAATAAATAAAACTAATACGTGTTGTATGTCAATTATAGCTCAATTTTTTACAAAAAGTAAAATAAAAAAAATATATAATCACTCTCAAGATCTAAACAGAGAATGGTTAAAGAAATTATACTTAGTAACTGAATCACTTTGCTGTACACCAGAAACTAACACAACATTGTAAATCAACTATATTTCAATTAAAAAAAAAATTATATTGAGATTCTCAGGCAACCATCTAAAACCCATGTTTTCAAAAAACAATTTATGACCAAGGAAAATGCTCAAGATATGACCTTTAGAGAAAAAAGAAGAATACAAGGCTATATATATAGTCTGAATCTTATGTGTATATGCTTCATATATGTATATGGCATGTAACATGAGATGAAGATATATCCAGATGTCAATAATGGTTGCCATTAGGAAGGAAGGAGAATTACTAATGACTATTTTTTAATTTATGTTCTTCTAAATTTCAAGATTTCTACAATTAATACAAATATTTTATAGTCAGAAAAAAAAATAAAACGTTAAATTAAAATCTTGTGGGCTATTTTTGCAACTAAAAAGCAGCTCATACTCCAATTCTATTCAAAAACCAACTAGATTATGGTTTCCCTAAAGGCAGGAGCCTATTAAACAGTAGCCATATAAGCATAGAGGAAATACTACATGTAAAGAATTGGCGAATCTCAATACTCCTAAAATGTCTACCCACATTGTTCAGCTTACTCACCAGGGTGATTTTCAGGTTGAAAAGACAACAGCCATGCATGACTCACTGAAAATCCACCACAGTCTACGTGACCAGAGACCCTCACATGGAAAAAGTAGGTGAAAAAGCCCCTATTAACTATCATCCTGATTGAAGAAAAATGTTAATAAAAGGAGTGAAAGGAACACCCGTGATAAAGAGAAGTGGACAAACGCTAGACCCAGCGAGGAGGGAGACAGGATAAGACTCAATCGACTGTGGAAAGGTGAGGGAGAAGAGGCGAGGATGACATCCAGAGTCTGGCTGGGCAACTGGATGGATGGATGTGCCTTTCCCGGAGGCATGGAACATGAAAATTCCATACACAGCGGGAAGGCCAACTGGGCTGGTGACAAAGACCTGCGAGTCATCCAAAGAGATGGCAACTCAAAGCCTGATTTTACTTAGGGAGCTGGTGGTATGAGAATGTAGAAATCTGAGAAAAGCCAACATTTTGGAAGAGCTTACGAAAGAGACTGAAGTGGCCAGGATGAATGGCAAACCAGGAAGTGTGGTGTTAGAGTAGCCAAGACAAGAAGGTCAAATGCCCTAGGATGGTCAGCTACTGGAAGGATAAAGTAACAGCTGACAAGAAGCTGGTCACTGGTGGTCATGGCTACAGTGCTTTCGATGGAGTGGTGGGATGGAAGCCGTACGATAAGGCAATGAGTTCACCGGACGTGAGAAGACGAAGGTGAAAAAAGACTGACCCAAGGAGCTTGGATCTGAAGAGGATGAGAGAGGACACATGTTCAACGTGGATGTGAAGTTAAGGGATAATTTTCTATTTTTAAAGAGGGGGAAACATGAATATGTTTAAATGCTGATGAGAAGGAACAAGTATGGAGGAAGAGGTAAAGGAAACTGTAGAGAAAGGGGATAACGGATAGAAGGATCTCAAGAGGGGAGAAGAGAGTGGTGGATGTCACATGCAGTGGCAGCAGGATAGCTTACACAGAAACAGGGATTTCTCTTTCACTGTAACAGGAGAGAATGAAGACGGGAGGGGTGCAACTGCAAGTAAGTCAGAGGGTGTGGAGCCGGGAGTTCTGCAAGATCCTGGACAATAGTTCTAATTTCCTCTGTAAAATAGGAGGCATAGTCAACTGCTCAGAGAAAGAGGTAGGTGAGATTTAGAAGATTCCAAGAGAGAAAAGGCAGTTTTAACAAACCTAATTGGGACGATTTTATTCTCCTGGTCAGAGAAGTGCTTACTCAGTATGGCCTTTGGAGTTAAGAGACCTGGATTCCTGGCTCAGACACTCATTTTCTATATTATTCTTTATTACTTTACCTGAGTTTCATTTTCTTCATATCTAAAAAGGAAACCATTCATAACCCCACAGGCATTAAAAAAATGGCAGCTCCTTCTCCCCTGCCCTCCTTTTCTTTTTTTTTTTACACATTTAAAAAAAATTTATTTATTTTATTTATTTATTTTTGGCTGTGCTGGGTCTTCGTTGCTGCGCACGGGCTTTCTCTAGTTACGGTGAGCGGGAGCTACTCTTTGTTGTGGTGCGCGGGCTTCCCGTTGTAGTGGCCTCTCTTGTTTCGGAGTACGGGCTCTAGGCTCACGGACTTCAGTAGATGTGGCTCGCAGGCTCTAGAGCGCACACTCAGTAGTTGTGGTGCATGGGCTTAGTTGCTCCGTGGCATGTGGAATCTTCCCGGACCAGGGCTCGAACCCATGTCCCCTGTGTTGGCAGACAGATTCTTAACCACTGCACCACCAAGGAAGCCCCTGCCCTCCTTTTCTTTATCTCACCTTCCAATTCCATCCAGTCAACAGTTTTCATCCATTCAATAAATATTGACTGTGCCCCTGTTGTGTGCCAGGCTCTGCACTGAGGTCAGGTAACAAAAAAGAAAAGTTCTCTGGCCTCACGGAGCTTAGTCTGATGGGTAGTAGGCAGTTAACAGGTAAACATGCAAATATATAATCCTAACTGCAACAGGGCACATGGGAAGATACTGAGAGGATAAAAAATGGTCTATGTCATATTAAGGTGATGCTACATGGTTTTTACATCTGCCAAAACTCACCTGTGCATTTCACTGTATGTAAATTATGCCTCAGTTTTTTTAAAAAAATGATCTCAAATTGTGTTCATTGCTATGAAAAAAGAATAAAGGATGCTATACTAAAATACTGAGTAGTATCTGGGAAGGCTTTTCTGAGGAACTGACATTAATATAAGAGCTGCAAAAGGAGGAGTTAGCCAGGTAAAGGGGAGAAGAGCACTCCAGGCAGAGGGAGCGTTCTGGACAAAGACGCAGAGGGAGAAAAGATTTAGGTGCATTTAAGGACCTGAAAAGACCAATGTGTTTGAAGTACAGAGCATGTGGGGGATAATGAGATGAGGTCAGAGAATTAGACCTGGACTGGCTCACACAGGGCCTTGTCAATGATTTAGATTTTACAGCAAGCACATCAAGCACCACTGATAGGTGTTAAGCAGGATCTGATTTGCAAACAATGCCACTCTGTGGAGAATGGACTAGAGTAACAGTGGAAGCTACAGATGCTTTGAACTAAAATGGAAATATAAAGAAGTGGTCAGATTCAAGACTTATTTTGGAGGTAAAATCAACAAGACTTAGTGATAGATTAGAAGACAGGGGTTAGGGAAAGTTAATAATTTAAAGGTTTATGGTATACCTAAGTGGGGAGATAGAAGTGTCACTTATTGAGGTGTGAAAGATGGGAGGAGAATCCGATCTTAGAGGCAGTGGGAATATCAGGATCTCATGCATAAGAAGCTTGAGATGTCTGTGAGATATCCAAATACAGATGTTCAGCAGGCAGTTAGATCTACAGCTCTGTGGTCAGAAAAGTAGTTTGGACTGGAATGTAAAAGAGGAAGGTGTTAGCACAGAGCAGACATTTAAAACTTTAGGAATAAATATTACCACCTAGGTAGACCACGTAGGCCAGCCAATGGAAGACCAGGTGCAGGCCCTGACAAACTCCAGCATTTAGGGACCAGACAGAGGAGAAATAGCCAGCAAAGGAGTCTGAGAAGTTGCAAGTAAATTGTGAACCTGAAGTGTCACAGAAGCTAAAAAGAGAAACTATTTCAAGAAGTAAGGTGGTGCAACCTATGCCAAATGCTGCTGAAAAAGTCAAGGACGGGGCTTCCCTGGTGGTCCAGTGGTTAAGAATCCGCCTGCCAATGCAGGGGACACGGGTTTGAGCCCTGGTCCGGGAAGATCCCACATGCCGCAGAGCAACTAAGCCCGTGCGCCACAACTGCTGAGCCTGCGCTCTAGGGCCCATGAGCCACAACTACTGAGCCCGCAAGCCACAACTGCTGAGCCCATGTGCCGCAACTGCTGAAGCCCACGTGCCTAGAACCCGTGCTCTGCAACAGAGAAGCCACTGCAATGAGAAGCCCGCGCACCACAATGAAGAGTAGCCCCCGCTCGCCACAACTAGAGAAAGCCCACGTGCAGCAACAAGGACTCAACGCAGCCAGAAAAAAAACAAAAACAAAAGTCAAGGACAGTGAGACCAAGATGTGACCACTGAATTTAGTCATAAAGAGGTTGGTGGGGACTTCCCTGGTGGCGCAGTGGTTAAGAATCTGCCTGCCAATTCAGGGGACATGGGTTCAAGCCCTGGTCCAGGAAGATTCCACATGCTGTGGAACAACTAAGCCCATGCGCCACAACTACTGAGCCTGCACTCTACAACCTGCGAGCCACAACTAGTGAGCCCACGTGCCACAATTACCGAAGCCCATGCGCCTAGAGCCCGTGCCCCGCAACGAGAAGCCCGCACACTGCAACAAAGAGACAGCCCCGCGCAGCAACAAAGACCCAATGCAGCCATAAATAAATACATACATACATAAATACATAAATAAATAAATAAGAGGTTATTGGTGATCTCAGCCAAAAGCAGTTTCTGTAAAGTAAAGCATCCAGATTTTCCAGGTCTCTTGCAAAACTGAAGAATCTGACAACAACTGAATGTAACTGAAGAGTCTTCATTTCCCTATCGCAGCAATGGGCTGAAGGTATATGACTATCTCTCTTAAAAGAGCCCACTTCCTTTAATTTGCCTAACTAGACTCTAGAGGCATTTGCAATCCCCCCATTCTAGAACATGTCTGATGGGAAGGATCCAGGAGAGAAGAGGTTGAGCCATACTTCTGAATTATTTTTTTCTACGCTATTCCTGTCACAGTCTCAGCCTAACTTATCCCCTGCTTCCACTCTTTTCCTCCTCAAAGCTTCAGAGTCCCAGTGCCTTAGGTGATCCACCAAATCCCTTACTTCATTCTCTAAAACAATGGTTCTCAACTGGGGGAGGGTGGCAGGGGTGGATTTTGCTCCCCAGAGACACTGGGCAATACCTGGAAATATTTCTGCTTGCCATAACTGTGAGGAGGTGCTACTGGCATCTAGTGGGGAGAGACCAGGGGTGCTGCTAAACATCCTACAGTGCCCAGGAGAGCTCAGCACAACAAGGAATCATCCAGCCCAAGAAGTCAATAGTGCTGAGGTTTTAAGAGGGGCCTGTAGGTCTTGTGCACTGTTAGTGTTCTAGGGAACACTGCCTGGGAAGTGCTCAGTAAATATTCCCTCAAGGGATGAACATAGCCCCTGTCTATTTTACTCACCCTCACTTCCCCTCCCTACTACACATCCTAATCCTAAGCTCCAGTCACAGAGAACAGAGGGCTTATACTTTCTCACATGGGCCGTACTCTCACAGTTTCAGGCCTCTGACTTGCTGCTGCTTCTCCATTCTCCCCGCCAAGTCCAGCACCATCAAATGCCCAGCTTCCACTAAACTCCATGATACCAAAACCCTACTCTTATCGCAAAACATTCCCCTGCAAAGTCTGGTTCAAATAGCCACCCTGGGCAATGCCTGGCAAACTAGCAGCCTCCGCAGACAAAGTAAGAAAACAAGAGTTTTGCTTGGCTGGGACAGTATATTTCTCAAATTATTATTATTAAAGAATTGAGTTGGAATGCTCTAAATTAGGCTGGACAGGCGCTCTCTGGTGACTCTGGGCCCCATCTCCGGTCTAACACATCTGCAGGGTCACACTACCTGCCAGTCCTCCACGTCCAAGCACACTCGACGTTCTCAGGCAGAGGCGGCGCCCGAGCGCCACGCAGCTGGGTAACTAGAGCCCGGAGGACACGTACCTGGACCTCGTCGTCCTTGCGGATGGGCATGGAGCGAACGTTGTACTTCTGCCGCAGCTCCTTGGAGAGCGGAGACGACATGATCTTCCTGCGCACGTGGGAGGGGGCATTGAAGTGACGTTTGCGGTTTTTGCTGCGGTCCGAGGTCACGAAGGGGTTGAACTTCATGGTGACGGTCTGCAAAGAAAGGCAAGGGAGAGAGCGAAGGGACGCTCAATGGGGTACCGGGGCATTCTCTCCATCCGGGACACTTCTCCCATCCCCGCACAAGGGCTCTAGGGAGGTGGCCTCGGAAGAAGGCGACTGAAGGAAAATGAAGGATGGGAGGGCTCTGGGTGTTACACAGAGCAAGGCGTACGTGGGAAGCACATGCTTGACTAAACGGATGTGGGGCGAAGGTGGCACTGGGACCTTGAGGCTGACTGAGGGAGGAGGGCTCGGACTGCACGGTTGGGGGTCACGCAGAGAGACCTCTAGGGAGGCATGCAGACCCTGCACTCACCTACCTGGTGACCGCAGGGTTCAGACCCTGGGCGCGCAAGGCCGGAAGTAAGGCTTCCTTGCCGCTCAAGCGCAGAAAGAAAGCAATGCTCCATTCCTATAGGAACGAAACTGAATAGCGCCCCCTCAGGCATGGGGTGGGATCGCAGTGCCTCGTTTTCGGGGGCCATGGGAGCGCTAGGCGGCTCCGGGAGTCATGCCTGGAACCCGGTGACTTGGTGCCGCTGAGGAGAAGGGGCCTGCAATAAAGGCTTGTTGATGTTCTTTTCATAGGTACATTTTCAGTAGTCTCTCTCCTACCCCAAACTCTTTGCCCCTGTTACCCTCCGCAGAGGTCGTCTAGGCGTATGGTAGGGGGGATTTAACATCATGATTTAACATTGCTGTAAATGCAATCGGCTAACTTGCTTCTTCAAAATCACCGAGGAACCTGTTCAAAATGCAGATTTTTGTGTTCCACCAACAGCCCTGCGAAATCAGACAGCGTTAGGTCGGGGTCAGGGGCTCTGCATTTAGAGCAAGCACTTCCCCTCACCAAAGATTTTGAGACGCACCCATGTTTGAGCGTCATTACAAACCAACCACTTGGCTTTGCAAAACTTCACCCCAGTCTTTTAGCCCTTTTTAGAAGAGCTGGAGTTGTAGTGAGACCTGAACCCAAGTGCCTCTTCACGTTGCTGGACCTTGGCTCCTTATCTGTGAAATGAGGATGATCTTAAGTAGATGACTCATAGAGTTGTTATGAGGACTAAATGAGTTAATCCGTTTTATGTGTTTAGAACAGTGTCTGGCGCACAGCGCTCAACTACAGCCAGCTATTATTCCTAAAGAGAGCGGAGGCCTTGCTCCAGGACAGCCCTAAGGACAGGCCTCACCAGAGTCAGACTTTTGCCATTAACTCCCAATGACGCAAACTGTAAGCTTTCCGTGTTTGATGTAAACACGTGCAATGCGCCATGCTAACTGAAGCTGTGCTCTCTCTCCCCTTTTAACTCCGTTGAGAGTCTTCTTTAAAAGCCGGCTAGGGCAGCCGGGATTCTGCGGACTAGCGCGCCTGCGGGTTTGTAGCCATTGCCCCGCCCCACTCATTCCGGCCCCGCCCACCCCGCCCTGCCCACCTTGTCCCCGCCTCGCCCCGCCTGGTGGTGCCCGAGCTCCACCTCCCGCCCGGGGTAGGCAACCCAGTGTCGCGGGCACCACCCCTCTCGTCAGACTGAGAGTCCCTCTGCGCGGCCTCTGGGAATGAAAGGCCTCCAATCCCGGCTCCGCTGTGCGGGAGGCTCTCAGTGATTGGTTGATTCATTCATTGAATGGATTGATTCATTCAATTCATGTCTATTGAGCGCCTACTTTGTGCCAGACGCCAGATAGAAATATAGAAGAGATGGGACTTCTCTGGTGGTCCAGTGGTTAAGACACTGTGCTTCCACTGCAGGGGACACGGATTCGATGATCCCTGATGGGGGAACTAAGTTCCCGCATGCCCGCGGTGGAGCCAAAAAAAAAAAAAAAAGAAGAGAAGACTTGCCCGACTCAGGCAGGTCCCCTGTTCTCTCCCAGTTTATGGGTGTTCCCTAACATATGGTGATGAAATTATGAAATACCAGCATTTACTCATACTCATGATCAACAATGGCATCTGGCTTGATCTCTAGACTTGCTGGGTGCTGTTTAAGGTTTAATTCCAGATCCCCTGAGGTCAGTGTTGGAGCCCTCTGGCCTTCAGACTCAGGGAGATGGCTACACCTGGGCTGTCTGCAGAAGCCAGGGTAGCAGCAGTAAGCGGGGTGAAATTTGTTGAGGCAATAGCAACTGAAAGACCACCCATTACAGGCTCCAAGAGTAAGGACGTGGGGGAAGGGTCATAAGAAAGGAAGGTCTTAAATGTCCTCACCACACACACACACACACACACAAAAGAAATGGTAATTATGTGAGGTGCTGGGAGTGATAACTAATGCTGTGGTAATCATGATGCAGTATGTAAGTGTATCAAATCAACACGTTGCACACCTTAAACTTACAGAATATTATAGGTCAGTTATATCTCAATAAACCTGGGGGGGGAAAAGGAAGCCACTTCTCATGGGCATGGCAGGGGCAGACGCCATTATGACCGAGTGCACATAGATGGTCAGAGGGCTTCTAGAGCAGCCCTTACAGTGTTCATCAGACCAAAGCCCCCTGATGAATTCATTCATTCATGCATTCATTCACCTGCTCACTGGCTCCTTCTCTGCTCACTCATTACTTCCCTATCACATTCACTAAGTCATTTACCCACACATTCATTCATTTACTCATTAATTTATTCACCATTTATTTGGTACCTACGTGGAGCCACATGTACAGGGCTAGATCAAAGAGATCTGGGGAGGAGTGAAGTCCCGTCCCTGCTCCCAAGGAGTGCAGGACCTCACTGGTGAGGGGCAGCCATGTGAGGGTAGATCATTACAACCCAAGATTATCAAGATGTGTTCACTCTCAACCAGGGCGGCAAGGCTTTTCTTTACCCCCACCCTCTGCCCACTCTGGCTCAACAGAATTAAGACAGCTACAAGGACATCGCCAGATAAGATGATGAGAGAACCTCAGCCAGGGTTTCTGTCATTTTAATAAGGATTTAGTAGAATTGGCTACTATCCTGCTTCATGACTACCTTGGAAACATGCACAGGGACTGGTGTAGAAGCCCCAGGGCCTAGCAGTGCCTGGCTCAGAGGATAGGCCAGGAGAATATTTTTATGTCTCCAAGGCAGAGGGTGATGTGGTGGGAAAGTGTGAGAGCCCTGGATTCTGGCTGCCTGGGTTTGGATATCCACCACTTCCTGGCTCTGGAGCTTTTGGATAAGATATTTAGCCTCTTGGTCACTCACTTTCCTCATCTGTGTAATGGGAATAATGAGAGTACCCCCCTCATCAGTTTGGCGTCAGGATTCAATGAACCCTCAGCACAACGTCTGGCACAAAGTAAGCACTTAATACATGGTAGAAATTATTTCTTTAAAAAAAGAAAAAGTTTATTTATTTATTTAAGCCACGCTGCGCGGCTTGTGGGATCTCAGTTCCCTGACCAGGGATTGAACCCCGGGCCCTCGGCAATGAAAGCATGGAGTCTTAACCGCTGGATCACCAGGGAATTCCCAGAAATTATTATTTCTTAAATGAGTGAATAATAATGGCTAGTTGTATTAGGCTGAGCATTTTACTGTCACACATTGTGCTAACAGCTTACGAACATTACCTTATTTATTCTGGTAAACAACCCTTTAAATTGTCCCTTTTACAGGTGAGAAAACAGATTCTGAATGAGATGGGAGCAGAGGCTGAATGTGACCCACCATGAGATATTCAATATGATTATTGTTATCTGGCAGCCAATAAGATAATGAGGAGATCAACTGTTATTAACATTGGAAGGTGTCCATTATGTGAGGAAAAAAGTAAACTACAAAATAATGTTAACAGCATGATCCGATTTTGTTTACAGAAGAATATCACTAAAACATTAACCATGATGATCCCTGATTAGTGGGATTATGCGTGACTTTAATTTTCCTTTTTTTCCTTTTTGCTCTTTTCTGCTTTTCCTTCAGTGGAGCTATGAGCATGTATTATTTGTGTAATTAAAATCATGTTGTAAGGGTTTTAACTTTATGCTTAAGAAGATCTCCAATGTTCAACTTGGCTTTCCTTTGTAGGCTTTTATTTTATTTATTTATTTTTATTTTATTTATTTATTTTTTTGCTCTGTTGGGTCTTTGTTGCTGTGCGCGGGCTTCTCATTGCAGTGGCTTCTCTTGTTGCGGAGCACGGGTTCTAGGCACGTGGGCTTCAGCAGTTGCGGCACATGGGCTCAGCAGTTGTGGCTCGCGGGCTCAGTAGTTGTGGCGCACGGCCTTAGTTGCTCCGCGGCATGTGGGATCTTCCCGGACCAGGGCTCGAACCCGTGTCCCCTGCATTGGCCAGCGGATTCTTAACCACAGCACCACCAGGGAAGTCCTGCAGGCTGTTTAAAAGGAAGAAAACAGAAACCAAAAGTACCCTCACTACTTTCAATTCCCACCCACCCCCTTTTTTTGGGGGGGGTAGGGGGGGTTGGTTTAGCCTTTTGACAGAGATGACTGGGGCGAGTAAGCCAGAACCATACAATTCTTCATAACCCTGGAGTCAGGCGGATGTGCGTTTGAATTCCAGCTTCACCACGTGCTAGCTCTGTGACTGTTACTTAAATCTCTGTTTTCTTCTTCCTAAAAACGAGGTAACAGCCACCTTGTAGGATTGCTGTGAGGATTAAAAAAGACAAGACCTGAACAAGCACTCCTTGCCTGGCACGTGGAGAATGCCTAACCATTGGTAGCTATTACTACGAGAGTTGAGATAAAAATAAGTTATTTTGGTGAGAATAAAGTGCATGACCTCATCACCACATAACTGACAGAAGACAACTGCTGGGGGGCAGGGGAGGGAAGGGTCTTGGGTGAATGTTCTCCACACAGGGCCCCACACATTCCTGGACCGCGACATCTATCTGCTGGAGCAGCTAAGGAACCAGCTTCTTAAAAAGGGATTAGGACCGCCAGTGCCCTGGCACATTGAGAAAATGTGTACCTTTGTTTCGGGCAAGAACCAAAATCAAATCTGTGACTTTTAGTTATAAAAACTATACAGCTGCCACTCATGAGCCGCACTGCCACACCCCACTTCTTCCCAAGGTTCACAGTCCCACCTCGACCCCAAGCAGTGTGAGCTCAGCATGTGAGGGTCGCTCCTCACCGAAGCACCTCTACGACTTCACCTGTTCTGCAGCTGTAACACCTCCCCAGGAGAAGCCTTTTCTGCCTGAACCACCACAGCCCCCAATCCGTCACCTACACCTCTCTGGGTTTGCACCATAAGCCCTGATTGAGAAATCCTCTTGCACGAAAACACTATAGTCTGCACTTGGTTAGGTAACTGAAAGAACTGGTTCAAGGGAGAAATCATAAAAATGACACACATATACCTTAAAGGTTTTACATCAACTTAAAACACATTGGCCCGGGACTTCCCTGGTGGTCCAGTGGTCAAGACTGCGCTCCCAGTGTAACAGGGAAGAGCCAATTTTGACTCCATGTTGGATCTGTTTCTTTGACTTCAGCCTTTGCTTTTCGTTGCTTTTATTATAATCATACATAATGGCCTGCCTCAGGGAACCCTACCCACCTGTGAATGGCTGCAAGAAATTAACACATCCCCTCCTGGAGGCTGGCCACTCCAGGAGATGTTCTGCAAGACTGATGGCCCTTTTTACTTTACTTCCTCCTCGCCTCTCCCTCTCTATGCTGCCTTTTTACTTTACTTCTCTCTCTGATTCTATAAAAGAAACTGGCATCCAGACTCCAATAAGATGGTTTTTGGGGGGACTCTAGTCCACCATCTTCTCGGTCTGCTGGCTTTCTGAATAAAGTTGTGTTCCTTGCCTCAACACGTTGTCTATTTATTGGCCTGTCGTGCGGCGAGCAGAGCGAGCTTGGACTCGGTAACACCAATGCAGGGGGCCCAGGTTCTATCCCTGGTCAGGGAACTAGAGCCCGCATGCCGCAACTAAAGATCCCGCATGCCGCAACTAAAGATCCCGCATGCAGCAACAAAGATCCCTCGTGCCGCAATGAAGACTGGTGCAGCCAAATAAATAAATAAATATTTTAAAAAAGAAAATGAAAAAAAACCCCCCAAAAGCCCCACATTAGCCCATCTTTTGACCCTGAGCAAGGCTTTTCATCGAGAAACCTCTGCTGGAGTTCATTTTCCTTATGTAAACTATGTCCTTACATAAACCAACCGCAGGGCTCCAGGTTTCGTTTTCTTTAACGTGGAGTGAGAACTTACTTTCAATGTGAATGCAGAATCCTCACCCCAACTCTTTTCAGTTGCCTTATTCACATTGAATTCGTGGGGGTTTTTTTGGGGGGGGGGTAGGGGCTGAGTACCCCCCTGCAGTGGAAGCACAGAGTCCTAACCAGTGGACTGCCAGGGAATTCCCTGAATTCGGTAGCATTTTGAGGAGGGGGTGGCAACTCACCTTTATCAGGTCTCTCCAAAGTATTCAACTTAGTTTTACTAGACTCTTCCATTTTTCAGTCATACTTCATTGGTTAACTAAGTCACGTCACATCACTACAGCATAAAGCACAGCTGGTACAAACAGGTTTGGGAGCACACCTCATTGACTACCGGTGGGCATACGCTCTCCATCACTAGCTTTGAGTGTCACAGTAATTCAAGTATCGCACAGAGTGTTAAAGAGAGGATGGGGAGGGTCAGTGAAGAGTTTCTCGCAGACTGGGTCGCTCTCACATTCATCTCTGACGTGTTTATCCACGTCCGTGCTGTTCCAGTGAAGGCCTTGGAGGACTGGGCAGCAGGAGGGCAAATGTCCATGGAAGTCCCTTCTCACAGCTGATGGTGGATCTCCCTTATTGTATTTGGGAATACCTATACGGAACAACTACCATGTTTGAAAATTTACTATGTACCACTTTCCTGCATACATGAGCTTGTTCTGATCCAGTATAACTTACTGGCACCCATTATAGATTTAATTTCTGCAACAGCACCATGAGGTTAAGGACCTGGCCTGAGGCTACACAACTGGAAAGCGAGCAGATCAAGTTAACACAAGGTTGTAAATCAACTATACTTCAATAAAATAAATTAAAAAGAAAAAAGCAAGTAGCAGATCAGGGGACATTCTGTAGGGATTCAATAAAGGAAGGACTGAACCCAAGGGGCTCCTGACTTTCTGATCATGCTCACAGATCTTCTCCACATTTCCCAGTTTCTCTTCTCTAGAATGAAATTCTGTTCTGTGATCCCAGCCTCCGGGCTACCCAGACACAATCAAGTCGAAAGCAACACACAGCAATATTTCTGAAAATCAGCCTTTTAATCTATTTGAACCCAATGAGTGGAGAAAGAACTAAAACATTTTTTTCCCTGGAGATTTTGTTTATAAGAATAATGGGTCAGAGGTGTCTCTTCCACAGGAAACTGACATCCCCTATGTCCTCAAGAGTTGGTTTTTTTTTTAAAATGCATAAACGTGGGATTTCAATTCACTTGCATGCCACACATTTCCCCACCCTGCCCTGCCCACCCTTTACAGGCACACGTATTCACACACCCAAGGGGCTCCTTTCTGTAACTGGGGAAGAGAATGCAAAAAAAAAAAAAAAAAAAAAATCCATCTGAGTGGCCACAGATACCAGAAATAACCAAATGCAGTTTACACTCACATTTCGTCAACTCATATGCAAAAGGGGAAGCTTTTCTAATTGGAATCTAGAGTCAAAAATTACAAACGGCAGAGACTTGAACCATCCACAGAGATAATTTAAAAACGCCTTCCACTCCCCTTAATTACACTCCCCTTAATTACAAAAGTATGCAAACAATCTTGATATAAATGGAAAACAGGTGGGCGACTCTCTCCCTGGGAAGGGGGGGGCATACCTAAAATTCCCTGGGTGTAATTCATGCCTGGACCCCCACTTTGGGACGCAGCCAGATGCCTGGACCATTGCCTCTCCCTTTCAGGACTAAGGGGGAAGGATGGGGGGAAGCAGTGGGGTAGGGACCCACCCAAGAGCAAGTGAGGAAACAGTGGAGCCACCCCAGGAACAGGACCGAGTTAGTGTGTGGCCAGCCAGTGGGGAGTTTGGTGGGGCAAGTGGGCCACAACTGGGTTGCAGAGCGCTCCAAGCGCTATGCACCCTTGGGAGCCCCGAGGGTGGACATGCTAAGATGGGAGAAGGGCTGGTCTGCTTTGCTTCCCCCACCTAAGGCCTTGGGACCGACAGCAAGCCGCCTGGGAGAGGCTGAGACATGATTATTTTAGGGTCGCGGAAAAGGATGCTTCCCATCTGGACATAAGTGCACAAACCATGTCTGGCTCTCCAAGGATGACTTCCCAGTCACAGCCAGCCCCTCCATCAAGCCACGCTGTGGCCACACAGCACGGGGGCTGAGGCACATTGGCAGGGGGTTCAGAGGAACAATGAAGAGAGAGAGGAAAGGGAACTCGCCACGCACCCAGGGACCAGTGGGCAGACTTGAGTCTACACAGCTGCTGCCCAACAACTGGGCATCTGCTTCTGGGGAAGAAAAGAAAGGGGTGGGGGTGAGGGCCTTGAGGCCTGGGCTCTAGGTCGGGCAGGAAGGGATGGAGAAACAAGGGCTCCATCTACAGGGCCACGTGTCAGGGGCTTGCCTGGGAAGTACCATTCTTTGTTGAAGGCACCAGGTGGGAGGTACCTTTGGGCAGCCCGGTCCAAAGCCCAGAGCCCAGGTCTGCAGGCTGGCTGCCCAGGGGAGAAACCAAGTGATTAGTGGGACCAAACGGTAGGGAGCTGAGAGACTGTCAAAGCCTGGCTGAGAGCTGGTCAGGATGGATTCTGAGCTGCTCGCCCAACAGGGAAAGGACTGCAGTTTTCCCAGGAGTGGTCTCCAGCATCCCTGAACCTTCCCTGCCTGACTCTGGTCTTGGGGCTCCTCAGGGAAAGAAAGGGGCACCCAGACTTCAGGCAGTGTAATTCATCTACAGTTAAACATGGGGAAAAGAGGTAGCTGCGAACCCGTGAGCCACCCCCTCCCTCCCCTCACCCCCACTTTGGGACGCAGCCAGATCCTGGGCCAGATAGAAGGCAGGAGGAGACGGGGTGCTGGAGACAGGGCTGGCGGTCTCCCTGGGTCCTCGGCCATCGGGCCAGGCGGGTCGTCAATGCATCTTGCCCAGCTGGATCTTCTTCCAGGCCTCCGAGGCTGTGAAGATACACGAGTCCAGAATGCCGGCAACAGTGAAGGTCCCGCCGATGATGGCACAGATCTGAAAGGGATAAGGGGAGGTCAGAGGTCAGCACTGGAGGGAGCACCAGGCCAGACCCCTCCCAAATCACGAGATGATGAGCTCAGCAAGTGCAGACGCTCTGCCCCATTAGGCCCACCACGTGGTAACCAACGGGGGCTGGAACATACTCGGGGCTCAAAAACTCCACTTGTTGGTTGATGAATGAAATAATAATAAAAGTAACCATTAACAGCTCCTTTCATTCCCATATTAACCTTCTGAAAGGAGGGGGATTATTAGACCCATTTCAGAGGTGAGGAAACTGAGGCTTAAATAGGTAACTACGTTCACATAATAAGTAGCAGAGCTGTGACTTGAACTTGGGCATGTCTTTGATTCTGGAGGCTGTGGTCTTAACTTCTACTCTAAATTTATCAGATATTTACAATCCCATTTGCAGATGAAGGAACGGAAGTTTAGAAAGGCAGGGCCACTGGCCCAAGGTCATACAGTCAAGAAGTGGCAAAACTGGGGACTTGAACCTGGGTCTGACAGGTCCAGGCCCAGTGCTGCCAGTGACTGAGTAACATCTGGGGTGGGCTGAACAGGCAGCACTGGCCTGGATGGGCCGGAGTGAGAAACCAATCTCCTCTCACCCTCAGAAGCTTGTACTATATCAGTGGGACGGGTAGTAATCAAATCATCTTACCGATAAATGGAAAATTACAACCAAGGCAAGTGCTACAGAGAAGAGAGTGGCCTATGTTGCTACCAGAAATCTTGTATCGGGGCACAGTTTCTTACGGCACTATTTACTTTTGGGACCAGATAATTCTTTGTTGTCGGGACTGTCCTGTACTTTGAAGGACGGTGAGCAGCATCCTGGGCCCCCACCCATGAGATGCCAGTACTACCTTCTCTTCCCTGCTGTGACAACCAAAATGTCACATTGTCTCCAAACACTGTCAGATGTCCCCTGGAGGTCAAAACTGCCCGATTAAGAACTGCTGTCATACGGGGATGGTCATGAATGTCACCTGTATGCCTGTACTTCCTCACTTCCTGCCACATAATAAAATAAGAACTACAACAAAAGAGACAGCACTTACACAGCACCTTTCTGTGCCAGGCACGCTTTGAAATGCTCATGCCTCTCACCTCACTGAATCCCCAGGCCAACCCTAGGAGGGAGGTACTATTCTTATAACTGTATTACATCCAGGGAAACTGAGGCACAGGGACACTCAGTCACTCGTCCAACGCCACGGTAATTAGTGGCTGAACTGGAGTTCAAAACTCTCAACATGGCCCTTTGCTGCTTCCCAGGCATGAAACAGCCCACCTAACGAATTATTTACTTTGTTTTGAAGTTGTCAGCACTCCACTTGTGATGCGTCAACATAATGCTACGTGTTCCTCAAAATTTTCTGGCCTACCTATGAGTTGCTTTCTGGTACCATCAAAGAACTAAAGTGCATGAAAGGTTTGCCAGGAAACTTTAAATGTACTTTTCCCCTAAAGACACACTTTATGTCGTTCATAAAAACCAATACCACCCACCGGAGGAAGGCACCTCTTCTCTCATGTACCCATGGGCCCAGAGAGGGAAGTAGTCTGTCCAAGGTCACACAGCAAGTGTGGGGCAGAGCCAAGTCTGTCTGCCCCCAGAGCTCTCACTCCTTCTCCCTTGCCACATTTAAGGGGCACTTAAATGACCACAGGTCTCAGAAGAAGCCAATCTGGGCAGCCCCGGAGGGTCCCTGAGGCCACCCTGGAGGTCCCATCGGAGGACTCTGGGAGACAGCAGTGCCATACTGGGTCCTCTGGTGCCAAGCGGAACAGGCCAGGAGACACAGCAGAGGCAAGAGGGAAGTGTGAATCGAACCGGCGTTTATTTTTAAAATTATATTTCCAAGAGATGAGCTAAGCGGAGGCCTGTGAGGCCCCAGACAGACAGAGCAGGTCTGTACAGATAGGCTGTAAGTAGAGCAGCTGGCATTCCAGTAATAACAGCCCAAGAAACCGGAGCAACCCCCCAGGGAGAGAGGAGGATGGGGGGCACTGGGGGGATTATTATGAAGTGTTTTCAGTGGGCAAGGCCTCTCCCCGCCAGCCTCAGAGCATGACGCAGGGCCACTTTTCAAGGAGGATGACGGCAGGGGAGCCGGGTTATTTTGGTAGAGTGGATCAGATGATGGGCGATTTTATACCGCAAAATGCTTTCAGAGCTTGGATCAGAGGATAGGAAAATGTGACTTAAGTGCAATGGAGCAAATAATAAAAAAATAAAAAATAACCACACACACACATATCTATATTCATCTACACGCTTTGGAACCTGCCTGTGCCTATGATTCACATACACCTGGCACCCAAACTGAAGCCTCCGTTCACCGGGCAGGCCTGGAACAGAAGGAGACACAACACATTCATTGAGGTACATGAGAAAACACGGAGCTGTGGGGAAACTGAGGCCCTGGCAGCATGTAAGCCGCCAGGCAGCTGACCCTGTCTGAGTTACTTACAGGGTGCCTAAGGCTAAGGGGCTCTTCAGGAAGCTACTGTGTGTGTCTACTGACATCACCCAATGCAGCTGCATGTTCCCCATTATTCTACGTCTATTCAAGGTGCTGGTCACCGGTCAATGGAGGAGGAGGAATTCTGGCATATTCAGTGGGGCAGCGGGGGACTCCTCAAAAGCTGAGAGCAATCTAGCAGCCCACCTGATGCTGCCACGGCCCCCTGCTTTCATTATTTTGCCTTTGGCCTGCCTGACCTGCTCACATCCGCAGGTGGTGACTGGTGTGAGGTAAAGCAGGGGTCGTGAGGAGAGGGTCCTGGGGTGCTCCCAGGCTGTGGCGTGCCCTGGATTTTGACAGATGGTAGCCACAGAAACCCCCAGCACCAGGAGGCTGCCACATTTGGACTCATCCCACGTGGTCAGTCGTGGCCATCCCTTATCCCGAGAAGGTCACGGTTTCTACATTCTGAAATGCAGGGAAATAAATGTAGCCACGAGGCTGCACCAGAGGGTATGTCTCTTGTCTTTGGACTCAGGCTCTACCTTGGTGGTGGCAAGATCACAGGCTTCACCATTATTTGGCTGATGGTGGGGGGGGCGGGGGGAAATGACCAACCACAGATGTTAGGAGGCTGATAGGGATCTTGAGAAGAGATAAAGAAAGGCCTGGTGGAAGGAAAGATGGTGACTTGGCATCTCCCTGGCCTGGGAGGATAGGGCCCAAGATGAACATAAATGAATAAAAAGGAAAACGAAGCAAATCATGCCCACGACACTTATTTCCCTTGCGTGCTGCTCTACATGCAGAAGAGCCAGGAGAACCGGGCCTCCATGGTGTGCAGAGGCCGGGAGGCGTGAACCTCCTCAGGGTACACGGCCAAGATGGGGTGTGAGGACTGGGGAGCCCACAGTGGCCTGCCAGGCTGTGGCAGCAGAAAGAGCTTGGAATTCAGAAGCCGAGTCGTGGCTGTCGCTTTCTAACTCTGGACTTGGGAGAGCCTTCCTGGGCCTCAGTTATTTGATCTGCAAAATGGGAAAACTGTCCCTACTTTGCCAACTGTCATACTGCAGGCAATGCCTCTGGAGTGCCTAGCGCTTAGTAGGTGCTCAGTAAATGGTACCTAATCTCATCTTCCAGGTGACTGGAAGGCTCCAACCTTCTTGCTAAGATCTGAGATTTTCTAAACCTCTCTGAGACCCACTCTAAGAAGAACAATGGGTAAAATATCACTTATTCCCCAGAGCAGGCCTCTGGGTCTCAATTTCCATTCTCTACCTGGCTCTTTAAGCAGAGGACAAGCCATTCATGGAAGGACAGGATGGCAAGGGTGTCCCAGGCATCACAGGCAGATTCTTTACAGCTGCTCAGGTCCCAAGCCCTCCGAGGGCCCATTCTACAGAGGGAGTAGCTGAGTGCCAGATGGGTGGGTTTGTCATGAAGAACATCCCTGGGGGCAAAGCACCTCAGGCCAGAGGTTGTTTCCAGTCTTTGGCCAGGCAGGGAGCGACCCCTCACCCCCAGTCCCCTACCCCAACCCTACTGCTTAAAGCTCGCTTTCCCGACTGCCCCAGGGATAGAAGAAAGCAGAAGAGCCCGACCCACAGCAGGCTCAGGACATGCTCATTGAGTAAAGGAGTGTGTGTGTGCGTGAGTGAGTGGGAAAGAACCGATAAAAGAGTCGGTGAGGGAGTGAGGGAGTGAGGGAGTGAATGAATGAATGAACGTCTTAGAAAAGGAGTAGAAGAATTCCATGCCCCAGGCAGGGGGCAAAGGTGACTCACACAAGGGATGTCAGCCCGGGAGCTGGGGGTGTGGAGGAGACTCAGGATGTTGGACCCACTTCCATGGCTCCCTGAGCCTCAGTTTCCTAACTTTTACAAACGGGAAGGCTAATCCTCACCCCTTAGGACTGCCCTGGGATTGCCCGTGTTACACATACACCCTTGAATGCCTGTTCCCTTGGTCCCTTGCTGCTGCTACGCTCTTGCATCTCTCAGCTTTGAGGCAGGGGGACAACTTCTGGCGGAGAGGGTGGAGGACGGGAGAGCAGGGCCGCTGAGCCAGGAGGGGCCACCACAGCCGGGACCTGCAACCCTACTCTGGTCAGCAGCCCCAGCTCCAGAAATGAAGACAAGGACCATTTGATATGCGGGCCCCAGTGAGTCGGGGCGAAGCACATTACTTTGCTTTCATCAGAAGTCATCAATAATGCCCCTCTGTTCTTCCGGCGAGGCTTCCTCCCCGCGGCTCCCCCAGCTTCCCTACCTTCCACTGTGGGGAGAATGAAGTCAGCTCATCTACCTTGAAAGGAAGGTGTGTGTGTGTTCCCCTGACATTTTAATCATGGCTCTTGATTCCTTATAATATGGACAGGACAAGTTCCAACCACACCAGCTGGAGGGCTGAATCCCTCTGTGTTCCACCAGGCTCTGGAGTAAACATTCCTGGGGGCGGATACCAGCTCTGCGACCCTGGCCGGGAAAACCAGTTGACCTCTCAGAGCCTCAGTTTCTCTCATCTGTGAAATGGGGTTCACTATGAGGCCCTGTCTAGCTGCCTGATGTACCACCGTTAAGTGCCGGGGCACTGCTCGCTCACTTTCCTCGTCCAGTTAGCCTTGCTTGAAAAGCTTGTGCAAAAGGCACAGCGTGAGGAAAAAAATAATGAATCGGAGTCCCATCAGATGCCGGTGGCGGCAGACAGGCTGGAGCCTCGGATGAGAACACCAGGGCTGTGGCTGGGCAGAGGTGGAGGCTGTCATGGAAGGGAAGCTGATGACTGGGCCGGGGAGAGGTGGGGAGGTGGGGGGGAGAGGGTGTGGTGGTCTCCAGTCAGTGGTGTCATGCCTGCCAGACTGCCCACTTGCACCCTTTAGTCCAGGAGCCTGGTGGGGGGGGGGGGAGTGGAGGCTTTTCCCTGCCATTTTTACAGTGGCTGCAGCTGCAAAATACCCACCGCCCCCTCTGAAAAAACCACCTAAGTGCAGCACCTACTATGTGCCAGGCCTGAGATGGCACTTTCTTCTGCCTCCTCATTCATTCTTTGCAAGTAGTAGGGCAAATGGGGTGCGCTCCATTTCACAGGTGAGGAAAACAGGCTCAGAGAGGGACCCACTTGTCGAAGGTCACACAGCTACCAAGTAGGCAAGGGAGACGAGCATCCAGGTCTCGGAGGCTGCAAAGGGCCTGTTTTTTCCTGTTCCTTCACCCTGCTTCTCCCCCACCTGAAGGCTCCCCTCAGTTCCCATCTGCGTGCCTGGAGGGCTTCTTTATACTTTGTTTTCTCGGCTCTGTTAAGTCTTACATATCAAATGTCCTAAAGGTAAGGGGTCTCCCTCAGGGAAGTTTACGAAGTAAGACGCTGTGTGGCTGCAAAAATAAGTGTAGTTTATAAAATGGAGCCCATGCCTTTCTAATATTCCTTATTCGTCTCAGAACCTGCCCTAGAAAAGCAAGTACCAGGAGTTCCTGTTCCAACTGGTGATATCGGTGTTCAGACTCAGTTGGAGCAATCAGTCCCTGGTACACAACCTTCTGAAAGAACTAGCTTTGCTCAAATGTCCAGAAGGACCAGAGCGGAAGTGTTTTTTTTACATACACATTTCCAGGCCTGAATAACAGGGCTGCTAATTTGGGTTCTGTTCTGCTCCTCAGATAATAATAGAAATTGTCTTGTGGGGACCGGACCAAGGTGTACACCCTCCACGTGTCTGCTCACTGTTTCACACCCACTTATCACCTGCCCGGGCTATGCCAGGTCTGGAGAGCAGAGGTGACTGAGAGCCAGCTCTCCTTCCTGGAGCTCTCAGTCCTGGGAAGAGAGACACACCGAGGAAAGCCCAAGTAGGAGAGAATAGAGGGTCTGAAGCGGCTGTTGTATCAGTCCAGCTACCAAGCTGGTCTTTTCCCAACTCACACAGTCTCAGACGTAAAACCTTCTCAGTTTTAAGTTTGTCTCCTCTCAGTTTTTTGGTTTTGTTTTTAACCATCCTATGTGCCCCCCACTCCACACACCTGCTGCCTTTTGTCAATGGAAAATCTTTGCAGGTGTCCCAAACAGATGAGTGAAAGGTAATCAGATAAGGGCAGGAAAACCTGCGCACCACCAGCCAACCAGTCTTAGATGGACAGTTTGCTTTTTTTATGGCTTGCATGGGCATGACTGTGATGTTATCACACATGCTCATAATATTGCCTTGTTTCCTGCTATAATATTTCTTCTTGATTCCCAGGACAGAAGTCACTGTATCAAATGATCCTTGTGTCCTATCAAGGGCTCCATGGCTTCTAGGGGCTCTGTTGTTGGAACATCCTTGAGAGCCTTTGTTTTGGAAAATGAAGGCTCTCAAGCTGGTGATGGGAGGATATGGCAGAGGCAAGTCTGGGCATCAAGTCTCAGCCTTGACTTTATTGGCTGTGAGATCTTGGAAGAGTTTCTTTACCTCTCTGGGCCTCAGTTAATTCATATCTAAAAGAGGAATGATATCATCTACCTTGGAGGGTTCCTGGGAGGGTTAAAGGAGAGGACTGTAAAATTACCTGGCACCTAGTAGATGCTTAATAAGTGCAGCTATATGATCACTTCTTTAAGCAGCTATCCCTTGTATACTTCTAAGCACCTACATCCAGGCCAAGTCCTGTGCCAGATGCTAGGGACACAGAGGTGAGTCGGGCCTGGAGCTCATCATAATCAGGCCTGGCAACTGTGAGATGCAATCTAAACTTTGGGGGATTATTTCACTGGCAAAGAGCACCTCGAGGGCAGGGATGATGTCTAACTCAGCTAACCCTGTTATCCAACGGGGGCGTGTCATCATAACCAGGTGCTACTTTTTTGTGGACAAAAACTGTCATGGCCATACTGACCCAGTTTGGTACTTGGTGACTTCTGGTTGCTCCCCACAAATAGAATAAAACACACACAAGGAAAGTGATGTGACACCTCCAAAGCCACCCGATCTGTCACCACCACCCACTTGAAGGCCATCTCCAAAAAGGGGCTTCAGCAAGTGGCAGGGGTAGGGGACAAATGTGCATGTGTGGGAGGGGGCACTTTGAAAAGGATCCCTTTCATGGTGTTAAACACCATCTGTTTTATTCTCTCAGTGGTGGAATTTTCTGGAACAGCACAAAGTGGAGGTCTGAGCAAGGTGCCCTGGGTGTCCAGAGACAGGAGCCCGGGCAGCCTGCTGGAGGCTTCCAGGAGGAGGGCGTCCCCTCTGTTCAGGCAGGGCATGAAGAAAAGGTCCTTTCCAGACCAGAAGAGCCTGGAAGGGGCAACCCTGACTAAGCCAGGTGCTTGTTACTTAGAATGCCTCTCCCCTCCACACCCACTCCCCCGCCCCTGGCTGCACCCACCCCTCATTCCAGCCCACCCACAGCTGCCGCCGCAGCCCTGCGGCCGCCACATGACGACATCCTGGCCTAAGCCCCTCTTCAGCAGCCCCTCTGAGGAGCTATTTGCAGAGGCCCCCAATGCACACGAGTGTTCGATTTCATAAAGAGAGAAAGAGAAGTCACAGCAGGTGCCTCCACTTCCATCCCACCTCCACCCTGCCCGGCGAGGGCTCCCGGGGGTCTTTGTGCTTGTGTGTCCGCGTGCAAGCGTCATCCCCACATCTGCCGCCCTGTGACAGAGGCCTCTGAAGCTCCACAATGACGCCATCTGCCAGGGACAGCCGGCTGGCTCACTCTGGGCTGACCCCACGGTTGTCGTGGCAACCAAAATGGCAGCATGGGGCCTTCAGAAAAACCACCAGGCTAATGACGTCAGGAGGTTCCCCGCAGCACGGCCCCCACTCAGGTGGAGGTGGGCAGGGCGGGGGTGGAGGAGGGGCTGGTGGCCAAAGGGAGGAGGAGAAGGCCTCTGGGTGATGCAGGACGGGCTCTTCCCCTGGGATTTTTGGGACCTCCAGCTCTCAGAATTCCTTCCCCATTGAAAGAAGCCACATGGCCTTCACAAGACACGCTATGTTGGGCACCCTGGCATGTATTATTCCCTTTGCTAAGACCCTCTCTCCCTCACTCACCAGTCTAAAAAACGTCTCCTCACCCTTCAAGACCCATCTTGGGGTTTCCTTCTCTGAACCTTCCAAACAGAAGGGAGTCTGCCACTGGGGTACCTGGTGCACAGCTCCATCGGAGCCCTTGCTGGATGGGACTGCAGTTCTGTGTGCTCGCCCATCTCCCCCACCAGCTGCGGAGCAGCTTAAGAGCAGGGATTGCATCTAACTTGCTATCCCTGCTGCAAAGCACAGGGCCTGGCGCATGGTAAAGTTTAGCAAACATTTAGCAAATAAATGAAGTCGCTTCATTTCTCAGCCACTTGCCAAGGGATCTCAACACTCAGCGCCTCAGCTGTCTGGAATGCAGGGGAAACAGGAAGGGGGCCATGAAGATCCTTCCCGACCCTATAGTGAGGTGTGGGCACAGGGGTTTCTCCGCCACCATCAAGGCCGCAGACCCCAGGGCCTCTGAGATGCAGACCACGCCCACACAGGGGTGCCTCCTTGTGTCTTCGCTTCTGTCCAATTTTGGGTATGCAGTAGGAGTACTGGCTGAGAATCAGCGCCAAGACCCACTTAGTGTGCTACCCTGTGGGGCCTTGGGTAGAATCACTTGCTCACAGATTCCCTGATTTGGAGCCAAAGGGTTAGTATGTATCCCTCCAAAGTGGCTGACCCCATTTACACCAGAGTGTATACACAGGTCCCCTTGCTTTGCATCCTCCCAATCTTTACAGTGGCAGGTCTTTAATTTCTGCCAGTCTGATAGGATTGAATTGGGTTGTTTTGAATCTCATTCCTCCAATTTCTAGTAAACTTGGGCGTCTTTCCACTGCCAGTGTGGTCTCTTCTGTCAATGGTCAAGTCCTTACCTATTTTCTTTTTGGTCACTTTTTCTTACTGATTTGTAGAAAATTTTTTTTTTTTTTTAACGTATAAATTCTGAAGCATACTTCTTCCTTATATGTGTGGCAAATATCTTCTCCCAATCTGTGTCTGGTGTTTTAGCTTTATGTTAGGTGCCCTTGGTCGATCAGAAGTTTCAAATTTTTATGGAGTCAGAGAACAGTAAAAGGCCATTTTGAGGCTCATATAAGCACCAAATTTTGACACCCTTTGTATCCACATGGCTTTCTATAATTTCAGAGCTTCCCTTTCGTAATCTGCTTTGAGTCCCACGAGGCCCTGGGAGGTAGGAAAAGTGAGGACTGTTATTCCTATTTCATCAATTATAAGATGGAGACCTTGTAGTGGACATCTGGCCTTTTGGCCGCCTAGCATTCAGTCTTTTCTGTTCTGGTAACTGGTCTCTGATTTTTCTCTTGGGGAACCCCACCCCCTCGTAATCTTTGTTCTTGCAGTCTGGGTGGGGCTGGCCAACTGGAGCACACCATTCATTCTCCAGGCCACAAGGATAGCATGGGACCTGAGCCAGGCCAATGACAGTGCCATTCTATCCAAAACTTGGGGTAGGATTACTGAGAAAGAGGTACTTTCTACTGGTAAATTTTATGTGAAAATGAAGCCAGTACAGAGGAGAGCAGGATGAAGAGAGACCTATTCCAGACATTTGTACCTGTATCTAGCCATACCTGAAGCCCACTTATCCTTCAAGCCAGTTTGATGTGGGGTCCTGTCTCTTCTGTAACAGAGTCCTAATACAGATCTAGTCAGAGCAGAAAATGAAAGTGCCAAGGCTGGACACCTAATTCTGAATCATTATTAAAAGTATGAAGAGGTAGAAAAGCAGTTTCTAAATCTAAGAGGGAGGGAAAATCACCTCATCTCTTCCAGCTTCACTGACTCTGGCTTACAGAATTTCTCCAGGCCTCTTGGTTGGAGCAGGGCACTGTGACCTGGCTGTTCTGACCCCAAGGACATTTTCAATGGGAAGCCAGGATAGTCCCTGATAGAAATAGTCAGCATCAAAGAAAACTGACATCAGCTTGAAGCTGCCTCACAGAAGATTGGACTTGGCGGAGACAATGGCAAAAAAAGAAAAAAGAGAACAGGCAGGAAGGAAAGAAAGAAAAAAACATGACAATATCAGCAGCTAGAGTTAGAAAATAGACATGGAAAAAAATGAGTGAAATCTTCACTGTAAAACTTACACAGGAAAGGATAAGCCCTGCTAAGAATAATTTCCATAAAAATAAAAAACTGGAGAAAATCAGGAACATCTAACTGAGCCATATAAAGATGGAATTGCTTAAGGAACGAAGTGATTGAGTGGCATTCCCCTCTGGAGAAGATTTTCTTGATGAAATGCCATCAATATTGATGTGCTTCTGATGACATTTCTAAACATCCTAGAGGTCCCAGCCTTGTGTGGACAGGCTGAGCCCCGAGCCCTGTGGGCTGCATCCTGCTTCTTGGAGAACCGGTTGGGGTGCCAGGAGAAGGAGCTCACAGCAGGCACCCCGCCCACTCACCGTGGTGATGAACCTGTACAGAGGCTGCCGTCTCTCCGTGTACTTGACCGTGATGGGGCTTAGGTCATAGCGGAACCAGATGGCGGGGATGATGCGGCCAGTGTGGCTGTAGGCGACGTACTCCTGGGATGGAAGAAGAGCGAACAGGGGACCAGGATGTGAGACTCAGGCTCAAACCGTGTCGCATGGGGGGATGGGGGGGTGGGTGGCAGAGGGTCCCTGGAAACCCACAAGAACGGGCTCTTCTCCCTCCCTCCCCCTGCAGAGCCAGGCTCCACGGACCCCTCCTCTCACACCCTTCCCCCCAGTAGCTCTGCCATCAGCACCTGGATGGCCACCATTCACTGGGAGCATTTTGGACCCTTTGGGCTGCTTGGAAATGGACTGCATGACCTCGGAAGCAGCACCAGAATCAAAATAGGAGAGCAGAGCTGTCAAAGGACAAGCGTGAGTGGGCTCAGTTTGAGTAAAGGCCTATTTCTCCCTTCAACTCCTGGGCCATGCAGAATCCATTTGTTTATTCAGTGATAGTTCACTGAGCACTTCTCCTGTGTGCTGGCCCCTTGCTGGTTGCTGGGGACCCTGAGGGGAGTACGCCCTGCCCCATCCCCAGAGGGACCCACAGTCTGGAGAAGGAGGCACGTAAAAATATGTGCAATACTGCAGCACCATGAACGAATGGCCCAATCTCCGCAGGGGTGTCTGGACAGCTTGGCCAGGAGGGGACAGTCTTCATGACATCCTGAGGGGGGTGTGTGTGTGTGAGAGAGAGAGAGATGTGGGGAGTAAGCTTCTTCAAAGAAGGAACACACAGAACTGGAAAGTCAGAGGGCACAGCCCCACCACAAGCCTTCCTCAGAAGGCACCGGCCGGGACTCCAAGGATGCCAAGGGGCTGAATTAACAGTGCATCCACTTCAGGATGCTGAAAACCTCTCGGTTAGTCTCATTTGTCCTCAGCAACTGGAGACCAAACTTTAGCCCCAACCCCAAATGTTAAGGCCCAAGCCCTGCAGCTTCTCCAAGGACAACCCTGAAACTTGCCTCCTCTGTTGGATTGCCACCCACCCCGACGGGCGCAGCCTCACGCGCTCACAGGGCAGGCCGGGGCTGAGGCCGCAGAGAGAGCTGAGCAAGCTGTCCTGGCTGCTGGGCCTTTGCCAAAGCCTCAAGGGAAGGAGCCTTGGGCAAAACAAGATCAGCTTTCTCCAGGGAGAGCTCATGGGGCAGGGTGACTGTCTGGGTCACAGCCCAGAGCTGAGGGACACAGGAAAATAATAAAAAATAGCAGCAGTAGGTACCATTTGCCAAAGCCTTCTTTGTGGGTTCGGTGGTTTTAAAAACACTGCCTCATTTGACAGCGACCTTATGAGGTGGGCACCATCCCCGTTTTACACATGAGTAAACTGAGGCACAGAGCGGTTATGTGACTCGTCCCAGGTGACAGAGCTGGTGAGTGACCGAGCCAGGTTTGAAACGGAAGTTTGCTCCACAGCCCACACTCTTTCTGTTCACACTGCTTCCACCTTCTCCCATCTGTCAGATGCTGTCAGCACTTGAGGGTTCCAGTGAGATGCCCGCCAAGAAACAGGACCCCTCTGCCTCGGAGAGTTACACCAGAGCATCAGTGCAGGTGGAGCAGAGTAAAGGGACCCCAAGTCACCCAAGAGAGAGTAGCTCCCAGCCTGGCAGACTCAGAGGCCCCTGGTTCAGACTGAATATGTGATGTGATCAAGAGACCAGGTTTTGGAGCTGGAGGAGAAGCTGGTTCTAATCCCCATTCAGCCATGTTATAGCTCCAGGACCACCTCTCAGTGCCTCAGTGGCCAAATCTGTAAAATGGGGACAATAATAGTCCCAACGTCAGAGCTGTCTTGATGACTGAAAAAGATGGTGGAGGTAGAGAGCTTAGCATAATGTGCAGCCCATGGTAAGTAATCCATAAATGATAGCTACTACTCTTACTATTAATTAGAGCCAAACAATATATCACCTTAAGGGGTCTGGGCGGTCCTGGAACAGAAAAAGAAGGAGAGTCCTGGTGTAAAGGGGTCTACTGGGGGTGCCTCAACCAATGGGCTTCAAGCATTCATGTCCCATGGCAGGGTCATCTCCGGGGAGACTGAGGCTGTCTTGGCTTGAAACCACTGTCTGTCACCCCATTCTGCTGGCTCTGACTGTGCTTTGCTTCCCACCAAGGCCTGCCTGCTTCTCCGTGAATTTGAGTATTGGGGTCCTGGGACATACCTGTTAACCAACAGCCATCTGGTGTAATTCCAGAGCCTCATGATTCTGGATAACGAGCTTGTGCCCCACGAACCAGAGCATCTGTTGTGGGCTAACCAATCAGGGTCCCGTGCCTGAATGACCAGGGCCAGATACAGGGCGGTGGAGATGTCTGCAAGCCCTAGACCTTTGGGACAGACCACCTGCCTGCTCTTTCTCCAACAGATCACACCCTATGTCCCGGTTCGATTTCGTCCCCTTGACTCTGAGACTGGCCTCCCATCTTTGCCCAGGGTAGATCACCCTTCCAGGAAAGGCCCATTGAAGGGAATCAGAGGAGATCACGCCCAGACACTTGTCACCTCGGCTCTCAGCCAGCAGAGGGCGCGATTGCACGCAGTTGCCACCCGTGTACCTTGTTGGCCACCGTGTACTGATAAGAGTACCGTTGCTTGCCACTCTTGTCCTCGTAAACCGTGGGCACGATCTTCAAGATGTAGTCGTGGGAGGCGAGGGCTGTGGGAAGGACACAGCAGCATGAGGCAGGGGGACGGGTACTGCCCGGCCGGCAGCTCGTTTCAACCCTAAACCTGCTTGGCATTGCGGGGGGCGGAGAGGTACTCAGTTTGCACAATTTCACCACCAAACGACCCCTCTTCATTTCTCCCTTTGGGCACCAGGAATTGAAAGACTCCATCGGTCAGGATCTTTACTCCTGCACGGTATATAATGTTAAATTCTAGTAACAACCCTAATGTCCATCAACAGGGCAGCTGTTGAGGAGGGGGTGTGGAAGAGGCCACTCTCCAAGTGGGTATCACTGAGTGAAAAGAACTAAGTTATGGACCAGGGTGAATAACATGTTTCCATGTATTGGGGGCAGGGAAGACTCACTCCTCTACATGCGTGAAGAATGTAGAGAAGAATTTTCTGAAAAGATGCCCAAGAAACTATTAGCAGCTTTAGCCTCTGGTGGGGGGCAGGACAGGAGGCAGGATTTGATAAAGGTCACATTTTACTGTGCACCCTCTCGTCCTGTTTGAATATTGTTACTTTTGGAAAAAAAACTGGGTTCAAGTTTTAAAAAAGAATCCACCCACCAGAAAAACTGCACCTATCTATAATGACTGATTAATTTCTTTCCCCATTTTCAATTAATGGGAGATTAGTTCTTCCTCCACCTGGTCCTGTCATATTCCACTGTAACTCTTACCCCTTCCCCACTGGATAGGGGAGACTGCGGAGGGCAGGGACTGAGCCTTACTCATCTCTGTGTCCCTAGAACCCTGCACAAGGTCTGGTACAAAGTGGACAGTGGCAAATGCTTATTGAATGAATGAATGGATGGAGGGCTGACTGGACAGAGGCATGAATAGAAGAACAGATGAATCAGCTTCTGATAAGCATGAGGTAACCGGAATCAAACACTAGGCTGATAGAATGCTGGCCCAAAGTTGCTAAATAGCATCCCGGGAAAGGTGATATTCCCTTGGGCCTTCTGGGATGCTGGGAGAAGCTCACAGACCCCTCTATTGCTGCCTTGTAGAATCTCGGGTCAGGGACCACGCAGCTAAAACAACACGGATTCAGGCTTGTGGGCTCTAATCCTGGTCTCCTGGCTGAGTCAGTCCTGAGTCCTTGGACTCATCTTCTGTGAAAGGGTAGGGGATGTAGATGGTGTTCACAGCCTCTTCCTGCCAACACTGCGTCTTGGTAAGGAAAGGGCGGTGTTTCTTGAACCCTCTTGAGATCTGACTCCTCTAAAAACCTGGGGAAAGTCCTGCAGCCTCAGGGCTAAGCCCATGAAGACCCCAACATCTCTCCGCTCAACCCCGCCGGTGCTCAGATTGTCAGGAGCACTAGGGCCACCCAGGATTTAAAAGGCAGACACCTGGGCCTCACCCCAAGGGTTCTGCTCAGTGGGTCTGGGGTGGGGCTCAGAATCTGCATTTTAAGCCAGGAGCGCAAAGACCACACTTGAAATACGGAGTTCCAAATGCCCATGGCCCTGCGTTAAAAACCTGAAGGAACGAGAGAGTGAATGCCTTATGAAAATCACACCTGTAATAGTTCTGTTCAAATTTTAAAACACACAGATGATCGTAAAGAAAAAAAATAAATATCACCCACAAAGCCACCCTCCACAGAAAATCGGAGATTTGCATTCTCATGTATACACTGCTAGACTTCTATTTATACTTATATTTCTATTTCCCTAAACGTAAATATAAAATTGGATCATACTGAACCTTCCTCTGAGAACTGAACACCGCAGACGCTGTTTCAGGTCTAAGATACAGCGTTAAGGTCTACGGCATTGGTTTTATCCATCGCCGTATCCCCTTGCACAGCGCCTGGCACATAGCAGGTGCTCAATAGCTGCTTGCTGCCTGAACACCAGTGAGGTTCTGACACATCACGGTCACTGCACTCATCCCCCAGCAAGGCCATGCACAGTGTGCTCAACCAGGCCCCTGGGGCCAGACACTGACGCTGCGGCTCATTTTCACTCTTATAAACAATGACCTAAATGACCATTATTTCCCTAAATCCTTGCACACTCTCTTATTTGTTTCCTTAGCTTACTCTCCTCTAAGTAGAATTGATGACTCAAAGGCAATAACCAATTTTAAGGCCTTTGGTACAGTAGAGTCACTGCCAGTATCTTCAAACAGAGTGGTCTGTGCCTGGAAGAAAAACAGGTGTGTTGCTAGGCATGGGGGTTACTCTACAAAAGGTGGTCAGGGAGGGTCTCTCTGACGTGGTGGCATTTGAGCTGAGACCTGAATGACAAGAAGCAGCCCCACATGGGGGACCTGGAAGCAGAGGGACAAGCGGCGGGGACGGGGCGGGGGGTGGTACCGGGCTTGAGAGCTGAGGAAATGAGAGCCCGCTCTACCCCGGCTGTCTGGTGCATCTCATGCAACTCTCTTTCTACTGAAGCCAGCCTGAGATGGCTTTCGTCAGTAGTCCGGGAGCAGGAAAGGTTTTCTGCCCACACCCTCCATCAGCTTGCACACCCTGGGTCCTTCCTAGCTTGATCTTCTTCCAATATCAGGCAGCTAAGAGGTCCAGGCACCTGCAAGCAGGTGGGGACAGGTCCCTTGGGACAACACGCTGCCCGCATGCAGAACCACAATGAACACCCTACTATACGAAGAATCGTCTCCCTCCAGTATAATCAGACATCTGCGTGAAAACCAGGGGGCGCAGTTACACACTGACATGCTGTGGGAAGCAGCATGAGTGGGTACGGTCCCAGCTGGGAAGCAACACGGTAAATGTAAAGCAAGTCTTGTAAATATCAGAGGCGTTACTGCAATGGTGAAAAGGTAGAGACCACAGACGTTTTCCATGAAAAGACAGTGCCTTAAAGCACAGCAGAGCTGCTAGATGGGCAACCGTGCCTCCATTACCAGTGGAAAAACTGTACACGAATTGTGGTTATGATATAACACCAGGCACAAAAATCAGAAGGTAAGCTGCTTGGAAAAAATGACTTCTGCTCACAGGCAAGGATTCCCAGGGACACGGAGAAATGAGAAGCTTGATTTGTTGGGGCAGGTCATGGAGGGTAGTTCTCTTTTGCTTGGATTATCCCAATTCCATTCCATGCTTAGGCTGGTAGAGAGTACAGGCACACCTCGTTTCATTGCTTCACTTTATTGCCCGTCAAAGACACTGTGTTTTTGTTTTTTTTTTTTTTACAAATTGAAGGTTTGTGGTAACCCTGTGTTGTCAGATGATGGTTAGCATTTTTTAGCAATAAAGTATTTTTAAATTAAGGTATTTACATTGTTTTTAAAGACATAATGCTACTGCACACTAAATAGACTTCAGTGTAGTGTAAACATAAATTTCCTATGTACTGGGAAACCAAAAAATTCATGTGATTTGTTTTATTGCAATATTCACTTCACTGAGGTGGCCTGGAACTGATCCCATAATGTCTCCGAGGTCTGCCTGTGAATGTATTTTAAGAAATGACTAAGGACATATGGGTGAAAAGGTGAGCTTAGGTGAGGAAATAAGAAAAGTCTTGGTAACCTGTCCTACAGGACCCAGTGGGTGGATCCGCTTGAGCAGACAGACCTCCCAGGCCCGTTCTGTGCAAGGCCCCACGTGCGTCGGCACAGGTGTGTAGGTATGTGTGCTCTTCTGCAGGTCTGTAAAGACGTGGCACGCTCTTTAATCTGGGCCAAGGTGCCAGGGAGCCCAGCGGGGAGGAGGCTCAGGGAGGGGCCATTCGTGGGTGGGAGGGGCTGAAGCAGGAGGAGGGGGTGGGGTGGGGGGCAGCCCAGGTAGCCAGATCTGGCTGAGCCACCCACAGCCCTGTTCTCACGGTGCCACTTGGAGCCAGGATGAATTCTGGCTCTGTCACCACTCCCTGTGGGATCTAGGGTGATTATCTCAACTGACTACAATTATGTGGCAGTAATGATAATAGTAATGATAACATCCGGTATTCATGGAGCAGTGATGATGTGCCTAGGACTGCCACGACAAGTCACTTTTCTTCCCTTCTCTGTGAGATGGGGATAGTTCCACTTCCTCATAGGCTAGCTGCGGGAATGAAGCATTAACAGCTTGGCTTACAGCGAGGGCTTGGTAAACGTTCCCTCCTTCTCCGCCCTGTTCCCTCCCTGCTGCACTGGGAATCTTGGGGCAGAAAGCTGTTCCCAGTGTGGGTATGGGGTACATACGGTTGGAGGTGAGTCTGTCTGCTCCCCCGAGAGCGTTGAAAGCTCCGTGGACGTTCTGGACCTGTGGAGAAGCACAGTGAGGGACTGACCCCAGGATGCTACCACCTCTAGGCTTGGTCCTGGCTGTGGGAGAATGGCCAGGTGCAACCTGGTCGAGGGACCTTACTCATGTGTAAAACAGGCATCCCGCATGGTCTGTCTCGTAGAGAGGTTGTGGGGAGCAAGATACAGACGCGGCAGAGGCCCGACACATGGTAGGCACTAGTTTGCTTCCCGTCTTGAGCACTTACTATGAGACACTCAGTCCTGGGTACTTAGCATCATCTCATTTAATGCCCCTAATGGTGGACCATGGGCCCATTTTACAGAAGAGCAAACCAAAGCTTGGAGAAGCACCAAAATTTGTCCAGCATCCCACAACTGCTAAGTGGCTGAATTGAACTCTGAATTCAGGTCTGTCTGACCTCAAGCCTACATGGAATGGCTCTTTCCATTAAGGCACACAGAAAACTCAAGCAAAGGCAGAGCTGTGTCCCAGCATGCTCCTCCTGAGACCCCCACAGCCCTCTGAAAGAGGACCCAGGGCTGCTGGCCTCCGACCCTGCCTGCTGTGGGGAACATATAGCAGTTGTGAAGACACTCCTCCTCACGGCAGCCGGCCCAGCTGTGTCCCCCTGGCAGGGGCTGAAGGCCACGTTCCACCTCTCCTCTGAGGACAACGGGGAACCACGTCAGCCTCAAGGAGAATCTAAAGCAGGACAAAGTATGCCCGATACATGGAGCATGTCATCACAGGCATGGTTAACAGGGGCTGCTGGGGTAGGCGTCCTGGAGGGCTTCCTGGGGGAAGTGACACTGACACCAAGATTTGTAGGAAAGTGGGAAGTTAATCACGCCAGCAGCTCATGCAAACACATGAGCCTGGAGACTGAGAAACAGAGCCCGTGTAGCCCTAGAGAGGAAGGGGGTGAGGAGTGGGAAGGGAAGAGGTCAGAGAGGTAGGAGGGGACAGGCTCCTGCAGCGAGGGCCACTCCAGGAACAGTGGGTGACCTGACCCTGATCCTGGTCTCAGGTCGCTGATTTTATCGAGCACTTAACAGAACTGCGCACTCTCAAGAAGCTCAAAGGAAAGCTTGTCCATTGCTGCCTCGGGATTGACTGTCTAAAGACTTGGTTTCTAACCCAAGAGGACAGTGGCTGTAGAGGCAAGAGTGCTAGAATAGTCCCTCACATCGTTGCATGTCAGGGTTTTATCTGACATTCACTTGTATGATTATTTGATTAATTTCTGTCCTCCCCTCTAGACTATACGATACTTCACGTGGGCAGGGACCACGCTCATCCTCGCCGATATGTGCAAGGCCTGGCACATAGTAGGTGCTCAATAATTATTTGTTGAATGGATGATGGATGAATAGATAAATCCTCAGCTAAGTGTTCTACATCTTTAAAAAATCCTATTTCCGCCATAAGGGCCAAGCAGAAGGCTGTTACTGTCCTGTTCTGTAGCAGCAGACAGCAATGCAAGGCTGCCCATGTCCCTCCCCTGTCCTTCCTCCCTTCTCCTCCTGCCCCCTGGCCTTGGCTGTAGCCCTTTCCTCACCTCCCTACCTGCAGTCTTGCCTCACAGCCAGTCTTCCACACGGCAGGTGGGTGCTCTTTCTATGACACCCACCTGCCTGGGTCAGCCCCCACCTTCCTAAACCTACTGTGGGTCTCTCGCTCCACCTAAAACTCTGCTCCCCCCTCCAGATGGACACTGCTGAGCCCTCTCTGCTGACTCTGAGGAGCCTCTGGCATCTCATGTACAGAATATCATTCTGATGTCATGGACACTTGCTGATCCATTTTTTCTGAAAGTGACCTTTTCTGTGAAAATGACTGGTTGGATGTGCCATAGAGTGGGTTCTCTAGGAGAGGGGTGATATGCAAGACTGCCCTGTCCTGTGCTTGGCCAAATCCTTCTCACCCTTTAGCGCGTGGCTTAGATGTCACCTCCTCAGGGAAGCCCTCCCTGACCTCCCAGGCTTGGGGGTACCCCGCCCCCACCTCCACATCACTGTCCCGAATCCTAGGCTTCTCTTGTCCCTTGTAACTACGTTTATTTACATTTAATCTCTTCTTCACTTGAGGGCAAGAATCCTGTATGGTTTATCCACCGTTGTTGCCCCAGAGCCTTGCACAGAGCCTGGCGCAGAGCAGAAATTTTGAGGGGGGTCTGATGAATCCATGAACCTATGAGGCACAGTCAAAGAAGACCCGGGGCCAGACACACCTGGTTTTCAAGCTATATGACTCTGGGCAAGTTACTGAACTTCTCTGACCCTGTTTCATCCTCAGGAAAAATAAATGCCACCCAGCATCCTTCAGGGAGTTCTTGTGAGGGTTAAACAAAGGGTCATCTAAACACTGCTCTCTAGGTGAGAAAGTGCAGGCTTCAGTGCAGGCTGAAGAGGTCAAAAGTTCCCATGAGGAAGGAGTGTGGATTCTGGTGGTGCTGCCAGTGAGATGCACGGCCCTGGGTCGTGACTCCGGTCTCAGTCTCCCCACGTGCACACTGGGGTTCACAGTGCCTACCTCCCCGGCTGTGTCGAGGATCTGCTGAGCTGGTGGGTTGCAAAGGCAGCTGGGGTGCTGCCCAGTGCTCATATATGGAGGGCCCTCGGCCCTCCACCTGCCTGTGGCTTGTCAGCTCCCATCCCACTGGGGTGGTAAGCACCCCACGTCTGTCTCCCCCATGGCCATGTGAGCCCCTGTGGGCCGGCAGCATCTTACCCTGCAGGGCCTGGTGCAGAATGAGAGCACAGAGGACAACTACAATGGCCATAGCTCATTTCACTGACCGGTTACTCTGTGCCAGGCAATTGTTCTAAGAACTTAACGTGCATTAACTCATTTTATCTTCACTACAATTCTACGAGGCAGGTACAATTGTTGTCCCCATTTTACAGATGAGATAACTGAGGCTTAGCAAGACTAAATAATTTCTCCAAGGTCAGACAACTAGTAAGTGGTGGAGCCAGGATTTGAACCCAGCAAGGCAGGCTGGGGAACCTCCACACAGCAGTCCCTTGGATGGAGAGATGGGAGTTGTGCGTGTGAAGCTTGTGTGAATTCACCTGCAGGAAGTGAGTCCACAGTCCCAGGGCAGGCCGTGCTTCACTGAGTGTGTAGACAGCAAGTCTGGCCCAGGGAGACTGGGACTTCTCTGTTCCTAAGCACCGTCTCCCAGAGGAAATTCTCTGGGGCCTCCAGAAAGGCTGGGAAGGTGATGACCGGGCCACTTGGGCTGGGCAAAGGTGCCCCGGGAACGAAGCACAAGCAACACGAAGGGAGAAAGGAGTGAGAGAGGGCACGGGAGGCGGTCCCCATGGTGCGGCCCGAAGCCAGACTCTGATTCAGACCCAGGCTCTGCACCAGGCTTTACCCTCTCGGTGCCTCAGTTTCCTCACCTGAAAAATGGAGACAATATATAGTATCTACCTCTGGGGCTGCTGAGAGGGTAAAAGAGGATCGTGCTTGTGAAGTAAGGTGCTCAGCACGCACAAAGCATTCAACCAGCATCAACATTCCGGCTGCACATGGACGTCTGCAGCATGTACGGGGGGTGGGGGGAGTGGAGCAGTGCAGGCATGTGTGTGCCTCTGGTTCTGTATGTGAGATGTCCCAGCCGGGTGGGTCTGTGTGTATCTCTGGGTGGTGTGTGTGTGTCCAGTGCGTGGTCTTAGGGAGCATGTATGAGCACACGTGTGTCAGGGCACACTTTTCGGTGTGTGTCTGATGATTGTGTGCGTGAGTCTGAGCAGACGTGTGTGCACACGGTGTCGGAACAGTGTGTATGCGTGTGCCTGTGGGCCTGCGAGGGCCCCGTGCACGGCTCACCGTGCCTGGAGGGCACCCACCCAGCAACCTCAACCAGGAAACAGGATTCTCATCAAGCCAGGCTTGGGGTCAGGAGCTCGGTCGCGATGCCAGCACCACAGCTGGAGTGGTTACTTCCCCTTCTGAGCCTCGATTCCCTCTGTCACGCGGGGTGTGGCAGAATTCCCCTTCAGCACTGTGCTGCTGGGGGTGGAGAGATAGAACATCACAGCTGCCCTGCCCGCAGCTGGCAGAGATCAGGCGGTCAGCGTCTGCTGCCATGGGGAGGAAACTGTCGGGCCGGGCCTGCTGGACGTGGCCCTCTCCATCAAAATCACAACAAGGAGTCTCAGGACACTTCCTTCACGCCTATTCAATGGACATGGGCGCTGACGCTACAGCGGACAGGGCACTGGACTCGAGGCAGACGCCTGCTGGGGGGTCCTGGACAAATGGCTTCTCTGGGCCCAGCTCTAGGTCTGTAAGATGCAGTGCCGCCTCCTGCCTCATGAGGCTGCCCTGGCACAGAGAAAGCACGAGCACTTAGTACTTGCTCATGAAAGCCACTTCCCTCTCCCAGGCCCCGGTCTCAAGCCGAGGTTCCAAGTCGAGTGCAACGTTGATGACATGGCAGCCGCAGGCTCATAAGTAAGGCAGAGGGGTTGTTTGATGGAGCAGAGGCTCGAAGGGCATGACGCCTCTGGAGGGCATCCCTCTACGTCCAGGGAGGACAGAAGGCTCTGGTGATGCAGCCCCTGGACGCCCACCTCCAGCCACCCCATCTGTGCCCCTCTCACCTGCAGCGTGTCCCCAAAGGAGAGCTTGTGGATGACATGGGTCATGTCCGGGTTCTGTGGCTGGGCTGTGGCACTGTGTGTGGACACGTGGAAGTTGCCTGGGACCTGGGGGAGAGATGGAGAGTTTAGGAGTTGCGTCGGCTGCCCCAGAAGGTGGGGTGCAGGGCTTCACCCTGGGGTCAGGTAGATCTGGATTTGGATCCCAGCTTGGCCACTTCCCAGCAGTGGAACTTTGCAGGAGCCTCTGGTTCCTCATCTGTGGAAAGGGGGTGACAACAGTGGCTACCCGAGAGGACTGCTGGGGCTGTGGGTGGGAGGGTGCATGTGAAGGACCCAGCTGGGTGCCTGGCACAAGACCACGGCTCGAAAAGGCAACTGCCCACCATCAACTTCCTGGCTGTTTCCCCCCCCGGGGGGTCGGGGAATGACCTTTAGGCCTGCAGACTAACGAAGCTTCCTTGAACTCCAAATCAACACCGTCACTCACCCAAATCTGCCCCATCACCCTAGACTGGGGGTTCCTTGAAGGCAAGACAACAGCAGCCCACTTTCCTCCCTGGGTCTCAAGGCTGTGCAGAGCGCAGCCAGTGAGAGGTACTGAATGAATGTCTACTCAGTGAACGGCACTGATGGGGCCTCCACGGAGACTCCGGGGGCCTCCCTCCTCTCAGCTGCTCAGACCAACACTTGGTGTCATCCTGGCCCCGTCTTTCTCTCACACTGACGTCCCACCCATCAGGAAATGCTGTCACCTCCACCCTCGAGACGCCCAGCATCTGAGCCCTCAAGCCTCCACTGCCTCCCTAGACCAGACAAGGCGGCAGCCTCCCCACTGGGCTCCAGGCTTCTGCCCTTGGGGTCCCCAGGCCTTTCCCCAACAGTAGCTAGAGGGGGCCTTTTGAACCCAATGTTTGATCCCGTCACCCCTCTGCCCAGGACCCTCCAAGGCTTCCCTTCTCTCGAGTTGAAGCCACATCCTCACGTCCTCTTCTGCTTACTCCCTCTGGCCACGCCAGCCTCCTGCTGCACCGGCAACAGTGCCAGTGTGGTCCTCGGGCCTTTGTGCCTGTGCCCCCTTCCTGGAACCCTTTTCCACATGGCTCTCCCTCAGGCCTCTGCTCTGGGGCCCCACTGACCCCCACATCCCCCAAGCCCCTCACGCTGCTAAAGCACTCAGCATCACCCGCCATCTTATCCTCATCTTGTTCTCATCTGTGTCCTCCAACGAGAATATAAGCTCCATGCTGGCAGGGTTTTTGTCTGATTTGATGCTGTATTCCCCAGGTTCTGGCATAGAGCACGTGCTTAATAAATATGTATGGGATGAATGAAAGAATGAGTAAATGACATTAATCCTTAGAACAGCACTTTTGGCTTTGACACCTGGTAATTCCCATTTTACAGAAAAGGAAACTGAGGCTCAGAGCAGTGAAGAAACTTGCTACGGTCACCTGACAAAACCGCGGCCATCGGACTTCCATGGTGGCGCAGTGGTTAAGAATCCGCCTGCCAACTCAGGGGACACGGGTTCGAGCCCTGGTCCGGGAAGATCCCACATGTCGCGGAGCAACTAAGCCCCTGTGCCACAACTACTGAGCCTGCACTCTACAGCCTGCGAGCCACAACTACTGAGCCCGTGTGCCACAACTACTGAAGCCCGCGCACCTAGAGCCTGTGCTCCACAGCAAGAGAAACCAGCGCAATGAGAAGCCCGCGCAGCACAGCGAAGACCCAACGCAGCCAAAAATAAATAAAAATAAAATAAATAAATTTAAAAAAAAAAAAAAAACCACAGCCATTGACCTCAGCGGCCCTGGGCTGATGGCCACGTGGAGCCAGCCCTTCAGGAGGTGCAAAGCTTGGGAGATAATCCAGACGAAAGCCTGGCCTTGGATGAGCCCCTGGCCTGCTGTGACACAGACTTGGAACAGAAAATGAGACTGCATGACCTACACTGGACCAGAGGGATGCAAAGACTGTGGGAGCCACGGGGGAGGGCCCCCAGCTCAGCTGTGGGTGTTCTCAGGGGAAAGAACACCCTGTGCTAAGGCTCTGAAGATGAGTCTGCATCACTCAGGGATAAGGGGAAAGGCATTTGGGCAGAGGGAACAGCATGAACAAGTATGGAGATCAGAAACTGCCCAGTTGGGCATGTGTAAGAAATTCGAAGAGCTTGGTATTACTGAACCCCGAATAAAAGAGAGGCCTGGGGGAGTGGCCACAGCAGGAAACAAAGAGGCATTAAGAGGGAGGTGGGGCTGTTTAGCAAAGGCCCCAAACACCACAGTGAAAAACTCAGGGTTTATTTTATTCCAGCTCAACAAAAGTTTAACGAGCTGCACTAGAGGAAGGAATAAGGTTTACAGCTTAGCATCCGCTTATTTTGTAAGCACGCCTGTCTCAAACACAAAGTTGTGGGTTTCCTGCAGGAATATTAATGTCTTCACTAGGGCCTAAGCTCTGGACTGACGTGAGAGGTACCAGGCTAACAGGGCATGGCCCAGGCTCAGTGAGCTCAGAGTTAAGTGTGCCATGGGCTGCTTGGAATGGGGGGGCAACCTGCTGGGTCTGGCTGGGGTGAACAGAAACAACAGCTCTGAAAGATCTCCCTGGAAGGATAGCACTGCCCGCTTCAGGGGCCCGATTACCCATGGTAGAGTAGCAGGTGAGGGCCACATGCGGGCTCCAGTCTGTCCTCTCTTCCTAGCTGGGGAACCTTGGGAAAGGTCATTAACCACTCTGTGCCTCAGCTTCCCCATCAAGAAAATGGGGATAATAACCGAAAAAGGTTATGGGGGGATTAAATGAGGTGAATACAAAGCCGATGGCAGGTGCTATTGGGTTGGGTTTACAGGATGAACATGTCTGAGCCAAGAGACAAGAACCCTCCCAGAAGAGGGAACAAGCATGTACATGGGCAGGGTGTGGGGAAAACCCTACTGTATTCTAAAAATACTTTAAACTTCATTTTTACTTATATAAATAATACCTGGATATATTTTCACTATTAAAAATCCATGTGATAAAGTCAGAACTGAACTTCCCATTGCCTACCGCCCCCAGAAGTAAGAAACAAATAGCATCCGGTGTGCATCCTTCAGAGTTCTTCTATGCAGTGACATGGGGCCTCCCATGGACAGGGCCGTGGGCGGAGTTCAGAACTGGGTTTGGAGTCTGGGCCTCACGCTCCCAGAGCTAGGTGAGTCAAGGAGGCTGGCGCCCGCATATGTGCCACCCGCTGCTGCCCCTTGAGGCTGTGACTCAGTGACCCACTCCCCCTCGGCACGGAATCCATCACAGGTGGCTGACTCACGCCAGCACACGCTGGGCTGAAGAAAGCAAAGACGATGCTTTTAGAGCTGTGACTTAGGAACCTACGTCATTGTCTCTGACGGGTTTTAAAAACATATAGATGGAGCCAGGCCCCAAACCCTGGCCCATTCTGTCCTCCTCCAGGGGGGTGGGTGATTAAGCAAGGACTCCGGGGCTGCTGGGGGCCTGCTGGGGGCTGCTGGCGCAGCTTGAAACATGTGAACTCTGACATCTGGCTGCTGGCTGACTTCCTGATGGATGGATAAGGGGGCCGCGGGGCAAGTGTGAGCCTGATGCTGGGAGATATAGGGGCGGGGGCCAGCTGCTGACCTCGCCCGTCATCACGGCTGGCTTTCTTATCTGAGCACCCCTTGACTGAGAGCTCCAGGAAGACACGAACTCTTAACCCTCCAAGGATCGGGGGGCAGAGGCTGGCCTCAGCTGTGACTGAGATGCTGGCCAGAAGCAGCAACAAGCAGGGGTGCAGGAGACAGAGCAGGGGCCCTGGTACCAGGCAGCCTGGGTTCAAATCCTAGCTCCCGGCCCTTAGGCAGGTCACTTAATCCCTTGTGCCTGTTTCCTTAGGACTGTCACAAGGACTAAATGAGTTAATACTAGTAAAGGGTCGGGTGAGAACCCAATAGGTGGCGGCAGCCAAAAGGTGAGGGCTGGTGTGACCCTATTCTAGAATCTCAGCTGTCGCCTGACCAGAGAAGACTCACTTCTTGGACGTTATCCACGCACATTTCACGAGCACACTTGCAGCCAAGTGACGGTGGGTGCCAGATGATGAGATCACAGACACCCCACTGACAGGAGTTAAGGCCAGCCGGGGAAGGGCACCGAGACTTGTCCCATCCCTACTGCCATATGTGCTTTACAGATTTTAATCTGTTCACAACTCACAACCTGTGAGTGCAGTATCATTATCCCATTTTACAGATGAGGAAACCGAGGCTGAGAGAGGCTAAACTGCCCAGTCATTCAACCAGTGAGCATTGTAGCCAGGATTCTCAACCATAGGTCTGTCTGACCCCAAAGAGCAAGCTCCGGTTCAGCCAGAGCCAGCGGGGGGCCTCCCTGGAGCCTGTCTAAGGGAAGCCACCCGCAGCCTGGGGCATGTTTGCCAAGTTGAGGAGAGTGTGGCGCTGGGCCATCTCCTGGGTGGTTGTCCCGTCTCTCCTGTGCCCACCCCATACTCGGTGCTGAGTAAACGTGGTCCCTCCTGTTCACCGTCTGAGGTGTTTATATCTGTTTAACCCAGGTGATCATACCCTCCTAGGGGAGGCCCCCCCAATAGGGAGGCAGGCATGTGTCTGTTCATCTTCAACCATCTTTCAACCCCGAAGACAGGCCTTCCCTTATGACCCTATCTCAGTGGGTCTCCTCCTTAATTCCCCACCATAACACCCCCTTCATTCTCTTCCCGGCTGCTTCATCAAATTATATATTGGCTTGTTTGAGTGTTTACCTGTCACCCCGTAATAGACTGTAAGTGCCACTAAGGGCAGGGACATCAGTTGCTTCTCTGGGCACTGCACCCTGGTACCAAGTGTGAAGCCAGGCACACAGCAGACACTCAAGAGAAGGATGTATGAGTGAATGAGCCGGGGGCGGGGGGCAATGATCAAAGGAAGTCAGAATGTGATACGGACAAGAGCAACATAAGGTTCATGATGGGAGGGGCAGGGGCAGGGGAAGGGGAGGGAGGGCTCCCGCTCAGGTACCCACGTCAACGAGACCTGTGGGTGAGCAGCAGCTCTCCAGGCACACAGATGGGGGCAGAGAGAGGGCATCAGAGGCAGAGTGAGAGCCTGGCCCACCAACAATTCGCCCACCTCCCTGCATCGTGCCCACACTGGCCTTCCCTCATCTCCAAGGCATGCCCTCCACTGCAGCCAGCATCCCAAGGGCTTGGCTGTGCAGTGGCCCCCTTCTCTCCCACGTGGGCTTTCTCTGCAGCACATGGGTCAGTGGTCCACCCCGTCCTTGCAGCACCAGCCCTCCTCTTTGATTCATGTTCTCTTCCAGATTCTGGGGCCCGCTCAGCCCTGGTTTCCTCCTACCTATCTGGCTGCTCCTTCTATCCTTCCTCCCCACTTCTAAACACTGGCACGCATCAGAAATCGGTCCTCAAACGGCATCCTTATCAAGACCTTAGGTTCTTACATTTTTGGTGCCACGGACCCGTTGCCAGTCTGCCGACACCTATGTTTTAAATGCTTTAAAAGTTTCGAATGCATAAAACACATAGGATCACAGAGGAAAGAAATGATGTTTTAAACAGTAATTAAAACAGATCAAACATTTGCACATGCCTCTTTAATAATGCAGCAAATAATAAGACCTGATCGCGGGTCAACAAATTACTGTAATTTCAAAACAGCAATGAATGTAAACAGCAGCTCAGAATGACCTGTGACAATTTTAATGTGATATACATATCGGCAATTTCTATTGGTGACAAGGTCAAGGGTGCTGCTAATGCTACTATGGTTCATTGCCTACATTCATCATAGACGAGAACGCTAAATTGGAGTTAGAGCTTCGTAAGAATAAACATGTCATTTTTTTCCCCACCCAGGTTCACAGACTCTTTGAATTTGATCTGCATTCCCTGGGGCGTCTGTGGACCCCAGGTTTAGGACGTTCTACACCTCTCCCTAGGTAATCTAGCTTAGACCAATGATCCTCAAACATGAGTGGCATCAGGATCCCCTGGGGGGCTTGTTACAACACAGATTCAGTAGATCCAAAGTGGGGCCTGAGAATCTGCATTCTTAACAGGTTCCAGGTGACGCTGATACTGCTGGTTTGGGGGCCTCACTTTGTTTGTTTGTTTTTATTGAAGTATAGTGGATTTACAACGTTGTGTTCATCTCTGCTGTACAGCAAAGTGATTCAGTTATACACATATATACATTCTTTTAAAAATATTCTTTTCCATTATGGTTTATCACAGATATTGAATATAGTTAGTTCCCTGTGCTATACAGTAGGGCCTTGTTGTTTATCCATTCTATATATAATAGTTTGCATCTGCTAACCCCAAACTCCCAATCCATCCCTTCCCCACCCTCCCTCCCCCTTGATTACCACAAGTCTGCTCTCATTTGTGTCATATTTTAGATTCCACATATAAGTGATATAGTATGGTATTGGTCTTTGTCTGTCTGACTTACTTTACTTAGTATAATAATCATTTAGGTCCATCCATGTTGCTGCAATCTGAGGGCCCCACTTTGAGTAGCACTGATGTAGGCCTATGAAGGCCAACATCATCTGTTTACCGATGACTCCTACATTTACATCTCCAGCCCAGAGCTCTCTCTTGCACTCCACAAGCACCCCCTCAACTTCCAATTTAACATCTCTAATGGGAATCCTGAATGAAATGTGTCCAAAACTGACGGACCGAGTCCCAGCCCCACCTTGCACAGAATCCATGCTTTCCCAAGCTTCCATATTTAGAAAATGGGACTGCCTGGTTGTCAAGACAAAAACCTAAGAGGTTTCTCTGATTCCACTCTTGTCCTCACCACCCACAACCAATTGATCAGTAAGTCTTGTTGACTCCACCTCCCTAATCTGCACCCTTCTCTCCAATGCCACTGCCACAAGCACTGTCTGTGACCTCTGCTCTTGGTCCTGTCCAGTCTCTCCCCAAACAGATGACACAGTGATCTTTCTAAAGGTTTGCTGTCCAGGAGAACTCTCCCTGATGATGGAAATGTTTCTTATCTGTGCTAACACGGCAGCCACTAGCCACATGTGGCCACGGAGTGCCTGCAGTGTGGCTAGTGAGACTGGGGGCCTGAATTTTACTTAATTTTAATCAACTTAAACGGAGCTGGTGGCTACTGTATTGATAGTGAGGTTATAAAGCATAAATCCGACTGCATTGCTTCCCTGCTTAAAACCTTCAAATGGCTACCATCACAAGCACCATAAATCCTAATCACGGGGCACAGCGAAGACCCTGTGTGGTAGCTAATCAGCAAAGAGAGTCCCCACGAACCACACCTCCCAGCACCCGCACCCTTGGCTGGTCCCCCCCTCCCCCATGGAACCTGGGCAGGCACCTGATTCCTGTTAAGCCATAAAGTTTGGCAGAAGTGATAGTGTCTGCTTTAGCTCTTAAGGAGCCCTGAGCTGTCATGGAAGAAAACCACATGGAGAGACCACATGGAGACAGAGAGACAGGTCCAGGTGTCCCAGGCATCTGGGCCAAGGCTCACAGCCATCCAGCGGGGACTGCAGGAAGGAGGGCATACTGTCTAACGGGGTCATTAGCTCCAGATTGTTGTTTCCAGTGAAACTCGGGTCCAGTGCGGCTAGAGCCTCTGACTTTTAAAAGCTAGAAATCTGGACTCCCGGTCTTTTGATATTGACTCTGATGGATCTGAATACTGTATGGGGCAAATGTAACTGGTTTTTGGGTTGTGTGTGGCCAGTGAGTTTGCAACCTCTCAATGAGATGGCAGGGATTAGAGGAAGGGCATCTGAGCAGAGGCTACAGGAGGGCAGGCAGAAGCCAGCGGCTCAGCCTGGCTGGGATTGGGAAGGGGAGTTGTGGGACATGGGGATAGCTGTGCAACCTTGGCCGAGATACTTAACCTCTCTGGGTCTCAGGTTCCTCATCTGTAAAATGGTGCCACCTCACAGGCTGTTGAGAGGCTCCACTGTGATAACACATAAAAAGAGCCGAGAAGGGACTTCCCTGTTGGTCCAGTGGTTAAGACTCCGTGCTTCCAATGCAGGGGGCCTGGGTTCGATCCCTGGTCAGGGAACTGGATCCCGCATGCCACAACTAAGAGCCCGCGTGCAGCAACTAAAGATCCCACATGCCACAACAAAGATCCTGTGTGCAGCAATGAAGATGCCGTGCGCTGCAATTAAGACCCGGCACAACCAAATAAATAAATAAATCTTATAGAAAAAAGAGCCGAGAAGAGTTCTGGCTGCTGCCGGGATTCCCCAGCTCTCCCAAATGCACCGCGCTCACACCTTTAACTTAGAATCTGAAGTTCCTGGTTCTAGCGACAAAACAGCAGCAATACCTGAATGGTCCTTTGGAGCTGACCAGGTACTTTCAAACCTATCCACTCTCACTCCTCCCCTGCTTCATTCCTCATCACAGCACTTACCACCCACTGAAATGCTTTCCAGTTTGCACACTGTCTGCCTCGCTCCACTAGAACGGAAGCCCCGCCAGCGCAAGAACGCTGCCCACCTAGTCCAGGCATTGCCCAGAGCCAGTAACCCACCCTGGAACACAGCAGGTGTTCCATAAAAGTGTTCTGAATGAATGAATGTGTGCTCATTTAATCATCACATACACTTTGTAAAGTAGAAGGTACCATATTATTATATCATCACATCCTCAGCCTAAAGGTGTGAAAACTGAGGCTAAGACAGGTCTAGTGACCTAGAGGGCATTGCTTGGCCAAGACGGGGTAGGGCTAGGACGCACACTCGGGCTCAGGGCTGCCAATTCTACCGTCTTCTCACCACCCACTCCTTCTGCGTTGGGGAGAGAAGTAGCTCCTTCCTGAACCAGCCAGCTGGGGCTCCAAACCTCAGGGAGCCTGAAACCCACCCCCGCTCCAGATTCTCAGCAGGAACTGCCAGGTGCCTGGATGCTGGCCCTCAGCTTGCCAGGGCTCTGGACACAGGGGAGGGCAAGTGGGCACACAGCTCCACCATCCAGTTTCCAGGGAGGAAGGGGACCACGGGGATGGGGAGCAAGGTGAGAGGGGACCAGGCAGGGTCTCTGTACCTTGTTGATGCTGAACTGCCCCTCGAAGCGGCAGCCCACCCCGTTGTTCAGCGGGATCCTCATCGAGTTGTCAATGTGCCCCACTTCGTGCCTGCCCATCTCATCCTGGATGTCGAGCCCGACCACTGCAGGAGGCAAGGAGAGAAGAGTCACAAACATCCAGAAAAACGGGACCAGTCCCCTCCTCTCGGGACCCCTCATTCATCCACTTCATGGACAGGCAGGGCCCCCGGCCATCCAGGAGCTCACAGTCTAGGGTCCAGAGCCACAGAGAAAGGGGTCAGCCAGCAGAGGAGGAGGAGAAAGTGATGGCTGGACCGAGAGCGAGCGAGCATTCCTGTCCCCTGCCACTGCCACTGCCGGCTGGAAAGAGCCAGGGAAGGCAGTAGCTGAGTGGGCCAGGGATGGAGGACTGCAGGCTGCAGGGGTGCAGAGCCTGCTGGCCGTGAGGCTCTGCAGGGAGGCAGCAGAGGGTCAGGCTTAGGACGTGGTCTGAATCCCGGCCCTGCCTTTTACCAGCTTGCAACCTTGGCTGAGGCACTTAACCTCTCGATGCCTTGGTTTCCTTCTCTGTAAATGGCGGGGGTGGGGGGAGGGAGTGAGGAGTGGGCGGGGATAACAATTAAAGCTTCCTTGGAGAATCACCAGGATCAGATAAGTAATATGTGTCGAAAAGGCTTAGAACGGGGCCTGATGCTCAGTAGGTGGCAAGTACATAATAAATGTCAGCACTTACTACATCTCAGACAGTCTCTGGGTTCCCTGGGCGTCATTCAGGCTCAGGCAGTCATTCATTCACATCTTCCTTTACCCAGTGCCTGCTCCTCCAGGCCCTGCCCTCCAGGAGTGTGGGCACTTTTCTGGGTTCCTCAGTGCACTAAGGGGTCTGGAGTCCTGGTCCTGACTCCAATGTGACTCTCCATCACCTACTGTGACTCAGCTTCCTAATCTGCAAAATGGGCAGGCCCAAGCCAACTGTATTCCCTGAGATGGTCCAAGAGGCAAGCGAGGATCCCTGGAAACTATGGAAATGCAGAGATTTCCCTGATCGGAGCGCTAGAAAGCAGGTTGCGATACAGAGAAAGAGCAGCTGGAAGCAATTTTCAGTGAGCTGACTGTAAAAGGGAAAAATGGGAAGAACCCAGTATTCCTCAATGGGCATGGAAGTATGCGAGGGCCCATCCATACAAGGGAGTGCGATGCGCCGCTAAAAATGATGCTTCCGGGTCTGTCATACGTGGGAAATGCTGATGTCGTAACGTTCGGATTAAAAGAAATGCAAGCAGGTCCCCGTTTGACTCAGCAGTTCCACCCACGGGGAGCCCGTCCTCCAGACGCACACGCGTCCAGACGTGTGCACAAGGCTCTGAGCAACCTTATTTGAAAGTGTGACGACTGGAAGCAACCCAACTGCCTGTCAACAGGGCACTGGTCAATGGCACAGCCCCCTCCGGAATGCTGTGCAGTGGGTACAAGGAATGAGCCAAACCCATATGTGGGGAGGGGCAGTGTGAGCTCTGGGGCTGTCTGGGCTGTCCTGTCTGTCCTATCCTGTGGTTCCTGGCTCTGCCCCTACGCTGTGGCACCTCGAGCAAGTCACCTAACCTTTTTGTGCCTCAGTTGCTTGTTCTATCCTAGGCTTGCGAGGATGAAAAAAATTAAAACAGAACTTACTATGGGCTAGACACTCTTGCAAGTGCCTTTTCCATAAGAAGGCACCATCTGAACATCCCTGTGGGGAAGATAATATTATCAGACCCATCCTATACTGGGGGACGCTGACGCACAGAGAGGTTAAGTAACTTGCCTGAGATCTCACAGCTAAGAAACAATGGCGCCTGGGTTGAAACCCATAGAGTCTGGATCCAGAGCCCACACCCTTTGGCCACTCTGCTAGAACACCTCTCATCTTAAGGCACGAACACAGCCAAAGGATTCAGGACAGGGTCTGCCCCCGAGTAAGAGCTGAATAAATGGCAGCTGTGGTTATTATTTTACTAATATTATGAGTAATATAAGAACAGCTCCATGATATAAATGGAAAAAACAAGAAATCCCAGAAAGGTTCCCTGTAGTTGGGTCCCAATTACGTAAAAAGAAAAAAAAAAAAAAAAACACACCAAACATGACATATGTTTGCAGACAGACAGACAGACAGAGATACACAGGGGTGAGTGAAGGGGTCCCAACTGCTAACAGGGGCTTCCTCTGCGGTGGTCGGCATGTGGGAAGCACGTACTTCTTTTACTTTTTTCTTTATATATTTCTGTATTTTGAACATGTATCTTTTTAAAAAATAAAACAATGTATCCCTGTATTAGTTGTTTACCAGAAAAAGATTATTTTTAAAAGCAGGATATGAGATTGCACAGGCAGCATGATCTCAGCCATGTTTAGAAATGCAGGGAACGGAAGGCCAGCGGGATGGAACGGCATCAAATGTCAACTGATGTTGTCAGCGGGGGTGGAATTATGGGCGACTTCTCTCTCTGCTGCTCTGGATTTTCCAAAGGTGTAATAGTGAGCATGCGTTTTCTTTTTCCTATAATAAAAATTTGAAGTTCTTTGAAAGAAAAGCCGAAGTGCGGGGCTCTAGTGGGAGCCGCTGGGGTGGGCAGGGCCCGGTGGATTAGCACAGCCGGCAGCTTCAGGTCGCCCACCCCTCCTGGGCCACCGCCTGGAGCTGGGACCGAGCCTGGAACCACATCCTTTCCTGCCCCTGCCCCCCGGGTCCCAGTCCTCTGGCCTCAGAATTTCCTTGCTCCAGAGACACAACCAACTCCTGAATGAGAAGCTGCCAGACAAATTATTTCTCTGAGAGAAAGAGAAAAAATAAAAATAAAACCAACCCATTTCAACAGGTTCCCTGGCTCGGGGCCCATGGCGCATTCAAAACTGTGATGTAATTCTCACCAAAAGCAATAACAGAGCTGAATCTCTCCCCATCTGTGACACAGACCCGCCCAATGTTCTGCCTTTCAGGAGGAAGGAAGGGAGTAGAAGGAGGAGAAGGGTCTGCATGGGGTCCGTGCCAGGCTGGGGCAGAGGGACAGCTGGAAACCCAGTCTACTCATTAACAAATCTAGGAACCAGCTCATTAGATCCTCCCAACAACCTCAAGCAAGAGATGGCACTACGCCCATTTCACAGTTGAGGAAACTGAGGCTCAGAGGGGTCACCTTAGCCAGGGTCACACAGTTTTAGTAAACAAAGGAGCCAGAATCTGACTCCAAACCAGACTCCCAGTGGGTTCTGTTTTACACAGGTAATTCATTCTCCTGGTTGAAACACATAAAGTAAAACAAAACAAAACACACAGACACACAATGGAGTGTGAAGTCAAAAAGGATGTTTGCCACGGCTGCTAACAGCTCAGAGCTGCATCCTTCTCCTGGTGACCGCTCTTGGCTGGTTGGAGGTCCCCTTGCCTTGGGATGCTTGGGAGGTTCCACGGCCCGCACCCATCCCCACACACCACCCTGTACCCATCAGCCGAGGGTATGGATACTAACAGCCCAGCCCCCTTGCTACCAGGCGAGACAGACTACGACGTCATTCACACGCCATGGCTCCCCGTGGGATCAGGCCGCAATTAGACATCAGCTGAACACACACCTCTGTCTGTCTTCTCACCACCCTCATGCCCTTACAGGTTCCTCCTGGGAGCGCTCTCTCAATAAACCACTTGCAGAAAATCTAGGTTTTACTTCTTGGGAGCTTGACCTCAGAGACACTGTCCGCGTCCCCCCGCCAACATGGCTACTCTCCAGAGGTAAACCGTTGGCAGTGTCTTGTGTTTTTTTATTCCAAAAAACATCCAAGTGCGTGCACATTTGATTACGTCCTGCCCCACAAAAGTGGGGAGAGTTTCCTGCTGCCCGTTGTTTGCAGCTTGCCATCCACTTAACTTGTCCTGGTTGTCTCGCCATTTCTGCACACACAGCACTGTCTAGAGGAAGTGTCTTGCCGGAGCAGAGAGCTGCTGGGAATACTCACATTCACAGTGCAAATTGGGTAGACTGATGTTCAGGCTGACGTCAATTTTGCCCCCGCTGTCCTTGTCCGGGTCATCGACGTACAACTCGTTCACACTGAAGGAGACAAGTACAGAAGCCTTGTTGAGATGGGGACACCCATCCTGGCTGCAGGGGACAGCCAGGGACACTTCACTTGGTGACCACTGCTCAGACAACCCAGACTCCCATCTGGGGGAAGCCTGGACCTGCTCAAGCACAGGGGGAGCAGGGCTCCCATCTCCGTGGCGCTCTCCAAATGCGGGCCTTACCCCTTAGAAGGAGGGCAGAAGGACTGGACGGGACGGCGGCAAGAGCACGGAGTCAGACGGATTCATTTTCCAATCGTGACTCTGCCACTTTTCTATGGAACTCAGGCAGATAACTTCACCTCTGTGAACCCTTCTGTTAAATGGGGATACCACCACCCACTGTTAATGGCGTGTTCTGAACACTTACATGAGAATTGAGACCGTTCTAGGGATCAGGGCCAGGTACCAACAGGCCCACGGTTCCTGACTCCCTCCTCTCTTGAGCTCCCCCCACTCAATCCCCCACCCTCCCAACCCCCCAGCCGGCTGTGAAGTCGAGGATTCTCTGGGTACTCATCCTCACCCAGGCTCTCACAAAGCTCTAGACACAGCTAGACGAATACATGTATTACTTTCCTGTGGCTGCTGGAATGAATTATCACAAAGTTAATGGCTTAAGACAATACACATTTATTCTCTTATACTTCTGGAGGTCCGAAGTCTGAGATGGGTCTGCAGGGCTGTACTCCTGGGGAGAATCAGTTTTCTTGCCCTTTTCAGCGTCTAGAGGCCTCGGCTCATAGCCCCTTCCTCCATCTTCCAAGCCAGCCGCAGGGCATCTTCTCTCCTCTCTGACCTCCTAACTCCCTCCTGTAAGGACTCCTGTGATTCCATCCTGCCCACCTGGATAACCCAGGATCATCCCCCATCTCAAGACCCTTGACATAATCACATTTGTAAAGTTCCCTTTACCATGTAAGGTAACATACCTGCAGCTCTCAGGGACAGGGACGTGGGCATCTAGGTGGGGCGGGGGAGGCACGGTGTGGGCAGGTGGCTCCACGGGCAGCTAGGCCACCTTGCTGTTGGGGACAATGGCACCGCACTGGGATCTGTTAGCAACATGCTAAGTATTCAACAAATACTTTTTGAGCACTTACTACCTGTCAGGCGCTACAGACAGCGAGGAACCAGACAGACACGGTCTCTGCCTTCATTGAGCTTAGGGAGACCACTCAGCTCCTAAACAAACACCTTATCCCAACTTTGATGGAAAGCTGTGGGGTGCCGTGGGAGGGACTCACGGGGTGATGGACCCCTGGGGAGAGTGGGCTGGGAAGCCGTCTCTGACGGGAGTTGAGGTCTGAAGGATGAGTAGGCTGTCCTGGCAAAGAGGGAGGGAGAGTCGTCGGGACAGCACTGCAGAGGTCTGGAAGCGGGAAGGGCATGGGTCGTTGGGGTAACTGGACCAAGGTCACCATGGCTGCAGCACAGAGCCAAGGGAAGTGGGTGCGATGCAGTCGGAGAAGGGGTGGGGGCCAGGTTAGGTGGGCCAGAGGCCATCAGACTGGATCCTAAGCACAGCAGCATGGTGAGGCTGGCACTTTGATAGGATCCCTCTGGAGGCTTAGGACCAACCAGAGGGCCCTGTGCACTAGGGAGACCTGGGAAGCTGCTGCAGTGGTGCAGGTCAGAGATGGTGGTCTGGACCCAGAGTGGTGGGGATGGAGAGGAGGGAGGGATGCAGGTATGGTGTACGGAGCAGCCAGGACTCGCTGACGGACAGGGCACAGGGGCGGGTCGAGGGAGGCATGCAAGTAGACGGCCACGTTTCTTTCTGGAACCATTCACTGGGCTGGGGGCCTCTGGAAGAGGAGCAGGATCATTGGGGAGGGAAAGGTACCGAGTTCCATACGGCCGTGCCGAGCTCAAGGTCGCCGAGGAGCCGCTGAGTGGACACCAGATGGCTGTGGCTGAAGCTCACTTCTGATTCCCAGGTAAACTCCCCACGGGGAGAGGGCACCGATTCTCAAGGCCAGCCTAATGGGCAGCTACGGGGCAGTGCTTGAGGTGGCCGGGCTGTGGTTATTTTAAACATGAATCAGGCCCCGTGGGTCCTGTCCACAGGCTGTAAAATAAAGGACTGTCAGCTCTAAACAACTGGTCTCTAAGAGAGCCTTGTAAATGGCCACTTCTTTGGGAAAGAATGAGTCAGGCCGGGGCAAGGGCACTTCATTTTTACTAAGATCCTGTCTTTGTGCCCCTGGCTCCTAGTGTGATACAGCTGATGCTCAATTAACAAGAAAAGGTAGGCTCAAAAAGATACCTGGGGCTTCCCTGGTGGCGCAGTGGTTGAGAGTCTGCCTGCCAGTGCAGGGGACATGGGTTCAAGCCCTGGTCTGGGAGGATCCCACATGCCGCGGAGCAACTGGGCCCGTGCGCCACAACTACTGAGCCTCCGTGTCTGGAGCCTGTGCTCCGCAACGGGAGAGGCCGCGACAATGAGAGGCCCGCGCACCGCGATGAAGAGTGGCCCCCGCTTGCCGCAACTAGAGAAAGCCCTCGCAGAGGAACGAAGACCCAACACAGCCATAAATAAACAAATAAATAAATAAATTAAAAAATACACCATTATATTTAAAAAAAAAAAAAAAAAGATACCTGGAGCTTGTTTCCTCGTGGGGTCACAAGGATGTTTCCAGAGACAAGAGAGCAACAGACTCGGCTTAGCCTTCAGATCGCTGGGCCTCCAGGCCATTAAGCCAGGAAAGGCCCCAATCAGGCCTATATGCATTCATCTTATCCCTTCTGCTCCTGTGAAATGTCCTGATCCCTATTTTATTTATTTATTTATCTTGGCTGTGCCACGCGGCATGCGGGATCTTAGTTCCCTGACCAGGGATCAAACCCGTGCCCCCTGCACTGGAAGCATGGAGTCCTAACCACTGGACCACCAGGGAATTCCACTGATCCCCATTTTAGAACCAGGACACTGAGGCTCAGAGAAGGTGAGTCCCATCCCCAAGGTCACACAGCAAGAGCTGGCCAAGATGGAACCCCAACTCAGGTCTGCCTTCCACCAGGCTCTCCAGGGCTCACGCTGCCTCCCCTCCCTCTCGTTCTCAGCATCCAGGGTCAAAGGAGAAATTGAGCGGGGCCCTTGCCCTCTGAGGCCACAGGGTGTGAGAGAAGAGACAGGGGCCTGGGCTTGGCAGGCTCATAGCATTGGCCCATGTCAGAGATCAGGAAGAACAAATGAGCCAGTGGCAGAGGAGCGATGGGGACCACAGGAGGTTATGCTGGAGGAAAATCAAATTCTTCACAGCCAAATGCTCTTTCTTAAGCCTTCAGTGCCCAATTTCTACCCCTGCCTTAATTCGCAGCTCTGTAGGGTTGCTGAGTAATGAGATCACTGGGTGATTAACAGAACATCACGGAGAGAGAGCCCTCAGTTTCCCTTCCCAGCTGAGTGAGACTCTTCCTTGAAGCTACTCACCTTTCCTACCTGGGAGGCTGGGCCCCTGCACGTCACTGAGGGATTGTGGGATGATGTCATCCCCTGGCAATCCTCTGGAGGTGACCTCAACACAGAGTGAGGTGAATCCCAGGTGTGGCACCAAGGTGAGCTCACCCTCGAGGCCCCAGGAGGCCTCTCCCAGCCCACGGAACCCGGGCTCCCAGGGGCTGAAGTGCCGCCCCAGAGAAAGGGGCCGAAGTGCTGCGGAGGAGATGGAAAACTCACTGGCCTGCAGAGCTTGGGGCCAGTCTGGTTACGTAAGGCCAGGACTGGCTGCTCCCAGGCACCTTCTGGACGGGCTCCGGGCTGCAGGATAAACACGGTTCAATCACCTGTGCCGCCCGCCCCATGAGGTCAATACAGCTGCCTTCCACGTCCAAGGAAAATGTTCCAGGGCCCCTGGCCTCCTGCCACCCCATGCCAGCGCTGCAGGCCTGCCCTCAGCACCAGTCGCGGGAGCCTGCCAAGGCTAGTTAACGTTATTGGCTGAACTGATTTTAAAAGGCAAACAGAGGTTAGAAATCAGCCCACCTGGAGGGAAAATCAATGCTTTCTGTGGATTCACCACTGCTGTTTGGGGGCTCTTGTGGGCCTGACTCCTCCTGTCACCAGCATGGGTGATGAGAACCCGTGGGGCAGTGGCAGACAGATGTGGGCTCACCTCTTGGCTCTGCCACTTGGAAGCTGGGGGACCTGGGACTAGTTGCTTCGCCTCTCTGAGCCTCAGTTTCCCCAACTGTAAAACTGGGAAAGCTTTCTATTAAGTCTGAAGATAGGAAAGATCAATCTATGGTAATAAAAGTCAGAACAGTGGTGGTGGTGGTTCCTGACTTGGGAGGGGGCTCCAGGAAACCTCCCAGGAGGTGGAGACGTGTTGTCTTGACGGGGCGATGGTGACACGGGTGTGAACACAGGCAAGCATTCACCAAGCTTCACCTTTAACATTCGTGCACTTTGCCGTTTGTACATCATACACATACCTCACGAGAAAGAAGGAAAGGAAAAAAGGAAAGGGGGGAGGAAGAAAAGGAGAAAAAGAGGGCTAATGGTTCTCGCTACTTCACAGGGCTGTGTGAGGACTTGGCAGTAAAGCTGCAGGCTGTCCCGGGGCCAGGGGTGTGCACGTTATCATTTGTGTCTGAGGGCCTAGCACAGAGCACAGGCCCCTCTGGGTAAAGAGAATAAGGCGGCGTGTTGGATTTCCATGCTCTCAGGGTTCAAATCCTAGCTCTGCTACCCACTGGCTGGCTGACCTTCTACAAGGGGCTTTGCCTTCTTCACCAGCCTCAATTTCCCCAGATGTGAAATAGGGACAACCATAGACATAATCTTAGAAAAGAGCATGTGCCCAATGAATGCTCACTACTTTTATTGTTATTATGAACATCACAATGTTTACTGAGTTGATAATCACAGGCACAGAGACAGGATCTACCTCACAGCACTGTGGTGAGGATTAAACATGTGTGCAAGGCCCCTGGTATATTCTAAGGCCCACACAAAAGCTTGCCTTGCTTAGAACTAATCCAAGATGTCCCGGTTCTGAGCACCCAGCTGGAGCCAGGCACTATGCTGGGGCTTTTCACATATATCAGTACTATCTCATTTAAACAGCAAGCCAGCGTTTAATAGGAGTTACTGTTCTCTTTTCACAAGGATGAAACTGGGCTCAGAGGAAGGTAGAGAAAAGATTGACTAAGATCACACAGCCAGGAAGAGGAAGAGGCAGAGGCAGGATCGGACACTGGAGCCACTGATGCCCAGAGCCATGCTTTTTCCACCACATTCCACTGGGTGGGGCAGGATCAATGAAAGACCGAGAGGCAGGTGGTCCCCAAGCAGACCTGTGATGCAGGGGCCACCATCTTTCTGATAATCTGCAGATGCCCACCCTACCCCACCCATGGCCCTTGTGTCCCTCAAGCCTCCCTCTGTCATCTCTACCCACCACACCTCAGGAGCTGCAGCATCTGCCTCCTTCCCACCCGCAGCCCTGCCCCGGACGAGGGCTCCCTGAGCGGTAGCAGAGAGCTCGTGCTTACAACCTCTGTTTGGGGGGTGGGGCACATTCCAGGTGGGGGACGCCACACTGCGTCAGACTGCATGGGGGTCAGTAAGCAGTGGCCATGTAGGGAGAGAGGAAGAAAGGGACCAGGGAGGTTTGGGTGGGGGGAGAGTAGGTGGAATGTAACGGAGGGCCTTGAAATTCTAGGCTGAGGCGTGAGTCCAATGACATCTACAGAAAACAATTTTATTTGCTTTTAGAAGAGCACTTGAATACTTCGGATTCCTGCCCAAAGTCGCTGACCTCCATGCTTAATAATTTGATCTAATGGAAACTTACCCAGCAGTGAGGCTCGCAGTAAAGGGCTTGGGGTGGGAGTGGGAGGGCAGGGATGAGGTTATGCAAGCAAGCTCTCCGGGACCTTGAGTTTTAAATCTAGACCGTTCCAGGTGTAAGTAAGTGTACCTATTACCTACCAGGCAGATGTCCCCAAAGCATCTCTTTACAGCCACCTAGTCCTGCCCCCCCCCTTTCTCCAAAGCCATCACCCTGGGACCCTCAGCCCCTCTGCCTTGGGTCATCGCCCAGCCCCCTCACCAGGCCTTGGCCTCCAGGGTCACCCCGCCCCAAACCCATCTTTGCAAGAGGTGATCTTTCCGAGGCACGAACCCCATCCCATCACTCTATGCTCAGAAGCCTTCAGGCCTCCCATTGCTCCTCCACGTGATGACCATGGCTCTCTACCCAGCCCTGGCTCACAATCCAGGCCTCAGAGAGGGTAAGCTGGGCTCCTAGGGAGCCGTCGAGCTCCTCCTCCTGGCTAAGTTACTGGCCTACCCACTCTGGGCCTGCTACTAGAGCGTGTGAGGACACAGTTCAAGGTAACGTCCAAGTTCCAACTCGGTGGGCAATGGCTTCCTGCCTGTGAGGCCACCTCCCCCCAGAAGGGCGCATCCAAGTCTCCCAGTGAACTATTCTGACCAAAAAGCAGCAGCTGCCATGTCCGTGGGGCTCCAAAATGCTCTGGGCAGAAAAGGACGGGATATGGGGATCTGGGTACCAATTCTATGCTTTAGCATCAGACAGGCCTGGGTGTTTTTTTTTTTTTTTTTTCCCTCCTGGCCACTCCACACAGCATGTGGGATCTTAGTTCCCTGACCAGGGATCGAACCTGTGCCCCATGCAGTGGAAGTGCAGAGTCCTAACCACTGGACCGCCAGGGAAGCCCCAGGCCTGGGTTTGACTCTCGCGCTAACCACTTACCAACTGCACTGTGGTTTTAGCTTCCTGGTGCCTCAGTTTCCCCAGCTATAAAGTGAGACTAATGTCAACAGTAGTACTTGGCTCAAGGGGTTTTGTGACCTTTAAATAAGATGCGCATTGTAAAGTGCTAGCTTAGGTGGCTGGCATGTGGTTGCCTATTATAAATCACAACTGAAAAGTCTGAGTTGTATTAAGCTATAAATGATCAATGGAGAGTTCCAGTTACTACGTTTTCTTGTTATAAATCCTCATCAGGTTGATAATTAAGAGCAGCCGGAGCCTGGGCAGTCACAGGCTGGAATGTTCTGTGGCCACGTTCTCTGAGGAGCCGGACGCCGCTCCCCTACAGACACAGAGCCTCAGAGCACCCTGGGGGGGCCACTTTCCCAAGGATGATTAATGTCCAGGTTGAAGTCCAATCACCCGAACAGGTTTCCCCTCCCCGCCGGGCCGGGCCAGAATAGCCTCTTATGTCACTGATAACCACAGGCCAGCGTTAGAGCAATGTTGATCCAACCAGAGGTGACCTCATTTCCTTGGGTTACAATCTCATGGCGGGGGTGGGGAGGCCAACCCACTGTGGTCACAAAACTGCCAGGGAGGGCCAGCCACCCAGAAAAGGAAAAGAAGTGTGACCTGCGGTCCTTCCCAGATCAGCAGGGCTTCCCGGGGGTCGGAGAAGCTTCTGATAGAGGAAGGACTCCAAGGTGCAATCCTCTGTCCTCTGGATTTTCCTGTGGAGCCCTCGCCCGCGAGGACTCCCTTTGGGCAACTCTTGCACCTTGGTCACAAGGCCGCAGAGAGAAAGGAGGCATTAGGGTCACCGCATCATCGTGGATGGAGCCTCTGGCCCGGACAGGTCTCTCTTCTCACCCTCACTGCTCTGCCTCTCCCCAGCCCTCTCACTGCCGGTGGGGAAGTGCTTATTAGCCCAGGGCCAGACACAAGGCAAACACTGAATGAACGGCCCCTCGTGTTTTGATTCCCCTCATCTTTCTTCCTCCCCGGGGATGTGGTGGGACCAGCGTGTTCAGAATGCCCCCAGGAGCCGGGAAGAGGAAGTCCTGGAGAGGGAAAGGGGACAGAGCAGTGGGAACACACTGTGCTCTTGAGAAAGAAGTGAGTCCTGCCCTGGTAAATGGAGTGAGCTGTCCGGGCTTGCTCAAGTGCCCTGCACGCAGCAGCGGGGCTCCTGCTGCTGCAGTCACCAGCTCTGACGTCCAAATTTACCTGTTGGGGTGTTGCCAAGGCACTCTGCCTCATTATGGGCTAAGCTGACGATCGGCTGAATGAATTGCCTCTCAGAATGTCAGCTGGAGGTGAGGGAGGCCCCTTCTTAACTCAAGGCGGGGAGACAAAAAAATTAACACTCACAGAGTACTCATCACATGACAGGTGCTGAGTGGCCTTACAACCTTTTTCCTGTTAGACAGGGAAGAAATATGAAATGAATAAATGCCTGAAGGGATATGGATCTTAAAGTATATCAGGCACTATGTTAAGCACCTTTCAAGGTCAATAATCTTGTTAAAGCCTCACAAAATATCCCATACCTTCCCTATCTCCTACCCTGCTTTGTTTTTTCTTCAGAGCCCTTATCACTAATTGATACATTCCGTTGTGTTTGCTTGTGGACCATCTGTGTCCACCGCCTGCATTTTTGGCTTCTGTGAGCATGGAGTCACACGGTAGTAAATCGGACAGACCTGATGCCTGACTTCTGAGGGCTCAGGACCAAGGATGAGCACCATTAATCCATGGCAGTGTACAGAGCCTGGCCTGACTCGGGTCCACCTGCTCCGTATTCTACTCTCGCTGCTTGCTCACTTTGCTCTAGCCACACCAGCTCTCTGTCTTCACATACACCAGGTAATCCCTGCCTCAGGGCCTTTGCACTTGCTAGTGTCCCTGCCTGGAATAGGTAAAGCCTTGCACCTGGCACCTGGGATACGGTCAGGGCTCCCTCCTTGTTGCTGTCACCTGGGTACCGCTTCTCACCTGGCTCAGAACATGAGAGGCCTGCACAGAAGCCCCCCTCCCAGGGAATGGGGTGTGACCTGGAGAGACCAGCAGGTGCCTGGCACACAGTAGGTCCTTCATAATGCCAGCAGGTCTCAATTTCTGGCTGCTCTCCCTGCTTCCACCTCCAAATCATGATGGGATGACCCGTGAAATATCCAGTGGCCCAAAGGTGCACACTTGACTGGGACAGAGTCCAGGGGGAACAAAGCTCCTTGTCTGACCCCTGCCTGGTCAAGGAGTTATGTCTTGGGAAGCAGACAAGCTTCCCCAGACCTGGAAGGAAGCCTTGCCTCTGATGTACCCTCCCTTGTTTGGCCAGAAATACTGGGACCCAGAGAGGTTTGGCAACTTGCCACCTGTCACAGAGCAGGTGGTAACTGAGCAAGGACCTGGCCCTGGATCTCCCAAGGCCTTGTCCAGTGCTCTTTCCAACACTCCATGAGGCTCCTGGGGCTTTGGTGCCATCAGAGTTAAAAACAGGATCAGAGAGAGACGGAAGACAAACTCTCCCACATCAGAAGAGGGCGGGAAGCTATATTCAGAAACGAGTTGGGGTGGGGGAGGGGGCGGGGGGCAAGACAGTGGACAAGTCCCCTCACCTCTCTGAGCCTCAGTTTCCTCATCTATAAAGAGGGGACAACTACCTCCCAGGGCTGTTTGAGGATTAAGGCGGTAATGGTTACAGAGCAACAAGGACCATCTTGGGCTGAGCAGCTATGTTTTCAGTTTCCTATTGTCTTGTGGCTGACAGGAAACCAAGAAATTCCATGAGTGAAAAAGAAAATTCCAGTGTTGGACAGGGGAGTGGGTGGCCAGAGCCCAGCCCCGTGATGACTTTCTGGGTTATAAACATGGAAATGCAGAGGCTTGGAAGCCAGAGGTGAAGGCAGGAAGCTTCTGGGTCTAATTCATCTCAGAGGGGCATCTGATGAGGCTGTGACTGAATAATTCCAATGGCATTCGGTGTTACACAGGCCCCAGAGCATTTACTTGGTTATCTGAACTACAGATGATTCTAGGAACTGGGGATGGATTCACAGTGCGTCAACCCGCTGCCAGGAAGCCCATGCTGACTCCTCACCCAGTGTGGGCCTAGAACAGGGAAGGGGGCTTGGTTGAGGGGGCCAGGCTCCGATGTCAGAACCCCGCCCCCTCCACCGCCTCGGGTAGAAAGCTGCCCCCATTTTTCTCTGACTTCTTCCAGCTTTAACATCAAACGACCCTGTGATGACTCAGAGGGAAAAAAGCCCACTGGCCAAACACAGGGACGGCAAACATGAGCAAATGATTTCTGTTCATCTGCGGACCCGGGAGGTGCCTCCCTGACCCCAGAAGGGAACCAAAGTTTTCTCTTCAGCTTTAACAAAGCAATGTTGGTTTTCGCTCTGGCTTTAAAAACCTTTTAAGAAACAGAGGAGTGACTGATGCCACAGGCTTGGAAACAGGAGGTAGAAGGTTCGGAGGTTTCTCTCCGAGAAGCCCCTCTCTCTTCTCACCTGGGGTCCCCAGAAGCTCTGGAATGCCTCACCAGTGGGCGATGTAACTTACATTTCTGTCGTTATGAATCCGGTGAGCTCCGAGAGGAAGAGGAAGAGGATGAAGAGGCAGCAGCAGATAGAGACTGGAAGAAACAACACAGACACCCAGTTAAGGGTGGTGGGCACTGATGGAGGGAAGCCAGCCCCCCGACCCTGCCCTCAGAGAAAAGTTGCTTACAGGGAGGGGGACAGAGGCCCACAGACCCTCCCCAAAGCCCCTTCTTACTCTTGGCCTCAATGTGAAGCAGCCCCACTGTCAGAAAGGTAGACCACCTTTGGAACTGATCTGACCCTCCCGTGTGGACCTCCCCACCCCCCCATGCCCCCAAATAGGCAGATCCTCCAAGGGGCCAGCCCGCCTTCCCTCCATAACAGCATTCTCATGCAGAAGTCAGTCAGAAAATAAGGGCTGCAAATCGGTGGCCCACAGATGTGTTCTGTTTGGCTCGACTGATGCATATTTTAAAATTTGGAGTTGACATTGAACAATCCAGAGATTTCACATAAAAGTCCAGATTTCTGGCTGCTCCAGAACACTCAAGCCCTTGTTCCCACAGGGACTCTGAGCTCACCAGTTTGTTACAGGCCCCACCATCCCCTCCTGCCACCCAGATTCCAAGGCTGAGGCAGAGTGTCGGTTGCCCTCCATCATCACCTGCTGTGGTCCCATCAACATTGTGCCCGTGTCCCTAGCAGAGGCGAGAACATGAGGATACTCAGTGCTGTGCTTCAAAAGAAGGGACAGCTCTCTGTGGGAGTGAAGAGTTGGGGTCCTACAAGTCTGAAATGCAGAGAGAGCAGAATGGAGCTCCAGGGTCGGCCCACATCACTTGGATTTATCTCGCCTGCCTGGCCCTTGATGAGGTTGGATTTTGTGACCCTGGACTCGCTCCTTGGGTCAGGACATAACGAGTGCCCCAGGGGCTGGCCCTCAACTCATCTCCAGATACTCCCCCTACATCTAACCACCCAGCGACCTCGAGCCACGTGCTGTTTCCCAAATATGCTATGGCTCCTGTCTGGAATGTCCTTCCCCATCTTCCCTCCTCCTCCTTGGTCATCCTCTCTGCCTGGTGAACTCCTACTCATCCTTGCAGGTTGAGGCCCAACTCAAATGTCCCTTCTGGTGAGAAGCTCCCCCAACCCTCAGAGGTTGAGCTGGTCACTCTTTCCTCTGTGTTCCCTGCCTCTATCTGAACACCTTCCAAATGTTATCTGTGGCTCTCCCTTTCACTAGAGTGATAGATACCCTGGAAGGCAAAAACTCCACAGCTCCAGTGCTTGGCCTGGGGCTGGGCACACAGGAGGTAATAATAGGTTTCGTATAAGGCAGGGAGCCAGCCCCCAGAATACAGAATAAGGGCTGAGTGTGCCTCATCTGGGTTTATCATAGAGGCATGTCGTGGGCAATGGCTCACACAGTGTGGTCCCACTACTCACATGCTGTGTGTCCCTGGGTAAATTAACTTAACCTCTCTCTGCCTCAGTTTCCGCATCTGTAAAATGGCACCAGTAGTAGCACTTGCCTTATGGGGCTGCTTGAGAATTTCCACAACACAGAAACTGGACTTGAAATAACGCCTGGCAGGTAATAATGGCTCAAGCATTAGCTCATTATTAGGATTTTCATCAGGGAGACCTTGGAGGGTGTGGTGATTTGGGGAAGGTGATTTGGCCAGTGGGTTGACCCTCAGTTTCCCGCAAAGAAAAGTTCCCAGTACCACCTGCTGATTCGGCCACATTCTTGAGAGTCTGTACCTGGTTGGCTGAGCCGTCCTGACTGATGCTGAAACCAGGTTATTTGTCATCATCACCATCATTATTATTATCATCATCTATCTATGGCAAAATATACAGTCAAAGATACGTTCTGGGCTCCCCTGGTGGCAGAATGGTTAAGAATCCGCCTGCCAACGCAGGGGACACGGGTTCGAGCCCTGGTCTGGGAAGATCCCACATGCTGTGGAGCAACTAAGCCCGCACGCCACAACTACTGAAGCCCGCACGCCTAGAGCCCATGCTCCGCAACAAGAGAAGCCATTGCAGTGAGAAGCCCGCGCACCGCAACGAAGAGTAGCCCCCGCTCACTGCAACTAGAGAAAGCCCATGTGCAGCAACAAAGACCCAACTCAGCCAAAAATAAATAAAATAAATAAATAAAATAAATAAATTTATTTAAAAAAAAAACATTCTGAGGCAAGAAGGCAGAGAACAAGTGTTTGTGGGGCACCTACCACATGCCCTGCTTTGGGAGTGTTAACAGATACCTGTCACGTCACACTCCCGTGTGAAAGAGGGTATGAGTCCGTGTGAGGGTGTAGAAATGGAGGCTCAGAAAGAGGAAGAGAGTGGCCCAGGGACACACTGGGTGGCAGGTGGGGGGGGGGGTGGGGAGGGCAGGAACCTGAGCGGTCTAGAGCCAATGCCCTAAGAAAAGGAACCCCGAGATCTCAGACTCCAAGTGAAGGGCAGGACAGGGACATCCCCAGAGTCCCCACCAAGCCTCCAAAACCACACCCAGACATGGGGCATACTAGAATGACTCCCCATTTCTTCCAAACTTTGAAAAAGCTGTACAGGGCAGAGTTTAAGGGTTTTACTTTTTTTTGGAAGAAGTAATACATGCAAGTGATAAGAAAAATCATCAAGCTGTATAAAAAGGCAAACTGTGTGAGTCTCTTTCTCACTCCCGACCCACAGCCCCCTGCTCAGAGGTACCACCCTTACAGCCTGTGTCCTGCCATGGGTATACGAGTTTTTCATCTAATCAAATAACATAATGTACACATGCTTTCTCTCTTTTTTTAAAATTTAATTTTATTTATTTTTTTTGGCTACGTTGGGTCTTCGTGGCTGCGCATGGGCTTCTCACTCCAGTGGCTTCTCTTGTTGTGGAGCACGGGCTCTAGGCGCACGGGCTTCAGTAGTTGCGGCATGTGGGCTCAGTATTTGCGGTGCGTGGGCTCTAGGGCATGCGGGCTTCGGTAGTTGTGGCTCACAGGCTCCGTAGTTGTGGCTCGCGGGCTCCATAGTTGTGGCTCGCGGGCTCTAGAGCGCAGGCTCAGTAGTTGTGGCGCACGGGCTCAGTCGCTCCGCGGCATGTGGGATCTTCCTGGACCAGGGATCGAACCCGTGTCCCCTGCATTGGCAGGCGGATTCTTAACCACCATGCCACTAGGGAAGTCCCTGTACACATGCTTTCAATCGTGCTTTGCTCACTCAGCAATCTATGTCTAAGCAGGTCCCACATCAGTTTATACAGAGTGGCCATGTGGCTTGTTTGTTTTCATGGCATAGAAATTAATTTCAAATGTCTTCTCCAGCTGCTGAACAAATCCACTGCAGAAGACCAGCTGGCAATCCAAATTTCCCAGGCTCACATCCTTCCCCTTCTCACCTGCAAACTGCAGCTGTGATGCCTCCTGATAAAGAATCCCGCCAGGTGGGCAAAGCACCCTACTCACTTGAAATCTCACACCTTTTCTGACCCATGTTTCAGAGCCATTTTCACCCTTCCCACCCCACCTTCAAGCCCCAGCAACCCACAGGTTGCTGTAATGATGAACAGGCCCAAACTCGGGAGGTGTTTTTGAAGGTCAATGCTGACTTAGGCCAATCCAGGTTTTCTAGCTGCCTTCCTTGCTCCAAGCCTGCAAATGGGCCCCAAACTTCTGACTCTATGCAGATCAGTGTTTTTGAAGGTCAATGCTGACTTAGGCCAATCCAGGTTTTCTAGCTGCCTTCCTTGCTCCAAGCCTGCAATCAGGCCCCAAACTTCTGACTCTATGCAGATCAGAGGTGGGGGGATAGGGATGGGAAGGCCTCCTTCTGAAACCTGCCTGCGTTGTCCCAGGCTTGGACCTAGCAGCTGGATAAGTGCAGAGTCTGCTCAGCTGAATCCGAGTATCCAGCAGCCCATGCTGTGTGTCTGCTTCCCCTACCTGGTCCCCAGACTGGAAAGACAGAGACAATGTCTCAGCACCCCTGGGGCCTCAGGGTCTAGCATAGTGCCTGGCTCAGAGGAGGTATGAAATAAATATTTGTTGAGTGAGTGAATGAATGAATAAAAAAACATGAAGGCAGGTAGGAAGTATTTCCACCAGAAAGGCCTTATGATACTGAAGAGTTTTTCAATCCATGTTTGGGCAAGATGCTCAGGCTCTGTGACTCCAGACTTCTTCTGAAAGTGACTCAGGCACTGGACAGTAGGAATGTGACGCCAGGAGGATGCTCGCTAGTGGGAGATCCGGTGCAGCCAGCCAAGGGGACACCGGACCCAAGACCCAGACACCAGCAAGTCAAGGAATCTGTGTAAGGCCACACGAGCACTTCAGTGGAGAAGGCAAAATTCAAACCTCGACTCGTGAGTCTCCAGTGCCCTTGCTGGTTCCTTCACTTATTAATAGCGCTTACCATGACGTCATGAAATGGTGTGTTTCTGCATCTGCCTGCCTGCTCAGCCATGCACTCTTCAAGGACAAAGACCGAAACCCATTCATCAATTTGGTCCCAGGACGTGGCACACGACCTGGCCCCAGACCTGGCTGATAAATATTTGTTCACTAAATGGTAGCTAAGGGCTGGCTTCCCGTGCTCACGCCTTTCCTCTTGTGCAAGGGAACTTGCCCTCTCACACACTGTGCTTGAGACTACAAATCAAACCACGTCCCCGGAGGGCCACTTGGCAGTACCTTCTGCATTTCACAATGCACATGCCCTCTGACCTGGTAATTCCTCTTCTAGGAAAGTTACCTTACAGAAATAACCATACAAGGATACAAAAACATATGGACAAGGATGTCTATAATAGCAATAAGCTGGAATCAGAACGCCCATCCTCAGGAGGCTGGTTACATAAACCGTGGGTCGGCCAGATAATGGAAAGAAGCACATGGTGGCCGTTCACGCGCTGGAATGAAAGGTGTGCAGGATGTGTCAGTTAAAAAAGGGCAGGGAAGGACGGTGTGGCCAGTACGCTCCTGTCTGTGCTTAAAATGACGACACAGGTATTTCAAAGACTGAATATGTTTTTTAAAAATTCTAGAGGGATACAGACCTGATTGTTAAACATACTCGATAAGCGACAGGACTGCAGAGCCTGCAAAGAAGCGGCCTGAGCTGTTGGCGGTAGGAAGGGGATGGGAAGCCTCGTTGGAATTTTTGTGACCAGGTTCATAAACTAATTGAACGGGTAGATGAACGAGCCCTTTTCCTCTTATGTGCCCCGAGTACCTTTTCCGTGGGGATCAAGGCACAAAGCGTCACAGCTTCTGCGGTCACAGACCCTCACGGGCTGTGGGCTCCAAGAGGAGAGTGATAAGAAGAGGTGCACGGTCCAAGCACTGAGAGTTTGCCACGTACCCCATACTTGACAGGCGTGATCACACTGAACCCCCAGATCAGAAAACTGAGTCTCAGAAAGGTGAAGTGACGTGCTCAAGGTCACCCAGCTGCTAAATGGGAGAATGAACCCAGCTCTGCCAGACCTGAAGCTAGCAGGACATGAATCCTGCTGCCTGTTTCCCTTTGTAGGAATAAAATGTTTTTTACAAAAATTCTCTCCCTGGATTAGCAATTTAAAATGTCCACATCTCCAGGGATGTGGACATCCAGACTCAAGAAGGCATCTGCAGCTTGGACGACCTAAGCTAGAGGCAGAGCCAGCCGGGGTGCGGGGATCCCCAAGGTCATCCCCTGACCTGATAATGGCCTGCCCTGGGAAGCAGCAGTGGACTCCAATATGACTGCCCGGCCCCAGGGCCCTGCTCAGGGGACAGTCCATGGGGAGGGTCCCTCTCCCACACCAAGCACTGGAGAGGCCCACCTCCTGCAAGCTGTGAAACTTCAGACAAGTCACTTCACCTCTCTGAGTCCATTTTCTCATCTGGAAAATGTGGGTAGAGCCTTCCTGCTTGCAAAGTGCTTTTGGTTTGTTTTTATATTTTTTAAAATAAACTTTATTGTGGAATAATAATAGACGCAAAGATAGTACAGAGAGTTCCCATCCGCCCTTCGCCCAGCTTCCCCTTATGTTAACATCTTACATAACCCTGGTATGTTTGTCAAAATGAGGAAATTAACATTGTCCAATACTGTTAACTATGCTACAGACTTATTAGATCACTAATTTCTCCGCTAGTGCCTGTTTTCTGTTCTGGGACCAGACCTGGTATCCCATTTTGCATTTAGTCATCGTGTCTTTAGTCTCGAATCTGTGACAGTTCCTCAGTCTTTTCTTGGTTTTCAAGACCTTGCTACTTTCAAAGAGTCTTGGCCAGGTGTCCTGTAGAGGGTTCCCCAGGCTGGGGCTGTCTGCTGCTTTTCCATGATTACACTGGGTTGTGGTTTTGGGGGAAGATCTCACGGAGGTGAGGTGCCCTTCCCATCAAATCCCATGGCAGGCAGCAGGCATGTGACATCTACGTGACCTCTTCCTCACTGGTTGATGCTAACCTTTGTCACTCGGTGACGGGGCAGGCTCTGGATGTCTCCACCATAGTCACTACTTCCTTTCCATTCTCTCCTCTTTAATAGTGAGTCACTAGCCCACACTCCAGGAGAGGAGAGTTGAGCTGTACCTCTCAGAGGGGCATATATTCATGAATATTATTTGGAATTCCTCTATAAGGAGGGTTCATCCCTTCCCTCCCATTTATTTAGATCAGTATGGACTCCTGGACCTTTTTCTTAATTCTTTGGGTAACAAGCCAATAATGCCATTATTTATTGTGTTACTCAGATTGCCCTGTGTTGGTCTTTGCCCTCTTTCAGGCTGGCTCCTGTGGCCTGCTGACACACGCCCACCCCCCTTTCTTTTCCTCCGGGCACTTTTTTGCTTTCTGGCACAAGGTGTCCCAGGCTTATTTTGTACACTTCCTGCCCCAGCCCTGCAATCAGTCACTTCTCCCAGGAGCCCTGGGTCCTTTTAGTAGAAGACTGGCATTCAGAAACCAAAATCTGAGTGAGAGGATTATTTTTTTAAATGGATAGAAACATCCTTAGGTCAAAAACTCAAATAGTCTAAAAGGTGTGAAGAGAAAAGTCAGTCTCTCTCCAACCCGTGAGCCCCCGTTTCCCCTCCCAAGGACAGCTACTCTTTTTTTTTTTTTAACTTATTTATTTTTGGCTTCGTTGCTGACGTGGGCTTTCTCTAGTTGCGGTGAGCGGGGGCTACTCTTCGTTGCGGTGCACAGGCTTCTCATTGCGGTGGCTTCTCTTGTTGTGGAGCACGGTCTCTAGGCATGTGGGCTTCAGTAGTTGCGGCGCAGGGGCTTAGTTGCTCCGCGGCATGTGGGATCTTCCCAGACCAGGGATCAAACCCGTGTCCCCTCCACTGGCAGGCGGATTCTTAACCACTGCGCCACCAGGGAAGTCCCTGGGGCAGCTACTCTTTTTTTTTTAAATTAATTAATTAATTTATTTATTTTTGGCTGTGTTGGGCCTTCGTTTCTGTGCGAGGGCTTTCTCTAGTTGCGGCAAGCGGGGCCACTCTTCATCGCGGTGCGCGGGCCTCTCACTATTGTGGCCTCTCTTGTTGCGGAGCACAGACTCCAGACGCGCAGGCTCAGTAGTTGTGGCTCACGGGCCCAGTTGCTCCGCGGCATGTGGGATCTTCCCAGACCAGGGCTCGAACCCGTGTCCCCTGCATTGGCAGGCAGATTTTCAACCACTGCACCACCAGGGAAGTCCCTGGGGCAGCTACTCTTGATGACTGATTTCTGGTGTCTCCTTTCAGAAACAGGTGATGCTATACCTTCCAGGGTTACAGTGAGGACAGAGAAGAGCTGAGGGACTAGAGGCGGGGCCCAGCAAGACGCCCATCATTTCTTCCCTCCTCCTGTCTCTCTGTCTTCCCTCCCTGGCCCAGCATTTCTGCAGAGGGCGGGCAGGCACAGGTACGGGGGGTGGGGAGAGGGTCGGGAGCAACGGGGAGGAGGGGGCTACTCACTAATGGCCCCGGTGTACGTCGGCTGTGTGAGGTCCTTGGGCACCTTCCTGTAGATGTCAAACCTGCGGAGAGCAAAGGGGACGGGGTGAGGTGGGCGCAAAGGGCAGGTGTCAGGCAGCGGGGGGAATGGTGCTGGCTGGTGTGCCCCGCAGCCGCCATTCTTCCCCGAACCAGCTCCCCCAAGAGGCCTGAAGGACGTCCCCTGCCCCCCATGGGATCCTGGCTCCCACACCTCCCTTGTCGCACTGCCTCACTACTTATCAGCCCCTGAGACAGATGGCCTGGACCCCTCATCTGATTCTGGTTCTTGGTTGGTCTTGCCCCCAGCAGAATGTAAGCTCCATGAGGGCAGGGACCTTGTTAAGTGTTGTCCCCTGCCGCGTCCCCAGACCTTTGCTTGGGCCTGGGGCACAACAGGCCCCTAGTAAGCACTGGGGGAATGAACTGAACCTGAGCGTTGGCTTTGTCTGACGCCGAAGGGAACGGGCAAGCGCAGTCTTTCCTGAGTTCTCTGACGGCGCTGCATTCTTGCCTGGCGTCACCTCTCCGCCCCCTCTTCCCTTTCCTGTCTCTGCCTCCTCCTGTTTCCACTCCCCACTTCCCCAGCTTCTGCAGCCTTCTTCTTGGAGATTCTCCTGAACTCCAAGGCAGGAGGTTAACAGAAAATCCTGCCTGGGGCTGACATCGGCTGGTGACAGCCCTGGCTCCAGCTCACGTGGGTTTTTGCCCAGACACAGAGCAGACGCCTTTCTTTCATATGGATCCCACCAGAGCAGACAGGGGTGGTGGGGTGGTGGTGGAAGAATTGGGGGCTTTGGGGTCAGGCAGACACGGGTGTAATTCTGGCCAGTTGTTTTAAGGGTTAAGGCCCTAGAATCAGACTGCCCTGGGTTCAAATCTTGGCTGGTCTTCTTCCTTGCTGTGTGATGTCAGGCAAACAACGTCACCTCTCTGAGCCTCAGTTTCCTTTTCTGTACTACTACGAGACCCCGCTAGGCCCCTGAGTAAGGGAAAGAAACGTCAGCAGAGGAGCTGACACAGAGCATTCCCAGGCACTTGGCTTCTTCCCCTTCACTTGATGAGCAAGCAGCTCTAAGTCCACAGCCCGTTCCCAGCTCTCTGGTGAAGAGGCTGGCGGCTCCGCCCTCCAGGGGTGATGGGCTGGCGGATGGCTCCTCTTGGGTGATTGGGAAACAAGGCTAGTGCCGTGCTAAACCCGATGCAATGACTTGGAAATCTTGCCTAAGATCTGATACTTGACTCCTGTGCATTCACTCTAATTATACGTGAAAGGTGCTTGGTTCCTCAAGACCTCAGAGGAGAAAACATTCCTATAGGCTGCAGAGCTAAAAGGTATCACTTTCTCTCCCACCTGCTCAGCCACCAGTCTCCTGTGCTTAGGCCCCGAAGGGCGCTAAAAACTGGGGCTGGGAGTGTGGTCAGGAGGGGTGGGGGCCTCATGTGACTCAACTATCCATACCTACTCACCTCCCTTATTCTGAAAATGCTGCCCACTTTACCTGTGGGAGGCATATTAGAGGAGAGAGTATGTACTGGGGAGTTAGCTTGCCTGGGCTCAAATGTGACCCCACCACTGTGTGACCTTGGGAGCGTCACTGAACCTCTCTGTGCCTCAGTTCCTCTGTCTGCAAAATGGGGGCAACAACAGTAACTATCTCACTGCATAGGGATTAGAACCAAATGACTTAGTGCATATAAAGCACTTAGAACCATGCCTGGCACCCAAAAGTACTATATCAGTATTTGCTGTTACTATGATTAATGTTTATTTGGCTGACATTTATGAGCACCTACTATGTGCTAGCCCTCTTTTAGGTACTAGAGACATGGAGATAAAATCAGCCCTCAGCTCTGTGTACCTGTAGTTTAGCAGCAAAGACAAAGAGGGAATCAAAAGGAGAATGCAGTGGTGCCCCACCATGGGGTTTGCTGGAGGTGCCAGATGAACCTGGAAAGGGCACCTGGGGTCATCTTGAAGCTTCCAGAAAGAGCTGATGTCTGAGCAGGAGGATGGGAGAAAGGGTAGGTGCAGGCAGAGACTGGTCCAGGTAGTAAGAATAGCAAAAGCAGAGACGAAGAATAGGACGGAGCCTGACGTGCTGGAAGGCTAAGTTTACCTGCCTGTGGTGCTAGGATGGGAATGGAGGGAGTGGATGCTGGAGAGGCAAGAGGGGCTTACAAGCCAGCTTCCTGGTCCAGTTAATACCTGGTTACTACCCTGGGCCCACAGCCAGAAACTGGGCCTCATGGTTTAATAAATATATGAGCCACCATTTCAAAACTGGGAGTTTTATGGGAAGTCAAAGGCTGCCCAGGGTAAGGAGTGGGGGGTGGCCTAGAGCAGAGTGTCAGAACCTGACAAGGGTGAGAGAGGGAGAGATGGGAGATGGTTGCATACAGGGGGCTGATCAAATATATAAATACAGTGAGGATAATGGGGGCCGGGTGCCTCACTGTTGGGGAAGGGAGGTATACATAGAGAGAGAAGTAGAATAAACCCCATGGTGTTAGAGTGGAAATGAAGGTATTGCTGTGAATTCATGGTTTTCAGCATACACAAATAGAGAAATATCCATGTGTGTAGACACATCACATATACATTTACTTCCTAGCTCGTTATATAGAGAGGGTGCAGGAACAGTGACAGCCAGATAGCAATGAGCACATTTGGACCTCAAACCTTGGCTTCTAAATATCATTCTTTACTCAAAGGAATCAGCTCCTTGGAGAAATGGCTGATTCCAGGGCTGGGTAGGGAAAATGCAAGATGAACTTGGAGTGTCTTCTTATGTCAGAAAGCAAGAAAGAATGATGGGACATATCAAAAGGACAAGAAGCCAGCTTAAAGGGGCTCCCACTGGCCAAAGAAGGGGCAATGTAAGCATTAAAATCAACAATCACAGTAATAGATTATGACCCGCTAGATAAAATAGGAAGCCAAAAATCTACATAGATATAAATAAAGAAATAAGTAAATCAAGTCTGATGAGGAATGGGGTACTTCCATACCTTCTAAGTACCTCCCCCCCCCCAAATCTTTATTAATCATAAAGGGAAAAAGAGTAACTTTACAGAGGAGAAACTTGACAGACATCACCGTAATCAAGTGACCAAAGGGAGTGTCACCAGTAAGGAGACACATCATGTGCCTCCTGATATGAAGTACTGGGGAGAGTACCCCATCACTCCTGTGGGGAACTTGCTCAAGTGTACAACCTCAGAAGAATTATGAGAAAACATCAAACAAATCTAAACTGAGTGTCATGCTACAAAATGACTGGCCAGCATTTGTCAAAAGTATCAAGGACATGAAGGCAAGTAAAGACTAAGGAACTGTCAGAGATTGGAGGAGACTAAAGAAATGTGACCACTAAACCCTGCAGGCTGTCCTGGATCAGAGAAAGGACATCAGTGGGACAACTGATGGGATTTGAATAAGATCTATACATTAGTTAATAGCACTGTAGAATGTTCTTTTCCTGGTTTTGAAAACGGTTTGGTTATATAAGATGTTATATAATGTTATATAACATTTAAGGAAGCCTGGGTAAAGGGCATATGGGAAGTCTTTGTATTATTTTTGCAATTTTTTGGCAAGTCTGCAATTATTTCAAAATGAAAAGTTAAGATTTTTTTTTAATTTAATGAAAATTTTTTTAAAGCTTAAGTGGGAGATTTCATGTAAAAATCCCACCCAGCTTGCTTTCTTTGTGTATGCTTGGTCCCTATAGGCATCAGAATTTGAGATGCTGGCTTAACAAATGTTGGCCAGGTGTGCTGGGTGTCAGGCAGAGTATGTCTTTGTCAGGGGAGGGAGGGGAGATGAAGGCTGAGCGAACGAAGGTCTAAGAGAGGAGGCGAGACTTGGACAAAACTACAGGAGGCAATGGCAATCAAAGAAGGTAGGTGCTCCGGAAAGAGTGAATGACGCAAACCAAAATCACTGCCATCCCATGTGGGGTGTGTTCCCACGTATACTTGTATTTAATTCTCACAGTAACTCTGGCAGATACTGATATCCCATTTTTCCAGGAAGAAGACTAAGGCTCAGCCATAAGCAACTTGCTCAAAGTCAGCAAGTCAATTTAGCAGAGCTGGGATTCAACCCCAAGTCTGGGTCCACAGGCCATTGTCCTTCCACTGCCCTGTACTTATGGGAATCAGTTTAGAGCTCATTGATTGGTAAACTAAAGTCTCAAGGTTTTGCTTATTTGCTTTTCTGAAGATGCTGCCCCAGAGAAGATGGGGCTCTCTTGGAAAACAGGGACCAGCACAAAACACATTAATTAATTCAACAGGTATTTACTAAGTACCTACTAGCAGTGCTCTAGATGGTGGGAAAATGAAAGTGGTCAAGGTAGACATGGCCCCTGCCCTCATGAAACTGCCGGTCTAGCAATGCTGTTGGCTCCTTGAGAAGGGCCACCTAAACAGAATGTTCTCTGATAATGATTCCATTCCCATGCCGCAAATCCAAGCTGGGGAGTGGTGGTAGGGTAAAGGGATAGCTGAAAAGGACCCTGGGTTCAGAGCTGACCACAAGCCAAGTGAGTCAGCAGTGAATGTCACTAAGAAAATGGGCCACCGGGAGGCTGGTGAGAACCCAGGCATGTGACAGATCAGGAAGTCAGCCGTCGTCTCTGGCTCACATTAGTCAGTCCCTCACTGCGGTGATGTGGTGATGCGATTAGATGTGGCCACCCACTGTTAAGAGAATGTAGAGGAAAGGGTAAGGAGAAAGGGGGAGAGGGGAAAGGACGCTTAGTGTACATCTAGTGTGTGCTGGACTCATGCTAGGCCCTGGACCGACATGTTCTCATCTAATTCTCTCAGCCAACTTGTGAGTTGGGGATTGTTATCCCATTTTACAGATGAGGCTCAGAGGCTGCTGACTTGGCTAAGCTCTCACACCTATGAAGTGTCACAGCAGGGATCTGAATCCAGGCCTAATTTACATTCTTGTTGCTTTTCCCAACGATGTGGGGATAAACCAGGACCATGTGGGTGGAAAATACTTCTTAGGAAGAAAGATTAAAGAATTGGAATTGCTTGGCCTTAAATAGAGAAAGCTAAAGGATAGATTCTTTATGTTTGTCCAAAAATGCTCTTTCCCTGTCCTCCCCCTAGACTGTGAGTTTCTCACGGGAAGAACCTGGGCCTCCTTGCTGCCCAGCCCTGCCCGATCCAGGCCCTTGGGGAACTGATCTGAACGAATGGGTCAATGGATGAATCTATACAAAGATAAGGTCCACTGGCTGGCCCCATAAACAAGATTAAGATGAAATGGATGGTGGGGAAGCTGAGTGATGGGTCCTCAGGGGTTCCTTGTACTGTATTTAGACATGTTCACTTACAACAAATACAAAATGGGCTTGAATGAAAGCAAGAAAACAATCAACTGGACTTAAGAAAGACTGAGCTAGATGCCAGAAGAATGGGAGCAGTGCCCAGAGCCAGGTGGACCATAGGTTTGTCACCTGTTGGAACAGGACCCAAATGCGGAGACCCCAGGGGACCTCCTGCCTTCACCACGCTCTGCTGTTGGGTCTAGAAGGTGTTCTGAGATCACTGTGTCCAACCCATTCATTTTACAGAAGAGAAAACAGAAGCCCCAAGAAGAACTGACTCACCCAATTCAAGGTATAATTAAACTCAGAGTATTTAAAACAAAAACAAGCCAATAAAAAGCTTGTGAAATCCTTGTTATCTCATGCTCTTGAAATGTCACATGCTACTGACTTTCAACCAGGTGCAATCTGGGCCCCCCAGGGGACATTTGGCGATGTCTGGAGATATTTTTGGTTGTCACCCCGGGGAGTGGGTGGTATCCAGCAGGTAGAAACCCAGGGAAGCTAATGCATCTTACAATCCTACAAGGCACAGCCCCCTACAACAAAGGATACCAGCCCCAAATGTCCATAGCACTAAAGTTGAGAAACCCTGTTGTAGGCAGAGAAAACCTTCCCATGCGGGAAGCTCATTTTCCCACTGAGCCTATGTTCTCTCCACAGAGATGCCTCCAGTTGCCTCTGCTCCGTCTGGGTGAAGTCATGGCCATGGCCTTGATCGCCCCTGCGGTCTTTCCCTGTCCTTTTCTGCTCTGTGCCTGAGAAGGCACACTTGGAGAGAACTGGGCAAAGGAACCCCCAGGGGAAAAATAAAGTCCACCTGAATTTGTGACTTCTTATAAAGGTACAGTAAGTACAAGGGTCACTATTTGAATCAAAAAGGCGCTCAATCCGTGCCTCTAACTTCATTATAACTTAGGATCAAACAAATTCCTTAGGATAAAATAGACGTCAACATCGGAACTAGAAGTCGATGAGAATATAGGATTAACTTAACAGAAATTCACTGTACAGGCCACATCTAGCCTACAGAGCGAGGGACGGCTGCATAACCTCACCCAAGATAAACACGCATTAAGTCTTCTCCTGCTCCCAAGCAAGGAAACTGCCGCTGGAAATCTCTGACTAATGGATTTCTTCTGTAATTTCTTTTCATAGCAGAATGCCTCAGCTCTTGCTATTTTAACTTTTGCTGCTTGGGACTTCACTTCTCCCCTGCTCCTGAAGACAAATCTCAGGTCGCCCTGTGGTTCGCCATGTGTGGGCGGCTACCAGGAAGGCGCTCGTGATGTCACTGTTTCCACAGCCTAATGAAGTTAGACGCCATTTAGGAGCAAGTCATTGGAGGTGGTGGGTCACTCATCCCAAAAATAGGCAGTGAGGCTTTAGTTGGTTCTTTGGTCTGCTCACCCCTGCCCACCAGCCTGTCAGAGCCCTCGGTGTCAAGCCCAGGGAGCTGGGTGAAAAATGTGCTTGTTGGTTCACTTACTCATCTCTTCCACCTTACTGAGAACCGCTGGTGTGTGTGTGCACATGCACGTGTGTTGAAGGGCACACAGAGGTAAACAAATGGACGCACCAGAGCCTAATGCGGCTGGGAGAGAACCGTGCAAACACCAGTTCTAATCAGCCCCAGAATCACTCTCACCGCCCCCGAATCCTGTCCTTGACATTCAAACTACTACTGTGAGCTCACACACCACTCCTCCCTCTGTCAGAAGGATGCGGAAAACATCTGTCTGTTTCCAGCCCAGATGGAGGAGCTTAGAAGGGGGGAATAATAACAATAGCAATCACAGCTACACTGCTGCTGTCCCCATTGTGAGGGATCACGGTGCACCCAGCCTTGGACTTGGACTGTCCATTCATTAGCTCACATCCTTTGTACAGCCCTGTTCAGTGGATACCAGCATTCTCCCCATCTCACTTGCCCAAGATTCCGGGCCAGGATTCGAACTGCTGCAGTCTGGCCTCAGGACCTCTGCTCTGTCCACTGTACCCCACGCCTGCCTGGGACAGGGAGACAGGCTGGGAGCGGGAGGGGTAGACGCCTGTATCTGCGGGAGGGCTGGGTGATCATGCCCTGTGTAGACAGTACTAACACGCACACAGTTCTCTCTCTCCAGCCCATCCCCTGTGGCTCTCTCCCTGAATCTCGGTGCCCTTGTGAAGGTCACTCGTCTACAGGCTGACCTCCCAGCTTCAATCGCCTCCACCTGTGACCTCTCCTGTCTCAGAATACCCTCTCTGACCACAAAGCCCTGGTCAAAGGGAAAGAGGAGTAAATTTGACTGCTGAGCTTCCAGAAGGCCCCTCTCAAGGCAGCCTTCCCCACCTTCCTGGGCGCTGTGGACGTATACATTCCTGGCACAGCTCCGAGACGGCTGCAGGGTCTTCCACTCTTGCTGGGCTGGGACAGTCAGATTTGTTCTTGAATCCACTGTGGGTCGTGCGGGGCTTGGCCCATTAACGGTATTCAGTAAATTCCAGGTGAAAATATAAAATGACGTAGGCACAGGGCTATTACTCACCGCTGCACCAGCTGTAACAGCAAACAACTGGAGGCCATCCAAACGTCCATCCAGGAGGACCAGTTAATAAACTACAGACCATCCATAAACTGGAGGATGATAAAGGGGAATGAGGAAGGTCTCTATAGCGTAAGAGAAAAAAGCAAACTGTGGAACACTGTGTTCTGTTCAATTTTGTGTGTGTGTGTTTGGGGTGGGGAGCAGCTGGAGGTAGTGATAAAAATAAATCTCCATCCTTGTTTATATCTTTAAAAAGAAACAATAGAAGGTGTAACCAAAAGCTAACACAAATGGTTACTTCTATTATTCTTAGGAGATGCATAAGAATATTAAATATTTAGGGATAAATTTGACAAAAGAAGTGCAAGACCCATATACTGAATACAATAAAACATTGCTGAGGGAAATTAAAGAAGACCTAAGTAAACAGAGAAATACACTGTGTTAATGGGTCAGAAGACTCAATATTGTTAAGATGGCATTGATCTGTAGATTCAACTCAATTCCAATCAAAACTCCAGCAGGCGTTTTTGTAGGATTTGGCAAGCTGATTCTAAGATTCATGTGAAAATGCACAGGACTTAGAAGAAGCAAAACAACTTTGAAAAAGAACAAAGTTGGATCTGACTTCAAGACTTACTATAAACCTTATAGAAGAAAACATAGGAGAAAATCTTAGTGCTCTTAGGTTAGGCAAAGACTTTAGATAAGACACCAAAAGCATGATCCATAAAAGAAAAAAATCATAAATAAGGCCTCATCAAGATGAAAAGCTTCCATTCTTCAAAAGGCATTGTTAAAAGAATGAAAAGACAAGCCACATACTAGGAAAAATATATGTGAATCACATGTCCGTTAAAGGATTTATATTCAATACAAAGAACTCAAAACTCAGGAATAAGAAAACAAACGACCCATTAAAAAATGGGCAAAAGATCTGAACAGGCATTTTGCCAAAGATTCACTGATGGTGAATAACCACATGAAATGCTAATATCAGAGTCATTGGGGAAATGCAAATTAAAACCACAGAGATACTATTAGAGTGGCTGAAATTATAAAGACTGGTCACACCAAGCGTTGGTGAGGATATGGAGTAACTGGAACCCTCAGACATTGCTGGTGGAATGTAAAGTAGTATAACCACTATGGAATAGAGTTTGGCGGTTTCTGAAAATGTTAAATATACGCTTATCATATGATCCAGCCATTTCATGCCTAGGCATTTACCCAAGAGAAATGAAAGTATTTTCCCATACAAAGACATGTATATGAATATTCATGGAAGCTTAGTTTGTAATAGTCACAAACTGGAAACAATCCAAATATCCATCAACAGGCAAATGGACAGATGGCATATCCACAAAACAGAATATTACTCAGCAGTAAAAAGGAACGAAGTATCGACAGGAGCAAGATGGATGATTGTCAAAATAATTATGCTGAATGCAAGCCAATACGGTATGATTCCATCTATATAAAATTCTAGAAAGTATAAACTAATCTAGAGTGACAGCAGATCATTGGTTGCCCAGGGAGGGAAGAAGGGAGAGACTTGAGGAGACTCAGGGGGTTGATGAACACGTTCATGATCTGGTGATGGTGGTTTCATGGGTGTACACATGTGTCAGATTTCTCAAACTGTACACTTTAAGTATGTGAAGTTTATTGTATGTCAATTATACCTCACTAAAACTGTTGGAAAAAAACTTTTTCATGATAGCCACGAATGAAACACATCAAATACATTAAGCAATCTATGAGCTCATAATGATACTTCATAAAACAAAACCAAACAAAAGCCTCTCTGGATACCTTTGAAGATGCTAAGCCATTATTCTGAAAACTGGTAAATAAAGAGAAAGCATTTATTCTGATTTTTTTTGGTATACACAATGTATATCTAGGTAACCAAACAGCTGATGAGGACAAAGTCCTACTTTACAGAATAATTTCAAAGAAAAATGTGGAAGGACTAATAGAATTAGGAAAATCATCATTGTGCATTCTCTGATGAAATACTGGATTTAGGCATGTGTCAGCAAGGATGGGAGATTTCATAACAGATGCATCAGGCTGCTGCCACCTGAACCCACTGACCGATCTTAGCATCTCAAAGGGAAGACAGCCAGTTATTCTGCACCCCTCTCAGTGTGATGCAGTAGGAAGTACACAGCACACTTCTTAATGACTGGCCTAGAATAACCTCACATTTCACCTTCCATTTGATCCTTATCCCACAGCAGCTTGATGCCAAGCCCCCCTCACCCACTCTTTCTTCGTGCTATAGCTAAGATCACCCAAGAGTCCCTAAGGGTCTGATGCCATTGGCTCTCCTCAGTACTGCCTCTGCACCAATCCTGCTGACTGTCCCTTCCTTCTTGGATCTCTCTCTTCTCTTGGCTGCCTGAAGTACCATGGCATCCTCGCTCTTCAGCATCTTCTGTGTCTGTTCCTTTTCCTCCTCCTGCCCCTGATATCTTGGTATACCCCCAAGGGTCTGTGTTCAGGCCCCTTCTCTTTTAACTCCCACCCCCAACTTATCTATGCCTTAATTTACTGTGCCGAGTTCCAGAGAGACAGGAGAAAGCCAACAAGACAGAATTAGTCCCTGTCCTCATGGCGCTCACACAGTTATGCCCAAGGACCATCCTCATTCCCAAAGGCCTCATGCCTGCCCTTCACACTTGACAGGTCCAGAACAAAACTCAGCAGCACCTCACACAAAACCTGTTCCCAAAACAATGAGGTAGGAGGAGCCACAGGGATCATGGGATCCAAATGTGCACATCTGCAGATAGTTAACGTGGAACACGGCAAGGGCAGCAACATCTTGTGTTAGAGATAAGGATCTCTGATTCTTTCCAAGTCACAGCCTGTGTCCTCCTGGGGTTCCCAAATGTCTGAGAAGTGGTGAGATGTGCTGTTCTTGGCCACCATGATGAGCAGGAAAGTAAAATAGCTGATCAGGAAGATAACTATCCAGGCAATTCTCAGAAAGTGCTTTAGATGGTCTATCGGTAAAAAGATGGAAGCCTCACTGGACTGGACAACGCCCTTACCTGTTACCTGGACCCAGGCTCATGGGGGAGAACGAAGCTCACACACGGCAGGGAGCGGGTACTAGTATTTACAGTTAGTTGCATTAGCTCTAAATTCTTATGCAATCTGTTGCTTGAACCGTCAAGCAAGCATGCTCTCACCTCAGGCCCTTTGCCCTTGCGTTCTCTGTATCTGGAATGTTTTCCCCTCAGATCTCTTCCTGTCTTGCTCTTTCACTTCTTTTAGGTCTATATTCAAATGTCACCTCCTCAAAGACCTGTCCTGGCTACCAGCTAAAACACACCACTCTCCATCTCCTTACTCTGCTGCCTTTTTCTTCACAGCACTTGCGATCACTACCTTGTGTTATGTGTGTTTGTTCACTGTTCCACTCCATCACTAGAATATAAGTTACAGGAGAGCAGGGGCCTGCCTGCCTTTGAGTTCCACTATATGCCCAGAGCCTAGAGAAGCGCCTGGCACACAGTAGGTCTACAGAAATACTTTGGAATGGAGGAAGGAGGCAGTGTTTCTCGAAGTCCGGTCCATGAACCACTGCCTCAGAATCCACCAGTCAGCTGGTTAAATGTGCAGATTCCAGGGCTCCGCTGCAGAATGAACTAAACCAGCATGGGGGTGGGGAGGGCAAGAATTTGCGTTGCCAAAAAAGTGCAGTTCAGGAGATGTCAAGGCATACAAAGACTGCTAAGGTATAAGTCAAGTGTTTATTTCCAACTTCAAATTTATTTCCTAAGACTTTCTGCGTGCACCCACCTGAGTTACTACAGGTCAACAGAGGGACAGGCAAGGGGACTGATATTTCCCGGGCTCCTACCCTATGGGCCAAGCACTACTTAAGACCCTTGACCTACTTTATCCCACTGAATCCCTTCCCCCTCACCCATGAGGTGCCATCAACAAATGTAGAAACCGAGACTCAGAGAGGCTGAGCCACTTGCCTAAGCTCACACAGCCAGCAAGAGGCAGGGTCAGGATTGGAACCCAGGTCAGCCTCACCCAGAGGCTGCGCACTGACTCTCTGCGGCCTCTCCAAAGCTCCATACCAGCCCCTGGGGCCCTTGGCTGTCTGTGCTGACCTCCCTTGCCCGTGCACAACCTGGCACCGACAGCAGGCTGGGGGTGCTTGTTGAGCGAGGGAAGGAGGAAGGGTCCCATGGAGCTATGGAACTGTGGTGTGGTGCCACTGAGGCCCCAGCAGAGCACAGCTGAACGGGGGTCCCCTCACCCCTACTGGCCTCCCCCACCCTGCAACAGCCCGATGAGCTCACGCTCCCCCAGAAACAGGAAAGGCCTGGTGTTGGAGCCCGAGGCCGTCAGGCTGCCAGGGCTTGGCTGGGAGTCAGGCTTCCCACTCAGTCAAGGCCACAGGGAGGGAGGGTTGGGGTGGGGGGACAACCAGGGCCCCCAACGTGTTTCCAAATCACTGGAAACAGGACGCAGCCGCTGGCCTCACACCGGGACACAACAACATCCCGAGCTCAGACGCTATAAATGGAAATGTATTCTTAGAGGGGCAGGACCTGAGCGGGGTTTTTCAGAAGTGACCCATCATTGGATAAAAATACAGACGGCATTTAAATGTTCAGCGGCAGGAGCTATTCCGGGGATTAGATTCTCATGCCCCTGGCTCCCCGCCAGGGCACGGCCTTCAGCAGAGATTTAAAAGGAAGAAACGATTGGTGCCGGTGTTTTAAGTTTAGGAGGAGAGAACTGGGGGAAAAGACAGCTGTGCCGAGATACCTGTGGAAGGGGCTCCCTTCAATGGACCCCAAATGTCCTTTGACCTCCACCTGCCCACAGGATTCAGTTTTACTCTGTGCCATGAGACCACCTTTTGGATTACATCTCAGCTACTTCAAAAAGTGAAGGCTGAGTTCTGGCTAGGCCTGGGGTTAGAAGCCTAGGACAGGATTAAGATTTTAAGAGATGTGCAGGTAAGGGAAGTATAATAGAGAAAAAGCTGGAGGTGGCCCTGGTGTTACGAGGAGGGGAAGGACAGAATTTACTGAGCACCTCCCAGGAGCCAGCCTCTTGACTCACGTCATCTCATCAAATTCTCAAATCCATTCGAGACACCAAAATAAGGTTCACCCCTATTTTTAAAGGAAAAGGAACTGGGGCTCAGAAAAGACTGTGTAGAGGGGGTGAGACCCTGAGTGCAGGAAGACAAGCAGAAATGAGGCTGGGGAAAAGGGGTGGAAGGGCGTCCCATGTAGAGCGACAACTCTGGCCAAGTTTCATGGCTCCGGAAGCCCAAGGTCACTCAGTCAGCAAGTGGCAAAGCTGAGGTCTGCGTCCTCATCTGTCTGGACATGAAATTACTGTGCCGTCCTAGGGAGCAGCTGTGTGCCTTAGGAAACAAGGTGGTTCACAAGTTAAAAGGTGAGATGTTCAGACAGTCCCATGCAAAAAGGCACGAGGAAAGGAATCAAAGGGTTCTCCTTGTTGGCCTGGGGGAGAGTTCAGTTGGTGACCGTTTTCCTTTGGGCACATCTTGGTACTTTTCAGTTGTTCTATAATAAACAGGTTATAAACGGGAAAATAAAGACAGCTAGGGTCTTAGGAGACCTGTCGTGGGCTCCCCAGCCCCTGTCTCTCTATTATCTGCCTCTTCACCCCATGACCCCAACATTTTGTTCCAGAAAGGCCTGTTCTGTGCCAGCTCTGTGCCTTGGCATGCACTGTGCCCTCTGTCTGCAGCGCCCCTGTCTCTCCTTCTCTGCCAGCTCATTCATTCTCCCTGTCATCACTGAGTGCTCACTATGGACCACGCACTGTTCTAGGCGCTAGGCATACAGCACTGGTCAGACACAAAGCTCTCTGCCTTCACCTAGCTTACACCACAGTGGGGGAGACAAACAATAAATGAACTAATATATGTCAGTGCTATGCAGAAAAATAAACCAGGCTAAGGAGATAGAATGTAATGTGGGTGCTGCTTTAGATGGGGTGTGAGGGGTGTCAGAGAAGGTTCATCTGACCAGGTGACATGCAAAACACATATCTCATTTAAGTGAGACAGCAGCCACCTCGATGTCCAGGGAAGAGAGTTCCAGGTTGAAGGGATGGTAAGTGCAAAGGCCCTGAGGCAAGGAGCATATCTGGCAGGTTCCTCCAACAGCAAGGAGACTGATACAGCTGCACTGGGAGGTGAGGCCAGAAGTCCCAGGTAGTTCTTTAAAACTTAGCTCACACACCCCTTCCTCTGCGACGCTACCTCCAGTCAGCATGAGGCTGGCTGAGGCACCCTATTCCGGGCTGCCATGGCCCCTGAGCTTCCCTCTGTCATCATTTGACACATGGTGTACTGTCATTATATATGTGTTGCACATTATATATGTACAATCATGAATGAACAGCACAGCCCACTCTGTCTCACTAATACTATTGGTATCTACCAATAGATAGATGAATGGATAAAGAAGATGTGGTATGTATATATATATATATATATATATATATATATATATATATTCACACATACATATACACAACGGAATACTACTCAGCCATAAAGAATGAAATTCTGCCATTTGCAAGAAGATGGATGGACTTGAAAGGTGTTACGCTAAGTGATATAAGTCAGACAGAGAAAGACAAATACTGTATGTTATCACTTAAACGTGGAGTCTGAAAAATACAACAAACTAGTGAATATAAAAACCAAACCAAACCAAACCTGTGTTACTTTATCATTTGTTTTCCTTCTATCTGTCCTTTATATCATAGCATTATAGTCATTAAAAAAAGAGAACTACTACTGGTGTATTCCCCTCAAAGTTGTGAACTCTTCAAGGGCAGGAACTGGTCTTATACAGTGTGGGGTCCCCATTACCCGGCACTTAAGTGGGGAGCATCATTTTTAAGCAACCAGAGATCCGCTGAGTCACAGAAGACTGGTGGTCCTTCCGGGCCAAGAGCTCACCTGAGATGTGCAGGTGAGTCCCCTCAGGGAGCTCCAGCAATGAGACATCACGGATGAGACCTATGTGAGGCAGGGAGTGAGTGACTGAGAGCGGGAGGGAAGGGGGCCTCCTCCCTACCTCCCCATTTCCTCCATCTGCCTCAACCTGTGCTTTCCTCACCAGCACATGGCTTACCGGAGCCCTCGCTTTCAGGAGAGCCCACATGGGGAGATAAAGACTTAAAACCACTTCACAAGGGGGTGATTATTCACAGATAGAAAACACCCCTCCCTTTGAAAATGGTTCCAGGAAACAGCAAGCATCCCAAATGCATCAACGGGCCCAGACACTGATCCCCTAGCTGCTCACATCACCAAATGAGAGGCAACCAGGCATTGTGTGTCTCTGAAGGAAGTACATGCTCCCCAGTAGAAAATACCCGCTGAGGCTAGGCAGGTACTGAGATGAGAGAAGTGGGTCGGTGGGGCCTGCAGCAATCGGAGGGTCCACAGCTCATCTAAAGAGGGTAGAAAGCCCCCCAGCTTGGCCCATGGCTGGAACAAGGAGCCCTGGTGCGGCCAGATCAGGGAAAACCAGAAATCTGGGGCTTACGTGAAATTACCAATTTAAAAATGATGGCAACCAGTTTTTTTGGTTTGTTTTGGGTTTTTTGTTTGTTTGTTTTTATTTTTTAAATAAAACAATATGCACATCAAAGAAAACACTTCTGTGGCTCATATTTGGCCTGAAGACTATCAGTTTGTGAACTTGGCCTTAAATCTTGAAGTATTTTTGCATCAGAATAGATGGTAGGACTGAAAAAACAGGAGAGGGCAAGAAGACCTAAGCACTGTAAAACTAGAAGGGAACTTTGAGATCATGGAGTTCCTGTGTGGTCAAGAAGGTTTGTCTCAGGGATCAATTCTAGTGGCTGCCCAGCTGCTAAGGCTGGGACTAGACTCAGTGTGTGCGTGCTGGGATGGATTAGCAACGTCTGCCGAGGACATGGGACTGGGGGCACCAGTGACGCTCTTCCTGGGTAGTCAGCAAGGCTGATTTAGTCCAGACCCATTTTAAAGGCAGAAAAACTGAGGCTCAGGAAGCAACACTGAATTGCCTAATGTCATAAGTGAGAACTACCTGTGAGTCGCACCTGGGGCTCTTCCCATGACACCCAGGTGCCCCTAAATCATCCAAAGACTTATCTTAGAGAGAAGTCATCTCTGAACCAATAATGCAAGCCAATAAGAAAATCTGACTTTAACAGTGATTCATTTTATCCACAGCTCTGTAGGGACAGAACCTTTTCTAAACAGCAAGGGGTCTGAGTCTTGACAAAGCCATCTGAGGATACTACCCACAGCACGCACACTGTCCCAACTGAGGGCCTTGAGCTGGCTGAAGGGCCTGGCACCAGAGGGAGCCTGGGTGCACCTGAGCGCCGAGGCCTGCCTTGAGCTTGGCCCTCCTCCCTCCCACTCAGTGTGAGTCAGGGCTCTCGACTTCAGTGTGCTGGCTGCAAAATTTTCAGTTTTACTTGGCTCCTGAGCAAAACGTACTTTTCCAAAGGACATCGATTCAACTGAGCTTGAGTTTTGCAATGCCCTGGCAGTGGCAAGGCCAGCCTCCCCGAGCACACGCTGTCCCAGGCAATGAAGACCAAAGAATGTGGTTATCACCTCCCTCACCCCCTCCTTCCTCCTCCCCAGGTGGGACACGTCATTATCACCCAAAGTCCATAGTTTACAACAAGGTTCACTCTCGGTGTTGTACAGTCTCTGGTTTTTAACAAATGGAAAATGACACGCATTCACCATTATAGTATCATACAGAGTAGTTTCACTGCCCTAAAAATCCTCTTGTTCTGCCTATTCATCCCTCCCCCACCTCCTACCACCCCAGGCAACCACTGTTCTTTTTATTGTCTCTACAGTTATGCCTTTTCCAGAATGTCATATAGTTGGAATTATATAGTATGTAGACTTTTCAGCTTGGCTTCTTTCTCTCAGTAATATGCATTTAAGTATACCCCATCTACGTCCTTTCATGGCTTGGTAGCTCATTTCTTTCTAGTACTGAGTAATATTCCAGTGTCTGGATGAACAACAGTGTACCCGGTTTTTCAATCCCTGAGGCGTGGATCTGCAAAGCCAGGGGCTCTACTGCCTCATGTATTAGCTGTGTGCCTTTGGACAAAATTTTCTCTGAACCTCCAGTGTTTTTCACCTGTAAAATGGGAATAAAAGTACTGACGACTTCACGGGAGTGCGGGTTATATGTGGAAGAGCATGGAAGTCACGGATGACAGGTCACAGCAGGGAGCAAGCACACGACAGATGTCAGCTGCAATTATCATCACTGCCAATTATCACCACGATGGTGTGGCTGTCACTGCCATTCGTGGGCTTAATCCTGCCTCCTCTCTGCAGAGCAGTACGAGGGGGAAGTGGAGACAACCCTGGATTTGGACTCACACAGGTTGGCGTTCTAATGCTGATCCTGCTTAGGCAACTAGCTAGACCTCTCTGAACCTCTGCTGATTACATCCCCCTTCTAGTGGGATTTTGAGAAACAAATGGGATCACTAACTGGAATGCAGAAAGAGCCCTTAGCACCCAATAAGCAACCACAAAAGGTTAGTTCAAAGCTATTTGGGAGAGGTCCTTGGCATTTCCTGTGAACAGCCCCATTGAGTGCATGATGCAGAGAAGGTAAACAGTGGGTGTATTAGAGAATGGAGATGAAGGCCTGCTGGTTAGTACCAGGGCCAGGAGGAGTGTCTTCAAAGCAGAGCGAGTATGGAGAGAGGCAAGTGCTGTCCTGCCCAGCCAGGACCCAGCGGACGTCAGCAAGGAATGGGGGCAGTAACACCTCTGCAGCCTAGCTGGCTGGCAGTCTTCTTGGTGTCAAATGACAGCAGAGAGCTGAAATTCAGAGGCAGTGGCCAAGGCCAGTCAGCATTGTTCCTGCGGCTTCCGAGGGGCAGAACTAAGGACACAGCGGAAAGTTATGGGGCAGCATCCATCAAATAGCTCACGTGTGCCCACCAGCGAGTTCCATGCAACTGCTGGGCCTGAACCAGGACTCCTGTGCTCTCCCGTGAAATGACGTTGGCCTCTTGTCTACGGAGGGCCCACCCACCTGGAAACCCATCGCCCCCACCTGTACCCAGAATGGTCTGTGATGCGGCACACCTGACCGTGCAGTGTCAGCAACCCTGGGAGGGAGGAAGTGTCACAATCCCCACATTCCAGATGAGGAAGATAAAGGTGGCACTGCCAGGGAGCACTGGAGCTGCGACTCAGACCCTTGGCTTTCAGATTCCCCACAGCCCGGAGGCAAGCCTGGCGTCTGCAGAAACCACCTCATGAATGGTTTCCCAGCTCTGCTTCTGCCCATTCATTCCTTCACTCAGCATCGATTCCGCAAATATCACTAGCATCTGCTCTGTTCTAGATGCTGAGCTAGGCTCTTGAGATACAAGGCGAACCAAACAAAGGCAGTCGCTGCCTGCCTGGAGCCAGAGTCAAACAAAGCTCTGTAACAAATGTGTCGTTATAGAAGGAGATGAGTGCCAGAAAGGGAAGGCCATGGGCCTCCCTGCTCTATTGGAATTGAGGCTGGAGGGTGTATGGTCACACAGAATCTGGAGCCGGCCTTTCTGGGTGTGAGGCCACATTCATCACTTGCTAGCTGTGGCCTTGGGAATTTACTCCATCTCCCTGTGCCTCAGTTTCCCAGTCTGTCAAACAGTGCTCCCTCCTTGGGTAGCTCTGAGGGGGGTCCATGTGTCAGTACGGGGAGAGTAGTTATTTAGCGCAGTGCCTGGCCCCACGAGTGAGTGCTCACCGCTTTACCCGCTACTACGAGGCTGCAGGGTGTGAGGCAGAGAGGACCACAAGCATCTTCTTCTTCCCAAAGGAGAACCTCATTCTCCCCGCTCAAATCCCTCCAAGGGCTGCTGCAGCAGAGGTGGCACCAGTGGATCCAGGAAATCAAGTCAGAAAGAGGGGCACACTGAGGTCCCCATGGGTCCAGGATGAGACAGAAGGTAGGGGATCCGGAGACCCAGGGTTACAGGTGCTTCACATGGTGAGGAGTTCCCCCCGCCCCCGCTCCTCCTCCTGCCCCTGGGATCTCTGTGCCCACTCTGCTCTCTTCCTGCCTCTCCCCGACTGGCCTTTCCCTCTGGACTCTGCTCCAACTCTCTTGACCTCAACAGCACGGAGCTGAGATTCTGAGTTCCAGAAAGACTTGGAACATTTTAAAAATATTTTTTATCTGGGCTCAGCAATGCAAAAAAAAAAAAAAAAAAAAAATGCATGTGCACACATGCGCACACACACCCAGCATCCAGAAAGACCCACTAAGAATTTTCACACACAGGTAGTAAAGATTTACCAACATGTGCATGAAGGATCAACACCATTTTTGGGACAGTAGTTATTCTGGGATGGAGGCGGGGATGCATCAAAGATGGAAATGTGAAAGCAGGGGAAGAGGAATATGGGGGCTTAAGGTGTGTTTCTTAAAATGGGGGGAAGGTATGGATTAGTCTCTATGCTATTTGATATGCCTAAAATAGTGTATGAAAAAATTTTTTAAAGCTTAAAGTACCAAAAAGAAGTCAGATGCTACAAAACAAGAATGAATGCATTACTGACACAATGCGACATAGGTGAATCCCATAGATGTTACACCGAATGAAAGAAGGCCGACACACACATACAGTAGGATGCTGTTTATGTGATCTTGAAGGATGGACAAAACTAATCAACGGTGAGGAAAGCCAGGAGAAGGGTTCCCTCTTGGTTGGGGTACTGACCAGGATGGGGCACAAGGGAGTCTTCCCAGGGGCTGGGAATGTTCTCTGTCTTAATCTGGGGAGGTGGTGGCATGGGTATGTATGTAAAAAGCCATTGAGCTGTACATTTTATGGTGAGCTACACCTCAATTTTAAAATTAATTTAAAATTTAAGAAGAAAGAACATCAAATCATTGGCCAGGTTTGGGAACCCCTTGCACTGGCTTAGAGTAAAATTAAAGAGATGGTTTTTGAGTATCTTTCTATACCAACTTGATGTTTGATTCTGTCATTTATGCATTTATCCATACCTCCTCTGGGGACAATCTTGATCAAGGTACAAAGGCAGATACACAGGGGAAGTGTTCCCAAGCCCAAAGGACATGCGCAACCAGGTGGCAATCCTGGTTCTGCCCTTTCACGCTCTGTGAGCTGGGCTAAATGACGTCCCTCTCTGAGACTCAGTAGTCTGATGAGCAAACATAGTCAGGATTCAACAAGATGGTGTTCAGCACTGTGCTGGGCACATACTAGGTACTCAAAAAAGTGGGACCTGTTACTATGGTTCATGCTGTCATCCTCTAGAGCAGTGTTTTTACCAACTGCAAGTTATGACTAGGGAGTTGAGAAATCAACTGAGTGAGCTGTAACCAGCATTTTAAAAAATGCTACAATAGAATAAAAAAATAGCTGTTTGCATTGCCTGTATAAAGGAAGCATTGCTATGCTGAGTTTTTACATGTTGTCCGCTGGGTTGCAATATAAAATGTATTTCTTAGAAAGGGTAGATGTCAAAATGATTAAGAGCCCTGTTCTATCGAACCCCACGCAGCTCTGTGACACAGCAGATACCACCTCAACATGATAAAGCCTGGTTCTTGGAATTAAGTAGGAATAATAATATAGTATGAGAATAATTCTTGTATCTCCTAGAAAGTCAGATGTTTGCTTTCTTTTTTTTTCTTTTTTTTTTTTTAAGCCAACATGTTCTGAAGTTGAGGGCAGATCAGGGACAGCTGGCCAGAAGAAGTGGCTTCAGATCTGGGCTCACAAAGTCAGATCTGAATTCCTGGGGCTAGAAGAAAGAGGTGGGCCAGGCAGATGGAGGGCTCACGGCCGCCCAGGCTGACGGTGTGGCCAGCTGGGCCCCAGGGCCCTTGGTCTCCTGCCCCTCAGGGAGGGCTAGATGGCTCTGGAGGAGCTTCCGTGGTCCGGCATGAGATGGTTTTAGGTGGAACCAGGGCAGGGCAGCAATTAACATGAATCACCCAGTGAGGGAGTTCCTCCCACTCTACTTCTCCATCAATTCTCTTGAATGAGTCTAGAAGAAAGTCTCATTTTGGTTCCAGAGGGTCTTTTAACACCTAATAATCTCACTTTTTAATAAACCGAAGAGCAGGATTCAGGCTCAGAACCATCTACCAGCAACAGCCCTAAGCTCGAATTTTCTTTGAAAGTCACTGCTTTGAATTTTATGGATACTTTGGGTTCACGGCAAATGACATTGGTTTTACCTTTTCCGGTTTTACCTTTTCTTTTTAACTCACCTATTCGAATCTTTAAAGTGGGTCCATATAAATAAAATAGAAATTTTATAATAGTGTGGGTAGAGGTAGATATGGCAAAAGTGTGAAGGTGGCCCGGGAATGGTATAAATTTGGCAGACGCTGCTAAGGACTTCCCGAATCTGTGGCTGGTGAATCCTACCGTGCCTTCGTACAGCCTGACATCAATGGGGGTCACTAAAGGACATACCCTCTGCTGATTTAGCGGTGACAGAACTCAGGAGAGAAGAACCAGAGCCCCTTAAGGAAGGGCAAAGTCAAGGCCAGACAGCCAGCCAGCTGCGGAAAATTCTTCAAGGAAACGGGATTTTTCAATGGAAAGGTGCCTACCTTCGTGCCTTAGAACTCCCGTCACCATCACCGGGCCTTTCTGCAAACACGTACTCATTTGCGCAGTCTGGGTGCCATAATGAAGTCTCCATTAGATTTTTCCTGCCATACTTCTTTATCTTCCCCCTTTATCTAGTGCCATCCTTCTCAACCTTTTATTTCATGATCATCTGAGTCTTACAGAACAGTTGCACAGAGAGCATAGAAAGTTCCCACACACCCTTCAGCCAGGGTCCCCTCATGTTCACATCTTACAGAACCAGAGAAAACCAGAGAAAAATTCTTGAAACTAGGAAATTAACCTTGGTATAATATCATTAAGGAAAAGACAAACTTAATTAGGATCTCACCAGTTTTTCCACTAATGTCCTTTCTCTGGTCGAAGATCCAATCCGGGGTCCTCCTTAGTCTCTAATCTGTGACAGTCATGCATCTTTCCTAGTCTGTCATGACTGTGACATTTTTGAAGAGTGTTTGTCAGTTACTTCGTAGAATACCTCTCAAACCAGGCTTGTCTGATGTTTTCCGGTGATTTAAGTCAGGTTGTGCATCTCTGGGAGGAATCCCACAGTGCTGTGCCCTCCTTAGAGCCCCACATCGGGGACATGATGCCATATGTCTTATCACCTGTGCTGTTAGCCTTGATCACTTGGCTAAGATTCGATCTGCCAGGATTCTCCTGGCAGTTACTATTTTCCCACTTTGTAATTACTAAATATTTCGGGGGAGATACTCTGAGACTATACAAATATCTTGTTTCTGCTTTAACTTCTGCCCACTAATTTTGGCATCCAAAATTAGTGGATTTTAACTGAAATAATTATTACTGTGGAGTTTTAATGGTGACTTTCAAATTCTATCATTCTTTCCACATTTATTAACTGGAATTACCTGTGCCCTATCTCCTTTTTAATGGTCTTAAAAAAAAAAAGATCTTGGCAGGAATTTACAAAGTTTCCAGTGGGCAAACCTGATTTTGCAAGAAACCATCTCTTTCTACGTTTCCACTGAAAAAACAATCCACTGCATCCCAGGCCTTTTTCCTTTTCATTTTTTCTCTTTTCTTCTTTCTTTCCTTCACCTCATCCTGCCCCGCTCATCACCCTGATTTTCAGAGCTGGGGAGCACCAGGCTGCTCTGGCAATGTCAAAAAACCCAGCTATGCAACGTCCACGGAGTCTATACTGGGCTGGAAATTCACACCTGGGCCTCAGCACGTGCTTCATTTACCAATCCTAAGTGCCTACTGTGTGCCAGGCCTGTACGAGGCACCTTAACCTAAACACGCTCTAATCTTTACACCAACTTTAGTAGATCAGCGAGCTGCTTCCCATTTTACAGATGAGGAAACTGAGGCTCATTCGTTTAGCTAGCAAACGTTTAGTGTCCACAAGCACCAGGCACCGTTGATAGTGTTGGGGAAACGAGAGTGAACAAGACAGGCAAGGCCTATGAACTGAAGAACTTGTGTTCTCATGCAGGGGACAGAGCAAAACGGAGTTGGGACTGTCCTGAAGTGTGCTAAGAGCTACAAAGGAGCACACAGGGTGATTTGAGAGCGTGTGATGGGGACGCTTCAGGATGAGTGGTCAGGGCAGGACCTCTGAGCAGAGACCTGAGGGGAGGGAAGGAGCCGGCCATGCCAAGAGCCCGGGAAGGGCATCCAAGCAGTGGGGGCAACATGGGAGCGTGGTCAATCTGGTCAAGGGGCAGCAATGCCCACATGGCTGGAGCACAGGGAGTGGAAAAGGCCCAGGATGAGGTCAGCAACGCGGGGGGAGGACGGATCATGCAGGGCCCTGCAGGCCAGGGAAAGGACTCCGGATTATTCTCCGCAGTAGATCTGCGGCAGCGTGCTGAGTGCCCAGGAGGGCGAACTGCATTTCACCCAGAGTGACCCCGGCGGTCAGCGACAGAGCCAGGCTCCGGCCGCGGCTGGCCTGGCCTCCGTCTGCCCCAGCCAGGCCCTTCCTCCTCCACACAGCACTGGCCCAGGCCCTCAGGCAGGGCTCCAAACACTGTGAAACTCAGGGTCTGGCTCTGGAATATGTTTTTGTGCTCATTGAGACACACGGGCGCGGCCAACGCCCTGGCTCCTTCCTCACACGAGATCACTCTGGGTCTCCTGCTCAGGGAGGACCTGAGCCCCGGACCATCCCCCTGCCCTGACTGGGGGACCCACACTCGGCACCAGCTCCCACTCAGGCTGGCCTCGATTATGCCACGCGAGCCTCGGAGCAGTCTGTTTCTTTCGCAGTTCTGTGATTTGCACGCTCTGTTCCCATTGCTTTATCTAGTAAGTTCACGGTCACGCAGCTTGGTGCAGTTAAGGGCCCAGACTGGGGAGCCAGGAAGCCTGGGTTCAAATCCCGCCTCTGCCACTAGCCAGGTGACCCTGGGCAAGTTAGCTCCCGATATGTACTATGTTATTCATAATAACAGAGCCTATACCCACCTCACAGCGGTGGTCACGAGGATTAAATCAGTTAATAGATGCAAGAAGGCGGTGCAGGTGCCCTGAGAACGCTGCCTCAGGGTTAGCTATTCCCATCATCAGCATCAAGGCCCAGGCAGGTCGGCCCACCTCCCGCATTGGAGTACCAAGCCCACTGCCTCACGTAGCTGTGAGCTCCCTGAGGACGGGGACAAGCCTGCTTCACCTGTCCCTCGCCTCCCTGGCACGCAGGAGCCTGGTCCTGAATAAATGCTGTTTGTTGAAAGAATGAATAGGTAATGGACAAACACGTAGGAGAATGGGATGGGTAAATGTGCGTCAAAAGTAAGATTAAAAGCTTGCAATTACCCAGGACAAATACTTTCAACAAGCACCTCTGGCAGAGCCGGGGGATTAAGACAAGGCCTGTAGGCACAGCACCGCTGAAAGGCAAGAAACACCACAGGAAAAAAAGCAACAGAGATAACCCGGCCAACAAATAGTCAAGAACCCCAAAGAAATGACTCTGGAGAGAGGGAACCTGGCTCCCAAAGCCCAGAACCACCACCTACTGGCTGTGCTGTGGTCTTGGCGAGGCCACCGTGTCCAGCTGGGCCGGCTGTCTGTCCTGCTCAAGGACACGTGACAAGAGGCGGAGGGCGAGGGCTGCAATCTCGCCTGCGCTCAGCTGGAGGAGGTGTGAGGGCTACACTGGGCTCACAGGGGCCCCACCCGAGGGGCTTTTAGGCGTGATTCCCCACAGAGGTGGGCAGAGGTGACCAGCAGCCCCTGGAAACCTGCATCAGCACCCTGAGCCTCTGTTCCAACCTGCAAAGCTCAGCCAAAGAGAGCAGCTGCGCCTCACCTCCGTGACACTTGTTAACTTCCATGCTTTTTGTGCCCAGTGCCTAAAACAATGCCTGGCACGTAGGAGGTGCTCAGTGCCATCTGCTGAATGCACGAATGAATGAACGGGCTAAGGTACCACCCCATCCTTTCCCTACAGGCAGCCTGACGGATGCAGTGGGCTCAGACACTGGTAGCAGGACCATTAACCCTAGTAAACTCTTACACTCCTCAGTCTGGAAGAAAACAGAAAGGGGGAGAGAGGGCGAGGCTAACTTCGGGCTGGAATGCAGCCCTTTTCAGTCAGCTGGGAATAGCGATAAGGAGGTGGCCATGGGAACCATGGGAATTGGGAGGCGGGGGAGGCACGGGCCCCATTCACACAGTGCAAGGAGGTTAAGGTTATGGCAGTGGCGGAATGCGGGCTGGGTGTGGGGCTGGGCCTGGAAGCAAAGTTCCTGAATGACTGGCTAGCCGAGCCGGGGCCTCGGTTCCCTCTTGGGAACCTGTACAGCCAAGAGCAGTGTTTCATCAAAACAGGAAAAATCATAGAGGAAAAATGCTCATGTAAGGGGACTGGTATTTACAGGGAACAGCCCTGCCTCGACCCAAAGCCTGAAAGGATAAACTGGGGGTGGGGGGGACACAGAAAGGGGCATGCAGGGGAGCAGAGCCATCCCAGGTAAGGCCACCCACTGCCCACCCAGGTCTGGGGGATCCTGGGAAGTGATGAAGGGGAGCCTGGGCTAGGTAGGTGGCAGAAGGCAATGTGAGCTTCAAAAGTCACAGCCTCAGAGAGGCTTCTCCGGGGCCCAGGCTCTCTCTGGCCACAGAACCTCCTGACCTGGTATTACCCGTCCAAAGTGCTTCAGAAAGACGGACGTGCTCTCCCTGCACAGGGAAGTGGGGACTCTGGCCCAAAACACCTGGCAGGCAGGAGCCTCACGATCTTGGGCAGATCCCTCACCAACACCCAACCCTGTTTTCTTTCTTTGGACAACAGGACACTCCCACTCTTGTCTGTAGGGCGCTGGGAAGGTCAGCTGAGAGTATGAACTTGGACCTGCTGGGTACACAGTAGGTTTTTCCTGGGTTCCTCTGAGCAGCCTGCATTACCATCATCATGATCACATGACAGGCAGTGATTCGGCAAAGGCTCCTGAGCCCCACCCCAAGCTTCCAGGACATACGATCCCGCCATCTGCGACTTTCTTCTGTACCAACACAAGGATTCTCGTCTTGCTAAGTGCAAGTCATGAGTCGCTCCTCTAGTGTGTGAGTAAAGGACCCGGGGTGTGCAGTAGTGCATCATCACCCTCACCTGCACACTGAGGGAGGTTCTTAACGGCTCTGCTCGTCCCCTTCAGTCCAGAGTGAACTCTTCATGAAGATCTGCTTCAAACGCTTCAAGGGCCAAAGGCTTCTTAGGATAAAGGTCATCTTCCTAATCGTGCCCTATGAGTCCCTCACGGCCTGGCCCAGCTGAGTCCTCCAGCCTGGGCTCTCCCCGGCTCTGTCCTGCCGCCACTTCCACATGGACAATGCTACCTCCCTACCTCAGGGCCTTTGCCCATGCTGTTCCCGCCACCTGGGCCTCCCTCCCTAATGAACCCCAAGTACCTTTCAGACAGCCACTGAAACATCACTGCCGTGAGGTTTCCCTTGACCTCTAGAAGAATCCCCTGTGTTTTTCCTGCACAGACCTCATATCAACTGATAAGTACAAATTTAATTGGATGTTTGATTTAATCGCTGAAAATGAAGACTGCGCGACAGGAGGAGCTACATGCCTCTCGTTCACCACTGGCCCCCCAGGTGCCTAGCACAACGAGCAGCATAAATATTTGTACGTAATGAGCGAGTGAATGGACGAATGAATGAATGATTGAACAAACAGCCCAGGGAATGAAAAGTGAAAAGGGAAGTAAAGCAAAGAGCAGGTGGAGAGACCCAGAGTCTACTACCCCCACTCTAGGAGCTACAGAGGAAGGTGGAAGACGAGAACATGGGGAGGGAACTGAGTCATACATGAGGGCTGCCTGGGGTCCTCGGGGTTGGTGACCAGGTGGCCATGATGGAGTACTTGCTGACAATTCACAGACACTATTTCATCTTGCCTCACACAGTGCCTGGGCGGGGGTGGGGGGGTGGGGTACTAGCCCATTGTTGCAGATGACAAAACTGAGACCCAAGGGGATGAAGGACCTGCCTGGGATCCCACAGCTGGGAGGGGGTGGGGTCAGGGCTGTGACTGCTCATTGCCACACACCATTGTCTAGACTCTAGTCTAGTTCTAGACTCAAGGGGGCAAGTCTCTTATGCCACGCATCCCTGCAAGAAAGTGAAACAAATTTATAAGCATCTCCCTGAAACTGCTGGAGCAGAGATGCTTTTAGCAGGTAAGGATGGTAAGAAGGAATGAAAGGGACTGTCCAGGCCATCAGCTGAGAACTTAGCCCAGCCAAGTCCAATGCCAAGCGTCTCATCTGCATCAGTCCATTTAATCCTCAGAACAGCCCTAGCAAGCAGGCACTATCATTAGGATCATTTTACAGATGAGGAAACTGAAGCTGAAAGAAGTTCCTGTTATTCCTAATCTAAGATGCTTAACACATTGCAGATATTCTCTTTAGTGTATTATTCTAGTGAACTTCAACATACATCAGCATGTTCCTCAGGTCCACTAGTGGCCTTGGGAGCCCAATGTTATGTTCCAAAATGCTTTTAAATTCCCCATCTGTGAAATTCCTGCTGTGGGGTTTTCAGGGGCCCCAACCCTTGGCTACAATTCCCATGGCAGCCCATCTGTCTACAATGTGCTTTAGGCATTTCATATGCATGGATTCAGCCTCAGGCTGGCATCCACGGTCTGACAGTCTTGTCTTCAGTTTCCTTGAGGGTGTGAATAAGGACCAGTCACCCCATCAGGGAGAACACTCCCCCACTGTCTTGGGAAACATACTGACCCAAGCCAATGGGCTTTTAGTTCCCCTTTGTCCATGCCCCAGGGAGTTTTTACATTCACTTGATCCCCTTCTCCTTCCTAAGCACCGTCCCTGCTCAAGAACCTGCTATGGCTCCCCACTGCCTGATGCAGCACATGCAGACCCCAGGCCAGGCTCCTCTGGGTGGTCTACAAACCAGGCCTACCTCACCTGCCCGTTGTATCCCCTGCCCTTTCCCACACGGCTATCCCTTCCTCCCAATCTCATCAGGCTGCAGAGCCCCTCGGGTAGAATGCCATCCCTTCCCCTGATCCCAACCCGACTCCTCTCGAGTGTCCCTCCTCCAGGAAGCCCCCCACTCCCTGTTTGTGCACATCCTGCCTTTTGCCTTCTTTTCTACTGAGGTGCCGTTGCCTACGTGGCATTGACTCTCCTCCGGCCTGTATGAACTGACCCCACCTTTCTAAGAGGATTCTTTGCTTCTTGAGAGGGAGGCTCAAGTCCGCCCACCTGGACTTGGCGTTCCAGCCTTGCCACAGCGTCTCCAGCCTGGCGGCTAACCCAGCCTCACTCTCAGCCCAGCTTCTCACAGAGAAGACATGCTGCCCACCCCCTGGGGACACGGGGACAGGGGGAGGGGGGTCACTGATAAGGCACCTGTCTTTTCTCTGGCCTCAAGTGCTGTCAAGTTCCCTCCTGCCAACAGGCCATGAACTAAGTCACCGGTCCACTGTCCTTTTTGTAAATTGAAAAGGATATGACTTGCAATTTAATAAGCGACATTTGATTAGTTGAAGGTCAACATTTCTAAAACATCAAGTCCATGTGGAAAATGTGAATCAAAGAGGCCTCTTGGCAGAAAGACTGGACACCACAAGAGCCAGCGGCTGCTGGCCCGGTCCCCGCCGGGCTGCACCCAGGCCCGTCTCTGCAGCGCAGATTTGCAGGCTGCCCACGGCACAAACAGAACCCAGCTCCCCACTCAAACTTGTCCCCACTGTGCTGAGGGTCAAGGGCACACTCTTCATGGTGCCCCCGACGCATTCTCCAGCCAGTTTGCCAAGTGCTGACAGTTGACTCCTGCCTCTGCCTTTGGATGGGCCTGGACCCCTTGCCCTGGCATCTGCCCAGCTCTGCTCATCACAAGGCCTCGAGGTGGCACTAGGGGAGGTCCTCTCAGAACTCCACACCAAGGTAGATCAGAATATCCCCAAAGATCCCTGGACGTTCTTGCTCAGATAACTCTTGATAGTTTAACTGTCTATCTTCCCTGTTGGAATGGAAGCTCCTTGAGAGTGGGTACCATGTCCGTGGGGTTCAGCTCCACACACCAGCACCAGCACAGCGCGTGGCACACAGTAGGTGCTCAACGGATAACAGTTACATGAACGAACGAGCAAATGAGCAAGGAGGGCGCTGGATGGACTGAGACCACCTCAGCAGACTCGCTTTAGGGAGAACTTCTGGCGCAGCCAAGCCACCGGTGGAGAAGTGAGGGGGAACAGAAGAGGCCGTGTTGCCTGGATCAAGCCCAGGTGTGGGAGGCAGGTGGGTGTGCTTCCTCTCTCACCCCCGCGGCCCTCCTGGAAAGCAGCGTGACCATCCCTACCCGGAGGTGTCTCCTGGTGTTCTGAGAAACGGCCACGCGGGGGAGGTGGTGGGGGGGTGTGGTGATCTCTAACGCCCCACCCCACTGCTGCAGCCACCTCCACATCCGCCCCGCCCCCGTGGGAGTTCCAAAGTCCAGCCTGCCCCCTCAGTCATTTCATCTCTAAAATGGGGGCAGAGCAACCCTGATCCCAGCATCCTAAGACTCCTACCTCAAAGGAGATGAGAAGACACTGCTGTAAATTACTCACAGGTATCTCTTTTCTTTCTTAAATTGCTTTTGTAACAAATCCCATGTGGAACAATAGCAACAAATCAATCCTCCCCAAATCCTAAGAATGTTACACTGACCAACCAACCCACCGCCTATGGCATTTTCACAACCACCCTCTGAGGTGGGTACCACTTTCTCTCCCCATCTCACAGCTGAGGAAGGGAAGCCTGCAGAAGTAGATGATTTGGCTGACTGAGCAAACAGCAGGGCCAGAGCGCAAAACCGGAGTCCCTACTTGGGTTCCCCCCTCTCCTGATCATTACAACTCCCCAGAGAGGTTGCTTAAAATACAGAGGCCGGGGTTTCCCTGGTGGCACAGTGGTTAAGAATCCGCCTGTCAATGCAGGGGACACGGGTTCGAGTCCTGGCCCGGGAAGATCCCACACGCCGTGGAGCAACTAAGCCCATGCACCACAACTACTGAAGAGCCTGCAAGCCGCAACTACTGAGCCCGCGAGCCACAACTACTGAGCCCGCATGCCACAACTACCAAAGCCTACGTGCCTAGAGCCCGTGCTCCGCAACAACAGAAGCCACGCAATGAGAAGCCCGCGCACCGCACCAAAGAGTAGCCCCCGCTCGCCGCAGCTAGAGAAAGCTGCGCACAGCAACAAAGAACCAAAGCAGCCAAAACTAAATAAATAAAATAAATAAATTTATTAAAAAAAAATACAGAGGCCGGGGCCCTGATTCCCCATATCACGATCTCTCGGTGGGGCCGTGGGAATCATCTGAACAAGCAAATTACCCCCAGCCAGCTGGGCAGACTGTGACTCCCTGGGCCTCAATTTTCCCATCTGTGAAAGGGGTAACTCCTCTCCCACAGAGCCGCTGTGGGTGATCAAGGGAGGGAAATGCTGGGTAAGTGTGCTAAAAACAGCCAAGAGGTATCAAGCAGAAGGTCCCACTGAGGAAGACACTCTACTTTGGGTAGCCTGACCAGCCCTTCCACTTCTGGAGCCCTTGGGGCTAGAAAGGGGCTCTAAAGGCCAGCATGCACTGCCGTGGCGGCTGCAGCTGTGACTCTTCTAGCTGCTTCCACCTGGGGCAGTAGGAGACTCAGGAGTGGCTCACACGTCATGGAGCCTGCTGGGCCCAGGGCACATTCCTACCCATTGTGTCTTCTGTGCAGTATCTTTCAGGCGACAACAGCACATGGCCAACCAGTTCAGCCTGTGGGAGGGTGGACATCACATCCGCATCCCACGTCTCTACACTAGGGAGTGACACCGGCTGACAAACAGGTGGTTCTCCTCAGGGGTCCTCACCCTTGGTCAAGTCCACGTGCCCCCTCTCCTCCGGGCTGTTACCACCAGCATGCTCGAGCAGTTGTACCACTGCCACCCGCAGGGTCAGAGGCCCAAGTGGTGGCCCGTATCGAGGTTCAAGCACAGAAATACCTGTGCCAACTAAGTAATCATCACGCCACACGTACTGGTCACTTACCATGGTGGGTGCCGTGCTGAGTAATTTAGCCGAGTTATCTCATTGAAGTTCTACTGTCCCCCAGGAGGAAGGTACCGTCACCATCCCCGCTGATGATGTGGGTAAAGTGCTAGCAAATCAACTCTGCAGGTAGCAGGGCTGCGGTTCAACTCCAGGGAGACTGCTCATTCACTGTTCAACACGTTTTTTCAGTGTGCCCGTCACTGCCCTAGGCCCCGGGGACCCAACCGTGACGAAGGCAGAGCAAGGCACTGATAGCCTGGTGGGAGACTCAAGAGATCAAGCTCTCAACCCTGGTCTCCATTGTCTCCCAAAGGCCACTGGCTCTTTCCAAAGGGAGACCTCCCTGACTGGCTCCCTGGTGTCCACTGTTGGCATGAGGCCTGTAGGAGGTGGTCTGGGTTAGATGACACTGGCCTGCAGGAAGCAGGTCCTGCCAGCTAACCCCCCGACACGTGGCACCTGGGCAGACTGCGCCAGCGTTCTGAAAGATTAAAAGCCATTTCTGAGTCACTATTCCTTCCTTGTGGGGTGGCCTTAAGAGAATCTTTAATCATTGGGCTCAAAGTGGAGGCATGAGAAATACAATACTGCCCCCTCCCCTCAACGATAACAATACACCTGATTCTGATTCTCTGGCACTTTCCTTTTGGCCAGTGAAGCCTGGGAGCCCCATTCTTCTAGAGGCACTGGAAATCCAGATTTTTATGTGAAATCTCCTAATTTGAAATGCTGGCATTTAACTTTAAATTTTTTTTTAAATGTGAGGACCAAATAATCGCATCTGTGATTGGACAGAATTTGACCCCCAATGCTGCCAGTTTATAATCTCTGTCTTAGATCAAGTATGACAGGAAGTTTCATAAATGGGGGAAGGAAGTAGAGGCGTCATGACACTGAATTAGGACCTACGATGAGCCAGTAGCTGTGGGAGGTGCTCTCGACTCCCAGCAGTAATCCTGTAAGGTCAGGGTTCATGTCCCCAGAAGGCAGGCTCAGAGAGGTGAAGTGAGCTGCCCAAGGACACACAGTGAGGGGGGCAGAAGCACCAGGATTGGGACTCAGATGTGCCAGGCTTCAGAGCCCAGCTATCCCAGGTCTGCCTGGGACCTCGCAACAATGGCTCTAGAACAAGCTAAGTCCCGGGCAGCTGACTCTTCATGTTCCAGTGAGTGTGAGGCAGGCAGAGGTCCAAGTCAGGTGACACGTCTGTGTGGCCCCACTGTGAGGGGCCTGACCCAGGGAGGGACGGGTGGGGACGGGGCAGGGAGGAGGCGGGTGAGTGAACCCTCTCATTCCTCCTTTGACTCAGGGTTAACTCAGCTCTGACAAACCACCTGGCTTTGAGAGTGCCCCAGTTTCGAAGCTCGGCCAACCAAAGCCAAGTTGGGGAAAATCGGGCAGGGCAGGACAGAGAGTGGAACCAGCCCAGCCACCTGGCTCGCAGGGTGAATCTGGGCGGGGCTCCCAGCTCCAAAAGGCAGGGCCTGGCACCACCCATCTCCATGCCCTCCCAGCTCCCGTGTTTACAGAGTCTAATCAGCCCGGAACCTGAACACATACCAGCCTTCTCATCTGTAAAATGGGGTAAGTAAAAGCCCTCACTTCCTGGGTTTGTTGTGAGAACTGAATAAAATGATAGATTTACAGTGCGTAGCACTGTGCCTGATGCCCAGGAGATGCTCAGTAAGTGTTTACTTCTATCACCACCCTCTCCAACTGTCCAGCATCTGTGGCTTCTCACTTCCCTCCTTCCAGAAACATCTGACTGCAGAGGATGGGTCAGGGCTAGCTCTCTGCACCAAGAACAGAGGGCTCAAAACCCACAGCCACGTCATCAGGAACGATCTGAGGACCTAACACTCACCAGGATGCAAACACTTCTGCGGTAAACTAGAAAAAGTATGGGATCCAAGTGCAGAAAAGCTGCGCTCCTGTGGCCCCTCTGATCTTCAGTGTTCTCACTTGCAGAGAAAACGATCATCCCCAGACCACACTCATCTTCCAAGAGCGTTCTAAACTCTTAAGCCCCATGTGACGCTTTCATGATAATCATTATTAAGTTAATTAAGATTTGTGGTACCCAATCCCAGAGTTACACTTAAGTCATAATGGGGAACCCCTCTTCAGGGTTTCCCAGCTTACCTGATCCTAAGAATCACTGAGGACACTTTGAAAGACGCAGATTCCCAGGCCCATCTGGACCAGACTTGAGGGTGGGGGGCAGGACAGGACCCAGGTGATTAGGGAAACCTGTCAGTTCTAGAGAGAACAGGATTACTTGACTGAAACTGAAAACTGGGCACCTTGAATCTCCACAGTCAGGTGATCTAACAGAAAGTATCATTTTCTGGGGGTTGGACAGTCTTGACTTTAGGGGCTGGCTGTTACTTTGATGGCTGTGTGACTCTGGGCCAAGCCCTCAACCTCTCTGAGCCTCTGTTTTCTCAAAATGGGAACAATTAGGCCTAGGCCCCTGGCTGGGGTGAGTGTGGAATATCGGATGTCTGCTCCCTCCCAGCTTCCCCACCTCAGATTCTGGGGGCTAAAGTGCCATTTCAAGCAAGCGGAGCTAGCAGGGGTGAGGGGAACCTGGTAGCCTCCCGTTAGGACAGGCAGCTGGCCACCCATTCCCACTTTGGGCAGGGCCTGAGTAATGTCAGATTCCCAATTCCTCAGGACACATTCGGTAGGGAACATTTCCCATTCCCACTGTTAGAGAAATAAATCTTTTCTGATGCACTTATACTCTTAGAAGAAAACTAGAAACATTTTTCCAAACACAAAGAGATATGGCAACAAAGCATCCAATCCCAGAAGATCTGGACCACTCTGTCAGGTCTCCGGGGTCTCATCTTGTCTGAGATCTGAGCTGTGGGAGGCGTGAGGTTGGTGGAGCATGGGCCCCACATTCCACAGATTTAGATCTGATTTAGATCTGATTCTCTCCTTCCTTCATTTAATAAATATTTTCTGATCACCTGCTGTGTGCAGACCCTGGGCTCAGTACCAGGATCCAGTGATGAGCAGAGATTTGGTCCCCGCTCTCAAGAGCTTAGACTCCAGCGAGACAGACAGATGTCAGGTGACAAATGGCACACACAGATCACTGCAATTGTGCTAAGTGATCTGAAGGACATGTCCAGGTGCGATAAAAAGATACACACAGGGAAGGGATGGGGGGATGACCCAAATTAGATAAAGTACGCTGTCTGGGAAGATCTTTTTGGAGGGAGGGCACTAGTTGGCCAAACTAATCCAGCGAGCTACCCTCCGCAAACTCGTTATCACCTGTCTCCTTTTCCTTCCTCCTCAGCACTCACCACTGTGGGCAATAACCGTCTGTGCAATTATCTGTTCACTGTCATTCTGCCCACCTTCCCCACTACCCTACAAATGCCACGACAGTAAAGACAATGTCAGTCTTGTTGTCCCTGGAAGCCTCCCCAGTTAACCTCTGAGTGAGTGCATGAATGGATGAATGAATGAACCCTGCTTCCCCGAGCCTTGTTCTCTTCATCCCCACAAACGGGAGTAACAATACCTTTGGCCCTGTTGCTGGGAGATCCGGGGCACACTGCCTGTATTCAATGAGTGGGGCTTGGCGCTGGCATAACTTGGAATGAGTGGGACATTGTGGGAAGGGATTTAGGAGCAGGAGAGGAAGCCGGACTCCTCTACCCTGTGAGCAAACCACTCGTGGAGTCCACCCGAGTCAGGACTGCAAAACAACTTAAGAAAGATGGGCCAGGACATACGGGGAGCCCTCCCCTTAACAGCCGGCAGGTAAGTAGTTCCCCAGGGAGAGCATCCACTGATGCAGTCCCCACACAAATCTTGTGTCACCCACTGGGCCAGTGAGTGGGTGACAAGTACCCAAGCGTGCCCAGGGTCATCTTCTGATTTCCTGGCTCCTTGAAGCAGGCGTGGGAGACAGGCATTCCTGTGCCAGCACAGTCACGTGTACCAGGCAGGTGATGGGTGAGAGGGGCAGAGAGATGAGAGAGCAGCATGAATACACATGACCCCTGCCCACGTGGTCGCACCTACGGCGGTAAGCCTTCCCCGACCAAAGATGGCAGCCAGGGACACTGGAAAGGCCACGAGTCCTGCAGGGGAGCCGGGGGTCATGCCCTGCTATGGGCCTCAGTTTCCCATTGGTTAAGTGACACCATTAGTTCCCCTCATAGATCAAGGTGGAATCTGTAAAGTCATGAGTGCTACGAGGTGACACGTGATTTCATCTACCTCTCTCTACAACAAGGTTTGGATTTGCCTGTGCACAAATTGTGTGCTGACTGTCCCCTAAGCCACCATTTCCCAAAGTGTGGCACCTATGCCACCGGTGTGACCTGTGTGATTTCAGGCCATGCGGGGACCTGGTGGTTAAACGGCATCAGACTTCACAGTTAGAAGGCCATTCCCTGTTCAGCTCTCATTTGAGTGTTCCAGAACATCAAAGAGAATGTCTCGAGGCAGTGCTATCTGGCTGTCATCCTCTCGTTTCTCTACCACTTGCTAACATCCCTTTTTTAACAGACCCAGCTACTGTAGCACGCACCAGCTAGCTAGAACGGAACAGGCTTGCAATTATTTGTATCTATTTGTGGCAGGTGATACTGCTTTTCCATTTTCAAAGATGTTATGAAGTTACCTTTTATAAATAAACATGTTAAATTCAAAAACTGAGTAGTTTCCATAAAAGTTATTGAGTAAATAACACATGTTGTTTAAGAACACACCCCCAAATTAGGGAGATGGTACCAGAATGGTGGGAGATTGAAAATACTGACTGCAGTTACCACCTCTGCCAGTGACACATGTATCAAGGCCCGTCCTTTTTTCTTCCTCCTGGGTCCACGGCCCAATCAGATCTCCTGACACCCCCTGGAGTTGGGTGAGGCCAGGTCCCCGGGGCAAGGCAGAAATGACAGCACCACATCCAGACCCTCCACGGCCTCCCTTTCTCTCCCCGCACTGCCGGGCCTCAGAAAGAATCCAACATCCTCTTGAGAAAGAACCACAAGACGGAGGGCAGGGTACCTGCGAGGGGCATAGCATCCCCACCACCTTGGGAATGAATTTCTGTTGCGTTAAATCACTGAGATTTTCAGGTTGTTTATAGGAATTAGCTGACTTAGGCTAATACAAAGGGGCCATCTCTAGTCCAGTTTCTATATACCAGCCTGACACCCTGGTGCTTTTCTCTGTAAATAATAATAACTGAGCACCTAACAGATGCCAGGCATAGTCTGAAGGGCTTTACAGAGATGAGCTCAATTAGTCCTCATGACAGCGCTGGGACCCAGGCACTACTGAGTAGTGGGCTTATTATCATTCAGTGAGGCCACTGAGACCCAGAGGGCATCTTGCCCAAAGTCACACATTTGGGAAGTGGTGAAGCCGAGACTTGAATCCAGGACTGCTGGAGATGCACAAAGCCGTTACTTTGCCACAGTGCGACGCAGCCTCTGCTGAGCACATCACCCAGGAACTGCTGTGCCCTGACTACGTGCCAGTCCCTGGGCTGGGTCCTGCAGGAGACGGCACAAGTGACACTGCCATGGCCTGGAGCCCGGCAAGCCAGGCGGGAAGGGAGCAAGGGAGGCGCGTGGCACAGAGCCGGATGGAGACAGGAGAGTGCAGTCAGGGAGGCCTTCTGGAAATCTCGGCGCATCACCACTCCCCAAGAACAGGGAGGGCGGAGGAGGTGGATAAGGCTTAAGGCTGGCCCAGGAGGGTGGGTGCGATCTCAGCCTGCAGAGACAAGTGGAGAGATGCGTCTCATCGGAGCCAACAGCCACCTCCTGAACCCACAGGAATTAGCCGGGGCCAGGCCTACCACCCCGTCTACGTAAGGAGACTAAAAGACCGTGGGATGAGTCTTTAACACGCTTCCCTGGATGGTGCGGGCCACGGCCGCCGGTTCTCCGGTTCTCCCCCTCCCTCCCTTTCCCTCCCTTGACAGCAGTGGATCGGTTGTCTGTCACAGACTCCCTGACCCATCCCTAACCCCTTTCTGACCTCAGGGCCACCGGACTGGCCTTTTCGCGTTTCCGGCCCAACCCCAGAGTCAGGGCGGGGGGCGGGGGGGGGGGGGGAGGGGAGGGGCCTCGAGGAGTCGGTGCCAATTGGAGCGAAAAGACCAGACCACCCTCGGCTTCCCCTCCCCTCACCCCGCCTGATCGCAAGGCTCGCAGCTGCTGTGGCAATGAGGCCGCTCACCTGCGCGGGCCACACGTCACACGCAGCCTGTGGTGGATTTGGCCTTCAGTGGCATCACGCCTTACAGCTATTGCCTAATCAGTGCTTGCAAAGATGGTAAACCTATGCTATGCCAGGGAGATACAGGAGACTGGACTGCAACATTTTGGGGTCATAAGGGTGCTGTTTGGAATGCAACAGTAAATAAGGATGCCACCAAAGCGGCTACAGCAGCTGCAGATTTCACAGCCAAAGTGTGGGATGCTGTCTCAGGAGATGAATTGATGACCCTGGCTCATAAATACATTGCCAAGACTGGATTTTACACAGGATAGTAATTACTTGTTAACCGGGGGACAGGATAAACTGTTACGCATATATGACTTGAACAAACCTGAGGCAGAACCTAAGGAAATCAGTGGTCATACCTCTGGTATTAAAAAGGCTCTATGGTGCAGCGAGGATAAACAGATCCTTTCAGCTGATGATAAAACTGTTCGCCTTTGGGATTATGCTACTATGACAGAAGTGAAATCTCTAAATTTTAATATGTCTGTTAGCAGTATGGAATATATTCCTGAGGGAGAGATCTTGGTAATAACTTACGGATGATCTATTACTTTTCACAGTGCAGTAAGTTTGGACCCAATTAAATCTTTTGAAGCTCCTGCAACCATCAATTCTGCATCTCTTCATCCTGAGAAAGAATTTCTTGTTGCAGGGGGTGAAGATTTTAAACTTTATAAGTATGATTATAATAGTGGAGAAGAATTAGAATCCTACGAAGGACACTTTGGTCCCATTCACTGTGTGAGGTTTAGTCCTGATGGAGAACTCTACGCTAGTGGTTCTGAAGATGGAACATTGAGACTATGGCAGACTGTGGTAGGAAAAACATACAGCCTTTGGAAATGTGTGCTTCCTGAAGAAGACAGTGGTGAGCTGGCAAAGCCAAAGATCAGTTTTCCAGAGACAGTGGAAGAGGAGCTAGAAGAAACTGCTTTAGGGAATTCTGATTCCATCTATAGTTCAACTCCTGAAGTTAAGGCCTGAGCATCAGGGAGATGTACACAACTTATGGACTAACACAGAGAAAAGCATCAGCCTCCAGAGTTACTCTCTGCTTAAGGTAAACACGAGCAGTAAACAATGAGGAATATGAATTAGCTCCAGTGCTGGAACTAACCAACTTGGTGATACCTGTAACTGAAAACACAAGAGTATCAGCTTAAGGCAGATGGAGTTACACTCTTGTAGTACGATGGTCTGTTGTCTTTTTAATGAGTATGTGCAAACCAACCCCCAATTTCTCTTATTACAGTTAGATTTCTTGTAGCTGTTTATGTTATTATGAGAGGGAAAATATATTGACCTATTTTTCTGACTTGTCCCTTAAAGCAGAAAGCCATTTTTTTTTTTTTTTGCTTTAGTTATAAAGAAGAGGGAGAATACATGATAAAGTAACTGGTTTGATTTCTCTTTCATTGTACACTGCTTCTGAACATCTAATTGTTTTTAGTTGTCTAAATAAAATGCCTAAAAATAAAAGCTTCCCTGGGCTGGATGAAGTACTCCCGGTTCTTTCAAGGCTACTCTTATGGCTCCTACAGCCCTCTTCTTTCAGAGGGCATGGGGCGTAATGGAAAGATTGCGGCGTGGGGGGCCAGACCATTCCACACCCCGATACCTCCTACCCCCTCAGAAGCGATACGGGTGCCCAGTGCGGTGCGGCCTGCACCAGCGGAGCAGAAAGAGTCACTGCTAACGGTGAACACGTGAAACTGCACAAGGGATTCTAGACACTGGTGGTCCGCTTCCTTACAGGAGGGCCAGCTGAAAGTGAAGATAGTCAGGAGAAGGACCGCTGATCAATAAGGAGTGATACAGTGGGGGCAGCCCGGCAAATGCTGCCTGATCCAGCTGAAGGGCAGTGCCACCAGTGACGTCATGTGGATGCCAGGTACCCCTGACAGGATGTGCTGAGAAGGGCATTCCACCCACTTTCCAGTCTAATCGCGAGAAAACGTGAGACAAACCCAGAGTGCGGGACGTTCTACAGGACATTTGGACAGTGTTCTTCAAGACTGCCAAGGTCATGAAGAACAAGAAAGACTGAGGGTGGGAGGAATTGGGAGATGGGGATTGACACATATCCACTATTGATACTATATATAAAATAGACAACCAATGGGAACATACTGTATAGCACAGGGAACTCTACTTAACGGACTGTGGTGACCTAAATGGGAAGGAAATCCAAAAGGGAGGGGATATATGTATACGTATGGCTGATTCATTTTGCTATACAGTAGGAGCTAACACAACATTGTAAAGCAACTATACTCCGATAAAAATTAACTTAGAAAATAAAATAAATAAAATTTTAAAAAGAAAAAAAAAAAAGAAAGACTGGGGACTTCCCTGGTGGCGCAGTGGTTAAGAATCCGCCTGCCAATGTAGGGGACACAGGTTCGATCGCTGGTCCGGGAAGATCCCACATGCCGCGGAGCAACTAAGCCCGCGCGCCACAACTACTGAGCCTGCGCTCTAGAGCCCGCGAGCCACAACTACTGAAGCCCGCGCTCCACAACAAGAGAAGCCACTGCAATGAGAAGCCTGCACACCACACCGAAGAGTAGCCCCTGCTCGCCGCAACTAGAGAAAGCCCGCACGCAGCAACGAAGACCCAACGCACCAAAAATTAAAAAATTTAAAAAAAAAAGACCGAGGAACTGTCCCCAACCAGAGCCTGGGGAGACGTGACCACTGAATGCAATGTTGGATCTTGGATTGGATCCTGGAGCAATAAAAGGACATCAGTGGAACAAAACTGTTTTTAAATTTTATATTATTTTGAGACTTTGCTTCTTCGGGGCACACTGGTCACCCCATCTGGCTGTGAGAGCTCTCTACAGTCTGTGGGCTGGCAGTGTGCTGATCTTTTAAAGTTTCTTTCCCTACCCAATCCCCCCCTTTTTGGTGAGGTTTCAGTGGGGTCTGTTAGGTGTGCATCCTGCAGCTTAATTGGCTTAAAATGTACTCTCCTTTGGTGTGATCTCTTTGGGGGCCAATTGGGAGAAAGAAAAACCAACAGTGTAACTGTTTTGATACTGGAAATTGATGTGTCCTTTTGAAATAAAGAACCAGTCCCTCAAAAAAAAAAAAAAAAAAAGGACATTAGTGGAAAACAGGTAAAATCCAAAATAAAATCTGGAGTTTAGTTAATAATAACACACCAAAGTCAGTTTCTTAGTTGTGACAAATGTGGTAATGTATGGTGTAAACCATGGGGAACACTGGATTGGAGGTATCTGTACCATCTTTACAACTTTTCTGTAACTCTATTCCAAAATAAAAAAGTGTCTTTAATTTAAAAACAAGAGAGATGCCAAATACCAGAACTAAAACATAAGTTCCGTGAGGTTGGGGTGGGGGGGCAGGAGCTGTCTGTTTGGCTCAGTGCTATATCCCCAGCTTCGAGAACAGTGCCTGGCACACAGTAGGCCTTCAAGAAATATGCTCAACGAACAAGTGACTCCACCACCCCAGCCTGTTCCTGGCCTGTTGACTGGGGCTCCAGAGACCAGCCAGAGAAAGGGCAGGATGGCCAGCCCCACCTGCTCCCCACAGGAAGGGCTGCACCCCTCTCCCCGCCTCCCCAGCAGGGGCTCAGTGGTCATCTCCTGTCCACAGATGTACAGTGTCACCTAGATACTGGAAATGGTCACCTAGGCCCAGCCCCCTTCTCAGGCAACCCAGAGCCCCCTTCCCCGCCAAGGTTTCCATGGCAATAAATTGTAAACACAACTAAGTAGACAGCAGCTGACATCGGAGGTTTCCATGGAGAGCCCCCCAAAATCGAGGCGATTATGCTCCCCTCTGGGACACACAAGTGTGGTTAAGAAAACCAGCTCTGGTATCACAGAGTGTTCCACTTGCCTGTGGTTTGTGTGACCTTGGCCAAGTCCTGTCCCCTCTGTGTCCAGCATCCTCATCAGGCAAATGGGAATGACACCTGGTTCCTACGTGATGTGAGGATGAACTGAATGCAGGAAAGGCCTTCAGCCTGGCACTTGATAAATGGGCACTGTTGGGGGCACTGTGGTCACAGCACAGCCCTGGGAGGTCACCTGAGACACCCTGAGGGCTGAAGGTTTTAAGGGATCTGGAGAAGGGAGTGCCACTCAAACTGAGCTTTGGCCAGCCCCGGGACTGCTGAGGAGGAAAGACAGGTCCAGCGGCAGAGCTGGCAGTGCCACCCTAGCACCGTCCAGAGAAGGGAAGCCCTGGCTGCCAGGCCTGGAAGAATCGTGCCCCGAGGATGCCTCTGCCCAAACCTGGGGGTCCCTCGACTCCTCTGCCTCCGGCTCCGAGCCCAGACCCACCAGGCCACCTCCCGAGAGTCCAGGGGCACCGCCCCAAGTCCTGTCCACCCGGCGAGTGTGTGCTGGTTCACTGGTACGTGAGACACACAGGCTGCATGCCGTCAGCCACAGGCCATCATCCGCCCTCAGAAGGCTTTGGTTTGGCCCAGCATAATGTTCAACAGCAATAAAACTGAAAGCAGTTACTAATCATTTTCACACAATTTATCAGACTTTCATCATTTCTTTAAAAATTGGGTAATCTGTACGGCAACAAGCCACAGAGAGCTGCCCCTTCCCAATGGAGTGTCACTCTCTGATGGGCCCCAGCCGGCACCCAACTGCCCCCCGCCCCGTGATACCTGCCCAGGGCCTGGGGACATCTGGGTGTGTGACCATTTGACCGTTTTCTCTCCCACCAGAGATTAATGCCTTGGGGTCTGGGGTCACCGTGTGGGTGCCACTTAGAGAGGGGAGCCCAGCTCTGGGTTGAATCGCCCCAGGTGTTCTCACAGGAGCGCATCACTGGTCCTGCAAACCCAAGGGGCCTCGGCTTTACCATGTCCACCCCCCAGATGCCCCTCTGCTCTCAGGTCTACCAGAGCTCGGCGAGGAGCCCGGGGACAATGCTACCAAGGAAGGCCACGACGAGGGAAATAGTCCCACATTCCACACGAGCTCATCTCATCCTCAAAAAAATCCTGCAAGGAAAGTGTGAGCACCCCACTTTGCAGATGAGGAAAATGGAAGCTTACAGGTCAAGGCAGCCCTCGGAGGAATCTGCAGTGTAGAAGGACATTCTGAAAGGGTGGCCCACGACCTAGCACTTTCCCGTGAAGATTTGGAGACACTTGCTCCACACCATGAAGGTACCCTTGGACCCAGCAAAACATCAAAACAAGTCAAATATCACCAGATTTCTTCCAAAGTAGTCAAGGGACATTTTAGTTAAATTCTACATGTCAGTGGCTCCTGATGTGAAAGCAAGAGAGAAAACGATAGTGGAGACCTGGTGGAGAGTCATAAAAATCGACAATGTCAAGGTACCAGCGAGGCAGAAGAGCACCATGGTGAAGTACCCTGGCTCTTGAATCACAGACCCAAGTTCAAGTCCCAGTCCCGTACTTCCTCAGCTGTGTACCCTGGGCCAGTTCACTTCCCAGCTCTGAACCTTGGCTTCCTGTTTTAAAACTGAATTAATAAAGGAAACAATCAGCAGAGTGAAAAGGCAACCTTTTCACTGGGAGAAAATATTTGCGAACTATGTATTTGAAAAGTAGTTAATATCCAAAATACATAAGAAACTCAACTTCACAGCAAAACACACACACACACAAAACACACAACAACAACAACAACCCCACAACCAAATAACCTGATTAAAACTGGGCAGAGAACTTGAATAGACAGTTCCCCAAATAAGACAATCGAATGGCCAACAGGTATATGGAAAGATGCTCAACATCACTAATCATCAGAGAAACGCATATCGAAACCACAATGAGATATCACCTCACACCTGTCAGGATGGCCGTCACCAAAATAAACAAAAGAGAAGTGTGGAGGATGCGGAGACACTGGAACTCTTGTACACTGTTCGTGGGAATGTCAGTCAGTGCAGCCACTATGGAGAACACTATGGAGGATACTCAAAAAATTAAAAATAGAAATACCATATGATCCAGTAATCCCAGGACTGGGTATTTATCCAAAATAATTGAAGTCAGGATCTTGAAGAGATAGATGCAGCATTATTCACAATAGCCAAGATGTGGAAACAATCCAAGTGTCCACGGATGGATGAATGGATAAGGAAAATGTGGTGTATACAAACAATGGAATATTATTTGGCCTTTAAAAAGGAAATCCTGGGACTTCCCTGGTGGTGCAGTGGTTAAGACTCTGCACTCCCAATACAGGGGACCCGGATTCGATCCCTGATCTGGGAACTAGATCCCGCATGCATGCTGTAACTAAGGAGCTGGCAAGCCACAACTAAGGAGCCTGTGGGCTGCAACTAAGACCCAATGCAACCAAATAAATAAATAAAAATTAAAAAAAAAAAAGGAAATCCTGCCGTATGTGACAACACGGATGAACCTGGAGGACATCGTGTTAAGTGAAACAAGCCAGTCACAGAAGGCCAAATATTGCCTCCACTTATATGAGGTATCTAAAATAGTTAAACCTACACAGGCAGAGAGTAGAACGGTGGTTGCCAGGGGCTGGCAGGAGGAGGAGGAAATGGGGAGTTGCTATTCAATGGATATAAAGTTTCAGTTATACGCATAAGTTCTAGAGACCTGTTGTACAACACTGTGCCTGTCATTAACAATCCTGTAGTGTGAACTTAAAACTCTGTCAAGAGGGTAGATCTCACCTTAAGTGTTCTTAGCACAATTTTAAAACATTGAATTAATAGTATGACTATAAAGTGATAGCATTACAGCTTCTTGGAGGGATGAAACTTCTGTATCCAGACTGCGGGGGTGGTTACATGATGTAAAGTCTTGACTTCCACAGAAGAATACACCAAAAAAGGCCACTTTTACTGTATGTTAATTAAAAAGATAAAATAAATAAATAAATAGTCATCTAAAAAAAAAAGAGATAAAATATAGAAAAATAAATGACTAATAATCGTGTCTATCTCGTGGAGCCAGTGTGACTTTCACGTCCAATGACATGCCCAGCACAGAGTGCAACACATCACCAGCTGAGGAACCGTCAGGCACTACTAGTAAGATTCGCCTTGCCTCCTTTCCTCCTCCAGAGCAATTCGAGCCCCAGATGACAACTCAACAGAGAAAAGCATCACCAGCACCCAATGTTCAGGGACCTGTGACTTAAGTTTGGTAACAGCCAGGCCTCTCATCTCAAATAGGGTTTCCACCTTTTGGAAAAACAGAACATTCAGTCCCTTTCAAACGGATCTCGCTTCCTGCCCAGCTGTACTGCCCAACAGATTCCAGAAGGAAGCATTCAAGGGAAGGATTTTACTGTCAGTCCCCCAGGGACCCCTAGATGCACCAGCTATGTGACCCAGCATCTCTGCGGGTCAATTTCCCTGGATGTAAAATAGGAATAATGCCCACTCAGAGGATGAGGAGATTTGTAAAGCGCCTTACGTATCCCCGAGCTCTTGGTAGTACAGGGATCCCTGAGTTCCTCCTGCCTCTCCCAAGGGTCAAGACTTTTAAAAACCAATACATGCTAGTGTTGGCAGGTTTTTTTCCCATCCGGTACTTTTCCTGCATAGACACAAATGTAATTAAGTTAAAAGACCTAAATGTTAAAGTTGACAACAGACAATTAGGCTAATTACCACTTCCTTAAAGAACAATTACAGCTGTGTTTCCCAAACAATATTCTGAGAAATGGTACTGGCCGGCCTATGAAGAACAACGGTGGCTTAGACAGTAAGTTTGGCAAAAGCTGGGCTAAGTGACTCTGGTTCCTTTTGTGCAGGACTTCTCAGAGCCTTCAGTAAGTTATGCACGTGCTGTGGATCTCCAAATGGGGGACCCATTATGGAGCGGCACAGTCTGGGAGATGCTGAGTTAGTCAATCTTACTGTACATCCAAATCACCTGGGGATCTTCCATTTCCAACAAGCTCCCAGGTGGTGCTGAAGCTGCTGGTGTGGGGACCACACTTTGCAAAGCAAGGATATCCATGGAAAGGTAACCCCACCGCCACTGCCCTGCCTTAGTGACAGCTTTACTGGTGAAGAACAGTCCCAGAGGAGGGAATGTGCTTGCAGGGGGGACAGATGGGACCAGACTCTACTCCCCAACCTCCCCTCCAAAGACCCACTCTGGCATCTGCCTGCCCCTGTGCTCTCGGCCTGCTAAATATGGGTTCTCTGGATCTAGAGCAATCTTCTCAATCTTAGCTGTGCACCTGGAATCACGTGAGGACCTTTATAAAATACTGATGCCTGAGTCCCCCACCCTCAGATCCTGATTACTGGGTCTGGAGCACCACCTGAGCTTGGGGATTTTTAAAACTCCTCCAGTGATTCTAACATACAGAAGAGCTGATGTTCACTGATACAGAGGTGGTGGGTAAGCCTCACCCCAAATGCCCTCCTCACACCCTGCCTGCCTCTCCAGTGCCTAATGAAAACTGCCCAGGAGCAACTCCAAAATAAAAAATGAAAGGACTACCAGATGGGAAACAGAACTTAATGAGGCCACAGCTGGCTAAAGCCCAGTCTCAAGATACTATGGTATCAGGAATCCAAACCGCCTCAGGAGGAGAGATTTTTCCATCCCCTTCCACGTCCAGATGAGCAGGTAAACATATGCTCTACACTCTAAAGCCCCAGTGGCCGGAGTGGGAAAACCTGGACCCTCCAGAATGAGAGGCTCTAAATTGCTGTGAGACCATAGTGAGGGTTCTTTAAAGACAATTTCAGAATCAGGTGTCAGACCACATGAGTCTAGTTAAAAAAAAAATAAAGGCTGACGACTTTAAGCTTCTTAATGAACACTACTGGGAAAGGATTAGAGATGAGAAAGCCAAGGAATGCAATTAGAGGGGGTTTCAGTTCTCTCTGAACTCTGTGAATGGAAGGGCAAAGCTTTAGAGATGAGCCTATAGGATACAAGTGGGGCTCTGGAGCACAAGAACAGCATTCCAACCCCAGTGCCTTCTGCTGACCCATCACGTCCCTTAACTCTGCTGCACTTGCACTGGCTCATCTGTAAAGTGGGATAACAACAGTGTCTGCCTTGCAGGGTTGGTGGGCGATTGCATGAGCACAGGTAAGATCCTTACCACAGTGTCAAGCACTAGTAAGTGCTCAATAAATGTGAAATGCTGGCTTGATTTTCAAATAATTTTTCCTCCAGTCTGGTCTTTATTTCCCTTCGGCCCTGATTTTTAAGTCTATTTATATATTTTTTAAACTTGTAAAGTACGTGTTTCCGTCAACAGCCCCAAGATCTTTCTGGAATGAGGTAAGGTAGAAATACAGGCACTCACATAAGCCACTGTACTATCTGCTGAGTGCTGATTATGTGCTCAGAGCCCGCAGTGGTGGTCGGGGCTGACCCCGGCACAGGGAGTGAGGGGGGCTGCAGGGCCCCCCCCCGGGCAAGGCCGCATGGGGAGCTAAGGAAAACGTACTTGATCAGAGCAATGGGCCCCACTTGACGGTTGAAACCAGAATGTGAAAAAAATCAGGTCAACTTTGGAAAGCTCCCCTGGGGTTCTAAGATCTGGGGTCTCTTGGAGATGAGAGACCACTTGGAAGGCCAGACTGAGAGGCTATGGAAGCCGAGCCAAGGCGCCGCAGCAGGGCCGGCATCACAGGAGTGTGAACCGTGCAGTCACACAGGGTCCTGTGCTCAGAGGGCCGCGTCTAGGCTTAGTCTAATGCTCTGCTGTCACCGTCCTGACATTCGTAATACTTTTCTAACAAGGGGTTCTGCATTTTCATTTTCACTGGGCCCCACAAATTATGCAGCCGGCTGTACCCTGCAGGGACACCTCACTTGCCCCTACATCTACCCTATAAGGTGAGGCAATGAAGATTGCCATCTTCTCCTTAAAATGAAGAAACTGAGGCTCGGAGAAGGTAAGTCAACTGTCCCAGGGCCCAGATGGTCAGTGACAGGCCAGCAGCACACCCCCCGTCTTGGGGTTTCAACTCAGAGGCTGCCATCGGGGGGAGCCGGCCAACTCTGTGTGCCTGAAAGCCGTGCTCAGGCTCTCCTGGGCCTGGGCTGCAGGAAATGCCCCACCCTCCGCAGAAGCCCGAGCCAGAGACAGCAGGTGTTCTGGCCCTGGACAGCCGGAACTAGGTCCGGGCAGGGCCAACGCCCACGGAACTGGGTCACAAGGCCAGTTCCACCACTGCAAGGTCCAGCGATTAATGAAACAATGCACCAGGAGCAAAACAAACACAAGTCATCTTTGAAGGCCTCGGGTCCCTCCTCTGTACTCGGCCTATTCCCCACCCCCAACTACAATTTAGAGAAGACCACGTTCAAGGAAGGAAGGGGGAAAATTAACCACCCATAGCTGAAAAGTTTCCCAGTAAAGGAAGAACAGGCACATCAAATCACACCATGCCTTTGGCTTCCTTGACAGACTCTGAGAGACATATCCTGGGGGTGAGTGTGGCCCTGGCACTATTCTAGGCACTGGAGTTACAACAGTGAATGAAACAGATAAAGATCTTTGCCCAATAAACCATTAGCCAGACTCATCAAGAGAAAAAGGGAGAAGACTCAAATCAATAGAATTAGAAATTAAAAAGGTGAAGTAACCACTGACACTGCAGAAATACAAACGATCATGAGAGAGTACTACAAGCAACTCTATGCCAATAAAATGGACAACCTGGAAGAAATGGACAGATTCTTAGAAATGCACAACCTGCCGAGAGTGAACCAGGAAGAAATAGAAAATATGAACAGACCAATCACAAGCACTGAAATTGAAACTGTGATTAAAAATCTTCCAACAAACAAAAGCCCAGGAGCAGATGGCTTCTATCAAACATTTAGAGAAGAGCTAACACCTATCCTTCTCAAACTCTTCCAAAACATTGCAGAGGGAGGAACACTCCCCAACTCATTCTACGAGGCCACCATCACCCTGATACCAAAACCAGACAAAGATGTCACAAAGAAAGAAAACTACAGGCCAATATCACTGATGAACATAGATGCAAAAATCCTCAACAAAATACTAGCAAACAGAATCCAACAGCACATTAAAAGGAGCATACACCATGATCAAGTGGGGTTTATCCCAGGAATGCAAGGATTCTTCAATATACGCAAATCAATCAACGTGATACATCATATTAACAAAGTGAAGGAGAAAAACCATATGATCATCTCAATAGATGCAGAGAAAGCTTTCGACAAAATTCAACACCCATTTATGATAAAAGCCCTGCAGAAAGTAGGCATAGAGGGAACTTTCCTCAACATAATAAAGGCCATATATGACAAACCCACAGCCAACATTGTCCTCAATGGTGAAAAACTGAAACCATTTCCACTAAGATCAGGAACAAGACAAGGTTGCCCACTCTCACCACTATTATTCAACATAGTTTTGGAAGTGTTAGCCACAGCAATCAGAGAAGAAAAAGAAATAAAAGGAATCCAAATCAGAGAAGAAGTAAAGCTGTCACTGTTTATAGATGACATGATACTATACATAGAGAATCCTAAAGATGCTACCAGAAAACTACTAGAGCTAATCAATGACTTTGGTAAAGTAGCAGGATACAAAATGAATGCACAGAAGTCTCTTGCATTCCTATACACTAATGATGAAAAATCTGAAAGTGAAATTAAGAAAACACTCCTGTTTACCATTGCAACAAAAAGAATAAAATACCTAGGAATAAACCTACCTAAGGAGACAAAAGACCTGTATGCAGAAAATTATAAGACACTGATGAAAGAAATTAAAGATGATACAAATAGATGGAGAGATATACCATGTTCTTGGATTGGAAGAATCAACATTGTGAAAATGACTCTACTACCCAAAGCAATCTACAGATTCAATGCAATCCCTATCAAACTACCAATGGCATTTTTCACAGAACTAGAACAAAAAATTTCACAATTTGTATGGAAACACAAAAGACCCCGAATAGCCAAAGCAATATTGAGAACGAAAAATGGAGCTGGAGGAATCAGGCTCCCTGACTTCAGACTATATTACAAAGCTACAGTAATCAAGACAGTTTGGTACTGGCACAAAAACAGAAACATAGACCAATGGAACAGGATAGAAAGCCCAGAGATAAACCCACGCACATATGGTCACCTTATCTTTGATAAAGGAGGCAAGCATATACAGTGGAGAAAAGACAGCTTCTTCAATAAGTGGTGCTGGGAAAACTGGACAGGTACATGTAGAAGTATGAAATTAGAACACATCCTAACACCATACACAAAAATAAACTCAAAATGGATTAAAGACCTAAATGTAAGGCCAGACACTATCAAACTGTCAGAGGAAAACATAGGCAGAACACTCTATGACATAAATCACAGCAAGATCCTTTTTGACCCACCTCCTAGAGAAATGGAAATAAAAACACAAATAAACAAATGGGACCTAATGAAACTTCAAAGCTTTTGCACAGCAAAGGAAACCATAAACAAGACCAAAAGACAACCCTCAGAATGGGAGAAAATATTTGCAAATGAAGCAACTGACAAAGGATTAATCTCCAAGATTTACAAGCAGCTCATGCAGCTCAATAACAAAAAAACAAACAGCCCAATCCAAAAATGGGCAGAAGACCTAAATAGACATTTCTCCAAAGAAGATATACAGATTGCCAACAGACACATGAAAGAATGCTCAACATCATTAATATTAGAAAAATGCAAATCAAAACTACAATGAGGTATCATCTCACACCGGTCAGAATGGCCATCATCAAAAAATCTAGAAACAATAAATGCTGGAGAGGGTGTGGAGAAAAGGGAACACTCTTGCACTGTTGGTGGGAATGTAAATTGATACAGCCACTATGGAGAACAGTATGGAAGTTCCTTAAAAAACTAAAAATAGAACTATCATACGACCCAGCAATCCCGCTACTGGGCATATACCCTGAGAAAACCATAATTCAAAAAGAGTCATGTTGGGGCTTCCCTGGTGGCACAGTGATTAAGAATCCGCCTGCCAATGCAGGGGACATGGGTTTGAGCCCTGGTCCGGGAAGATCCCACATGCCGCAGAGCAACTTAAGCCTGTGAGCCACAACTAATGAGCCTGCGCTCTAGAGCCCGTGAGCCACAACTACTGAAGCCTGCGTGCCACAACTACTGAAGCCTGCGTACCTAGAGCCCTTGCTCTGCAACAAGAGAAGCCACCGCAATGAGAAGCCTGCGCACCGCAACGAAGAGTAGCCCCTACTCGCTGCAACTAGAGAAAGCCAGCGCACAGCAATGAAGACCCAACGCAGCCAAAAATAAATAAAATAAAATAAATTATTAAAAAAAAAAAAAAAAAAGAGTCATGTACCAAAATGTTCATTGCAGCTCTATTTACAATAGCCAGGACATGGAAGCAACCTAAGTGTCCATCATCGGATGAATGGATAAAGAAGATGTGGCACATATATACAATGGAATATTACTCAGCCATAAAAAGAAACGAAATGGAGGTATTTGTAGTGAGGTGGATGGAGTTAGAGTCTGTCATACAGAGTGAAGTAAGTCAGAGAGAGAAAAACAAATACAGTATGCTAACACATATATATGGAATCTAAGGAAAAAAAAAAAAAAAAGGTCATGAAGAACCTAGTGGAAAGACGGGAATAAAGACACAGACCTACTGGAGAACGGACTTGGGGATATGGGGAGGGGGAAGGGTAAGATGTGACAGGGTGAGAGAGTGGCATGGACATATATACACTACTAAATGTAAAATGGATAGCTAGTGGGAAGCAGTCACATAGCACAGGGAGATCAGCTTGGTGCTTTGTGACCACCTAGAGGGGTGGGATAGGCAGGGTGGGAGGGAGGGAGATGCAAGAGGGAGGAGATATGGGAACATGTGTATATGTATGACTGATTCACTTTGTTATAGAGCAGAAACTAACACACCATTGTGAAGCAATTGTACTCCAATAAAGATGTTAAAAAAAAAAAAAAAAATCTTTGCCCTAGGGAGCTCATGTTTTCATGGGAGGAAAAAGCAGAATAAGCATAAAATAATTAAGTGAATTATACAGTGTTAGGAAATACAGGTGTTTCGATGAAATAACACAAATAATGAAAAGAGTGGCCAATATTTATTGGGTGCATACTCTGTATCTAAATGCTTTACACACACTGGCTCAGTTAATCTTCTCAACAACGGGTACTGTTCTCATCCCCATTTCACAGACAGGAAAGCACACGGGAGGTAAGGTGCACGAGGTCCCACAGGCACTAGGAAAACAAGGAGTTCTGGTAAGAAAGAGCAAGAGGTTCCTTTTTCCCCCTTTCTGATTGTGTTCTGTATTAAGGAGAGCAAAACGATCAGGAAACCTGGTCTTCTCCCTGGCCTCGAACTGGGAGGGGGGGGGGTTCAACCAGAGCATGCCCCTCTCCATTTCCCCATGGTTTTTAAGAGATCTGACAGGGCTGTGGGACCCTCCAAGACCTCCTTTTTCTCCCACAGCTAAGGCTCTGCAGCTAACAGTCCTCAGTTCGAATCCCAGCTCCACCAGCTCACCACTGCCTGGCCCTGGGCAAACGAGTCACATGTCACCCAGCTCTGCAGTGGGGCACGTGGCGGAGGGCTGAGCACGGAGCAGACACTCAGTAAACGTTTGACCAATGAACACTGAAGTGCGCGTAAAGTGGACCCTTCCTTAGAACCTGAGACCTGGAACGAACACATCTTAAGAAGTGTAGGTTACTAGGCTTGTCCTCCAAGGTGTGAATGGGAAGTGTTGAATCCATTCTCACTGTTCTGTGGTGGCACAAGCCTTCAAGGAAATTGATTCAAACACCTCATTAAGCTGGGGCCCCCATGGTACCTGGACACTCCAAACCTCCAACTCAAGGGCCACCAGGTCAGGAGCTGTGCGTGACCTGGGACCCTGGCCCACCCTTCAATATAGGTTCCATGAGGTCCAGGGCAAGACCCTCAGCCCTCAACTTCCTCCTCCTAAAATGGGAGATTAGGTGCAGAGTGAATGAATTCTATGCCCGAAAGCAGTGACTTCCCCAATAAGGTCAAAATCACTGGAACCTACTGAATCACAGAGGGATGCGGGGCGAGAGCAGGAATTATCAACCTGGGTAAGGGGAGGCTTTATGGAACCAGGAATCAATGTGCCAGCTACAGCTCTCTCATGTCCTGAATGTTAACCGTCGGTATGAGGACTGCCCCTGAATTCCATCACGGGGGCTTTCCTTTTATGAAAATGCCCTGGGTCTGCAAGCATTTGTCTGAGACCCTGGTGCCAGCCCCAGGGCTGCATGGAAGGGGCAGGCTGTTTGTGAGATGGCAATGGTGCCCAGGGCAGGCTGAGTACCACATCAGCCAGTGCAAGAGTTCCAAGGCCAATGTTCTCTCCATGCTTAAACTCCAACATGCCCACATGCCATGGGGGTCACTGCCAGGCTTTTCTTCCCAGGAAGGCTGTCGTTTTACCCTGACTTCATTCACACCTGTAGGGAGGGAAGGAGCTGGCAGGGACCAGAATCCCTATTTTGTGGATGAGGAAGTGGCCTCATGGAGAGGCTGCTTCTCCACTAACCTCCCACTTCTGAGCTCTGCACCCCTCCAGGCTCTGAATTAAGCGCTTCTCATGCACTCAGCCCTCGCAGGTGGGACTTTATTTTTAGCCCCAATTTGCAAGTGGTGACACAGAGATACTGAGAGGGCTCAGACACTTGCCCAAGTCATCAAGCTGAGCAGCTAAGGGGAGGTCTGAACCCAGAGCCTTCGCCCCTAACTTCTAGAATATACCAAGCTGTTCAGTGGAGGAGGCAGAGCCAGGATTCTGATCCAGCTCCTCCCCACTAAAGCCCTGCTATTTTTCTGGCTATACATCACAGTATGGCTGCCTCTGGCCAGGGCATCCCCTGGGGCTCCATACCTCAAGGGAAAGTCTGGATGTAGACCCCCTGTTAGGCAGACTTCCAGAAGGCCTAGCCCAGCACAACGTGGACCATGAGGCGGCTGGACCCCACAAAGGGCCCACTGTGGTGACTGTAGAAAGCCAAGGTCAGATCAGGCTAGGCCCTCTGCAAAGCCCTGCCCACAGCTCCCTTACCTCCTCCCCTCCCCCATGAAGCCCCCATACCCAGAGCACAGGACCAGGACTGGCTGGGGTACAGGCCTCCGGTTCGGCCAGTCAGGGAGAGTCTGAGCCTATGGAAACCTGAAACCCTCCAGCAGCTGTCTGGCAGGATGGGTCTGCACACCCCTGCGGATCCCTGGGGGCTCATCCGAGGTGCCCTGGACGCACCTGTCAGCTGGGGTGGGGTTCACGAAAGGAGGCTCTGTAGAGGAGACGAAGGGGATGGCTTGTTTGCTCCTATCTAGGCGAGGGAGGAAACCTGTTTCCCAGCATGGGGGGAAGGGGATGCGAGTTTGCGAGGTGTCGGGGCAGCCCGGGGAGGGGGCTCCGCGGAGGGAAGGGGCGGAGCGGCCCGAGAGGTGGGTGGCCTCGCTTCCCGTTGCACGAGGAGGCCCTCCGAGGCTCCAGCTGGCTTTGTGTGCGGCAGGGGGGCCCGCCCGGCGTCCCCGAGGGCTTGCCGAGGCGTGCACAGGGCGAAGGGCCGCTTTTGCGTTCCAGGCGGGAGGGGTCCGCGGCGTGCCCGAGCATCCCCCGCGCCTGCGGAGGGGGCTCCCCGGTGGCCGGGGTCGCCACACTCACCTCCTGAAGTCAAAGGGCATCGTGCCGCCGCCGCCGCTGCCGCCGGGGGTGGGAGCCCTGCAGGCCAGGCGGGCCGCGGCGCCGCGTGGGTCCCAGCCCGCTGCCAACGCCTCCGCCGGCCGCCCCGCCCCCGCCGGCCGCCCCCAGCCCTCGACACTCGCCGCTGCCTCCCGCCGCCGGGAAGTGACGCTCCGCGCAGCCCATTGGGCGCCGCCCCCGCCCCCGGCCGCCCCTTCCGCCGCCCTGTTAAAGGGGCCCGGGGGCCTGAGGGCCTGGGGGCCTAAGGGGCTAGGGGCTAGGGGCTAGGGGCTGGGGGCTGGGGGCTGGGGGCTGGGGGCTGGGAGGGGGAGGGGCTGGCCATGGTGAGCGCGCGATGGGGGTCGAGGCTTGGAGAGGAAGGGAGCACCCAAAGACTCCCGCATTCATTCCTTCCAAGCCCCCGCACTGTGTTTTCCATCACCTTCTCTCTGTGTGACCTTGAGCAAATCCCTCTGCCTCTCCGAGCCTCCTACGTTGTTTTGCGTTTGTAAAACAGTTTCCTTGGGTTGTGAAAATTAAATGGAATGGTCCAGATTTGGGCTACACACAGCGTCAAACTCTGAGTAAAGGGCCTGATACTGTGAAAGAAAGGAGGAAAGCAGGCAGGCCTAGATTTGTAAAGGGGACCCACCATGTCCCTGCTGTGCCTCTCTGGGGAAGATGCTTGGCTTCTCTGAGCCCACACCCCTTTCCACGGCTGCACAAAGAGGATGATGACACTTACTGGAGGAGCTTTTTCCTGGGGATCAAATGAGAAATTTGGGAGACTGCTTAGTGTGATGCCTGGCACCTAGTAAGGGCTCGTCACCTGAAGCTATTGTGGTTGGCCTGGTAGCTCTACCTCTCTGCTTGCATCTTCCATTTGTGGTTCATTCCGATGGTATTCACCGGGCCGGCTCCGAGCCCGGTCTATTCAGGACAGCAGACTAAGACCTGCCTTGTGACTTGGCCCACCGGGGACCTCTCCGAGCCTTAGTTTCCTTCTGCGAAATTCACAGGTAATCAGCATCTCCTTCTGGGATTGCTGGGTTAGAGGAGTTGGTAGTTGTAACACAACACCCAGGTGGAGGACACTCATTCTGAACTTTCCCTCTATGTTTGGCCCCACCTCCAAGGTTGTGGTAACAAAGAGCTTGAAAAACCCCAGGGGAGGAAGGTGGGGGCTCGTGTTCAAAAAGCAGGGCCAGCTGGCAGTTTCCTCATCTATAAATAAGGGGAAATGGTGGTACCTATTCCTCTGGGAGAATTCAGAATGCAAGGTGCCAGTTCCGGTCCGGTGTAGAGTGTGGGCAGTGAACCAAACTCTTCCCCTGGACCATACACCCAGTTGGCTCTCCTTCCCTTTGCCCTCCAGCGTTCCCTTTTCATTCATTCATTCATTCATTCATTCAACAAGGGGCCTGGCACTCTTGGGAGAGAGAGGGAAATCTCAGCCAGAACTCAAAACCTGGGGGCAGCAAGAAGGTTGAAAGGGCCTTGGGTAGCCACTGAGCCCGAAGGACTGTTTGTTGGCCCAGCCCTGTGCAGGAGGGGAGTCATGGAGTGGTGGGCACTTGACCACGAGTCCTCCCTCTCAGAATGTGGTCCACAGTCTGCTGGTGGTCCACAGGCCAACTGCTTAGGCACCATGGGGCAAATTCTCAGCCCCAGCCCAGACCTACTGAACCAAGTGTGCATTTCGCATGATCTCCAAGTGATTCACTGGCACACTTAAGTTTGAGAGGTGCTGCGATAAAGGACCTTGCTTTGGTGGGATGCAGGGGGGGGGGGCTTTTGCATTTGCTCTTTCTTTTGCCTTGAGCATGTTCCTATCTTTGCCTTGCACCTTGCTATATGGACAGAGAATGTGCATGTCTCCCAATAGATTCTCACTTTCTTCATAACTGTTAACTATGGTAACAGAGCCCATACTCTGGAGTCATACTGCATGGGATCACATTCTAGCCTGTCCGCTTACTAACTTATTTTACTTCTGTACCTCAGTTTCCTCATCTGTAAAATTGGGGCAATAATAGTACCATCCTCATAGATCTGTTGTGAGGATGAAATGTGTTGATGAGTGTCAAGGACTTAGGGCAGTGCCCGGCACAGAGTAAATGCAAGAGAGGGTTGACTATGGTTGCTATTTTTGCATGATGATGGAGCTCCCAGTTTTTGGCTGGGCATATGAGTGTGTTCAGAATGAGAGTTGTATTTCCCAGCTTCTCTTGTAGCTAGGTGTGGCCGTGTGACTAAGTTCTGGCCATTGAGATGTAAGGGGAAGCATCTTGTGGCTGCTTCAGGGATTATTGGTGGATATTACCCACTGTGTCCCTTTGTCCATCTGGCTGCCCAGGATGTGGATGCCACCATCCTGACCCATGTGGTGAAGGCCATGCAGAACAGAGCAACAAGATAGAAGGAGCCTGGGTCCCTGCTGCTGAATGGCACAGTACCTGTTCTCAAACACCTCCCCAGACTTCTAATCAAGAAAGAAATAAACATGTCTTGTTTAAGCTACAGTTATTTTGGATTTTCAGACACTTACACCTGAACCTAATACTAATACACCTGTCCAGCCTAGTTAATTTCTTGGCTTGGTTCAACTACCATGTACACAGTAGGCCAGGTCCCCCATTATATGCTCACATGGCACCCGTGGGTTTTTTGGGGGGAGAATTTGTCACAATTTGTGAAGAGATTATTAATTGGCTAGTGTCTACCTCCCCATGTTGACTGAACGTTCTCCATGGAGGATGGATGTCTGTTTGCTCACCATCTTATCCCAGCATCCAACCACAGCCTGCACATGGGGGGTGGGGGGACAACAACTATGTATCAAAGGCTGAATGGAGGTTTTCCAGAGAGGCGGGCCTTCCCACAGAACAGACAGGATGGGGAGGGGGCACATCAACAAGCATCTCTGTGGGGACACTTGAGGTCTGTAAGCAGACCAAGCTGCCAGTCCCAGATGGCCCATCAGCCCAAAAGACAGTGTGAGATAGAACTAAGGAAATCAGATGTTGTGTTACAGTAAATGGGAAAGCTCTGGATCTCTTTGACCAAGGGAGTGACTTACTAAAAGTTGAGTTTTAGGATTACTAATCTTCCAGGACCCTATAGTAGCCAGCCTCGGGTGGCTGATATTCCCATGCCCTGTATAATCACCTCCCACATTGCAAAGCGCCAAGCTGGGTAACCGACAGGACACTGCAGAAATGACAGCATATGACTCTTCAGGCTGGGTAGCAAGGGCATTGAGGCTTCTGCTTAGGCTCTCCTGAGTCACTTGTTCTGGAGGAAACCAGCTTCGGTGTCATAAAGATACTCAAGCATGGTTAGAGAGGGGTCCAAGTGGCAAAGAACTGAGGCCTCCTGCCAAGAGCCATGTGAGTGAGCCATCCTGGAAATGGATCCTCAGCCCCGATAAGTCTTCAAAGCTGCAGCTCCAGACCACAGCTTAACTACAGCCTCACGAGAAACCCTGATCCAGAACCACTCAATTAAGCTGCTCCTGAATTCCTGACTCTTAGAAACTATGTGAGGTAATGAATGTTTATTTTATGCTACTAAGTTGTGGATATTCAGTTACACAGTGTAGATAGTTAATAAAGACTCCATCCCCATTTGCTGTTCTACCAGCACCTTCTCCCTGCCTTCCTCCACCTCACTCCCGAATGGCTTAGTGAAATGTTAAAGCACTGCAGTCAGACGACTCTCTAGCTGGGAGACATGGACACATTGCTTAACTAGCTGGCTGGCTGAGTATGAAATGAAGGATAATAATACCTTACCTGTGGCAGGTAGCCTCTAAAATGGTCATCCCAATTAATCCACCTCCTCGTATTCAAACCCTTGTGTAATCTCCTTCCTTAGAGTGTAGGCTGAACTTACTGACTCACTTCTTTTTTTTTCACACACACACACTGTATTTTATTTTTACAAGAGATAAATAGACTGACACCAAGCATTGTACATGGATGACCACAACAAAAGCAACAATGATTGCAATTACCAAACACGAAACACACTCATACTATGACTGACTCACTTCTAATGAACAGAATATGGCAGATGCGATGGCATGTCGCACCTAAGACTAAGATATAGAAGGATAGTAGCTTCTGTCTCGGACACTCTTGCTGTTTCTCAGATCAGTCGCTCTGGGCAAGCCAGCTGCCATGTGGAGAGGCCCACATGAGAGAGCTCACAGTGAATCTTTTGGGGCCTCACAACAGCCACGTGAATGAGCTTGGAAGTGGATCCCTCAGCCTCAGTTGAGCCTTGAGATGACTGCAGCCCTGGCCAACAACTTGACTGCAACCTCCCGGGAGACCTTGACCCAGAGGCATCCAGCTGAGCTTCATCTGGATCCTGCAAGATGACAAATGTTTGTTGTTTTAAGCCACTAAGTTTGGGGTGATTTGTTAGGCAGCAACAGATAACAAATACATGGCCCTAAATGCTTGCTGTAAAGATGAAGCAACATGTACAGGGCCTGGCATAGAGCAGGTACTAATTAAATGCTTGCCGAATGAATCAATTGATAAACACATGAACGTTCTATGGTGTAGAATGTTCCCTGGATCCAAATGCTCACTGGTCTCCACCCCCTCCTGCCAAACACGTCACCGAAAGTTGTTTGAAGCAGGGAAACGGCCAGGTCAGATTTGTTTTTCTGTAATAGGAGCCTGGTTTGTGTTCCAGGGGTGGGGCTGGTTCAGCTGTGGTCTGGATGAAGAGATTAAGAAATAATAGTCCTTTGTCAGCTCAGAGAGGTCTTGAGGGTAACTTGGGCCTTGTAGCAGGGCCTCTGAACAAACAACTCCCCTTTCTTGCTCCACTAAGTCTCCTGGCCAACTAGAAGACACTCATTCATCCATCCATTAATTCATTATAAGTTATTCAGTGAGCACCTCTTTATGACAGGTCCTCTGGATGTACAAAGGAACATGACACATTCCTGTTTTTAAGAGGCGGGGCGGCAGGGGGTGGTGGTGTAAGCAAAAGTGTGGTACCATTATGAAAAATCAGGGCGAGGGGCACCAGTTCCTTGTGCAGGTGCAGTTTTGTGGTAAGTACAGTGGTAGGGGCAGCACTAGAGGCTCTGGGAGGCCAGGAGGGGGTCCCTAATTCCACCCATGGGGATGAAATTGGTCTGAACTCTTTCACTTCAAGATGACTGAGATCATCTCAAATCAACACACACTACCTAAGGCCAAAAAAAAGAGAGAGAGAGAAAGAAAAAAAGAAAGAGAGGAAGGAAGGAAGGGAGGGAGGGAGGGGAAGTGGAAGGGAAAAGAAAGAAAGGAAGAAAGAAAAGTCTAGAGGTAGATTTAGTTTCAGGCACAGTTGAATCCAGGCACTTCAATAATTGCATCAGGAATCTCTCTCCCCATCCCTAGGCTCATCTTTTTTCTTCTGGCTTCATCTCTAGAGAGGCTTTCCTTTTGTGCTTATGAAACAAAAGGAAAAAGAAGGAAGGAAGCTGTAGCTTCAGGCTGTTTTTCCTGCTCTGCCTGTAGCTGTAGGCTGTTTTTCCAGCTCTGCAACTCCAGCAGATGAAGGTGACCTGTTTCCTGCTACCTCCAGCAAAGGCTCCTGGGCTGACCCTCAGGGGCTGACTTAGGTTGCATCCCTGAACAGTGGGCTCCAGGAGAATGGATAGGCCAGGCCTAGGCTGAACGCCAACCCCTAGAGCCTAGAGTGGAATCAGCCTCATTCAACATGCACAGATTCAGATGGGAGAAGGGTGGTTTCCTAAAGAAAAGTCAGGGGTGGGGACTCCCTGGTGGTCCAGGGGTTAGGACTCGGCACTTTCACTGCCGAGGACATGGGTTCAATCCCTGGTGGGGGAACTGAGATCCTGCAAGCTACACAGCATGGCCACAGGAAAGGAAGGAAGGAAGGGAGGAAGAGAGGGAGAAAAGTCAGGGCAGTATTGCCAAAGATGGAGAGGATGCTGGGAGGCTAAATCATCAGGTATCTTCTACAGGGAGTCGGGAAAAGCTTCCAGGAGCAAGAAGAGTCTGAGTTGAGACCTTGAAGAACAAGCAGGCTTTAAGGAGAAAGGCAGGTTGGGTGCATTAGTTATCTATTGCTGTGTAACAGATTACCCAAAACTTAAAACAAACAGCAATTTATTACCTTGCAGTTCCTGATGGTCAGGAATCCAGGAGCAGCTACCTGTGTGGTTCTGGCTCAGGATCTGTGATGAGCTTGCAGTCAAGCTGTTGGTCAAGGCTGCAATCTCAAGATGACTGAAGCTGGAGGATCCAGGCTCGCTCACAGGGCTGTTGGCAGGAGACTTTAGCCCTCCCCACATGGACCTGTCCATTATGCCGGTCATGACGTGTCTTCTCCCAGCTGAGTGAGGAGAGTCAGCCTTCTATGAAGTTGTCTCCAAGGCTCACACTATCATTTCTACCTTATTCTATTCATAAGTCCAGCCTCCACTCGAAGGGAGGGATCTCACAAGGGTGTGGGGAGGGACCAGGAGGTGGGGATCACTGGGGTCGTCTTGGAGGCTGGCTACAACCTGGGGAAGGACACAAAAGCGTGGAGGTGGGTGAGCAGACAGCCTGGCTTTGGCCGGGGATCACATCAAACTGGAGAGGTCAATAGGTGGGAGCTGGATTGTGAAGGGCTTTAAGAGCTGTGTTAAAAACGTGAAATTTCTTCTACAGTTAGGGGCCCTAAAGTATATTAAGCTGGGATGCCTCACAATATTTTGATTTGAGGGTTTGAGGGAGCCCAATATATGGCACTCTCTTTCCTGCCTGTGCTCTGAACAAATGAGACTTCTGGGCTTCCTAATTGTCAGTCTCTGAATTTGGCAGACAGACCCAGGCAGGCACAGGAAAGGCAGGAAAAGTTCAGGCCTCCCTGGGAAGATCTGGGCAGAGCAGAGCGTGGTTCCCTGCGGGCAGCCTTCTCCCAAAAGACCTGGACAACATAGCCTCAGACCCCAGTCGACAACTTGCCGATCGGAATTCACCCATCTCCCCTTCTCATGGAAATCAGAGGAGTGAGGAAGCACATCTCCCACCAACTATCTGCAATTTTTAGACAGGGGACCTCTGAGCCTGCCTAGGGTGTGGCATTTCATCCTCACTTTTCAGGAACTGGGAAGCTCACCAGTTTGAGGTCCAACTCAGACGGTGCTCCCTTCTGCCGGCAGCAGTCAGCCCCGCAAGCTGTGTGACTCAGCGTCACCCGCTCCCCTCCCTTATCTCTTTCTGCCGTGGAGCTCACCTGGACCCTTTCCTCCTCAGTCTGCAGTCTGTGGTGTGGCTTGGGGCTGGATGGGGACTGCACCTGGGGCGTCTCGCTGCTGCTCCACTCCCGCTCCTTGGCTGAACGTGGAGAGCTTGGGGAGACCTTTGTGTGGCCCAGGCATGAGTGTATGTAACGGTGCGTGGGTGTCCCGTGTATTAGCACCACTGACGCCCAGGGGTAGGTGGGTCTGTTCTTCCAGCTGATGTCAGTGCCGTGCTTCCTCAGGGTGGGCTGGTGATGGGCTGGGTGTCAAGCCAACCTTGACTCTGAGGAGGAAACAGAAAAGGGAGACCTGGAAGGCTCTGGGTGCGATTCCCGTATAACTGAAGTAAATCCCTTCAGCTCCCTGAGCCTCAACCTCTTCATCTGTAAAGTGGGGGAGCTCCAGGATTAGAGTCGTTCACTCGCTCTTTAGCAAGCTGATGATACACTAGCGTACGGGACAGAAACTCTGTCTACATACAAGTGTGCAGCACCTCGTAAATAGTGATGAATATACATAAGCCCGGTAATAGTATGTTCCAGGTGTCTCTGGCCAGATCCGTATATTCCAAGGTGCCTGCAAACAGAGAAAGCCCAGATGAAAATCTGGCTCACTGTAACCCCGAGAGCTGCGTGACGAGAGGTGAGGTCAAAGGTGGGAGAGAAAGCTTTGGGGTCAGAGTTCAGTAGATACCTGTCTGGGTAACCTTGGGGCTGCCTCATTCCCCCACCATAGCCTCAGTTTCCTCCTCTGCAAAATGGAGAGAGTGCCCACTTCATGGGGTAGTTGGGAGGGTGAAGTGTTTATCCCGTGGAACGCCCCCCTACTTTGGATCTGGTTTTAGCTGGATCTCAAGTCCCACCCCCTCTCTGGTCTCACGGTGAAGTGAGGAGATCTAAAGAACAGCTAAGCCCTCTCCACACTCTGTGAATTCATTCCATCCACTTTTTCATTTTTTCTCCTGCTTTCCAAAACAGGTACATTTTTAGCAGACCCGAGACGTGGCTTCCTACGTGAGTTAAATTCAGGAAATCCTCACCGAGCCCCAGTCAGTGTTGAGGTGTTTTGGATAAAGGAGACATCAGCTGCACCCTCCTCTCCAGAAGAGTCACCCCACTCATCGTTCATACTTAGAGTCATCAAAAGACTGTCTGTCTTTCTGCCCTGCCCCCTGCCAAGTCATATATTCATCAAGAACTCTAATCTGGCCTCAATCAGAGTTTTAAAAATAGAATTAGCTTTTGTGAAATGTTTTTGGTTTCACGAACTATTTAAAAGAATAGTAATTCTTTAATTTAAAAAGTAACCTATTAAAAAAGATAATTCAAGCAGGAAAAAGGGTCCACAGTGGAGAGTGAAATCTCTCTCATCTCCCCAGGCCCCAGCAAAGGCAACCACTGCTGAAGGTTTTCTTCACTGCGCTGGGCTTTTCGGTGGCCAGGGGTGACCCCAGCCTTTCTTTGGGAAGGCAATGGAGGCAAGCATCTCTCTGCTTTCCCAGCCAGGAGCTCTGAGGCCAGGAGGTAGGAAGCAGAGTGGAGCTTCCCAAGGAGTTGAGGGTCCACCAGAAGGCCAGAAGGAGGGCAGCGTCCTCAGGATGAGGGTGGGGGGTGTTGAGGACTGAGTGGAGGCCCTCAGGTGGCCTCCAGGGGAGACTGTGGGGTCTCGGGTCCACTAAGGGAGACTTTAACCCACTTGTGAGAGACCCACTAACCTTGTCAGAGAAGGTCTTCTACAGATATTTGTTGAGTGACACTGACAGGCCTTCTGGCCTTCTACTGGGGTTGAAATTAGGGTGAATTAGGAAATGGAACTGGAAAGGCCCTGAATCTCACTGTGTAAGCAAGCAGACGGGAGAGAACACCGAACATCTACTCTCTGTCAAGGGCTTTTGTTAGGTTATCTTAAAATTAATTTTTAAATACACAAGTAGTATAGGAATACATTTTCCATGTAAAAAAATGAAAACTTTACAGATAAGGCTAAAGCCCCTTTTGATCTCTAGCTCCAATCTTAGAAGAGATTTTCTTCTACCTCTCCAGAAGGAACCTCTATTTTCGATTTGGTGTGAATCTTTCCAATTTTTTTCTCTGCATTTTTCAAACATACATGTTTTGTTTTTATTTGTCTTTCAAGATTAGTAATGAAATACATATTCTTCTGCCATTTCATTTTTGGATTAACAAAATATCTGGGAGATTTATTTTCAGAATAATACAGATCTATGCTCAGGGCTTCCACAGGTAGTGTTTCATTGGTTGCTTTCATCAGCCCCACTACAGATGAGCAAACAGTGGCTCAGAGAACTAAGTGACTCGTGCCAGCTGGTGAGTGTTGGAGCAGGATTCAGATGTGGGTTTGTCTAAGTTTGCATTGTACCTGCCCTTTACCCAATCTGCTTGTGGTTTGTACCCTAAGTTTCCTGGTTTATGATACCATCAAGTGGGCCATTTAAATGCCAGATTGATCATAATGCAAGAGACAAATCAGCCACCTCCCTTCCCTGTTAAAATACCTCCATGGCTCCCCAGTACCCAAGGGACCAGGTCTAAGTCCCTCGACTGGGTAAGAATAGATCTTTTAGACAGAGGGTTCCTCGTCACTTCTCCAGCCTCCCCTGGCCAGGTCCTGCCTTGTTATCAATGCTCCACCCAGCATGTGTTTTCTGACACCTCCGAACAATTAGCTCCATTCTGAGACTGGCTACCTGGAGACAGAGTTAGATCCCACAGGTTAAGGGCCCACTGCCCCACTTCAGATGCCCTTCTCAAGTCCAGGTTGTCTCCTGTGCCTCTGAGTGGCCTGCAAGGGGAGGGTCCCGCAACCCCCTCTTTGGGTTCAATTAACTTGCTAGAGTGGCTCTCAGAACTCAGAGTGACATCTCCTTAGCATTTACCAGTTTATTATAAAGGACACAGATGAACAGCCAGATGAAGTACATAGGGCGAGGTATGTGGGAAGGGGCTCGGAGCTTCCATGCCTTCTCCAAGGGGCCATTCTGCCAGCACCTCCACGTGTTCACCAACCTGGAAGCTCTCTGAATGTCATCCTTTTGGGTTTTTATGGAGGCTTTATTACATAGGCATGATGGATTAAATCACTGGCCATAGGTGATTGAACTCAATCTCCAGCCCCTCTCCCCTCCGGGGAGGTCAGGGAGGCAACTAAGTTACGACACTCCAATCACATGGTTGGTTTCCCTGGCAACCAGCCCCCATCCATAGAGGCTTTCCAAATTTCACCTCATTAACATAAACCCAGGTGTGGTTGAAAGGGGCTTGCTAGGAATATCTAAAGACAACTTTAATCAGTCACTGAGGAAATTCCTAGGGTTTTAGAAGCTCTGTGCCAGAAACTGGACGACGACCAAATATATATTTCTTATTATTAATCACAATATCACACTCCAGAAAAACAAACTACTTATGGTTCGCTTCATGCCCAGCTGTTTTTCTCCTCCACCTCTTTGCCCACGCAGTCCACCCTGAGAGGAAGACCAGCTCCTCATCCGAAACACTCTGTGCCTGGTTTACTGTAACTCATCCTTTGCACCTTGATGCAGGGGCCATTCCCTCTTGGGTGTTCGCCTTGTTGCTCACTGGCTGAGTTAGATGTCTTTCCTCTGCACCCACGTCTTATACTTAGTTACCAAAGCACTTCCCATCCCATTCTAACTGCCATTATATCTGCCTTCCACTCTTGAGGGTGATGACATAAAATTCATATTTTATGGCAAGGTGAGAAACATTTAAACATAAAAGTTTTCTTTGCCTGTTTGGGCCTCTTCCCTCCCTGTTAGTGTGTATTGTGCTTCTGGGTTAACCAGACCTCCTTAGGAGATAACATTCCTTTTCAGTCTCAGCATGGGGCCAAGATGATCCATGATGCACCACTCTTTGTATGTGTAGATCTGGATTGTGTAAACTGTCAATGATGTCATTGACATATAAACTTTGTCTCAAAAACTTATATTACAGTGCTTTGACCTCTGATGGGCAGAACAGTCCTCAGAGCTTTCTGAAAGACTGTCTCCAGGGTTATAATTGGCTTCAATAAAAGTTTCCATTTCTTTCTTAGATTGACTATTGATAACTTTTTCCTGACAGGGGTAAGCTCCTTGAAGTGAGGGTCTCTGTCTCATTCACCTGCATCTCCAGGACCCAAACAAGCCTGCCTGCATGTTTGTGGAGTTACATGAATGCCTCAAGAGAGTGAACGATTGTGTTGTCTTGTGTTGGGGTTTCAGTGATGTGAGAGAGAGGAGGTACACAAGATGATAGTACTGGGAAGAGAAACCCAAGACCCTTGAATTAAATTTACCCAAATGGCAATCATACTATCCAGTTGTATGGCGAATGTGTTGGACCATATTTTCTCAAACCATCTCCTAGCTCAAGTATTTCTCTTAGCTCTGTGATGTTTCTCTTATTCTTCTCTTTCATCTGGTCTTTAAGGCTCTTGAAAGGGGATGCATGCCGTGATTTCAGAGGATCTGAAATCAATCCCACCAAGGGTTGGTTGAGTCCTGTGGCTTCATCTCCTTGGTGACGTCCCTTGTTTCAAAAGGGCATCAAAACCCTCTGCCCACTCTTGAAACTGGCAGGGGTTTCCTGAGAAGAGGGACTGGGGAGTTCAATCTGGGGAGGAACTTTTCCCCTCCTCAAGATAACAGTTAAAACTCATTATCTCTTAATTAGCATTTTGCCTCAAAATTCCAAAGTCATCTGTTACTACTAGAGTTAGGTAAAGCCCAAAGCTTTCAACCATTTCCTCTCACTTCCCTTTTCTCTGAACAAATTTGAGGGAAAAGCTCTCTTCATTTCTTTTTTTCTTAACATGGTTTAGTGCTCCTTTCACTATAAAAGGGTGAAAGAATATTTTAAAAATACAGAAAAATAGAAAGTAAAAGAGCCCCACTACTGAGATACCATCACATTTAGAGTTCTTCCAGGCCTTTTTCTATGTATAGGTTTTTTAAAAAAATTATGTAATATATTGGGCTTCCCTGGTGGCGCAGTGGTTAAGAATCTGCCTGCCAATGCAGGTGACACGGGTTCGAGCCCTGGTCTGGGAAGATCCCACCTGTCGCGGAGCAACTAAGCCCGTGTGCCACAACTACTGAAGCCCGCGCGCTTAGAGCCCGTGAGCCACAACAAGAGAAGCCACCGCAGTGAGAAGCCTGCTCACCACAACGAAGAGTAGCCCCCGCTCGCCGCAACTAGAGAAATCCCACGCGCAGCAACGAAGACCCAACTCAGCCAAAAATAAATTTTTTTTAAAAATTATGTAATATATATACACCCAAAAGTGTATATAATACAGATGTATAATTTAAATAATTATAGAGTGAATACCCATGTATCCATCACCCAGCTTAAGGAATAGAAGAATATCACCAATACCTTAGAAGCCCTCATGTGTCCCTCCCTCCCAATCCACACAGAGGTAGCCATCATCTTGAATTTTGTGTGAGTCATTCCTTTGTTTTTCTTTATAGTGTTACTGTATATATACGTACAATGTAATATTTTTGACCTTTATATAATTGAATGTATTATTTTGCAGCTTGCTTCTCTGATTTATTATCTTTGAGAAATTCATCCATGTTGATGCATGCAAGTGTAGATCATTCATTTTCACTGCTCCATCGTGATATACATTGTATGCGTATATTGTACTCTAATTTACTTACCCGTTCTCCTGTTGATGGACATGTGGATAGTTTCCAGGATTTTTTTTTTTAAGATTTTTTGATGTGGACCATTTTTAATGTCTTTATTGAATTTGTTACAATGTTGCTTCTGTTTTATGTTTTGATTGTTTGGCCCTGAGGCATGTGGGATCTTAGTTCCCTGACCAGGGATAGAACCCTCACCCCCTGCATTGGAAGGCAAAGTCTTGACCACTGGACCGCCAGGGAAGTCCCTGGATTTTTTTTTTTTTTTCACCTTTAAAACATTGTATTAAACGGAATGATTAAAGATATATTTTTTATTGTGATAAAATATATATTAACATAAAATTTACTGTTTTAACCATTTTTAACTGTACATTTCCATGGCATTAAGTACCTTCACATGGTTATGCAACCATTCATCTGAAGAACCATTTTCATCTTCCTAAACTGAAACTCTGTAGCAATTAAACAGTAACTCCGCATTCTCTCCTCCCTACAACCCTTGACAGTCACCATTTTACTCTCTGTCTCTATTAATTTGACTACTCTAAGTACCTCATGTAAGTAGCATCATAAAGTCTTTGTCTTTGTATTTGGCTTATTTCACTTAGCATATTGTCCTCAAGATTCATCCATGTTGTAGCATGTGTGGGAATTTCCTTCTTTTTTTAAGGCTGAATAATATTCCATTGTATGTATATACCACATACTGTTTATCCATTCATTTGTTGATGGACACTTGGATTGTTTTGACCTTTGGCTCCTGTGAATAATGCTGCTAAGAACACAGGTATACAAATATCTGTTAGAGCCCCTGCTTTCAATTATTTTGGGTATATATCCAGAAGTGGAATTGCTGGATCATATGGTAATTCTACTTTTCATTTTTGAGGAAATGACATATTGTTTTCCACAGTGGCTGCACCATTGTACATTCCCACCAGCAGCTCACAAGGATTCTAATTTCTCCACATGCTTGTCAACACTTGTTCTTTCTTTCTTTCTTCTTCTTCTTCTCCTTCTCCTTCTTCTTTTTAGTAATAGCCACCCTAATGTGTATATGAAGTGGTTCCAGGATTTTTAATAAACAAAACAGCCATGACCACTCTAGTACATATACCCTGGTGCACATGTGCAAGAGTTTTTCTAGTTTTACAATTAATAATTGAATTGCTGGGTGATAAGATATGTGTGTGTGCTATTTTCCAATGTGGCAGTATCAGTGTACATTGCCATCAGGAATAGATGATTGTTCTAGTTGCACATCCTAACACTTACTATTGTCAGACTTACAATTTTCACCAGTTTGATGGGTGTAAAATGATATTTCAATGTGGTTTTATTTTGCATTTTCATGAGTAATAACAATATTAAGCATTTTGTCAAAGGTTTCTCAGCCATATTTATTTCCTCTTATGTAAAATATCTGTTTCAGTCTTTTGCCCATTTTCCTATTAAATTGTTTGCCTTAGTTTTGTGAATTGGTAGGACTTCTTATCTATTCTGGATACTAATCATTTATTGAGTGTACATTACAAATGTCTTCTCCAAATTTGTGGCTTGTCATCTCATCTGTTTTGATGTCTTTTTAAAAATAATTAATTAATTAATTAATTTTTAATTTATTTTTGGCTGCCTTGGGTCTTTGTTGCTGCACGTGGGCTTTCTCTAGCTGTGGCGAGCGGGGGCTACTCTTGGTTGCGGTGCGCGGGTTTCTCATTATAATGGCTTGTCTTGTTGCGGAGCGCCAGCTCTAGGGCACGTGGGCTTCAGTAGTTGTGGCATGAGGGCTCAGTAGTTGTGGCTCATGGGCTCTAGAGCACAGGTTCAGTAGTTGTGGAGCACGTGCTTAGCTGCTCCGCGGCATGTGGGATCTTCCCGGACCAGGGATCGAACCCGTGTGCCCTGCATTGGCGGGTGGATTCTTAACCACTGCGCCACCAGGGAAGCCCTCTTTGGATGTCTTTTGATGAACAGAAAATTCTTTTAATTTAGTCAAATGTTTTTCTTTCAAATCTTTTTCTTTGTGCTTGTACAATACTTTCTCTCTTTTGCTTAAGAAATCTGTCTCTATCTGAGATCATAAAGATATTCTGTATTTTCTTCTAAGATTTTTTTCCCCCAGCTTTATTGAGACATAATTGACAGACAACAGTGTGCAAGTTTAAGGTGTACAACACGCTGATTTAATATACGTACATATTGTGAAATGCTCACCACAATAAAGTTAGTTAACACGTTCGTCACCTCACGTAGTTACTGTTTGTGTGTGTGTGTATGCGTGTGTGCAATGAGCACGTTTAAGATCTACTCTCTTAGCAAATTTCAAGTATAAAATACAATATCGTAAGTATAGTCACCATGGTGTACTTTAGGCCCTCAGAATTTATTCATCTATAACTGACAGTTTGCATGCCAACATCCCCCCATTCTCCCCAACCCCGATGACCCGCCAACAGATTCCACATGTGAGATCATTCAGTGTTTGTCTTTCTCTGTCTGACTTATGTCACTTGGCATAATGCCCTCAAAGTTCATCCATGTCACAAATGGCAGGATTTCCTTATTTTTCATGGCTGAATAATTCTTTTAAGAATTTTAAGATTTTTCTTTCACATTGAAAGCCTTGACCCACCTGGAATTGATTTTTTATGTGCTAAGGGGTATGGTTTTCCCCATCTGGATAGCCAACTTCCCCAACTTTATTTGTGTAATCATTGTTCATTTCCTCTTTGGTCTTCAGGGCATCTTCCATCCAAATTTTCTGAAAAAGAAAAAACAAACAAAAACAAAAATAAAAAACAATAATAAAATAACAAAATCACGTTTTCTAATATGTGTGGATCCCTTTATTGGGGCCCCTCATTCTGTCCCATTAATCTATTTGCCAATCCCTGTCCCAATTTCATACTGTTGAAATTGTGGTTTGCTTTACTTAAAACTTGATATCTGGTAGGTTAAGTCCCTGCCCAGAATTCTGCTTTGGGAGTGTCTTAGCCTTTCCGGGTCCTTTGCTCTTCTATATAAATTGAAGAATCAGCTTGCCAATTTATATGAAAAACTGAGTTGGGCTTTTGATTGGAATAGTGTTAGGACACTTTGAGGTGAACTGCCTTCCTATCCATGAACATGGCATGTGTCTCCATGTATTTAGGCTTTCTTTAACATCGTTTGGTAAAATTTTATAACTTTCTTTAAAAGGCTTTGACAGCTTTTCCTAGGTACCTTATATTTTTGGTTGCTTTTGTGAATAGTATCTTGTGTCCATGTACTTCTAAAATCTACTTGTAGTCACACCATATATAATGTGCTTTTTCCACTTATATCATATGGCACAACTTTTTTCTAAGGGTTACTGACTATGTGTAGGGAAGCGTGACTATCCCGCTATTATTGGACATCTCAGATTTCTGGTTTTCATTTTGCTCTAGTCTCATTAGATGTTTCATTGTCCTCTAAGAGCTTGGGGTTTGGGGTCTGACAACCTTGAATCACAATCCGTGCCCTGCCTCACCTTAGACCACATCCTTAACCTCTCTGCCCCTGTGTTCCTCATTTCTAAAAGGGAGATCATGATGATACCTCCTCCATGGGCTAACTGTGATGATTTAGTGAGATTACAGAGTAAAATGCCTAGCATGGAGCCTGGCATACAGTAAGAGCTCAATGAGCATTAGCTATGATTATTTCTCAAAACAAATTTATTTTCCTTCCTTTTTTGCTAAGTATGGACTGTTCTAGCTGAAATCAGTGTTTGAAAAATTGGGAAAGAAAAAAAAATCAGGATTCCCATTTTCTGTTTCACCTTATCTCCCTCTCACGCGCTTCCTCTTCCCGCTCCTCTGGTCCCCGTGTCCAGGGTTAAATCCAGGTGGCCAGTGCAGGACAGAGGGCTCTCAGACTCTCTAGTTGAGATGAATGGAGAATGAAGACACCTGCTCCCGGGAGGAAGCCAGTTCCAGGCTAGGTCTTGAATCTGTTCCTCCTCGTTCTCCAGCTACTGCCTGAGTTCAGGTCTCACGGCTGCTCCCCTGCCTCTTGCCTCTCCCCATCTTGTCACCTGAGCAAGACTTCCCCCACCTCAGCTCCACCACCTGCTTAGCCTCATTCCCGGCTCCCGCACTGCCCTCAGCATGAAGCCCAAGTTCACTAGTTACTTTTCAAGGTCCTGCATGATCTGACCTCCACCTAATTGCTCTCAGTGACCAAACTCATATTCCTCCATATTTGACACAGGTCACTGATGTGTGCTACAAAACTGCTGGGTAGGAATCATTCTTTTTTTTTTTTTTTTTTTTTTTTTTTTAAATTTATTTATTTTTTGGCTGTGTTGGGTCTTCGTTGCTGTGCGCGGGCTTTCTCCAGTTGCGGCGAGCAGGGGCTACTCTTTGTTGCGGTGCACGGGCTTCTCATTGTGGTGGCCTCTCATTGCGGAGCACGGGCTCTAGGCGTGCGGGCTTCAGTAGTTGTGGCACGCGGGCTCAGTAGTGGTGGCACACGGGCTTAGCCGCTCCGTGGCATGTGGGATCTTCCCTGGACCAGGGCTTGAACCTGTGTCCCCTGCACTGGCAGGCGGATTCTTAACCACTGCGCCACCAGGGAAGTCCAGGAATCATTCTTCCATTTTATACCTGAGAACACTGAGGCTCAGAGAGGTAGAAATGGCTCATCGGAGACCCCACAGTTAGGAAGCACAGACACAGAGTTTGAATTCAAGTGTCTGGCTCCCAGCCCAGCTTTTTCCCCTGAGCGAGCGACAAAGCAGCAGCTTATCCAGTGTAACCTGCGAATGACCCTGGGAGGCTCATTCACAGGGTTTCTGCAGAAGTGAGTAAGAGGGTCTGAAATGGGTCAGGGAGAGAGAAAAGGTCAAAAGAACGGGCTGAAGTAAAAGAGAAAGTGTGCCCTCTTGGCTCTCTTCTTCTCTGGCTGAGCCCTGGGGTGGGGTAGGCTAAGCCTGGGGGCAGGGAGGGGTGATGTGGTTCAGGGAGGGGCAGGGTGGGAGGGTGAGTGAGGTAGGACTGAGGATGACGTAAGGGTTGATGGAGGAAGTGATTATGACTAGGAAATAAGCCTGCTGAACCCACCCCAGGAGGATCATCATAATATTCCTGGCATTGACTGACATTAAAAGAGTAGTAATAATTACATTCTTAAAATGTGCCACTCGTTGCCTGGCTACTCAATCCTTCCAATGACCCTAAAAAGTGGTTATCCCTATTCCCTTTTTATAGAGAAGGAAACCGAAGCTCAGAGAGCTAAGGGGACCTGCTCAAGGACCCTCAGCAAAGAAGTGACAGACCACAAAATACACTACAGGTCTGCCTGGTGTCCCAGCCCTCCCCCTGCACTGTGCCCTCCACCACGCCATCCTGCAGTTGAATCCGTTTCTCCAAATGTAGCCGAGTAATGGGGGTGGGGGGCCACATAGAGATCATAAATGTTCTGCTAGATGTAAAATGTTCCAGCAATACAGAAGAATGTCAGAGGAAGATGCTGGTAATCCTGCCATTGGGTGGATGTGGTATTAATACTTCTTGCCAGGTCTGGGCAGCCAGGATCTGTGCATTCCCAGCCTAAATGTTCCCAAGTCCACTTCCGGAGCCTGCATAGGCCTGGGTCTAGGTCCTACCTGACAAGGGTAGACCTAGTGCTGAGGGATGACCAGTGGTCTGCTTTTGAGTGTGGGGAGTGGGCAGAGCACATGTGAGCTGGGCTGTCCCCACACAACTACCCAGAGGCTGGATCTGGGACAGGAAGGGAAGGGGCAGAGGGCAAGCAATGGTCAGGGGCCTCCTTTTGCTCTCTTTGTCTGGGCCCTGCAACGTTAAGGGCAGGCCTGGATGGCAGTATAATTATTTTTTTAAAACATAAAATTAATGTACATCTAGAGAAGAAATTAATTGTTCCAAAGAGTGGAAAATGGCATGTCCAGCCTCTGGGTTCCTCTCCAGAAGTAACCACTATAAACAGTTTCTTGTGGGTATAAGTGAGGCGCCGGGGACACTGAAGGACAACACTGTCCCAGCTTGACCGTCAGCCCACTGTTTGTGTCATCAAGTGCTCAGGCTCCTTTGCTTTGGTCTCACGAAGTGGGAAATGCCAGGAAGAGCAAAGGGAAGGGAAAGGAAGCCAAGGTACTTGGAGACAGGGAGCTAAGAGTGGAAAGCTGGGGATGAGGTGGAGAGAGGGGCTTTGGGAAAGGAGCAGGGCATTTAAATGGAGTTTCCAGACGCCTCCATGAACTCTGTACCCTGTAACACCTTTTCTCCATCTCTGTAGGAAACCACCAGTAAAATCTGTTATTGAGACTTCCATTTCTGGCAATACAGTGGACCAGATTGCACATATTCTTTATTTGTATATTTCATGATAAAGAAAATCAAAAACAAAATCCATACCCTTGGTAATACTTCAGGATTGGGTTTGTTGTGGGGAGATGGTTAGGCTATGCTGAGCCTGGCCTCAGTTCAGGAGCAGGGTAGCTGTAGGGTCATTTCCCATTGGGCAACAGGTCTGTGCAATTTCCTCCCTTCCTTCCTCTTTCTCTCTGGCCATTTCCTCCCTTCCTTTCTCCCTATCTATCTATCTATCATCTACTCACTTTTCCTGCATGAAATGGATTATATTGTTCTGCAACTTAATTTTTTAATTCAGTACTATCTCTTGGACAGCTATGTCAGCCATTGATCATCTATCGCATCTTATCCAAGGGCTGTCAGTGTTAGGAGAAAGATTCTTGAAGGTTAGAGAGATCTCATGTCCACATGTGGCCTCTGCTGCTGGAAGGACCTGCCGTCCACCCATTCCATTTTTTCAGATGTGTTTATTGGATTCTTGCAGTAGCCAACCCGCCAGCGCCCCCATCTCTCTGGGCTCACAGGCAAAGGCCCCTTCACATTCTCACCCTCTCTCCTGTCTCACTCAGCTTCCTGTTCTTCAATTAAGCCCCTACCTCATCGCCTGAGCACTTGTTCTTCGCTGGGCTTGGGGCATCTCTCCCCCAATATCAGCAGCACCCCACTCATCTTCTTGGGGTCTTTACCCCAATGTCACGTTCACACTGAGGCCCTCCCTCTCCATGCCAATACCCTCCGTTCTCCTCCCCTGCTTTATTTCCCCCCACGCTAAGCACCAGCTGACATGTAGTGCCTTTTGCTTATTTGTTTACTGTCTCCCTCTCTTCCTCCCACTAGAATGCCAGCTCCATGAGTGCATTTTCAATCTCTATTATTTTAATCTCTATTATGTGCTGCTTCTTAATCCCTATTATTCCCAGAACAGGGCCTGGCCGATCAGGGATGCTTACTAAATGATGGTTGAATTGAATCGAATATGGAAGTTGATTTTCTGTGGGTGTGCTGCATCCTTGCTTGTTGAAGAGGGAGAAGGACTTCCTTTAACCCAACTCTGAAGACCCTTCATGAGTTTGCCTTCCACCACTCTAGTCTCTTCGCTGGCCCTTTTGCTGCCTAGCCCCCTTTGTCCCCCAGATGCTATGGTGCACCCCTGGTGACATCCAGGTCCCCCAAAGGCCACGTCCCGTCATGAGTCTCTGCCCAGAGAACCCTAACCCTGGATGACTTCTATTGGACGTCCGGACTCAGTTGTAAGTGCTCGCTCCTGCAGGTGGCATTTTCTCACCTTGGCCAGGTGACATGACCCCTGGGCTCCCCCAGTCCCCTGGGCTCCCCTCTCTCTGGCTCCTATCTGTCATCCCTCTCCTGGAGGCCTGCTTCTTCCTCTGCCTCCCCGGGGGCTCCTGACCCAAGCACCTGGCACACAGCAGGGCTCACACGTGGGTACAGGGCAACAGAGTGTAAGGCAGAGTGGTAATTACAGGGGATGCGGGGTCAGGGGGGGCTCACCTATAGCACCATCTGGTCGAAGGCTGCTCTAGCCCTGATCCAGTCATGAAAGAAATTCTCCATTCATGAAAGAATTGAGAAACAGATGAGCAATTAAATGCCTGAGTCCAGAGTAATGATGATTAAGGAATGCTGGGAAAGGGCATTATTACACAGCTCTGAAAGCATCTGAAAGCTCTTAGAGTTCAGGAGAGTGGTTTGGGCAGGCGGCGCCTGGCTGTTATCAGAAGATGCCAGGCCCCTCATTTCTGCCCCGTTAGGTCACTGTGAGCCGAGAGCAGGACTGAGTGTCATTGTTTGCATCTCACCTTAGCTCACCCACTTTTGAAAGGTAATGATGGGCAGATCTGGGGAAGGGGGTCCCTGTAGGTAGGTTTTTTTTTGTTTTGTTTTGTTTTTTTGGCCACACTGAGCAGGCATGTGGGATCTTAGTTCCCTGACCAGGGATTGAACTGGTACCCCCTGCATTGAAAGCACAGAGTCTTAACCACTGGACCTCCAGGGAAGTCCCTTGGGTAGGTTTTTAAAGTAGGAGAATGTCATCTGTAAAACGGGATAACAATTATGAGACAAGATTTGTCTCGTGAACCAGTTAAGGAGATTAAATGAGATCGTGGTGGCGCAGTGCACAGTCCAGGGCTTGGCTTATAGTAAACCCTCAATAAACGCAGGAGGGAATTGTTCGTGCATATTTCTCCTCCAGAATGTCAGCTCCCTGAAGCAGGGATACGATGTCTGTCTCCGCAGTGTCCCCGGAGCCTGAAACAGCACCTGGCACACAGTTGGCACTCAATACACATTTGTCGAGGGCATGCGTGAACGGATTACCTAACCGCCTTCCAGTAACAAACCCAGCTCTGGGGCCCAGTGCTTGGTTCCCACCGCTCCGTGCTGCAATCTGCACATTTCCCCGCCGGCCCAGTGCAGCTCTGACAGGCAGTGACTGCACAGGGCAGATGACTCGCGGGGTACTTCTCTAAATGCTCCCCCAGGCCGAGGAATCCCCAGGGTCTGGCTCATCAGGACAAGCCGATGACTGGGGCCCAGCGTGGTCCACCTTCCCGTTAGCTGAGCGCCCATCACAGGCTGGATCCAGAGGCTCTGTTTGGGGAAGGGAACGGAACGTACAGCCCCCGGAGGAGGGACACACACAGGCCCTGTAAAGCAGGAAGTGTCTCATACCACAGCCCCTCTCTGAAGCTCACTTCCTTCCCTCCTCTGACTCTGAACCTGCCTTCATCCTGGGAGGCGATTGGGCTCTCTGTAGGAGTCTTAGCTAACCTCTGAAGGTCAAGTTCACGGACCATCTGTCAATACTAATGGCCAACTTTTATGGAGCACTTACTCTGTGTCAGGTCTTGCGCTAAATGAAAAGACTTTATTTCATTTCCTCTAAAGTGGCACCCAACTGTTCTCCAAACATTCTGTCCTTTGATGCAGCTGGGCCTTTGCATAGGCTGTTCCTCAGTTTAAAATGCTCTTCCTGACTTTATCTACCTGGTGAATACTCACTCTTCAGCACCCACCACTCTTCTGTCACCTCCTCCCGGAAGCTTTCCCAGCTTGCCTGAGACAATAAAATCACAACCTCCCATGGGTCCCCACAGTTGTCATTTGGGTGTGCGTGTCTGTCTCCCCCTGAGCTGCGGCCCCTCCAATGCTCCAGGCTGCCACTTTTACCTCCTTATCCTGTATGTCCACCTCCACGCCTGGCACAAAGGGCACTGGAAATGTTGGTTTCTCCCTTCTCAATTCCTTGGCATTCCATCTCCATCTTTTGTATGTCCCTCATCCCTTTGTCTTTATTCCAAGCACAATGCTCATTACATGATAGGTATTTATAAATGTAAGTTGAATGACATAAATAAATCAGTGATCTTACTTGCAGGGTACCAGATAGGAAACGTTCAACTATTTTCCTGTAGACTCCATGGTTACCTCCAGCAAGAAATCATCAGAATAGGTAGAGAAAGAGGAAGTCAGAAGAAGGAAGAGAACAGGAGAAGGTGCTGGTACTAACATTTTCTGAGCACCTAAATGTGCCAGGCGTGTGTTTCATTAACTCCCCACCATAATCCAGTGAAGTGAATATTACAATCCCCTTTTCATAGACAAAAAATGAGGGCACAGAGAGGTGAAGTGACTTACCTAAGATCACACAGCCGGCAAGTGGCAGAGCTGGGATTTGAGCCCCATCTGTCTAGTTCCACCAGCTGGATGGAGACAGCCGGGGTGTCCCTGTAGTATAAGAGGGTGGAGGAAAGTGAGGAGGGGCTGCAGGACACTGGGGAGAAGGAATGGGATATGTCTGTCCTGTGGATCAGACCCAGACCCCTGGATATGTATCATCTCTGCCTTGGTTTCCTGGAACAAAGGTTTGCTGGCCTGTGGACCCAGCCCAGACTCCTCCAATACATTTTTTTTTTTTTTTTAATTTTATTTATTTATTTATTTTTGGCTGTGTTGGGTCTTCGCTTCTGCGCGAGGGCTCTCTCTAGTTGGGGCAAGCGGGGACCACTCTTCATCGCGGTGCGCGGGCCTCTCACTATCGCGGCCTCTCTTGTTGCGGAGCACAGGCTCCAGGCACGCAGGCTCAGTAATTGTGGCTCACGGGCCCAGTTGCTCTGCGGCATGTGGGATCTTCCCAGACCAGGGCTCGAACCCGTGTCCCCTGCATTGGCAGGCAGACTCTCAACCGCTGCGCCACCAGGGAAGCCCCCTCCAATACATTTGACCACATTCTCTTGAGACAGCTCTTCTTTTTCTTTTGTTTTTTAATTGAAGTATAGTTGATTTACAATGTTGTGTTAATTTCTGCTGTACAGCAAAGTGACTCAGTTATACATGTATATACATTATTTTTTACATTCTTTTTCATTATGGTTTATCCCAGGACATTGACTATAGTTCCCTGTGCTATACAGCAGGACCTTGTCGTCCATCCATTCTATATGTAATAGTTTGCATCTGCTAACCCCAAACTCCCAGTCCATCCCCCCTGCTGCCCACCCCTCGTCTTGGCAACCACAAGTCTGTTCTCCATGTCTGTGAGTTGAGACAGTTCCCCTTTACAAGTAGCTTCTTTCTTTTTTCTAACATCGATCCTGTCCTAAACACTTCCCCCTCAGTCCCTGGACCAGAGTTTGGGTAACCCTGACCCCACAGGGTTGTGCAACACCCACTGAGGGCTCCAGGAACCCACAACTTCTCAATAATGCTGAACTGGGTGAAATTTCCCAGTAACCTCCTCCCCCGCCTGACTAACACTTTCTTAGCTTGGCAATGCAATGTCTTATTTTTAAGGAAGCCAGTCATTTGGTTTAGATTCTTTAGCTGTTTTATTTTAATGACCTTCTGAATCATTCATTTTTCTACTTTTGAACTGATTCACTCTTGGCCACTTCCTTGTACAGAAATCCAACCCCTCCTTTAAGACTCAGCACCAACTACCCCATTCTCCTGAAAATCCTCACCCATATCATCCCTCTCCAGGAAGAGGTATTCCCCTCCCCGCTCTTTCTGTACCGTTCATCCGGCATTTATTATACTGTCATCATCCTTATCATAACAATAAAAATGATATGTCAGCTGTTTGAGTTGTTTCTTATTCTCATGATGACCCTTGGAAGAAAGTAATTATTATTTCCATTTAAATGTAGTGAAACTGAGCCTCAGGGAGCTTATTAAGCCTCCTGCTCAAGGTCACATGAAGTAAGTAGCCAAGATGCTAAGCCAGCCCAGCCCAACTGCAGAGGGAGTGTCTTGAAATGTAGCTATTCGTGTGGGGGGTGCCTGGCTCTTACTGTGATGTCTGTCACCGCACCCCCTAGACTGTAAGCTCCATGAAGCGTTTGTTCCCTATTGCATTGTATGCAATAAATATCTGCAATAAATACCTGATTTTCCATAGATGTTGACCAATGGCTGGGAGGCTTCCTGTCCCTTCTATAGAATTAGCTGCTCCAAGCTTTACACAATTTTTGCATTCTTACAACATCAAGAGCCTGGTAGCAAAAACAATCAATACACATTGGCTGACGGAAGTAAGAGAAAGGCATGGGCTTGGAAGATTCCAGTGGACATATTTTCTAGTTGAAAATCTTCAATAGGAAATTAAAAAAAATTCTCTCTGTAGCTCAGGACCAATGTTGCCAAACAAGACCTCCTCATCACTTTTTTCAGGTTAAACTAACAACATCTTACAGACTAAGCGTTCAGTTTAAGCTCACTCAACCCACCTTTAATGGGTATCTACTATTGGCCAGGGTCTGTACTCACTCAAAGGCTAGTGCTGTAGATGGCTCTGTGAGCAACACACTAGGTGGAGGTCCTTTGGGTGCCCACCCTCCCTCTACTCCTTCTGGGAGACGAGCTCCCTACCGCCCTGAGAGCAGGCAAGGGTGGGGCCTTAGGAATAGCAGGAGGGGGGCGCAGTGGCTCTGTCTGGTCAAAGAGGACAAGGCAGGAAAGATTTCAACAAGGCAGCAGCCTCCAAGACGTGAATGCAAGCAGCAGAGTGGAGGCCGGGAGGACACTGGCTCGTCTCTCAAGGAATATGAAGAAGACAGGCTTTTGGACCATGAAGTGACAATGGAAGAACTAGATGAGGCGGAAAAGGTCTGGGAAGGACATTAAAAATAAGAAGCCGATTGAGGGTAGCACATGGGGGAAAAGAGAGTTAAGGATCCCCTTACCATTCAGTTGAATGCTTTTTACTTCAAATTGTGTTCTGTCATCAATATTGTCAGCCCTGCTTTCTTTTGTCGTTTCCTGATAATCATGTACCCTGCCTTTCACTTATAACCTCACAGGGACACTTTGTCTCAGGTGGGTTTTCTGTTACTAGCACTTCACTGGCTGTTTGGTTTGGGGATTTGGGAAGCAAATTGCAAGCTTTGCCTTTTGATACAAAAACATTCCACCGGGGAAGCAGTACAGCCCAGTGGTTATAACAGGCCTCTGGTGCCAGGCTGCCGGGGCTGGAGGGTATGCTGACAGCCTGCCAATATTTAACAGAGCACTCAATGCACACCTAGTGCTCTCTCTCCTGTTCCCAACCCAAAGATAAGGTAGAGCAGAGCATCCCCACTTGACAGGTAAGGAAACTGAGGCCCAGAGACATGAAGTCAAATGCTTAAGGCCACACAGCAGGATCACTGAATTGGCATGCCAAGGGACCCACGCATTTGGGTTGGCCAATGACCATCTTTAACTCAAGAGCTTCTTGGATTTGGCTGGAAGGGCAGGGAGCCCTCACTCGCTTCTTCTCATGGTCAAGAATGAGACTCAAACATGTTGATGGCAAAGCAATAACAATAGTAGTAATAATACTACTAGCAAACACTTATTCAGAATTCACCATGTGACTGGCACTATGCCACATGCTCTATGTGTTTCATCTTCTTTACTTTTCTCAGCATAATGATTAAGAGCCAGGATTCTGAAGCCAGACAGCCTGGGTGTGAATCTCAGCTCTGCCACTTACTGGCTGTGTGACCTTAGGCAAGTTACTTTACCTCTCTGGGCCTTAGTTTCCTTATCTATAAAATGGGGTTGGTGATAGCACCTTATAACAGATCCCTAGCACATGGTAAATAGTACATAAATATTACCGTTGCATTTTTAAGCAACCAAACATCAGCTTCCTCTCTCCTTGGCTTATGAATGGTGAGTATATAAAAAAGAAAACTGGTAGAGGGAATGGTTCATTTTTTAGAGTTGCGAGCAAAAGGGAAGAAACTTTTTCAATAAAGAAGATACCAGAGTTGTTAGCCGTGATCTCCATTTACAAATGGGGAAACAGGCTCAGAGAGGGTAAGTTAGTTGCCTGAAATCACACACAAGCAGCAGAAGAAGGATTTGAACTCAGGCCTGTCTGACGTCACAGCTCATGTCCTTAATCCCAGCGCCAAATGGCCAGCCCTGGTGGTCATGGAAAGATCTGGTCCCTGGCCCTGCATTGAAAATGGAAATATGAGTCACCGGCCATCCCCAGGGATGGCTGGGGAGTGAGAGGCGCTCAGCTATGGGGCAGAATGTTCCGCCAGATGCTGAGGAACAGCTGCCAGCACCACTCAGTTTTTCATGCTGAGGAAAGGGAGGAGGAAAGCGTGGAGGAGTGGGGGTCACAAACCAGCAGAGCACAGCCTGAAGCCAGGCCACGACTTGGTGAATAACGTCAGGCTCACACATCTGGCCTCCGGAATGCGGAGGGCCCAGAGGACAGGCCTGGGGTTCTGCTGCTCCTTGGGGCAGGCTCTTCCTCTGAAATCACCAAGGCTGCTTCGCTGAGAAAAGTCTTGGGCTTTCCAGGCTCTCCTGGCCCAACTCAGGTGGTGACGTGTGAAATGGGCATTCTTTGCCCACTGACGAAGACCAGGTCTCCATAGACACAGGATCAAAAGAAGCAAGGCTCCAGCATCTGATGGCTCTGGAGTGGATCCCTGGCTGGGCGACCCTGGCCAGTACTTTGGATTCCTCCTCTGTGCACGAGCATCACATTCTGCAGGGTCTGGAGGAAGGATAACCTGCAGAATGCCTGGCAGCTGCTGGACGTCCAATCAATGCTCCTGACCGCCCGCCCAAGTCAGCGAACAAGTGAGTGAACAAGTGAGCAAACTTGCATGGTGTCCAAACAACCAGCACATAGCCGGTGGTCACCACCTTGCTGGCTGGTCTCCTTAGAGGCATTGTGGCCAACCTTCCTTTTCTGGTTCCGGTTTCCACTTTGCCCCAAGGAGCACCAAGTCTTGTCTGGCCTCTTTCAAGGGCTGAGTTGAAGGTGAAGAGTAAGGAAGAGCACAGCCTTCGCCTTTGTGCCCATTGATAGGGCCTCACCTGATTCATTTTTGATGCTTGCGCTGGTTCTACCTGGGAAAGTTTGGGACTGGCCAGTGTGACTTGGTGGGATCGGTGATTCATTTTGGTCCCAAAGGGAACAAAAGCCCAGGTCTTCTCAAGGTCCCCTCTGCTCTGGCTGGCCTCGTCTCTTGGTCAGGGAATGAGTCACCCACCCCTCCTCAGGGCTGCCCCTGTTTTCACTGTGCCTGGGCCTTCAGAAATCAAACAATCAATTCTTCTTTTTTTGGCTCTTGGGGACAGAAAGGTGAGTATATAAAGGGAGGACTGACAGGAGGAACTAAGATGCCGTGGGTTCCGTGGCGGCCACTGAAGGGAATAAATCTCAGGGAAGGAGCATTTGAAGCTGCAGCCACACGGCTTCTCACGACCTCTTTCTCTGCCTGGCTCGGGGGTGGGGGGGCCTGCAGCCTCCACCTCCAAACCCTCTCCCCGAAAGTGGAAAAATAACCCACCCTCCACAATCTGCTGGAATTCTAAAAAGTATCCTGGGCGATATAATTTGCCTGGTTCACTAGTCACTGGTTCCCTGTTTAGATAAACCATATGACCTCCCTTTCCTACAAAACAAAGATTGTCATATTGAGCTGACAACATTGTCATGGGCCACAAAGAAGATGATGAATGTGAAGCGTGGAGGACGTGCCCTGGTGGGATAAATCCCCTCCCCGAGTTGCAACAAGGAACCGGGCAGCGGATGGTATGTGAGCTTCTTCTGTGACTCGTGTCTTCGTTCCACATTGGGGCTCTGCTTATCTGGAGGTCAGACCTCCTGCCAAAGGCTGGGCCCTCGGTTATCTGGAGCTCAGCTGCAGGCCCAGAGTAACAGGACAGGAATTCTGAGTTGGAAATGAGAGTCACAAAGTCCAAGCACGTTTCTTTTTTTTTTTTTTTTCTTTTTCTTCTTTTCAGTTTCTCTTGATTTCATTGTTCTTTAAAAAAAAAACAAAAATATGATACATCTATTTTTTTTTTTTTTTTTCCCCATCAAGTACGTTTCTTTAAAGCCTTGGCTGAGATGATCAGGATAAAAGGAGGTAGAAGCAGGATATCCTCAGAGGCCATCATTTCAAACAGTATGACACGGACTGACTCACTTCCCCTTTCTGGGCCACAGGTGTTTGTTTGTTTGTTTGTTTGAAATCAGTAAAACAGAGATAATAATTCCCACCTCACAGGGCTGTAGGGACTTGGGCATGACCTAGTGATTCCAAGCCTGGCTCTTGGGTTCAGATCCCAGCTGAATGAGACCATCTCATCATGTGGAACCTACTTGCTCATCTTCTGGTGGGGACGGTCAGGTTGCTGAGAGGATTAAATGAGATCATCGGAAGAGCGTTCACGGCTGGCAGATGACAGCATTCAATAACTGTTAGTTGCCGTTATATCCATCCCTGACTTTAGTTTCTGGCATATGGCAGGTGTTCAATCAATGTGAGCTGTTGTGGGGGCAGATGATGCCATTAGCAGAGAAGACAAAAAATAGAACCACAAAGCGTTAGCCGTCAAAGGGACATCGGAGGGAGATCACGATCTTATTTTAGATCACCCTTTATTTGACCACAGAGGATGAGGAGACCCACGGGGGAGAAACACCCAGACTGAGGTCACCGCAAGCTCATTTTCCTCTATCAGGGCTCTTGGTGGACCCCAATTCACCCAGCAGTCTGGGGCCAGTTAGAGTGAAGACACTCATGGACCTTGGTTTCTTTCTAGGAATTGCTGTGTGACCGCCCAGGGCAGGAATGAAGGGCTTCAGGGTAGTTGTTGTCTTCCAGAAAGAACCGGAGGGAATCAACAGTAGCAGCAGGGAAATGCCGATGCCTTTTCAGAAAGTTCTGTCCTAGTGAGTCAAGGAAGGTGACAGCCCTGCTTTGGGAAGCAATCCAGAAGCAGTATGCGAGTGCAAGTGTATGGCTCAGAGACAGCTATTCTAGACAATAACAATAGCGATGGTTTGCTGAGTGCTGCTTGTGGGCCAGGCCTTTGGCCAAGTGTGTGCATCTCACGGATCTTCTGCGGGGTGAGTATTCTCTTACCCCAGCAAACCGAGGCACAGAGAGGCTAAGAAACTGGTTCAAGGGCCCCCAGCTAGCGCATGGTGGAGGGGACTCCAACCTAGGCCATGTGGCCCAGAGCCTGTGACTCACCACACAGCCCTCATGTGCCATGACTCACACCTATGTCACACTTCTCACTGCTTCACATGGTTTTCACCTCTGAGATCTCACGGTCAACTCATGTGTAGCCTTATAAGGCTCAAGGGGTCCTAGCCTGGGCCCAGCACTGAGCAGGGTCTCATTTGCTTGGCAGGTATTTCCAAGTGCCACCACATGTCAGGACCTGAGTTGGGGCAGGCGAGAGTGAGAGTAAGATCAGGCTTGGGGCTGGCCATCACCAGGCATGTGGCCTTGACTGGGCAGAAATCAACCTGTTCATGGTCTGTGCCCTCCTGGGCACCGGAAGTAGGCAGGGTGGCTTCAGTGGGAACATTCAGCCTGGCGAGGGATGTGGGCAGCTGGGGTCAAGAGGCAGGGATTCTGGTCTCGACTCTGCGTTTAATGATTCACGGTCACCTTGGCCAGCCCCCTGCCCCTCACTGGGGCCTCCATTTTCTCATTGAAACGATGAGGCCAGGGTGAGTGGGGTGGTCTTGAAAGGTCCATTCAGCTGGATGAGACAGTGGGTCTATGACCCGCCTGAGACCCCCAATCTGGCTAGTGGCAGGCTTGGGCTCTAGAATGAGGGTCCAGCGGGTGGCCTGTTCCCAGTCTGGCCCCGTCCGGGTCTCAGGCTGTGTCTCAGATGCTTGGTCAGCCCCGTCACATGCTGGCTCACAGGGTAACACCAAATGTCCCCATGAGTCCCTCCCTCGAGCTGACAACCTCACTCCTCCATCCTGACCTGGGAAAGGTCCCCTGTTGTCTGTGTCCTCAGGCAGATCAACAGCATCAAAACACAGCTGGAGACACTGGGTGGTGCCTTTCAAAGTCTCTTTGCATTTCCTCATTTCAAATTAATAACATGCCAAGTTTTAAGTTAATAATTCAAAACAATAATAAAGGTAGTACTTACAGAGTTGCAGATGAAGGGGGCCCTTCTATGTGCCTCTAATCCTCACAGTGACCCTTTCATGGCATTGTTATAATTATTATTGCATTTTGTGTTGAAGAGACTGGGGTTCTGAGAGGAGGGACAATTCTGTAAGGTCACAGAGCTGGGAAGTGACAGAGCTGGCAAATGGAGGGTGTCTCATTTCAGAGTCCCAAACATCTGCACTGTTCATCCAGAACCTTCTTTCGTCCAGAGTACCTACTCTGTGCCAGGCACCCTACTAGGTGCTGGGGCACACAGTGAATGGGCCAGGTCTGCTCCCTGTGTGGGTCATGAGAAGTCCATGAGAAGCCTGAGAGTTAAGTATTATTACTCATTGGAGGCAAAATGAAATCTCTCTCTGCCTTGGCTCAACTCCTCCCAGCTCTACCATGGATCTCATTTTTTTTTTTTAATTTTTAATTTTTAAATTTTATATTGGAGTATAGTTGATTTACAATGTTGTGTTGGTTTCAGGTGTACAGCAAAGTGATTCAGATATATATATATATATATATATATATATATATATATATATATATATATATATATATATATATATATCTCCATTCTTTTTCAGATTCTTTTCCCATATAGGTTATTACAGAACATTGAGCAGAGCTCCCTGTGCTATACAGTAGGTCCTTGTAGATTATCTATAAACTCCTAATTTAACCCTCCCCCCAACCTTTCCCTTTTGGTAACCATATGTTTGTTTTAGAAGTCTGTGAGTCTGTTCCTATTTTGTAAATAAGTTCATTTGTATCTTTTTTTTTTAGATTCCACATATAAGTAATGTCATATATTTGTCTCTGTCTGACTTACTTCACTTAGTATGATAATCTGCAGGTCCATGCATGTTGCTGCAAATGGCATTATTCTACCTCGTACCTTGTGACCACTACCTTCACTCTCTGGGCCTCTGCCCCGTGGCTGGAAAATGGGGAAAATATTAATTTCTGCCTTTCTGGGTTGTTGGGAAGAATTCATTAGGAAATGCACATGCACCCCCAGCAGTTATGACAGTGACAGGCCCAGAAAAGGTGCTCAGTACCCTGTCAAAGCCTGCCCTTATTCCGTCTGCCTGCGTGCTCTGCAAAGCTGCTGTCTCTGTCAACCGCATTGACAGCTGAAGAAACTGAGGCGCTGAGGGGCCAAGTCTCTAAGGCCACTGAGTAATAGGTGAAGCTGAGATGGATCCCTGGAGGGTCCCAGATATGTGTTCTCTTCCCCTGGAACCCTATGGCACCTGCGTCCAGTGACTCTTCCCCTCTGGGTTCTGGAAGGGAGGCCCGGGAGATGAAGGGTTAGGCAGGTTGCTGGCACTGCAGCGGAAACTTCAGGAAGCGCAGGGCTGAGAGGACTTCTAAGAAAGAGGGAGGTGGGAAGGGACACACTTGTCCTGGTCTGAGGGCCAGAGGTCAGCCAGGCTCCTGGCCCAGAGGCTGGCTCTCCGGGGGCCCAGCCTCCAGCCTGGCTCAGCCCACGCACTCGGTCTTCAAGGCTGAGGCCAGCTGTGATCCGCCTCCATCCAGATCCTTTTCCTGGCCTTCCTGGTAGATGCCTGAGGCCGAGGACTGGGGCGAGGTGGCCAGGGCTGGGAAGGAAGCCCTCTGTCCCTGTCACCATTCAGGTCCTCCGAGAGCACTGTAGGGCCTGTTCAAGACTCAAGGGGTCTTGAGTTTCAGCCTGGCTTTGCCCCTTTTGTGGGGACACAAGTCATGTGCCCAAATGACTCGGAGCCTCAGTTTTCTCGTCTGTAAATGAGGCAAATAACAGCACTGCCACCCGGAAGGCAAGTTCTGCCTTAAGTTCTCTAAGCAGCAGGCATGAAGCAGGTGTCTCAGTGATGTCAGTTCCTGCTCCTATAGGCGGGGACACAAGTAAAGTGACCTTGGCATTCTTGGGGTCGAGGCTGCGATTTCTCAGTGCTTTAGGTCTCCTGGGTAGGGGGTGTCTCATTTAGGGCACAGACATTACCAGGGCTTCTGCTCTCTGTCTAGCAGGGGGGAGACCACCAGGCAGAGTCCCTGGGACAGTGTGGGTGGGGGATTGACTACAGCCTGCCTTTGGGGGCCGCAGGGTGCTCTGGGCTCCTAAAATGCAGGGGCCTGTGTGGCTTAGGACCAGCGCCCAGGTACCCTGAGCCTGACCTCTGTACCCTCAGCAGCGGCAGGGGGGCTTCTTCTGGGGCCCTCACAGAGCATCGTGCAGTGGCTTCGTTAGATAACAGGGCCCTCAGTGGGCTCTCCACTCTCCCCGTCTGGAGTTTTCTCTGAAATGCCCAGAGGCAGGGCCAGGTGGCTGTGTCAGGGCGAGGTCACCAGGGTGACTTGGCCCCAGGGCCGTGACCCAGTGGAGCCCCAAGACTGGATTCCTGAGGGCCAGCTGGCTCGGAAGCCCAGGACCCAGGCTCCTTCCCGGCCCGCAGGACTTGCTCCACTAACTCGCTGCTCCCAGTCTACCCTGACCCTCTGTGGCGTCCAGGCTGCCAGCCTGGAAGGGGCCCAGGGACTTTTGAAGGGATTTTGGAGGGCTGAGCCAGGCAACTCGGCCCCTGATGGCTTCGGCTCACTGACTCAGCCCTCACCTTGACCTTTCCTTCCCACTGACTATTTATGGGTGTTTCCTGTCCCCTGAATAGGTAAAGAAAAGGGAAGTGAAAGAAGCTCAATGCATGGCTTCTTTATTTTTCTTTATTATTAATTAAAAAAATGACACGTGCTTGGAGTGGAAAATGCCACTGCTTGAGAAGCACATACTCTGAAACGTGAAAGTGTGCCCCGCCCCCTCCAAGAAGGGCCTTGTATGTGTTTGGCTGGAGCCCCACCAGCTCTGTCCTGTGTGATTGATTACAGCCTTCCGCCCCCGCCCCAAGACACACACACACACACACACACACACACACACACACACACACACTCTGTATTTGAAAAAAAAAAAAAGCAGGGAAGCCACTCTATATGCATGTCATTTGAATGAACATATACTGAGCATCTACTATGTGCCAATTGTTTTTTTTCCCTCAACAACAGATACTGGACATTAAAGATAATCCGTTAGGTCAGTAGTTTTCAGCTCTGGCTGGACACTGGAACCCTTGGGAAGATTTTTAAAGTCCAAGTGCCGAGGCCTCACCCTAGGCAAGTTACACTGGAAATGCTGGAGTTAGGACCCAAGTTACACTGGCAATGCTGGGGACAGGACCCAGGCTCAGGGTTTTGAACCTGGGGGGTCAGTGTGGAGCCAGGGCTGGGAACCCTGCTCTGGGCTCCCCCCTGCACCTGGGAGCAGGAGCTGGCCCACTGTGGGGCATGTGGGCTGGGAGCTAATGTGGCCACAGGACTCTCTGCTTTTAAAGCTGACAGTGCTGCTTTCTGCCTGGGAAAATGAAAAAACAAAACAAAACTTTTTTTTTTAAGTCAGAGAAATATCCCTTTATTTTCTCATAATGTCATAATGTTTCTCTTTCTCTTTAGGACCGTTACTCTGCCAGGGCTAGGACCTGGGCGCGTTGGAGGTTTTGCTGCCTGTTAGTGAAAGAAAGCTGTCAATCAGGAACTGGAAGATGCCGCTTGCAGGGACCCAGTGATGGTCTGTCCTGTGAAGAGCCTCCCCAGCTTATCCTTGAGCAAGTAAGCCCACGGGTCACCTACCTGTGTTCACTTCCACAGAAAGAATTTTATAAACACTTACCCCCATTCTGGAATTTGGTGTTTTGACACTTGGAGCTTACTAATGGTGTGTGTGTGTCCGTGTCTGTGTGTCGTGTGTCTACGTGTGCATCTGTGTGTGTACATGTCTGTGTAATTGTGTCTCGTGAGTGTGTTTGTGTCTCTGTGTGTATCTGTGTATATCTGTGTGTGTGTCTGTGTGTGGTCCAGAGAAGTATGTCTTGTTCATCTTGTGTCCCTAGCATTCCCCCAGATGGTGTGGCCTGTGGTTCTTGTCGGTAAACATCTGCCAAATAAAGGACCCTGAATAGGTGGCACTGTTTGTGAGACACTGACTCCAGACCCTGGGCTGAGAGCCTCACTGGCTGAGATCCTTACTCTGTCCCCTTAGTGACCCCTGTAGGAGGTGTCACTGCTACTCTCCCATCCCCAGGTGAGAAGCAGAGGTTCAGAGGCCAAGGAAGTTCAGTTGGTGGGTGGCATGGTCATGGTCACTTTGTACTCCGCCTGCCCTTCATTGCCCGGCTCCCTTGCCCTCCAGCAGCTGACCACCAGCCCTGGGGCTTCCCCTGAAGGGCAGGCGCTTGCTTAGCCTGACTCCCTGCAGGTCACGAGATGGAAAACTGTGACCTCAGTGAGCGTGTGCTTCACCTCTCCGGGCCAGGGGTATTAGGGGGATGAAACAGTGATCCGGACACTAACTAGTGAGTTTGGTCCTTACTATGCATCGCTGTGCTGCACCTTTGCTCTGTGAGCTCATCTCATCCTCACACTACCAAGTGAAGTGAGTCCTATTATTACCCTGCTGACACACGTCTTCCCGGTCACTGCTCTGCCTGCAGCCTCCTCGGTCCTGCCCCACTCAGTGCCTGCGAAGCCCTGCAGGGTCTGGCCACCCTGCTTCCTCCCCCTGCCCCCCCACCCCCCGCATCTCCCTCCCCTCCCCTCCTTCTCCTTCCCTTCTTTTCTCCGTATTTTATCATCCAGATACCTCAGCCTCCCCAGCCAAGGTTTTCATTGACCTGTCTCTTCTCTCCTCTTTCTATCCTCGGCCAACTTTTTAAAAGAAAGAATAAGTTGTGTCCACACTGCATTCACACACACATGGGCTTTGCTTCCTTTTGCCCAGCATTCTCTTAATGACAGGATAAAATCGCATGGTATGAAATACATCGTACTTTGTCCATGCTATCCCTTTCTTTGTTATTATTCTCACACTCATGGAGGTCTCGATGAAAGATCTCACTAATGGGATCACATTCTCTTTCTGCTTGGCTCTGCCTTTCCAATCACTTTTTTTTTTTTTTTTTTTTTTGGCCTCACCATGCGGCTTGCGGGATCTCAGTTCCCTGACCAGGGATTGAACCCCGGGTCACGGCAGTGAAAACGCCGAGTCCTAACCACTGGACCACCAGGGAATTCCTCCAATCACACTTTTCCATTACTTTAGCAAGCCTGTGTTGAGTCCCATATGAGCTGGGCTTTGTTCTAGGATTCTGAGAATAAACACTTGTCCTCAAGAAGCTTATATCGAAGTGAAGAGCCCAATATGTAAACAAATACTCATATTCCACTGGGGCTGTGCTATGGAACTATGACCCACAGTGCTCTATGGCCAAAGGGTGGCATGTATCCCAGCCTATCACAACCAGGAAGGGCTCCTGGGTCAGGTGTAAACTCAATCTCAACCTGAACCTTGAACTGAAGCATTTTTTTTTAAAAATTAGCTTTATTGAGGTATATTTTATTTTATTTTATTTTATTTTCACACACACACACTGTATTTTATTTTTACAAGAGATAAATAGACTGACACCAAGCATTGTAAATGGATGACCACAACAAAAGCAACAATGATTGCAATTACCAAACATGAAACACACTCATACTATGTCATAATACTGACATTCAGTCCAGTAATTATTGAGGTATATTTTAAATATCATAACATTTAAGTATAAAATTCAGTGCTTTTTTGGTAATTTTACCAAGTGGTGCAATCATCACCATAAATCAATTTTAGAACATTCAAATAGTCCCCCAGTCAGATCCCTTTCTCATGCCCATTTACAGGTAATCCCTGTTCCCACTCAGCCCTACACAACCACTAATCTACTGTCTCTATCAATTTGCCTTTTCTGGACATTTTATATAAAGTGGAACCATACACTATGTACTCCCTTGTGTCTGGCTTCTTTCACTTACCATAACACCTTTGAGGTTCATCCATATGGCAGCACCTGTCATTTGTCTGTTCCTTTGTATTGCTGTATAGTTCTGGTGTATGGATTGACCACATTTTGCCTATGCATTTCATTAATCAGTTGATGGACATTTAGGTTGTTTCCAGTTTGGGGCTATTATGAATAATGCTGCTGTGAACACTGACTCACACATCTTTGCGTAGACGTATGTTTTTGTTTCTCCAGGGGGG